>NC_080098.1:3004955-3628844 GCF_950005125.1 Chionomys nivalis | reverse complement strand
GCTAACATTCTGAATTGAAATTTCACCCATTTTCCTACAAATGTCATTTTTTTACTTTTAAATCTGTGTGTGTGTGTGTGTGTGTGTGTGTGACCACAGAGATGAGAGATGTCAGACCCTCCTGGGGCTTGTGTTACAGGTGGTTGTGAACTGCCTGGTTTGAGTGTTGGGAATCAAATGCTGGTCCCCTGGAAGAACAAGAAGTGCTCTTTATCACTGAGGCATATAGGCAGATCATGTGATAGTTTTGGTTGTCGTTCTCAAAGATTTGTTTATCTTTTATTTTTATGTGTGTGAATATTTTTCCTGCAATATATGTGTACATCCGTGGTGACTGTGGAGGCCAGAAAGGGATTCCCTGGAACTGGAGTTATAGATGGTTCTGAGCCACCAAGTGGGTGCTGGGAACCAAACCCAGTTCCTCTGTAAGAGCAGCCAGTGCTTTTCCCTGAGACATCTGTCCCACCACTTTCTCATTTTTGACAAACCTACTTACTGATTTCCTCAGTAGCTGCAATTTATGCTCACTAGCAGTGAGTAAAGTTTCCTCTTTCCTCAAATTCCTGCCAGCATCTGTTGTTCTGTTTTCTTGATGAAAGTCATTCTGAGCTAGTAAGGTGAGAGTATAAATCATTTTAATTTCACCTTTCCCTGATGGCTTAGGATGTTGAACCCATCATCAAATATTATTTGCCATTTCTATTTCTTCCTTTGAGGACTGTCTACTCACCTCATTACCTCATGTATGGATTGGATTTGGTTTAATCTTGGCTGTTTTTACATAATAGAACCCTATGCGATACAGAGTTGGCAATGATTTCTCAAATCTGTAAGCTGTCTCTTCAGTTGTGAGGTTCCTTCCATTGTTAGGCAGGTTTTTAGTTTGCTATAATCCATGTGTCAGTCCTTGGGTTGTGTTCTCTGCTGTCACAGTCCATTCAGAAGTTCCTACCTCTGCATAGGATGATTGTTGACACGGGACATAGTTGATGTGTCTTCCCTGCAGTTTCAGCATGTCCTGTCTTCACATGAAGTCTGTGATCTATTTTCAATGTTTCATGTAGTTTGAGACTCGACCTGATTTCATTCTTCTACAGGTACATACCCAGTTTTCTCAGCACCATCTGTAAAAGGATCTTTCCTAATGACATCTGGGTTTAAGGGAAAAAATGAAGTACCTTCTAGGGCTGGGTTGATGAATCCATGATTAAGAGCACTTGCCGCTCTTGCAGAGGACAAAGGTTCAGTTAACAGCACCCATATGGCAGCCCACAATCCCTTATATCTCTAATTCTAAGGTATCTGATGTCATCTTCTGGAGAGTAGTTGACTGTTCAGTTTTCATGAGTTTGTAGGCATTCTGGGGGTAGAATTGTTGTTGAATTCTAGCATTATTCCATGGTAATCCAATAGTACACAGCTGGTTACTACATTTTCTTTTGTATCTGTGAATGTTTGCTTTGTTACTGATTATGTGATCAATTTTTGAGAAGGTTCCATGAGATGCTGAGAAGAAGGTATTTTCTTTTCTGTTGGGTGGAATGTTCTATAGATGTCTATTAATTTCATTTGTTTCACTACATCTGTGATATCTCTTATTGCTCCATTAAGTTTCTGTCTGTTTAGCCTGTCCATTGGTGAGAGAGGAGTGTTGAAACCTACTATTAGAGTGTGTGTTTCCCTTCTTTGAGTTGTGGTGGTGGAGAGTTGTCAGATGTCTGTGTTATTATGGGTGTTCTTAGCTTCCTTGGTTTGTGCTTTGCCTTCTAGTAGTTTCTGTAAGGCTGGGTTTGTGGCTACCTATTGTTTAAATCTGTTTTTGTCCTGGAATATCTTTTTTCTCCATTGATGGTGAATGCAAGCTTTGCTGCGAATAGTACTCTGGGATTGCCTTCATGGTCTCTTAGTGTTGGCAGCACATCTATCTAAGACATTCTGGCTTTCATGGTTTCCACTGAGAAGTCAGGTGTAATTCAAGTGCCTACGGACTCCTGATCTTTGATGAAGAAACCAGAAATACATGGGAGACCATTCTCTCCCTTATAAGAGATCATGTCAGCACACAGAAGCCACCCTATTGCTGACACACCCCCACATCCCAAAAAATATTTAATGGAAAGGAATTCCCACACAGACCTCAACCTAAAACCAGATATCTTGAACCTAACAGAAGAAAAAGAAGGGAAGATCCCTGAAATCAATGACATAGGAAAAGACTTTCTGAGCAGAACACTATTAACACAGACACTAATTTCAACAATTAATAAATGGGATCTCATGAAACTGAAAAGCTTCTGCATGACAAAAGATCCCATCATTCAGACAAAGTGGCAGCTTACAGAATGGTAAAATATTTTTTTATCAACTACACACCCAATAGAGGGCTAATATCCAAAATTCTACAAAAAAACTCAAACAAAATGTATAAAGAACTCAAAA
Organism: Chionomys nivalis; assembly: GCF_950005125.1. Lineage (NCBI taxonomy): Eukaryota > Metazoa > Chordata > Mammalia > Rodentia > Cricetidae > Chionomys > Chionomys nivalis. Next base: position 3,626,405 of record NC_080098.1, on the reverse strand, counting down.
GGCTAGATATCAAGAAAACAAATGACTCAATTAAAACTGGGAATTTTTAAACAGAGAATTCTCAATAGGGAATCTTAAGTGGCTGAGAAAGACTTAAATGTTCAACATTCTCAGTCATTCGTGAAATGCAAACCAAGTCTGCTTTGAGAGTCCATTTTACACCTGTCAGAATCCTTAGGATCAATAATACGATTGACAGTTCCTGCTGGCAAGGACATAGAATAAGGGGTACACTCATCCACTGCTGGTAGGAGTGCAGACTCATACAGTCACTATGGAAATGAGTGTGGATTTACCTTAGAGAGATGGGACCTGATCTACCTCGTGATAAAAATTGGAACCTTTATACAAATGAATATTACTCAGCCATTAAAAAGAATTAAATTCACAGTAAATGGGTAGAACTAGGGGGAGAAATCACCCTGAGTGAGGTACCCAGACACAGAAAGCCAAATGTGGCATGTATTAGCTTACATGTGGATATACAGAATCACAGAGATTAAGCATAGAGTAACAGACTAAGGAGGAGAGAAGCATCTCATCAGGAAAGAAGAAATAGAATAGAAAGGTACAAGCTGGTGAGGGGAGGTGCAAGGAGAGAAATAGAGGGACGAGGGAGTGTATACAGGGAGAAACAGCTAAAACTAAGGCCACGGAAGTAGTGTGCAGTGGCATGGGTATTGATACAGTCGATGCTTCCTGAAATAAATGCATATGTGAAGGCAATCTAACAGAGAAATCAAATAACAGGGTGATGAGACTGTGTCTGAGAGCTTTCTCCTTCTGTCTTGCATTCCATTCTTTAGGTTGGGATTAAAGATGTGCACCACTGGGATTAAAGGCGTGCACCGCCAGGTTTCTATGGCAAACTAGTGTGGCTACTGAGATTAAAGGTGTGTGCTACCACTTACTCTCTGATCTTCAGCTAAACTTTCTTTATTAAAATACAAATGAAATATCACTACACGTAAGTATCACGAAACATTGTAAAGGAGGGGACACATAGATTATAAGAGCCAGAGCATCATGGAGTTTGCTGTGACATTGTATCTCCTAGGAATGTCAGAATCTACACCAATAAAATCTTATTAACATGGCTGCTTAAGTATGAGCTGAATAAGGACAAGAGGCAATCTATAAGGGACAAGGGGCCAACCAGCCCTACACAAAGAACTATAGGGAACTCACAAATGCCGGGAGTGGAGAAACAGTTTTAGTCCTACTGTGGGAAGAGTACACGAAATGCTTATCCAATACCAAATGGTGAGCCCTGAATCATACATACAAATAACATTATACTAAATTAAAGTATGCGTGTGTTATAGTTTCTTAGGTACTTAACAGTATGAATCCTTGTGATTTTTTTCACATATCCATACTATTATTTTGCTCTCCTTTCTCCCTGTGTATTTATCTCCCTTCAACCTAATTATAACCCTGACAGCATACAGACAAGTAACATACAGATCGGGCAGGTTACATACACATATGCATGTAACAAAATTAATGAATAATCCATGAATTTGAAAGGGAACAAGGAGGCATATAAGAGCGGGTTTGAAGAAAAAAAGTAAAAGGAGAAATGATGTTTCATTGTTACAAAATATTTGTATAACTATGTAAAGACGTGTTGCATTTGTTGAATTATAAGTAAAAATGTGTTGCTGTTTTACCTTGTCTGCCTAAGGCACCTGATTAGTCTAACAAAAAGCTAAATGGCCAATAGCAAGAAAGAGGTATAGGCAGGACTTGCAGGCAGGGAAACTGAGTAGCAGGAGGAATTTAGGCTTAGAAAGGAAGAAAGAAAAAGAGATACCAGGGAGAAACCAGTGGCCAATCAGACATACATGGAGGAAGCAGGAAACCAAGACTTACAGAATAAAAGAAAGGTAAAAAGCCCCAAGGAAAAATGTAGATGAATAGAAACAGGTTAAATTAAGTTCAAAATCTAGCAGGACGAGCCTAAGCTAAGACTAAGCACTTATAATTAATAAGAAGCATTCATAATAAATTATTTGGGAGTTTCTTGGTGGCCCAAAGGAAAATTCCAACTACACATAATACAATAAATAAAATAAAGAAGTAGTTGTTTTTAAAGAATTAACATAAAAGGTAAAAAAGGGACACAGCCAAGACTGTTAAATAGACAAGCTTGTCTCAGAAAAAAAAAGAAGATAAAAAGAGATGTAACATATCCCTATTACCTGCTCTGAAGAATTTTTCACAGATACTGCCACGGCATAACCACATGGGAATAAGGTGGCCTGCATTAATTAAAAGAGTTTCTAATAGTAAAGTATATTACAGTTGCTTATGACTTAAAATGTCATTATAAAATATCTAGCAAATTAAATTCAACTTGATTACATTATCATTTCTTCCCACTACATTCCTTAGGATGAATTTTAATTTATTAACGCCATGTATCACTAAGCTAAAATCCTGATACAATTATCTCACTTGATCCTGAGTGGCATTCAGAAGTAGACATAGAAAGCAAGCTTGTCAGGTTTTTGTGTGTCTATGACTACCAGCCTGATGACTGTAGACTTCAACTTTTTAAAATTTGTACAAAAAAAAATGTTTCAATGAGTTCTTTGATGAGGAATGATTTTAGAAGGACTAGTATGTGAAAACTTGCTTTATTTAAGCACCCGTAGAACATTAATCCTTTCTCACTTCAGTCTTCTGTAAAAAGAATCCAGGAGTAGTTAATGCATAAGCAATAGCTATTACAATAGTCTTGCTAATTGACCTTGTAATGACAAAATATGGGAGATCTTGGTCAAACAGAGATAATACTTCCAATTCAAATGTCTTAGCTAAAGTGATTTTGTATTTCTTCTATAGACTCTTCTCAAACTCACAGAGATCCCCCTGCCTCTGCCTCTTGAGTACTGGGAGTAAAGGAATGTACCACCACTGACCAGCAAATTTTGTACTTCTTAAGGCATCTTGAAACTAAGATGAGTGTTGAAATGAATTTTGAGAACTTAGGTCCTGATAAAACTGTACAAGAATACTTTTTATTTGCCTTTATTTTTTTTAAAAAAGATCTTTATTATTTTTATTTTATGTATAAAGTGTTTTGCCTACATGTATGTCTGTATACCACACGTGTGTCTGGTGCCCACCAAGGCCAGAAGAGGGCATCAGACCTCCTGAAATTAGAGTTATAGTTATGGGTCCTGGGGATTTAACCCATTTCTTTGGAAGAGCAGGCAGTGCTCTTACCCATGGAGCCATTTCACCAGCCCCAGGGATATTTTACAAAACAAAACAACAATAAAAGATACTATGGAAAACAACTGGGCACTGCTGCAAAAGTACTTGATTGTCTCAAATACAGATGAGGAGACACACTGATGGCTAGGAAAGACTGAAACTCAAAAGGGCTGCTAGGGACAAAACTACAATTCTAGCCAGAGGCACAACAGCTGCAAGATTTAGAAATCTAAGCTTTTGCCCTAGGACTTCCCACCACTGTCTGGGAACTGGCATAGCCTTCTTGCTTAAGAGTACTCGCAAGAGGCTTTCTGACGTCACGCAGGCGGAGACTTTAAAATCCAAATGGCTCCTGGTTGGCATTGGTGGGTGTCTTCCTAAGCAGTTGTGCATTTTACTGGAAGTGGGCGCTGGGGGTCAAGAACCAGAGAGAAAGGTAACTGCTGGTATGGGGTTAACTCTGTTCCTGCTAAGAAACTCTGTGGCATCAGAGACCTGGGGCGGCATCTGCCAGGTTCTGGGTTCAGGGATCAGTAAGTTTGTGTGGGCAGCGCCTGGAGAGGGAAAAGAGGATGCTGATTGCTGACCAAGGTGTTCCGCAGGGAGGGGGAGAAGGGGAGGACTGCCTGGGAGGGACAGGTTAAAACACTGCGTTCCTGTGGTAATGCAGCATCCGAAAAGCCATGTAAGAAGAAAAAGTCTGGGAAACTGAAGGCTTGAGAATAAGACCTAAGTGGAATGTAAGCAGTCGAACAAGGAGTGATGTGACTCAGTGCACAGCCTATTGTGCTAAAGTCCCCAGCTCAAACAAACAATAAAGTGGGTGTTATTATTTGGTGTTAGTATTTGGGAATCTGCATTGGCCTGCCTGTCCTTAGGGTCCTGACAGGAAACCTCCTCACCTGTAGCCACTAAGAGCACTTCACCTGTAGCCACTTCTGGGCACATTTGCTATGGTTCCTTGTAACAGGTGGACCTACCCCTAACCTCCCCCTTCTCCTGTGTCTACCTCCCTCTCTCTCCCGCACTCTTTACCCCATGGGACTAGTCTGCTCCCCTCTCTGCCTTCTCTGTCCCTTCTCTCTCATCTTCCAATAAGCCTCCTGTATAAGCCTTATCGCATAGCGTGACTTCTCTTCACTACATATATATATATATATATAATTTTATCAGCAGTGAGTTCTGTCTTATCCTAGAAAGAAGCCAGGGCAGGACCAGAAAAAGCTGAGTGGCTAGCGTCTAGTGCTGCAGAGACGAAGACAGGGTCTGACATAGGTATGCTTATGATACTAAAATATTTTGAGAATGGAAGCAGCCTCTACATTATGTTATGGAACGGATTGCTTGTCTTTACTGAAAGGGAGATTAGAACCAGAAAGACAATAGTGGGTATTAAACTATGGGGTTAAACATAAAGCAAGAAAAGTAGATATTAGGAAAAGAGAATGAATCCTGATTTTGAAGCCAAAGGAAACATTTTGAGGAGAGTTAAGGAGCCTGAGATTTCTTGTCAAGCAGTCTGTGAGTTACCATTGAAATAGACATAAGAGATACCAGTGATGTATTCGGGATAACACATTGAAATTTTGCGATCATGGATTGCCGTGTGATGCAGGAATCATATATGTTCATTTTTGCATTGTCTTGCTCGAGTGTATTGAATACTTGAAGTTGCATAGGTGTTATCTTTAGTGAGGACTTAAGTATACATGACAAACAAATACAGCACACAGGGAAAATACTATCGTAAAGGAATAAACTTAGTTACTCTTCTACTTCAGAATAAAAGTGACAATTATTGCTTAATGATCCACTTGCATCTGGAACATTTTTCTGATATTGAAATCATGAATTAGGTTCTGAGCATGAAGCGCAGTTCCATTTCCACCGGTGGTGCTGGCTGCCTCTCCACACAGGAATTAAGATCTCAGGACCTCGACGAACCAGACCTTTATACCCGTCAAGCGTAAGTGCCTCCAACTATGGATCTCAGCTGCATGCTGCCATGTTCTGTAGCTAGTTCTCAGAAACTGTAGAATCAGATGGTGAAAGTGGGTCTTCTCTAGTTCCACACTTGAGTCGCTCACTCTCCAAAGGTTAGTAATTCCTTCAGAGAGCTTTGGTTTTACTGTCTAAGTCTGGCAGTATTAATTATATTAGCAATTAAACTAAGAAAATGTCAATATAAACTCAATTTAAAATAACAATCTTATTATAAGGTTTCAAAACTAAAATGGTTTTATTTATTTATTTGCTTCTTTGTTTGTTTTGGTTTGTTTTGGAGACAAGATTTCTCGATGCAGCCCTAGTTTTCCTGGCATTCACTCTGTAGACCAGGTTAGCATCGAACTTTGGGATATACCTTTCTCTGCTTCCAAAGTGCTCAGATTAAAGGTGCGTGCCACCACCACCTACAATGCTTTTAATTTAAAAAAAAAAATCTGGGTAAGCAAGATGACTCAGCAGGTAAAGGCACTTATCAACAAACCCAAACACCTGCTTTCAATCCCCAGACCCACATGGTAGAAGAGAACCTGCTGCATCAGCAGCTACTGACCACCAGCTGCTCGCTCTCTTTCTGTCTCTCTCTCTCTCTCTCTCTCTCTCACACACACACACACACACAATAATAAATGTAATAAAGTTAAAATATTTCCAATGCAAAACAATTTCATTGGGCAGCAAAACATGGTCTCCCCTTTTAACGTCAGATCCCTTTAATATCTGACTAATGAAAGACAGTTAGAATCTATTCTGCTGCTGCATTCAGACTGTCCTAGCAGCCAGTCTCTAGGTAGCAATGTATGCATGAAAGGATGAGCATGAGAAGAACAAACAACATCTTAGTTTTGATGTAGTGATACCTAGATATACATACCTTGGAGAACATGTCTAGTCTAGATCAGCAGTTGTCTGGATTGGAGGTGGGGAAGTTTGATACAGATTGACAGGAAACAGTCTGTTATTTGTATGACCTGGGGTATGACCTCACCTTTTTGTACTTTGAATCCCTTGTGTATAAGAATGGGGATAGGTTGAGCGGTGGTGCACGTATTTAATTAAACGGAGGCTGTCTAATCTCTGGGTTTGAGGCCAGCCTGGTCTACAGACAAATTCCAAGACAACCAGAGCTACACAGAAAAACCTGTCTTCCAAAAAAAGAAAGAAAAAGAGTGGAGATACTGGGAGATTGCTCAGTGGTTTAGAGTCGTTCCTATTCTACCACAGGACCCAAATTCAGTTCCCAGTACCCACATTGGGCAGGTCACAAGCGCCTGTGACTCCAGCTCAAGGAGATCTGGTGCCCCTTTTGTGACCTCCATAGGCACTCTCGTGCATGTGTGGTTATGCCTATACAAACAAAATATACATAGAATATAAAATAGAACTTTTCACTTTTTTAATGGAGATAATGGCAGACTCTCCTTTACAAGTTGTTCTGAATATTTATTGAGTGTTTATATAGGTCAACTGCTCTTAAGTTCTTCATGCATATTAACTCTTGATACTCGGTGACAACTTTCCCTTAAGGCACAATGGCAAACAAGGGAGTACAAAAAAGGGAGCAGTTATAGGGGCATAAATAGAGACGAAAGTGTTTAGGTTATTGAACAGGCCTTTAGACTACTTGGTACAGAAGATCTATGGGCCTGAAACACACCTTTAAGGATAATATATGTGTTGATAATGTCATGCACAAGGAAATTTGGTTTGTTATTTGTGGTGCTGAGGATTGAGCACAAGCTGAACAAAACACTGAGATACATCCCTGTCACAGAAGTACATTTCATTCCCCCCATATTTTATACCTAAACTGCTGTAACTTCACGGTATGCTCTCCTGCTTTAAGGAATGCATTGTCTTTAGTTATTTAAAGCTTAAAGACTAATGTTTGATGCTGTTGTTACGATGTGTGTGTGTGTGTGTTTGCGTGTGTGATGGATAGCCTTGAAATAATGCAGACTTGAACACAGAAGGAAATGATTTTGATTGCCTTCTTAATATGCAACTTGGTATGTTTTCAAGTTCTAAAAAAATAAAGGATACAAGACCTATCCATGATAAAGTATTTATTCAGAAAAATATCCAACATCTATATAAGGTATTAAATTGTCTGATTTGAGTGATTTTGCAGTGTGGTTTAAATTCTGGTTTGTCTGAGACAGGGTTTCTCTGTCTAGCTCTGGCTGTCAGTGGAACTCATTCTGTAGACCAGGCTGGCCCTGAACTCACAGACATCTGCCTGCCTCTGGCTCAGGAGTGCTGGGATTTGCTGGGATTAAAGGTGTGAGCCACTACCACCCAGTTTTATTGTTTTTTTAAAAGCAATGTATAAGTAAAACCCACAGTTTTACAAAAATAGCTATTCAAGTAATCCACACAAAGTTGTTTTCACCGTTAACAATTTCTATGGCATTTGACATGGGCTACAAACATGGCCCTGTGGTAAAGTACTTTCTTAGCATGTGGCTTCAGACCTGGGCTCAATTCCTAGTACCATCAAAAAGAACAAAACAAAACAAAACAAAACAACTACTTTTTACTAGGAAGACCCTTTTCCCTTCCTCAATAAAAGAGAGGTCAGGAGTGTGCCTTGTATCAGCAATTCCAGCACTTTGTTATCAGACACTGGGGGGATTGCAAGTTCCAGGTCAGGCAGGGTCACATAGTAAGACCCTATCTAAAATACATAACAGCCAGGAAATCTTAAAATGAAAAATGGTCTATGTTTAGTAATAGTGCAAGTTAGTTTGAGTCATGAAACATTTAAACAAAAATCAGTCTATAAGAAAATGTTGATGAGGGTCTGAAGAGGTGGCTCAGCATCTAAGAACACTGCTTACTCTTCCAGAGGTGCTGAGTTCAGTTCCCAGTAACCACATACTGGCTCACAACTGTCTATAGTGTGATCCTATGTCCTCGTCTGACAAAGTTGGACGTGCAGGTAGAGTACTCATATAAATAAAAATAAGTTTTTAAAGAAAAAAAGGAAGGAAGGAAGGAAGGAAGGAAAAGAAATGAAGGAAGAAAAAGTTGATGAAGCCCGGTGGTGGTAGTGGTGGGAGCACATGCCTTTAATCCCAGCACTCAGGAGCCAGAGGCAGGAAGAGCTCTATGCATTAGAGGCCAGCCTGGGCTACAGAGTGAGCTCCAAGACAGTCAAGCCTACACAAAGAAACCCTGTCCCATAAAACCAAAAGAGTTGATGATCTAAATATTTGTGCAGTAGGACATACCTATAATCCCAGATTTGGAAAGCAGGAGAATCCATTGTTCTGGGCTATGTAAACTCATGACTCAAAAAAAAAAGAAGAATAAAAGAAAAGAAAAACTATATGTATGTAGGACTGGAGGGTTTTTTTCTGTGATTAAGAAAACTGTTTGCTCTTGCAGAGGACCTGAATTCAATTTCTGGCACTCACACAGAAACTCAAACCATCTGTAACTGCAGTTCTTCTCATCTAGGAGCACACAACACACATGCTTACATGCAGTGAAGATGTTTATATGCATAAATATACATGTACATAATAATTGACGAGAGGCTGAAGAGGTAGCTCAGCAGTTAAGAGCACTTGTTCTTCCAAAGGGCCTGTGTTCATTGCCAGCACCTGCTTGGTCAATCACAACCCTCAGTAACTCCAGTCCCCTGGATCTGATGCCCTCTTCTGGCCTACTTGAACATTGTGTGCACATGATGTACAAAGTTTACAAAACACCTAGACACATAATTTATTTTAAAAATAATTGAGCAAGACATGGTGGTGCATGCCAGTAATCCCAGCACTCTGGAAGCTGAGAGGAGAATCTTGAGTTCAAGGTTAGCCTGAGCTACATAACAAGTCCAAGGTTACCCTGGTATGTATAGCAAAAACCTTTCTAAATTTTAGAAAATAGATATTAAGAGGGATTACAGCATAAACAATAAAATATCAAAATGGAAAAGTCAAAATAACCAGAAAAAATCAAATATTAACTCTCAAAAAAGATTTTATTAACAAATTATTTTACAGATGAATGCTTTCAAATAATTAAATGTCTAATGGTTTTTAAACATGAGAGTTGTCATAGAAAATAAACACAATTATCAAGAGGCTACTACATGCGTGTACAACAACTTATAGGCATCATAATAAAATCAAACCAATCACCGACAGACATAATATACAAAGCTCAATAATTGCTATCAAAATGTATTTGGCAAATAGGCAATTATTATTTAAGATAAGGTCTTGCTCAGATTAGGTGAGTCTCTAGCCAGAATCTTTGGGCCTTCCTTAGTCCTCTAAATGCTGGAATTAGATGCATGCATGGCAACAACTGGCTCAGCAAATGCTTTACGCATGACCATATGCCTGGTACTGTAATAGATGTCTGAACTAATATAGCACAACACCTGCCCCATGGACTCCATTTCAAGTGGGACGATGGCTACAGGAACAAGTATTTCCCATTACAAGATTATTAAGTTAGCTACAAAGTAGTAGATTTCATAATGGCATTTTTACACATGTTTTCTTCTTCCACACCCTGCCCTCTGGCCTTTGCCTTGCCCTCCCCTCTGTCCCATTCTTGCTGTTTTTCCATTGCCCACAACAACCTAATTTCTGCTCTCCCAGTACAATATTGCATTATCTTCTGTCAGTGTTCCTGTACCCTAATCCTTCAGGTCTCTTTTTCCCTCTCACAGTTCTCTAGTTTCATGAGTCATCCACACATGGACACCGACCCACTCACACATAGAAACTTCAATCAAGAATACACACATGAGAGAAAACATAGTGCTTATCTGAATGCAGTTTATTTCAGCTAACATTCTGAACTGTAATTTCACCCATTTTCCTACAAATGTCATTTTTTTACTTTTAAATCTGTGTATATGTGTGTGTGTGTCTGTGTGTGTGTGTGTGTGACCACAGAGATGAGAGATGTCAGACCCTCCTGGGGCTTGTGTTACAGGTGGTTGTGAACTGCCTGGTTTGAGTGTTGGGAATCAAATGCTGGTCCCCTGGAAGAACAAGAAGTGCTCTTTATCACTGAGGCATATAGGCAGATCATGTGATAGTTTTGGTTGTCGTTCTCAAAGATTTGTTTATCTTTTATTTTTATGTGTGTGAATATTTTTCCTGCAATATATGTGTACATCCGTGGTGACTGTGGAGGCCAGAAAGGGATTCCCTGGAACTGGAGTTATAGATGGTTCTGAGCCACCAAGTGGGTGCTGGGAACCAAACCCAGTTCCTCTGTAAGAGCAGCCAGTGCTTTTCCCTGAGACATCTGTCCCACCACTTTCTCATTTTTGACAAACCTACTTACTGATTTCCTCAGTAGCTGCAATTTATGCTCACTAGCAGTGAGTAAAGTTTCCTCTTTCCTCAAATTCCTGCCAGCATCTGTTGTTCTGTTTTCTTGATGAAAGTCATTCTGAGCTAGTAAGGTGAGAGTATAAATCATTTTAATTTCACCTTTCCCTGATGGCTTAGGATGTTGAACCCATCATCAAATATTATTTGCCATTTCTATTTCTTCCTTTGAGGACTGTCTGCTCACCTCATTACCTCATGTATGGATTGGATTTGGTTTAATCTTGGCTGTTTTTACATAATAGAACCCTATGCGATACAGAGTTGGCAATGATTTCTCAAATCTGTAAGCTGTCTCTTCAGTTGTGAGGTTCCTTCCATTGTTAGGCAGGTTTTTAGTTTGCTATAATCCATGTGTCAGTCCTTGGGTTGTGTTCTCTGCTGTCACAGTCCATTCAGAAGTTCCTACCTCTGCATAGGATGATTGTTGACACGGGACATAGTTGATGTGTCTTCCCTGCAGTTTCAGCATGTCCTGTCTTCACATGAAGTCTGTGATCTATTTTCAATGTTTCATGTAGTTTGAGACTCGACCTGATTTCATTCTTCTACAGGTACATACCCAGTTTTCTCAGCACCATCTGTAAAAGGATCTTTCCTAATGACATCTGGGTTTAAGGGAAAAAATGAAGTACCTTCTAGGGCTGGGTTGATGAATCCATGATTAAGAGCACTTGCCGCTCTTGCAGAGGACAAAGGTTCAGTTAACAGCACCCATATGGCAGCTCACAATCCCTTATATCTCTAATTCTAAGGTATCTGATGTCATCTTCTGGAGAGTAGTTGACTGTTCAGTTTTCATGAGTTTGTAGGCATTCTGGGGGTAGAATTGTTGTTGAATTCTAGCATTATTCCATGGTAATCCAATAGTACACAGCTGGTTACTACATTTTCTTTTGTATCTGTGAATGTTTGCTTTGTTACTGATTATGTGATCAATTTTTGAGAAGGTTCCATGAGATGCTGAGAAGAAGGTATTTTCTTTTCTGTTGGGTGGAATGTTCTATAGATGTCTATTAATTTCATTTGTTTCACTACATCTGTGATATCTCTTATTGCTCCATTAAGTTTCTGTCTGTTTAGCCTGTCCATTGGTGAGAGAGGAGTGTTGAAACCTACTATTAGAGTGTGTGTTTCCCTTCTTTGAGTTGTGGTGGTGGAGAGTTGTCAGATGTCTGTGTTATTATGGGTGTTCTTAGCTTCCTTGGTTTGTGCTTTGCCTTCTAGTAGTTTCTGTAAGGCTGGGTTTGTGGCTACCTATTATTTAAATCTGTTTTTGTCCTGGAATATCTTTTTTCTCCATTGATGGTGAATGCAAGCTTTGCTGCGAATAGTACTCTGGGATTGCCTTCATGGTCTCTTAGTGTTGGCAGCACATCTATCTAAGACATTCTGGCTTTCATGGTTTCCACTGAGAAGTCAGGTGTAATTCAAGTGCCTACGGACTCCTGATCTTTGATGAAGAAACCAGAAATACATGGGAGACCATTCTCTCCCTTATAAGAGATCATGTCAGCACACAGAAGCCACCCTATTGCTGACACACCCCCACATCCCAAAAAATATTTAATGGAAAGGAATTCCCACACAGACCTCAACCTAAAACCAGATATCTTGAACCTAACAGAAGAAAAAGAAGGGAAGATCCCTGAAATCAATGACATAGGAAAAGACTTTCTGAGCAGAACACTATTAACACAGACACTAATTTCAACAATTAATAAATGGGATCTCATGAAACTGAAAAGCTTCTGCATGACAAAAGATCCCATCATTCAGACAAAGTGGCAGCTTACAGAATGGTAAAATATTTTTTTATCAACTACACACCCAATAGAGGGCTAATATCCAAAATTCTACAAAAAAACTCAAACAAAATGTATAAAGAACTCAAAAGGCTAGATATCAAGAAAACAAATGACTCAATTAAAACTGGGAATTTTTAAACAGAGAATTCTCAATAGGGAATCTTAAGTGGCTGAGAAAGACTTAAATGTTCAACATTCTCAGTCATTCGTGAAATGCAAACCAAGTCTGCTTTGAGAGTCCACTTTACACCTGTCAGAATCCTTAGGATCAATAATACGATTGACAGTTCCTGCTGGCAAGGACATAGAATAAGGGGTACACTCATCCACTGCTGGTAGGAGTGCAGACTCATACAGTCACTATGGAAATGAGTGTGGATTTACCTTAGAGAGATGGGACCTGATCTACCTCGTGATAAAAATTGGAACCTTTATACAAATGAATATTACTCAGCCATTAAAAAGAATTAAATTCACAGTAAATGGGTAGAACTAGGGGGAGAAATCACCCTGAGTGAGGTACCCAGACACAGAAAGCCAAATGTGGCATGTATTAGCTTACATGTGGATATACAGAATCACAGAGATTAAGCATAGAGTAACAGACTAAGGAGGAGAGAAGCATCTCATCAGGAAAGAAGAAATAGAATAGAAAGGTACAAGCTGGTGAGGGGAGGTGCAAGGAGAGAAATAGAGGGACGAGGGAGTGTATACAGGGAGAAACAGCTAAAACTAAGGCCACGGAAGTAGTGTGCAGTGGCATGGGTATTGATACAGTCGATGCTTCCTGAAATAAATGCATATGTGAAGGCAATCTAACAGAGAAATCAAATAACAGGGTGATGAGACTGTGTCTGAGAGCTTTCTCCTTCTGTCTTGCATTCCATTCTTTAGGTTGGGATTAAAGATGTGCACCACTGGGATTAAAGGCGTGCACCGCCAGGTTTCTATGGCAAACTAGTGTGGCTACTGAGATTAAAGGTGTGTGCTACCACTTACTCTCTGATCTTCAGCTAAACTTTCTTTATTAAAATACAAATGAAATATCACTACACGTAAGTATCACGAAACATTGTAAAGGAGGGGACACATAGATTATAAGAGCCAGAGCATCATGGAGTTTGCTGTGACATTGTATCTCCTAGGAATGTCAGAATCTACACCAATAAAATCTTATTAACATGGCTGCTTAAGTATGAGCTGAATAAGGACAAGAGGCAATCTATAAGGGACAAGGGGCCAACCAGCCCTACACAAAGAACTATAGGGAACTCACAAATGCCGGGAGTGGAGAAACAGTTTTAGTCCTACTGTGGGAAGAGTACACGAAATGCTTATCCAATACCAAATGGTGAGCCCTGAATCATACATACAAATAACATTATACTAAATTAAAGTATGCGTGTGTTATAGTTTCTTAGGTACTTAACAGTATGAATCCTTGTGATTTTTTTCACATATCCATACTATTATTTTGCTCTCCTTTCTCCCTGTGTATTTATCTCCCTTCAACCTAATTATAACCCTGACAGCATACAGACAAGTAACATACAGATCGGGCAGGTTACATACACATATGCATGTAACAAAATTAATGAATAATCCATGAATTTGAAAGGGAACAAGGAGGCATATAAGAGCGGGTTTGAAGAAAAAAAGTAAAAGGAGAAATGATGTTTCATTGTTACAAAATATTTGTATAACTATGTAAAGACGTGTTGCATTTGTTGAATTATAAGTAAAAATGTGTTGCTGTTTTACCTTGTCTGCCTAAGGCACCTGATTAGTCTAACAAAAAGCTAAATGGCCAATAGCAAGAAAGAGGTATAGGCAGGACTTGCAGGCAGGGAAACTGAGTAGCAGGAGGAATTTAGGCTTAGAAAGGAAGAAAGAAAAAGAGATACCAGGGAGAAACCAGTGGCCAATCAGACATACATGGAGGAAGCAGGAAACCAAGACTTACAGAATAAAAGAAAGGTAAAAAGCCCCAAGGAAAAATGTAGATGAATAGAAACAGGTTAAATTAAGTTCAAAATCTAGCAGGACGAGCCTAAGCTAAGACTAAGCACTTATAATTAATAAGAAGCATTCATAATAAATTATTTGGGAGTTTCTTGGTGGCCCAAAGGAAAATTCCAACTACACATAATACAATAAATAAAATAAAGAAGTAGTTGTTTTTAAAGAATTAACATAAAAGGTAAAAAAGGGACACAGCCAAGACTGTTAAATAGACAAGCTTGTCTCAGAAAAAAAAAGAAGATAAAAAGAGATGTAACATATCCCTATTACCTGCTCTGAAGAATTTTTCACAGATACTGCCACGGCATAACCACATGGGAATAAGGTGGCCTGCATTAATTAAAAGAGTTTCTAATAGTAAAGTATATTACAGTTGCTTATGACTTAAAATGTCATTATAAAATATCTAGCAAATTAAATTCAACTTGATTACATTATCATTTCTTCCCACTACATTCCTTAGGATGAATTTTAATTTATTAACGCCATGTATCACTAAGCTAAAATCCTGATACAATTATCTCACTTGATCCTGAGTGGCATTCAGAAGTAGACATAGAAAGCAAGCTTGTCAGGTTTTTGTGTGTCTATGACTACCAGCCTGATGACTGTAGACTTCAACTTTTTAAAATTTGTACAAAAAAAAATGTTTCAATGAGTTCTTTGATGAGGAATGATTTTAGAAGGACTAGTATGTGAAAACTTGCTTTATTTAAGCACCCGTAGAACATTAATCCTTTCTCACTTCAGTCTTCTGTAAAAAGAATCCAGGAGTAGTTAATGCATAAGCAATAGCTATTACAATAGTCTTGCTAATTGACCTTGTAATGACAAAATATGGGAGATCTTGGTCAAACAGAGATAATACTTCCAATTCAAATGTCTTAGCTAAAGTGATTTTGTATTTCTTCTATAGACTCTTCTCAAACTCACAGAGATCCCCCTGCCTCTGCCTCTTGAGTACTGGGAGTAAAGGAATGTACCACCACTGACCAGCAAATTTTGTACTTCTTAAGGCATCTTGAAACTAAGATGAGTGTTGAAATGAATTTTGAGAACTTAGGTCCTGATAAAACTGTACAAGAATACTTTTTATTTGCCTTTATTTTTTTTAAAAAAGATCTTTATTATTTTTATTTTATGTATAAAGTGTTTTGCCTACATGTATGTCTGTATACCACACGTGTGTCTGGTGCCCACCAAGGCCAGAAGAGGGCATCAGACCTCCTGAAATTAGAGTTATAGTTATGGGTCCTGGGGATTTAACCCATTTCTTTGGAAGAGCAGGCAGTGCTCTTACCCATGGAGCCATTTCACCAGCCCCAGGGATATTTTACAAAACAAAACAACAATAAAAGATACTATGGAAAACAACTGGGCACTGCTGCAAAAGTACTTGATTGTCTCAAATACAGATGAGGAGACACACTGATGGCTAGGAAAGACTGAAACTCAAAAGGGCTGCTAGGGACAAAACTACAATTCTAGCCAGAGGCACAACAGCTGCAAGATTTAGAAATCTAAGCTTTTGCCCTAGGACTTCCCACCACTGTCTGGGAACTGGCATAGCCTTCTTGCTTAAGAGTACTCGCAAGAGGCTTTCTGACGTCACGCAGGCGGAGACTTTAAAATCCAAATGGCTCCTGGTTGGCATTGGTGGGTGTCTTCCTAAGCAGTTGTGCATTTTACTGGAAGTGGGCGCTGGGGGTCAAGAACCAGAGAGAAAGGTAACTGCTGGTATGGGGTTAACTCTGTTCCTGCTAAGAAACTCTGTGGCATCAGAGACCTGGGGCGGCATCTGCCAGGTTCTGGGTTCAGGGATCAGTAAGTTTGTGTGGGCAGCGCCTGGAGAGGGAAAAGAGGATGCTGATTGCTGACCAAGGTGTTCCGCAGGGAGGGGGAGAAGGGGAGGACTGCCTGGGAGGGACAGGTTAAAACACTGCGTTCCTGTGGTAATGCAGCATCCGAAAAGCCATGTAAGAAGAAAAAGTCTGGGAAACTGAAGGCTTGAGAATAAGACCTAAGTGGAATGTAAGCAGTCGAACAAGGAGTGATGTGACTCAGTGCACAGCCTATTGTGCTAAAGTCCCCAGCTCAAACAAACAATAAAGTGGGTGTTATTATTTGGTGTTAGTATTTGGGAATCTGCATTGGCCTGCCTGTCCTTAGGGTCCTGACAGGAAACCTCCTCACCTGTAGCCACTAAGAGCACTTCACCTGTAGCCACTTCTGGGCACATTTGCTATGGTTCCTTGTAACAGGTGGACCTACCCCTAACCTCCCCCTTCTCTTGGCGCTACCTCCCTCTCTCTCCCGCACTCTTTACCCCATGGGACTAGTCTGCTCCCCTCTCTGCCTTCTCTGTCCCTTCTCTCTCATCTTCCAATAAGCCTCCTGTATAAGCCTTATCGCATAGCGTGACTTCTCTTCACTACATATATATATATATATATAATTTTATCAGCAGTGAGTTCTGTCTTATCCTAGAAAGAAGCCAGGGCAGGACCAGAAAAAGCTGAGTGGCTAGCGTCTAGTGCTGCAGAGACGAAGACAGGGTCTGACATAGGTATGCTTATGATACTAAAATATTTTGAGAATGGAAGCAGCCTCTACATTATGTTATGGAACGGATTGCTTGTCTTTACTGAAAGGGAGATTAGAACCAGAAAGACAATAGTGGGTATTAAACTATGGGGTTAAACATAAAGCAAGAAAAGTAGATATTAGGAAAAGAGAATGAATCCTGATTTTGAAGCCAAAGGAAACATTTTGAGGAGAGTTAAGGAGCCTGAGATTTCTTGTCAAGCAGTCTGTGAGTTACCATTGAAATAGACATAAGAGATACCAGTGATGTATTCGGGATAACACATTGAAATTTTGCGATCATGGATTGCCGTGTGATGCAGGAATCATATATGTTCATTTTTGCATTGTCTTGCTCGAGTGTATTGAATACTTGAAGTTGCATAGGTGTTATCTTTAGTGAGGACTTAAGTATACATGACAAACAAATACAGCACACAGGGAAAATACTATCGTAAAGGAATAAACTTAGTTACTCTTCTACTTCAGAATAAAAGTGACAATTATTGCTTAATGATCCACTTGCATCTGGAACATTTTTCTGATATTGAAATCATGAATTAGGTTCTGAGCATGAAGCGCAGTTCCATTTCCACCGGTGGTGCTGGCTGCCTCTCCACACAGGAATTAAGATCTCAGGACCTCGACGAACCAGACCTTTATACCCGTCAAGCGTAAGTGCCTCCAACTATGGATCTCAGCTGCATGCTGCCATGTTCTGTAGCTAGTTCTCAGAAACTGTAGAATCAGATGGTGAAAGTGGGTCTTCTCTAGTTCCACACTTGAGTCGCTCACTCTCCAAAGGTTAGTAATTCCTTCAGAGAGCTTTGGTTTTACTGTCTAAGTCTGGCAGTATTAATTATATTAGCAATTAAACTAAGAAAATGTCAATATAAACTCAATTTAAAATAACAATCTTATTATAAGGTTTCAAAACTAAAATGGTTTTATTTATTTATTTGCTTCTTTGTTTGTTTTGGTTTGTTTTGGAGACAAGATTTCTCGATGCAGCCCTAGTTTTCCTGGCATTCACTCTGTAGACCAGGTTAGCATCGAACTTTGGGATATACCTTTCTCTGCTTCCAAAGTGCTCAGATTAAAGGTGCGTGCCACCACCACCTACAATGCTTTTAATTTAAAAAAAAAAATCTGGGTAAGCAAGATGACTCAGCAGGTAAAGGCACTTATCAACAAACCCAAACACCTGCTTTCAATCCCCAGACCCACATGGTAGAAGAGAACCTGCTGCATCAGCAGCTACTGACCACCAGCTGCTCGCTCTCTTTCTGTCTCTCTCTCTCTCTCTCTCTCTCACACACACACACACACACACACACAATAATAAATGTAATAAAGTTAAAATATTTCCAATGCAAAACAATTTCATTGGGCAGCAAAACATGGTCTCCCCTTTTAACGTCAGATCCCTTTAATATCTGACTAATGAAAGACAGTTAGAATCTATTCTGCTGCTGCATTCAGACTGTCCTAGCAGCCAGTCTCTAGGTAGCAATGTATGCATGAAAGGATGAGCATGAGAAGAACAAACAACATCTTAGTTTTGATGTAGTGATACCTAGATATACATACCTTGGAGAACATGTCTAGTCTAGATCAGCAGTTGTCTGGATTGGAGGTGGGGAAGTTTGATACAGATTGACAGGAAACAGTCTGTTATTTGTATGACCTGGGGTATGACCTCACCTTTTTGTACTTTGAATCCCTTGTGTATAAGAATGGGGATAGGTTGAGCGGTGGTGCACGTATTTAATTAAACGGAGGCTGTCTAATCTCTGGGTTTGAGGCCAGCCTGGTCTACAGACAAATTCCAAGACAACCAGAGCTACACAGAAAAACCTGTCTTCCAAAAAAAGAAAGAAAAAGAGTGGAGATACTGGGAGATTGCTCAGTGGTTTAGAGTCGTTCCTATTCTACCACAGGACCCAAATTCAGTTCCCAGTACCCACATTGGGCAGGTCACAAGCGCCTGTGACTCCAGCTCAAGGAGATCTGGTGCCCCTTTTGTGACCTCCATAGGCACTCTCGTGCATGTGTGGTTATGCCTATACAAACAAAATATACATAGAATATAAAATAGAACTTTTCACTTTTTTAATGGAGATAATGGCAGACTCTCCTTTACAAGTTGTTCTGAATATTTATTGAGTGTTTATATAGGTCAACTGCTCTTAAGTTCTTCATGCATATTAACTCTTGATACTCGGTGACAACTTTCCCTTAAGGCACAATGGCAAACAAGGGAGTACAAAAAAGGGAGCAGTTATAGGGGCATAAATAGAGACGAAAGTGTTTAGGTTATTGAACAGGCCTTTAGACTACTTGGTACAGAAGATCTATGGGCCTGAAACACACCTTTAAGGATAATATATGTGTTGATAATGTCATGCACAAGGAAATTTGGTTTGTTATTTGTGGTGCTGAGGATTGAGCACAAGCTGAACAAAACACTGAGATACATCCCTGTCACAGAAGTACATTTCATTCCCCCCATATTTTATACCTAAACTGCTGTAACTTCACGGTATGCTCTCCTGCTTTAAGGAATGCATTGTCTTTAGTTATTTAAAGCTTAAAGACTAATGTTTGATGCTGTTGTTACGATGTGTGTGTGTGTGTGTTTGCGTGTGTGATGGATAGCCTTGAAATAATGCAGACTTGAACACAGAAGGAAATGATTTTGATTGCCTTCTTAATATGCAACTTGGTATGTTTTCAAGTTCTAAAAAAATAAAGGATACAAGACCTATCCATGATAAAGTATTTATTCAGAAAAATATCCAACATCTATATAAGGTATTAAATTGTCTGATTTGAGTGATTTTGCAGTGTGGTTTAAATTCTGGTTTGTCTGAGACAGGGTTTCTCTGTCTAGCTCTGGCTGTCAGTGGAACTCATTCTGTAGACCAGGCTGGCCCTGAACTCACAGACATCTGCCTGCCTCTGGCTCAGGAGTGCTGGGATTTGCTGGGATTAAAGGTGTGAGCCACTACCACCCAGTTTTATTGTTTTTTTAAAAGCAATGTATAAGTAAAACCCACAGTTTTACAAAAATAGCTATTCAAGTAATCCACACAAAGTTGTTTTCACCGTTAACAATTTCTATGGCATTTGACATGGGCTACAAACATGGCCCTGTGGTAAAGTACTTTCTTAGCATGTGGCTTCAGACCTGGGCTCAATTCCTAGTACCATCAAAAAGAACAAAACAAAACAAAACAAAACAACTACTTTTTACTAGGAAGACCCTTTTCCCTTCCTCAATAAAAGAGAGGTCAGGAGTGTGCCTTGTATCAGCAATTCCAGCACTTTGTTATCAGACACTGGGGGGATTGCAAGTTCCAGGTCAGGCAGGGTCACATAGTAAGACCCTATCTAAAATACATAACAGCCAGGAAATCTTAAAATGAAAAATGGTCTATGTTTAGTAATAGTGCAAGTTAGTTTGAGTCATGAAACATTTAAACAAAAATCAGTCTATAAGAAAATGTTGATGAGGGTCTGAAGAGGTGGCTCAGCATCTAAGAACACTGCTTACTCTTCCAGAGGTGCTGAGTTCAGTTCCCAGTAACCACATACTGGCTCACAACTGTCTATAGTGTGATCCTATGTCCTCGTCTGACAAAGTTGGACGTGCAGGTAGAGTACTCATATAAATAAAAATAAGTTTTTAAAGAAAAAAAGGAAGGAAGGAAGGAAGGAAGGAAAAGAAATGAAGGAAGAAAAAGTTGATGAAGCCCGGTGGTGGTAGTGGTGGGAGCACATGCCTTTAATCCCAGCACTCAGGAGCCAGAGGCAGGAAGAGCTCTATGCATTAGAGGCCAGCCTGGGCTACAGAGTGAGCTCCAAGACAGTCAAGCCTACACAAAGAAACCCTGTCCCATAAAACCAAAAGAGTTGATGATCTAAATATTTGTGCAGTAGGACATACCTATAATCCCAGATTTGGAAAGCAGGAGAATCCATTGTTCTGGGCTATGTAAACTCATGACTCAAAAAAAAAAAGAAGAATAAAAGAAAAGAAAAACTATATGTATGTAGGACTGGAGGGTTTTTTTCTGTGATTAAGAAAACTGTTTGCTCTTGCAGAGGACCTGAATTCAATTTCTGGCACTCACACAGAAACTCAAACCATCTGTAACTGCAGTTCTTCTCATCTAGGAGCACACAACACACATGCTTACATGCAGTGAAGATGTTTATATGCATAAATATACATGTACATAATAATTGACGAGAGGCTGAAGAGGTAGCTCAGCAGTTAAGAGCACTTGTTCTTCCAAAGGGCCTGTGTTCATTGCCAGCACCTGCTTGGTCAATCACAACCCTCAGTAACTCCAGTCCCCTGGATCTGATGCCCTCTTCTGGCCTACTTGAACATTGTGTGCACATGATGTACAAAGTTTACAAAACACCTAGACACATAATTTATTTTAAAAATAATTGAGCAAGACATGGTGGTGCATGCCAGTAATCCCAGCACTCTGGAAGCTGAGAGGAGAATCTTGAGTTCAAGGTTAGCCTGAGCTACATAACAAGTCCAAGGTTACCCTGGTATGTATAGCAAAAACCTTTCTAAATTTTAGAAAATAGATATTAAGAGGGATTACAGCATAAACAATAAAATATCAAAATGGAAAAGTCAAAATAACCAGAAAAAATCAAATATTAACTCTCAAAAAAGATTTTATTAACAAATTATTTTACAGATGAATGCTTTCAAATAATTAAATGTCTAATGGTTTTTAAACATGAGAGTTGTCATAGAAAATAAACACAATTATCAAGAGGCTACTACATGCGTGTACAACAACTTATAGGCATCATAATAAAATCAAACCAATCACCGACAGACATAATATACAAAGCTCAATAATTGCTATCAAAATGTATTTGGCAAATAGGCAATTATTATTTAAGATAAGGTCTTGCTCAGATTAGGTGAGTCTCTAGCCAGAATCTTTGGGCCTTCCTTAGTCCTCTAAATGCTGGAATTAGATGCATGCATGGCAACAACTGGCTCAGCAAATGCTTTACGCATGACCATATGCCTGGTACTGTAATAGATGTCTGAACTAATATAGCACAACACCTGCCCCATGGACTCCATTTCAAGTGGGACGATGGCTACAGGAACAAGTATTTCCCATTACAAGATTATTAAGTTAGCTACAAAGTAGTAGATTTCATAATGGCATTTTTACACATGTTTTCTTCTTCCACACCCTGCCCTCTGGCCTTTGCCTTGCCCTCCCCTCTGTCCCATTCTTGCTGTTTTTCCATTGCCCACAACAACCTAATTTCTGCTCTCCCAGTACAATATTGCATTATCTTCTGTCAGTGTTCCTGTACCCTAATCCTTCAGGTCTCTTTTTCCCTCTCACAGTTCTCTAGTTTCATGAGTCATCCACACATGGACACCGACCCACTCACACATAGAAACTTCAATCAAGGCTGCACACATGAGAGAAAACATAGTGCTTATCTGAATGCAGTTTATTTCAGCTAACATTCTGAATTGAAATTTCACCCATTTTCCTACAAATGTCATTTTTTTACTTTTAAATCTGTGTGTGTGTGTGTGTGTGTGTGTGTGTGTGTGACCACAGAGATGAGAGATGTCAGACCCTCCTGGGGCTTGTGTTACAGGTGGTTGTGAACTGCCTGGTTTGAGTGTTGGGAATCAAATGCTGGTCCCCTGGAAGAACAAGAAGTGCTCTTTATCACTGAGGCATATAGGCAGATCATGTGATAGTTTTGGTTGTCGTTCTCAAAGATTTGTTTATCTTTTATTTTTATGTGTGTGAATATTTTTCCTGCAATATATGTGTACATCCGTGGTGACTGTGGAGGCCAGAAAGGGATTCCCTGGAACTGGAGTTATAGATGGTTCTGAGCCACCAAGTGGGTGCTGGGAACCAAACCCAGTTCCTCTGTAAGAGCAGCCAGTGCTTTTCCCTGAGACATCTGTCCCACCACTTTCTCATTTTTGACAAACCTACTTACTGATTTCCTCAGTAGCTGCAATTTATGCTCACTAGCAGTGAGTAAAGTTTCCTCTTTCCTCAAATTCCTGCCAGCATCTGTTGTTCTGTTTTCTTGATGAAAGTCATTCTGAGCTAGTAAGGTGAGAGTATAAATCATTTTAATTTCACCTTTCCCTGATGGCTTAGGATGTTGAACCCATCATCAAATATTATTTGCCATTTCTATTTCTTCCTTTGAGGACTGTCTACTCACCTCATTACCTCATGTATGGATTGGATTTGGTTTAATCTTGGCTGTTTTTACATAATAGAACCCTATGCGATACAGAGTTGGCAATGATTTCTCAAATCTGTAAGCTGTCTCTTCAGTTGTGAGGTTCCTTCCATTGTTAGGCAGGTTTTTAGTTTGCTATAATCCATGTGTCAGTCCTTGGGTTGTGTTCTCTGCTGTCACAGTCCATTCAGAAGTTCCTACCTCTGCATAGGATGATTGTTGACACGGGACATAGTTGATGTGTCTTCCCTGCAGTTTCAGCATGTCCTGTCTTCACATGAAGTCTGTGATCTATTTTCAATGTTTCATGTAGTTTGAGACTCGACCTGATTTCATTCTTCTACAGGTACATACCCAGTTTTCTCAGCACCATCTGTAAAAGGATCTTTCCTAATGACATCTGGGTTTAAGGGAAAAAATGAAGTACCTTCTAGGGCTGGGTTGATGAATCCATGATTAAGAGCACTTGCCGCTCTTGCAGAGGACAAAGGTTCAGTTAACAGCACCCATATGGCAGCCCACAATCCCTTATATCTCTAATTCTAAGGTATCTGATGTCATCTTCTGGAGAGTAGTTGACTGTTCAGTTTTCATGAGTTTGTAGGCATTCTGGGGGTAGAATTGTTGTTGAATTCTAGCATTATTCCATGGTAATCCAATAGTACACAGCTGGTTACTACATTTTCTTTTGTATCTGTGAATGTTTGCTTTGTTACTGATTATGTGATCAATTTTTGAGAAGGTTCCATGAGATGCTGAGAAGAAGGTATTTTCTTTTCTGTTGGGTGGAATGTTCTATAGATGTCTATTAATTTCATTTGTTTCACTACATCTGTGATATCTCTTATTGCTCCATTAAGTTTCTGTCTGTTTAGCCTGTCCATTGGTGAGAGAGGAGTGTTGAAACCTACTATTAGAGTGTGTGTTTCCCTTCTTTGAGTTGTGGTGGTGGAGAGTTGTCAGATGTCTGTGTTATTATGGGTGTTCTTAGCTTCCTTGGTTTGTGCTTTGCCTTCTAGTAGTTTCTGTAAGGCTGGGTTTGTGGCTACCTATTGTTTAAATCTGTTTTTGTCCTGGAATATCTTTTTTCTCCATTGATGGTGAATGCAAGCTTTGCTGCGAATAGTACTCTGGGATTGCCTTCATGGTCTCTTAGTGTTGGCAGCACATCTATCTAAGACATTCTGGCTTTCATGGTTTCCACTGAGAAGTCAGGTGTAATTCAAGTGCCTACGGACTCCTGATCTTTGATGAAGAAACCAGAAATACATGGGAGACCATTCTCTCCCTTATAAGAGATCATGTCAGCACACAGAAGCCACCCTATTGCTGACACACCCCCACATCCCAAAAAATATTTAATGGAAAGGAATTCCCACACAGACCTCAACCTAAAACCAGATATCTTGAACCTAACAGAAGAAAAAGAAGGGAAGATCCCTGAAATCAATGACATAGGAAAAGACTTTCTGAGCAGAACACTATTAACACAGACACTAATTTCAACAATTAATAAATGGGATCTCATGAAACTGAAAAGCTTCTGCATGACAAAAGATCCCATCATTCAGACAAAGTGGCAGCTTACAGAATGGTAAAATATTTTTTTATCAACTACACACCCAATAGAGGGCTAATATCCAAAATTCTACAAAAAAACTCAAACAAAATGTATAAAGAACTCAAAAGGCTAGATATCAAGAAAACAAATGACTCAATTAAAACTGGGAATTTTTAAACAGAGAATTCTCAATAGGGAATCTTAAGTGGCTGAGAAAGACTTAAATGTTCAACATTCTCAGTCATTCGTGAAATGCAAACCAAGTCTGCTTTGAGAGTCCATTTTACACCTGTCAGAATCCTTAGGATCAATAATACGATTGACAGTTCCTGCTGGCAAGGACATAGAATAAGGGGTACACTCATCCACTGCTGGTAGGAGTGCAGACTCATACAGTCACTATGGAAATGAGTGTGGATTTACCTTAAGATGGGACCTGATCTACCTCGTGATAAAAATTGGAACTTTATACAAATGAATATTACTCAGCCCATTAAAAAGAATTAAATTCACAGTAAATGGGTAGAACTAGGGGGAGAAATCACCCTGAGTGAGGTACCCAGACACAGAAAGCCAAATGTGGCATGTATTAGCTTACATGTGGATATACAGAATCACAGAGATTAAGCATAGAGTAACAGACTAAGGAGGAGAGAAGCATCTCATCCAGGAAAGAAGAAATAGAATAGAAAGGTACAGGCTGGTGAGGGGAGGTGCAAGGAGGAGAAATAGAGGGACGAGGGAGTGTATACAGGGAGAAACAGCTAAAACTAAGGCCACGGAAGTAGTGTGCAGTGGCATGGGTATTGATACAGTCGATGCTTCCTGAAATAAATGCATATGTGAAGGCAATCTAACAGAGAAATCAAATAACAGGGTGATGAGACTGTGTCTGAGAGCTTTCTCCTTCTGTCTTGCATTCCATTCTTTAGGTTGGGATTAAAGATGTGCACCACTGGGATTAAAGGCGTGCACCGCCAGGTTTCTATGGCAAACTAGTGTGGCTACTGAGATTAAAGGTGTGTGCTACCCACTTACTCTCTGATCTTCAGCTAAACTTTCTTTATTAAAATACAATGAAATATCACTACACGTAAGTATCACGAAACATTGTAAAGGAGGGACACATAGATTATAAGAGCCAGAGCATCATGGAGTTTGCTGTGACATTGTATCTCCTAGGAATGTCAGAATCTACACCAATAAAATCTTATTAACATGGCTGCTTAAGTATGAGCTGAATAAGGACAAGAGGCAATCTATAAGGGACAAGGGGCCAACCAGCCCTACACAAAGAACTATAGGGAACTCACAAATGCCGGGAGTGGAGAAACAGTTTTAGTCCTACTGTGGGAAGAGTACACGAAATGCTTATCCAATACCAAATGGTGAGCCCTGAATCATACATACAAATAACATTATACTAAATTAAAGTATGCGTGTGTTATAGTTTCTTAGGTACTTAACAGTATGAATCCTTGTGATTTTTTTCACATATCCATACTATTATTTTGCTCTCTCCTTTCTCCCTGTGTATTTATCTCCCTTCAACCTAATTATAACCCTGACAGCATACAGACAAGTAACATACAGATCGGGCAGGTTTACATACACATATGCATGTAACAAAATTAATGAATAATCCATGAATTTGAAAGGGAACAAGGAGGCATATAAGAGCGGGTTTGAAGAAAAAAAGTAAAAGGAGAAATGATGTTTCATTGTTACAAATATTTGTATAACTATGTAAAGACGTGTTGCATTTGTTGAATTATAAGTAAAAATGTGTTGCTGTTTTACCTTGTCTGCCTAAGGCACCTGATTAGTCTAACAAAAAGCTAAATGGCCAATAGCAAGAAAGGAGGTATAGGCAGGACTTGCAGGCAGGGAAACTGAGTAGCAGGAGGAATTTAGGCTTAGAAAGGAAGAAAGAAAAAGAGATACCAGGGAGAAACCAGTGGCCAATCAGACATACATGGAGGAAGCAGGAAACCAAGACTTACAGAATAAAAGAAAGGTAAAAAGCCCCAAGGAAAAATGTAGATGAATAGAAACAGGTTAAATTAAGTTCAAAATCTAGCAGGACGAGCCTAAGCTAAGACTAAGCACTTATAATTAATAAGAAGCATTCATAATAAATTATTTGGGAGTTTCTTGGTGGCCCAAAGGAAAATTCCAACTACACATAATACAATAAATAAAATAAAGAAGTAGTTGTTTTTAAAGAATTAACATAAAAGGTAAAAATGGGACACAGCCAAGACTGTTAAATAGACAAGCTTGTCTCAGAAAAAAAAAGAAGATAAAAAGAGATGTAACATATCCCTATTACCTGCTCTGAAGAATTTTTCACAGATACTGCCACGGCATAACCACATGGGAATAAGGTGGCCTGCATTAATTAAAAGAGTTTCTAATAGTAAGTATATTACAGTTGCTTATGACTTAAAATGTCATTATAAAATATCTAGCAAATTAAATTCAACTTGATTACATTATCATTTCTTCCCACTACATTCCTTAGGATGAATTTTAATTTATTAACGCCATGTATCACTAAGCTAAAATCCTGATACAATTATCTCACTTGATCCTGAGTGGCATTCAGAAGTAGACATAGAAAGCAAGCTTGTCAGGTTTTTGTGTGTCTATGACTACCAGCCTGATGACTGTAGACTTCAACTTTTTAAAATTTGTACAAAAAAAAATGTTTCAATGAGTTCTTTGATGAGGAATGATTTTAGAAGGACTAGTATGTGAAAACTTGCTTTATTTAAGCACCCGTAGAACATTAATCCTTTCTCACTTCAGTCTTCTGTAAAAAGAATCCAGGAGTAGTTAATGCATAAGCAATAGCTATTACAATAGTCTTGCTAATTGACCTTGTAATGACAAAATATGGGAGATCTTGGTCAAACAGAGATAATACTTCCAATTCAAATGTCTTAGCTAAAGTGATTTTGTATTTCTTCTATAGACTCTTCTCAAACTCACAGAGATCCCCCTGCCTCTGCCTCTTGAGTACTGGGAGTAAAGGAATGTACCACCACTGACCAGCAAATTTTGTACTTCTTAAGGCATCTTGAAACTAAGATGAGTGTTGAAATGAATTTTGAGAACTTAGGTCCTGATAAAACTGTACAAGAATACTTTTTATTTGCCTTTATTTTTTTTAAAAAAGATCTTTATTATTTTTATTTTATGTATAAAGTGTTTTGCCTACATGTATGTCTGTATACCACACGTGTGTCTGGTGCCCACCAAGGCCAGAAGAGGGCATCAGACCTCCTGAAATTAGAGTTATAGTTATGGGTCCTGGGGATTTAACCCATTTCTTTGGAAGAGCAGGCAGTGCTCTTACCCATGGAGCCATTTCACCAGCCCCAGGGATATTTTACAAAACAAAACAACAATAAAAGATACTATGGAAAACAACTGGGCACTGCTGCAAAAGTACTTGATTGTCTCAAATACAGATGAGGAGACACACTGATGGCTAGGAAAGACTGAAACTCAAAAGGGCTGCTAGGGACAAAACTACAATTCTAGCCAGAGGCACAACAGCTGCAAGATTTAGAAATCTAAGCTTTTGCCCTAGGACTTCCCACCACTGTCTGGGAACTGGCATAGCCTTCTTGCTTAAGAGTACTCGCAAGAGGCTTTCTGACGTCACGCAGGCGGAGACTTTAAAATCCAAATGGCTCCTGGTTGGCATTGGTGGGTGTCTTCCTAAGCAGTTGTGCATTTTACTGGAAGTGGGCGCTGGGGGTCAAGAACCAGAGAGAAAGGTAACTGCTGGTATGGGGTTAACTCTGTTCCTGCTAAGAAACTCTGTGGCATCAGAGACCTGGGGCGGCATCTGCCAGGTTCTGGGTTCAGGGATCAGTAAGTTTGTGTGGGCAGCGCCTGGAGAGGGAAAAGAGGATGCTGATTGCTGACCAAGGTGTTCCGCAGGGAGGGGGAGAAGGGGAGGACTGCCTGGGAGGGACAGGTTAAAACACTGCGTTCCTGTGGTAATGCAGCATCCGAAAAGCCATGTAAGAAGAAAAAGTCTGGGAAACTGAAGGCTTGAGAATAAGACCTAAGTGGAATGTAAGCAGTCGAACAAGGAGTGATGTGACTCAGTGCACAGCCTATTGTGCTAAAGTCCCCAGCTCAAACAAACAATAAAGTGGGTGTTATTATTTGGTGTTAGTATTTGGGAATCTGCATTGGCCTGCCTGTCCTTAGGGTCCTGACAGGAAACCTCCTCACCTGTAGCCACTAAGAGCACTTCACCTGTAGCCACTTCTGGGCACATTTGCTATGGTTCCTTGTAACAGGTGGACCTACCCCTAACCTCCCCCTTCTCCTGGCGCTACCTCCCTCTCTCTCCCGCACTCTTTACCCCATGGGACTAGTCTGCTCCCCTCTCTGCCTTCTCTGTCCCTTCTCTCTCATCTTCCAATAAGCCTCCTGTATAAGCCTTATCGCATAGCGTGACTTCTCTTCACTACATATATATATATATATATAATTTTATCAGCAGTGAGTTCTGTCTTATCCTAGAAAGAAGCCAGGGCAGGACCAGAAAAAGCTGAGTGGCTAGCGTCTAGTGCTGCAGAGACGAAGACAGGGTCTGACATAGGTATGCTTATGATACTAAAATATTTTGAGAATGGAAGCAGCCTCTACATTATGTTATGGAACGGATTGCTTGTCTTTACTGAAAGGGAGATTAGAACCAGAAAGACAATAGTGGGTATTAAACTATGGGGTTAAACATAAAGCAAGAAAAGTAGATATTAGGAAAAGAGAATGAATCCTGATTTTGAAGCCAAAGGAAACATTTTGAGGAGAGTTAAGGAGCCTGAGATTTCTTGTCAAGCAGTCTGTGAGTTACCATTGAAATAGACATAAGAGATACCAGTGATGTATTCGGGATAACACATTGAAATTTTGCGATCATGGATTGCCGTGTGATGCAGGAATCATATATGTTCATTTTTGCATTGTCTTGCTCGAGTGTATTGAATACTTGAAGTTGCATAGGTGTTATCTTTAGTGAGGACTTAAGTATACATGACAAACAAATACAGCACACAGGGAAAATACTATCGTAAAGGAATAAACTTAGTTACTCTTCTACTTCAGAATAAAAGTGACAATTATTGCTTAATGATCCACTTGCATCTGGAACATTTTTCTGATATTGAAATCATGAATTAGGTTCTGAGCATGAAGCGCAGTTCCATTTCCACCGGTGGTGCTGGCTGCCTCTCCACACAGGAATTAAGATCTCAGGACCTCGACGAACCAGACCTTTATACCCGTCAAGCGTAAGTGCCTCCAACTATGGATCTCAGCTGCATGCTGCCATGTTCTGTAGCTAGTTCTCAGAAACTGTAGAATCAGATGGTGAAAGTGGGTCTTCTCTAGTTCCACACTTGAGTCGCTCACTCTCCAAAGGTTAGTAATTCCTTCAGAGAGCTTTGGTTTTACTGTCTAAGTCTGGCAGTATTAATTATATTAGCAATTAAACTAAGAAAATGTCAATATAAACTCAATTTAAAATAACAATCTTATTATAAGGTTTCAAAACTAAAATGGTTTTATTTATTTATTTGCTTCTTTGTTTGTTTTGGTTTGTTTTGGAGACAAGATTTCTCGATGCAGCCCTAGTTTTCCTGGCATTCACTCTGTAGACCAGGTTAGCATCGAACTTTGGGATATACCTTTCTCTGCTTCCAAAGTGCTCAGATTAAAGGTGCGTGCCACCACCACCTACAATGCTTTTAATTTAAAAAAAAAAATCTGGGTAAGCAAGATGACTCAGCAGGTAAAGGCACTTATCAACAAACCCAAACACCTGCTTTCAATCCCCAGACCCACATGGTAGAAGAGAACCTGCTGCATCAGCAGCTACTGACCACCAGCTGCTCGCTCTCTTTCTGTCTCTCTCTCTCTCTCTCTCTCTCACACACACACACACACACACACACAATAATAAATGTAATAAAGTTAAAATATTTCCAATGCAAAACAATTTCATTGGGCAGCAAAACATGGTCTCCCCTTTTAACGTCAGATCCCTTTAATATCTGACTAATGAAAGACAGTTAGAATCTATTCTGCTGCTGCATTCAGACTGTCCTAGCAGCCAGTCTCTAGGTAGCAATGTATGCATGAAAGGATGAGCATGAGAAGAACAAACAACATCTTAGTTTTGATGTAGTGATACCTAGATATACATACCTTGGAGAACATGTCTAGTCTAGATCAGCAGTTGTCTGGATTGGAGGTGGGGAAGTTTGATACAGATTGACAGGAAACAGTCTGTTATTTGTATGACCTGGGGTATGACCTCACCTTTTTGTACTTTGAATCCCTTGTGTATAAGAATGGGGATAGGTTGAGCGGTGGTGCACGTATTTAATTAAACGGAGGCTGTCTAATCTCTGGGTTTGAGGCCAGCCTGGTCTACAGACAAATTCCAAGACAACCAGAGCTACACAGAAAAACCTGTCTTCCAAAAAAAGAAAGAAAAAGAGTGGAGATACTGGGAGATTGCTCAGTGGTTTAGAGTCGTTCCTATTCTACCACAGGACCCAAATTCAGTTCCCAGTACCCACATTGGGCAGGTCACAAGCGCCTGTGACTCCAGCTCAAGGAGATCTGGTGCCCCTTTTGTGACCTCCATAGGCACTCTCGTGCATGTGTGGTTATGCCTATACAAACAAAATATACATAGAATATAAAATAGAACTTTTCACTTTTTTAATGGAGATAATGGCAGACTCTCCTTTACAAGTTGTTCTGAATATTTATTGAGTGTTTATATAGGTCAACTGCTCTTAAGTTCTTCATGCATATTAACTCTTGATACTCGGTGACAACTTTCCCTTAAGGCACAATGGCAAACAAGGGAGTACAAAAAAGGGAGCAGTTATAGGGGCATAAATAGAGACGAAAGTGTTTAGGTTATTGAACAGGCCTTTAGACTACTTGGTACAGAAGATCTATGGGCCTGAAACACACCTTTAAGGATAATATATGTGTTGATAATGTCATGCACAAGGAAATTTGGTTTGTTATTTGTGGTGCTGAGGATTGAGCACAAGCTGAACAAAACACTGAGATACATCCCTGTCACAGAAGTACATTTCATTCCCCCCATATTTTATACCTAAACTGCTGTAACTTCACGGTATGCTCTCCTGCTTTAAGGAATGCATTGTCTTTAGTTATTTAAAGCTTAAAGACTAATGTTTGATGCTGTTGTTACGATGTGTGTGTGTGTGTGTTTGCGTGTGTGATGGATAGCCTTGAAATAATGCAGACTTGAACACAGAAGGAAATGATTTTGATTGCCTTCTTAATATGCAACTTGGTATGTTTTCAAGTTCTAAAAAAATAAAGGATACAAGACCTATCCATGATAAAGTATTTATTCAGAAAAATATCCAACATCTATATAAGGTATTAAATTGTCTGATTTGAGTGATTTTGCAGTGTGGTTTAAATTCTGGTTTGTCTGAGACAGGGTTTCTCTGTCTAGCTCTGGCTGTCAGTGGAACTCATTCTGTAGACCAGGCTGGCCCTGAACTCACAGACATCTGCCTGCCTCTGGCTCAGGAGTGCTGGGATTTGCTGGGATTAAAGGTGTGAGCCACTACCACCCAGTTTTATTGTTTTTTTAAAAGCAATGTATAAGTAAAACCCACAGTTTTACAAAAATAGCTATTCAAGTAATCCACACAAAGTTGTTTTCACCGTTAACAATTTCTATGGCATTTGACATGGGCTACAAACATGGCCCTGTGGTAAAGTACTTTCTTAGCATGTGGCTTCAGACCTGGGCTCAATTCCTAGTACCATCAAAAAGAACAAAACAAAACAAAACAAAACAACTACTTTTTACTAGGAAGACCCTTTTCCCTTCCTCAATAAAAGAGAGGTCAGGAGTGTGCCTTGTATCAGCAATTCCAGCACTTTGTTATCAGACACTGGGGGGATTGCAAGTTCCAGGTCAGGCAGGGTCACATAGTAAGACCCTATCTAAAATACATAACAGCCAGGAAATCTTAAAATGAAAAATGGTCTATGTTTAGTAATAGTGCAAGTTAGTTTGAGTCATGAAACATTTAAACAAAAATCAGTCTATAAGAAAATGTTGATGAGGGTCTGAAGAGGTGGCTCAGCATCTAAGAACACTGCTTACTCTTCCAGAGGTGCTGAGTTCAGTTCCCAGTAACCACATACTGGCTCACAACTGTCTATAGTGTGATCCTATGTCCTCGTCTGACAAAGTTGGACGTGCAGGTAGAGTACTCATATAAATAAAAATAAGTTTTTAAAGAAAAAAAGGAAGGAAGGAAGGAAGGAAGGAAAAGAAATGAAGGAAGAAAAAGTTGATGAAGCCCGGTGGTGGTAGTGGTGGGAGCACATGCCTTTAATCCCAGCACTCAGGAGCCAGAGGCAGGAAGAGCTCTATGCATTAGAGGCCAGCCTGGGCTACAGAGTGAGCTCCAAGACAGTCAAGCCTACACAAAGAAACCCTGTCCCATAAAACCAAAAGAGTTGATGATCTAAATATTTGTGCAGTAGGACATACCTATAATCCCAGATTTGGAAAGCAGGAGAATCCATTGTTCTGGGCTATGTAAACTCATGACTCAAAAAAAAAAAGAAGAATAAAAGAAAAGAAAAACTATATGTATGTAGGACTGGAGGGTTTTTTTCTGTGATTAAGAAAACTGTTTGCTCTTGCAGAGGACCTGAATTCAATTTCTGGCACTCACACAGAAACTCAAACCATCTGTAACTGCAGTTCTTCTCATCTAGGAGCACACAACACACATGCTTACATGCAGTGAAGATGTTTATATGCATAAATATACATGTACATAATAATTGACGAGAGGCTGAAGAGGTAGCTCAGCAGTTAAGAGCACTTGTTCTTCCAAAGGGCCTGTGTTCATTGCCAGCACCTGCTTGGTCAATCACAACCCTCAGTAACTCCAGTCCCCTGGATCTGATGCCCTCTTCTGGCCTACTTGAACATTGTGTGCACATGATGTACAAAGTTTACAAAACACCTAGACACATAATTTATTTTAAAAATAATTGAGCAAGACATGGTGGTGCATGCCAGTAATCCCAGCACTCTGGAAGCTGAGAGGAGAATCTTGAGTTCAAGGTTAGCCTGAGCTACATAACAAGTCCAAGGTTACCCTGGTATGTATAGCAAAAACCTTTCTAAATTTTAGAAAATAGATATTAAGAGGGATTACAGCATAAACAATAAAATATCAAAATGGAAAAGTCAAAATAACCAGAAAAAATCAAATATTAACTCTCAAAAAAGATTTTATTAACAAATTATTTTACAGATGAATGCTTTCAAATAATTAAATGTCTAATGGTTTTTAAACATGAGAGTTGTCATAGAAAATAAACACAATTATCAAGAGGCTACTACATGCGTGTACAACAACTTATAGGCATCATAATAAAATCAAACCAATCACCGACAGACATAATATACAAAGCTCAATAATTGCTATCAAAATGTATTTGGCAAATAGGCAATTATTATTTAAGATAAGGTCTTGCTCAGATTAGGTGAGTCTCTAGCCAGAATCTTTGGGCCTTCCTTAGTCCTCTAAATGCTGGAATTAGATGCATGCATGGCAACAACTGGCTCAGCAAATGCTTTACGCATGACCATATGCCTGGTACTGTAATAGATGTCTGAACTAATATAGCACAACACCTGCCCCATGGACTCCATTTCAAGTGGGACGATGGCTACAGGAACAAGTATTTCCCATTACAAGATTATTAAGTTAGCTACAAAGTAGTAGATTTCATAATGGCATTTTTACACATGTTTTCTTCTTCCACACCCTGCCCTCTGGCCTTTGCCTTGCCCTCCCCTCTGTCCCATTCTTGCTGTTTTTCCATTGCCCACAACAACCTAATTTCTGCTCTCCCAGTACAATATTGCATTATCTTCTGTCAGTGTTCCTGTACCCTAATCCTTCAGGTCTCTTTTTCCCTCTCACAGTTCTCTAGTTTCATGAGTCATCCACACATGGACACCGACCCACTCACACATAGAAACTTCAATCAAGGCTGCACACATGAGAGAAAACATAGTGCTTATCTGAATGCAGTTTATTTCAGCTAACATTCTGAATTGAAATTTCACCCATTTTCCTACAAATGTCATTTTTTTACTTTTAAATCTGTGTGTGTGTGTGTGTGTGTGTGTGTGACCACAGAGATGAGAGATGTCAGACCCTCCTGGGGCTTGTGTTACAGGTGGTTGTGAACTGCCTGGTTTGAGTGTTGGGAATCAAATGCTGGTCCCCTGGAAGAACAAGAAGTGCTCTTTATCACTGAGGCATATAGGCAGATCATGTGATAGTTTTGGTTGTCGTTCTCAAAGATTTGTTTATCTTTTATTTTTATGTGTGTGAATATTTTTCCTGCAATATATGTGTACATCCGTGGTGACTGTGGAGGCCAGAAAGGGATTCCCTGGAACTGGAGTTATAGATGGTTCTGAGCCACCAAGTGGGTGCTGGGAACCAAACCCAGTTCCTCTGTAAGAGCAGCCAGTGCTTTTCCCTGAGACATCTGTCCCACCACTTTCTCATTTTTGACAAACCTACTTACTGATTTCCTCAGTAGCTGCAATTTATGCTCACTAGCAGTGAGTAAAGTTTCCTCTTTCCTCAAATTCCTGCCAGCATCTGTTGTTCTGTTTTCTTGATGAAAGTCATTCTGAGCTAGTAAGGTGAGAGTATAAATCATTTTAATTTCACCTTTCCCTGATGGCTTAGGATGTTGAACCCATCATCAAATATTATTTGCCATTTCTATTTCTTCCTTTGAGGACTGTCTACTCACCTCATTACCTCATGTATGGATTGGATTTGGTTTAATCTTGGCTGTTTTTACATAATAGAACCCTATGCGATACAGAGTTGGCAATGATTTCTCAAATCTGTAAGCTGTCTCTTCAGTTGTGAGGTTCCTTCCATTGTTAGGCAGGTTTTTAGTTTGCTATAATCCATGTGTCAGTCCTTGGGTTGTGTTCTCTGCTGTCACAGTCCATTCAGAAGTTCCTACCTCTGCATAGGATGATTGTTGACACGGGACATAGTTGATGTGTCTTCCCTGCAGTTTCAGCATGTCCTGTCTTCACATGAAGTCTGTGATCTATTTTCAATGTTTCATGTAGTTTGAGACTCGACCTGATTTCATTCTTCTACAGGTACATACCCAGTTTTCTCAGCACCATCTGTAAAAGGATCTTTCCTAATGACATCTGGGTTTAAGGGAAAAAATGAAGTACCTTCTAGGGCTGGGTTGATGAATCCATGATTAAGAGCACTTGCCGCTCTTGCAGAGGACAAAGGTTCAGTTAACAGCACCCATATGGCAGCCCACAATCCCTTATATCTCTAATTCTAAGGTATCTGATGTCATCTTCTGGAGAGTAGTTGACTGTTCAGTTTTCATGAGTTTGTAGGCATTCTGGGGGTAGAATTGTTGTTGAATTCTAGCATTATTCCATGGTAATCCAATAGTACACAGCTGGTTACTACATTTTCTTTTGTATCTGTGAATGTTTGCTTTGTTACTGATTATGTGATCAATTTTTGAGAAGGTTCCATGAGATGCTGAGAAGAAGGTATTTTCTTTTCTGTTGGGTGGAATGTTCTATAGATGTCTATTAATTTCATTTGTTTCACTACATCTGTGATATCTCTTATTGCTCCATTAAGTTTCTGTCTGTTTAGCCTGTCCATTGGTGAGAGAGGAGTGTTGAAACCTACTATTAGAGTGTGTGTTTCCCTTCTTTGAGTTGTGGTGGTGGAGAGTTGTCAGATGTCTGTGTTATTATGGGTGTTCTTAGCTTCCTTGGTTTGTGCTTTGCCTTCTAGTAGTTTCTGTAAGGCTGGGTTTGTGGCTACCTATTGTTTAAATCTGTTTTTGTCCTGGAATATCTTTTTTCTCCATTGATGGTGAATGCAAGCTTTGCTGCGAATAGTACTCTGGGATTGCCTTCATGGTCTCTTAGTGTTGGCAGCACATCTATCTAAGACATTCTGGCTTTCATGGTTTCCACTGAGAAGTCAGGTGTAATTCAAGTGCCTACGGACTCCTGATCTTTGATGAAGAAACCAGAAATACATGGGAGACCATTCTCTCCCTTATAAGAGATCATGTCAGCACACAGAAGCCACCCTATTGCTGACACACCCCCACATCCCAAAAAATATTTAATGGAAAGGAATTCCCACACAGACCTCAACCTAAAACCAGATATCTTGAACCTAACAGAAGAAAAAGAAGGGAAGATCCCTGAAATCAATGACATAGGAAAAGACTTTCTGAGCAGAACACTATTAACACAGACACTAATTTCAACAATTAATAAATGGGATCTCATGAAACTGAAAAGCTTCTGCATGACAAAAGATCCCATCATTCAGACAAAGTGGCAGCTTACAGAATGGTAAAATATTTTTTTATCAACTACACACCCAATAGAGGGCTAATATCCAAAATTCTACAAAAAAACTCAAACAAAATGTATAAAGAACTCAAAAGGCTAGATATCAAGAAAACAAATGACTCAATTAAAACTGGGAATTTTTAAACAGAGAATTCTCAATAGGGAATCTTAAGTGGCTGAGAAAGACTTAAATGTTCAACATTCTCAGTCATTCGTGAAATGCAAACCAAGTCTGCTTTGAGAGTCCATTTTACACCTGTCAGAATCCTTAGGATCAATAATACGATTGACAGTTCCTGCTGGCAAGGACATAGAATAAGGGGTACACTCATCCACTGCTGGTAGGAGTGCAGACTCATACAGTCACTATGGAAATGAGTGTGGATTTACCTTAGAGAGATGGGACCTGATCTACCTCGTGATAAAAATTGGAACCTTTATACAAATGAATATTACTCAGCCATTAAAAAGAATTAAATTCACAGTAAATGGGTAGAACTAGGGGGAGAAATCACCCTGAGTGAGGTACCCAGACACAGAAAGCCAAATGTGGCATGTATTAGCTTACATGTGGATATACAGAATCACAGAGATTAAGCATAGAGTAACAGACTAAGGAGGAGAGAAGCATCTCATCAGGAAAGAAGAAATAGAATAGAAAGGTACAAGCTGGTGAGGGGAGGTGCAAGGAGAGAAATAGAGGGACGAGGGAGTGTATACAGGGAGAAACAGCTAAAACTAAGGCCACGGAAGTAGTGTGCAGTGGCATGGGTATTGATACAGTCGATGCTTCCTGAAATAAATGCATATGTGAAGGCAATCTAACAGAGAAATCAAATAACAGGGTGATGAGACTGTGTCTGAGAGCTTTCTCCTTCTGTCTTGCATTCCATTCTTTAGGTTGGGATTAAAGATGTGCACCACTGGGATTAAAGGCGTGCACCGCCAGGTTTCTATGGCAAACTAGTGTGGCTACTGAGATTAAAGGTGTGTGCTACCACTTACTCTCTGATCTTCAGCTAAACTTTCTTTATTAAAATACAAATGAAATATCACTACACGTAAGTATCACGAAACATTGTAAAGGAGGGGACACATAGATTATAAGAGCCAGAGCATCATGGAGTTTGCTGTGACATTGTATCTCCTAGGAATGTCAGAATCTACACCAATAAAATCTTATTAACATGGCTGCTTAAGTATGAGCTGAATAAGGACAAGAGGCAATCTATAAGGGACAAGGGGCCAACCAGCCCTACACAAAGAACTATAGGGAACTCACAAATGCCGGGAGTGGAGAAACAGTTTTAGTCCTACTGTGGGAAGAGTACACGAAATGCTTATCCAATACCAAATGGTGAGCCCTGAATCATACATACAAATAACATTATACTAAATTAAAGTATGCGTGTGTTATAGTTTCTTAGGTACTTAACAGTATGAATCCTTGTGATTTTTTTCACATATCCATACTATTATTTTGCTCTCCTTTCTCCCTGTGTATTTATCTCCCTTCAACCTAATTATAACCCTGACAGCATACAGACAAGTAACATACAGATCGGGCAGGTTACATACACATATGCATGTAACAAAATTAATGAATAATCCATGAATTTGAAAG
Organism: Chionomys nivalis; assembly: GCF_950005125.1. NCBI lineage: Eukaryota > Metazoa > Chordata > Mammalia > Rodentia > Cricetidae > Chionomys > Chionomys nivalis. Next base: position 3,587,428 of record NC_080098.1, on the reverse strand, counting down.
GGAACAAGGAGGCATATAAGAGCGGGTTTGAAGAAAAAAAGTAAAAGGAGAAATGATGTTTCATTGTTACAAAATATTTGTATAACTATGTAAAGACGTGTTGCATTTGTTGAATTATAAGTAAAAATGTGTTGCTGTTTTACCTTGTCTGCCTAAGGCACCTGATTAGTCTAACAAAAAGCTAAATGGCCAATAGCAAGAAAGAGGTATAGGCAGGACTTGCAGGCAGGGAAACTGAGTAGCAGGAGGAATTTAGGCTTAGAAAGGAAGAAAGAAAAAGAGATACCAGGGAGAAACCAGTGGCCAATCAGACATACATGGAGGAAGCAGGAAACCAAGACTTACAGAATAAAAGAAAGGTAAAAAGCCCCAAGGAAAAATGTAGATGAATAGAAACAGGTTAAATTAAGTTCAAAATCTAGCAGGACGAGCCTAAGCTAAGACTAAGCACTTATAATTAATAAGAAGCATTCATAATAAATTATTTGGGAGTTTCTTGGTGGCCCAAAGGAAAATTCCAACTACACATAATACAATAAATAAAATAAAGAAGTAGTTGTTTTTAAAGAATTAACATAAAAGGTAAAAAAGGGACACAGCCAAGACTGTTAAATAGACAAGCTTGTCTCAGAAAAAAAAAGAAGATAAAAAGAGATGTAACATATCCCTATTACCTGCTCTGAAGAATTTTTCACAGATACTGCCACGGCATAACCACATGGGAATAAGGTGGCCTGCATTAATTAAAAGAGTTTCTAATAGTAAAGTATATTACAGTTGCTTATGACTTAAAATGTCATTATAAAATATCTAGCAAATTAAATTCAACTTGATTACATTATCATTTCTTCCCACTACATTCCTTAGGATGAATTTTAATTTATTAACGCCATGTATCACTAAGCTAAAATCCTGATACAATTATCTCACTTGATCCTGAGTGGCATTCAGAAGTAGACATAGAAAGCAAGCTTGTCAGGTTTTTGTGTGTCTATGACTACCAGCCTGATGACTGTAGACTTCAACTTTTTAAAATTTGTACAAAAAAAAATGTTTCAATGAGTTCTTTGATGAGGAATGATTTTAGAAGGACTAGTATGTGAAAACTTGCTTTATTTAAGCACCCGTAGAACATTAATCCTTTCTCACTTCAGTCTTCTGTAAAAAGAATCCAGGAGTAGTTAATGCATAAGCAATAGCTATTACAATAGTCTTGCTAATTGACCTTGTAATGACAAAATATGGGAGATCTTGGTCAAACAGAGATAATACTTCCAATTCAAATGTCTTAGCTAAAGTGATTTTGTATTTCTTCTATAGACTCTTCTCAAACTCACAGAGATCCCCCTGCCTCTGCCTCTTGAGTACTGGGAGTAAAGGAATGTACCACCACTGACCAGCAAATTTTGTACTTCTTAAGGCATCTTGAAACTAAGATGAGTGTTGAAATGAATTTTGAGAACTTAGGTCCTGATAAAACTGTACAAGAATACTTTTTATTTGCCTTTATTTTTTTTAAAAAAGATCTTTATTATTTTTATTTTATGTATAAAGTGTTTTGCCTACATGTATGTCTGTATACCACACGTGTGTCTGGTGCCCACCAAGGCCAGAAGAGGGCATCAGACCTCCTGAAATTAGAGTTATAGTTATGGGTCCTGGGGATTTAACCCATTTCTTTGGAAGAGCAGGCAGTGCTCTTACCCATGGAGCCATTTCACCAGCCCCAGGGATATTTTACAAAACAAAACAACAATAAAAGATACTATGGAAAACAACTGGGCACTGCTGCAAAAGTACTTGATTGTCTCAAATACAGATGAGGAGACACACTGATGGCTAGGAAAGACTGAAACTCAAAAGGGCTGCTAGGGACAAAACTACAATTCTAGCCAGAGGCACAACAGCTGCAAGATTTAGAAATCTAAGCTTTTGCCCTAGGACTTCCCACCACTGTCTGGGAACTGGCATAGCCTTCTTGCTTAAGAGTACTCGCAAGAGGCTTTCTGACGTCACGCAGGCGGAGACTTTAAAATCCAAATGGCTCCTGGTTGGCATTGGTGGGTGTCTTCCTAAGCAGTTGTGCATTTTACTGGAAGTGGGCGCTGGGGGTCAAGAACCAGAGAGAAAGGTAACTGCTGGTATGGGGTTAACTCTGTTCCTGCTAAGAAACTCTGTGGCATCAGAGACCTGGGGCGGCATCTGCCAGGTTCTGGGTTCAGGGATCAGTAAGTTTGTGTGGGCAGCGCCTGGAGAGGGAAAAGAGGATGCTGATTGCTGACCAAGGTGTTCCGCAGGGAGGGGGAGAAGGGGAGGACTGCCTGGGAGGGACAGGTTAAAACACTGCGTTCCTGTGGTAATGCAGCATCCGAAAAGCCATGTAAGAAGAAAAAGTCTGGGAAACTGAAGGCTTGAGAATAAGACCTAAGTGGAATGTAAGCAGTCGAACAAGGAGTGATGTGACTCAGTGCACAGCCTATTGTGCTAAAGTCCCCAGCTCAAACAAACAATAAAGTGGGTGTTATTATTTGGTGTTAGTATTTGGGAATCTGCATTGGCCTGCCTGTCCTTAGGGTCCTGACAGGAAACCTCCTCACCTGTAGCCACTAAGAGCACTTCACCTGTAGCCACTTCTGGGCACATTTGCTATGGTTCCTTGTAACAGGTGGACCTACCCCTAACCTCCCCCTTCTCCTGTGTCTACCTCCCTCTCTCTCCCGCACTCTTTACCCCATGGGACTAGTCTGCTCCCCTCTCTGCCTTCTCTGTCCCTTCTCTCTCATCTTCCAATAAGCCTCCTGTATAAGCCTTATCGCATAGCGTGACTTCTCTTCACTACATATATATATATATATATAATTTTATCAGCAGTGAGTTCTGTCTTATCCTAGAAAGAAGCCAGGGCAGGACCAGAAAAAGCTGAGTGGCTAGCGTCTAGTGCTGCAGAGACGAAGACAGGGTCTGACATAGGTATGCTTATGATACTAAAATATTTTGAGAATGGAAGCAGCCTCTACATTATGTTATGGAACGGATTGCTTGTCTTTACTGAAAGGGAGATTAGAACCAGAAAGACAATAGTGGGTATTAAACTATGGGGTTAAACATAAAGCAAGAAAAGTAGATATTAGGAAAAGAGAATGAATCCTGATTTTGAAGCCAAAGGAAACATTTTGAGGAGAGTTAAGGAGCCTGAGATTTCTTGTCAAGCAGTCTGTGAGTTACCATTGAAATAGACATAAGAGATACCAGTGATGTATTCGGGATAACACATTGAAATTTTGCGATCATGGATTGCCGTGTGATGCAGGAATCATATATGTTCATTTTTGCATTGTCTTGCTCGAGTGTATTGAATACTTGAAGTTGCATAGGTGTTATCTTTAGTGAGGACTTAAGTATACATGACAAACAAATACAGCACACAGGGAAAATACTATCGTAAAGGAATAAACTTAGTTACTCTTCTACTTCAGAATAAAAGTGACAATTATTGCTTAATGATCCACTTGCATCTGGAACATTTTTCTGATATTGAAATCATGAATTAGGTTCTGAGCATGAAGCGCAGTTCCATTTCCACCGGTGGTGCTGGCTGCCTCTCCACACAGGAATTAAGATCTCAGGACCTCGACGAACCAGACCTTTATACCCGTCAAGCGTAAGTGCCTCCAACTATGGATCTCAGCTGCATGCTGCCATGTTCTGTAGCTAGTTCTCAGAAACTGTAGAATCAGATGGTGAAAGTGGGTCTTCTCTAGTTCCACACTTGAGTCGCTCACTCTCCAAAGGTTAGTAATTCCTTCAGAGAGCTTTGGTTTTACTGTCTAAGTCTGGCAGTATTAATTATATTAGCAATTAAACTAAGAAAATGTCAATATAAACTCAATTTAAAATAACAATCTTATTATAAGGTTTCAAAACTAAAATGGTTTTATTTATTTATTTGCTTCTTTGTTTGTTTTGGTTTGTTTTGGAGACAAGATTTCTCGATGCAGCCCTAGTTTTCCTGGCATTCACTCTGTAGACCAGGTTAGCATCGAACTTTGGGATATACCTTTCTCTGCTTCCAAAGTGCTCAGATTAAAGGTGCGTGCCACCACCACCTACAATGCTTTTAATTTAAAAAAAAAAATCTGGGTAAGCAAGATGACTCAGCAGGTAAAGGCACTTATCAACAAACCCAAACACCTGCTTTCAATCCCCAGACCCACATGGTAGAAGAGAACCTGCTGCATCAGCAGCTACTGACCACCAGCTGCTCGCTCTCTTTCTGTCTCTCTCTCTCTCTCTCTCTCTCTCACACACACACACACACACAATAATAAATGTAATAAAGTTAAAATATTTCCAATGCAAAACAATTTCATTGGGCAGCAAAACATGGTCTCCCCTTTTAACGTCAGATCCCTTTAATATCTGACTAATGAAAGACAGTTAGAATCTATTCTGCTGCTGCATTCAGACTGTCCTAGCAGCCAGTCTCTAGGTAGCAATGTATGCATGAAAGGATGAGCATGAGAAGAACAAACAACATCTTAGTTTTGATGTAGTGATACCTAGATATACATACCTTGGAGAACATGTCTAGTCTAGATCAGCAGTTGTCTGGATTGGAGGTGGGGAAGTTTGATACAGATTGACAGGAAACAGTCTGTTATTTGTATGACCTGGGGTATGACCTCACCTTTTTGTACTTTGAATCCCTTGTGTATAAGAATGGGGATAGGTTGAGCGGTGGTGCACGTATTTAATTAAACGGAGGCTGTCTAATCTCTGGGTTTGAGGCCAGCCTGGTCTACAGACAAATTCCAAGACAACCAGAGCTACACAGAAAAACCTGTCTTCCAAAAAAAGAAAGAAAAAGAGTGGAGATACTGGGAGATTGCTCAGTGGTTTAGAGTCGTTCCTATTCTACCACAGGACCCAAATTCAGTTCCCAGTACCCACATTGGGCAGGTCACAAGCGCCTGTGACTCCAGCTCAAGGAGATCTGGTGCCCCTTTTGTGACCTCCATAGGCACTCTCGTGCATGTGTGGTTATGCCTATACAAACAAAATATACATAGAATATAAAATAGAACTTTTCACTTTTTTAATGGAGATAATGGCAGACTCTCCTTTACAAGTTGTTCTGAATATTTATTGAGTGTTTATATAGGTCAACTGCTCTTAAGTTCTTCATGCATATTAACTCTTGATACTCGGTGACAACTTTCCCTTAAGGCACAATGGCAAACAAGGGAGTACAAAAAAGGGAGCAGTTATAGGGGCATAAATAGAGACGAAAGTGTTTAGGTTATTGAACAGGCCTTTAGACTACTTGGTACAGAAGATCTATGGGCCTGAAACACACCTTTAAGGATAATATATGTGTTGATAATGTCATGCACAAGGAAATTTGGTTTGTTATTTGTGGTGCTGAGGATTGAGCACAAGCTGAACAAAACACTGAGATACATCCCTGTCACAGAAGTACATTTCATTCCCCCCATATTTTATACCTAAACTGCTGTAACTTCACGGTATGCTCTCCTGCTTTAAGGAATGCATTGTCTTTAGTTATTTAAAGCTTAAAGACTAATGTTTGATGCTGTTGTTACGATGTGTGTGTGTGTGTGTTTGCGTGTGTGATGGATAGCCTTGAAATAATGCAGACTTGAACACAGAAGGAAATGATTTTGATTGCCTTCTTAATATGCAACTTGGTATGTTTTCAAGTTCTAAAAAAATAAAGGATACAAGACCTATCCATGATAAAGTATTTATTCAGAAAAATATCCAACATCTATATAAGGTATTAAATTGTCTGATTTGAGTGATTTTGCAGTGTGGTTTAAATTCTGGTTTGTCTGAGACAGGGTTTCTCTGTCTAGCTCTGGCTGTCAGTGGAACTCATTCTGTAGACCAGGCTGGCCCTGAACTCACAGACATCTGCCTGCCTCTGGCTCAGGAGTGCTGGGATTTGCTGGGATTAAAGGTGTGAGCCACTACCACCCAGTTTTATTGTTTTTTTAAAAGCAATGTATAAGTAAAACCCACAGTTTTACAAAAATAGCTATTCAAGTAATCCACACAAAGTTGTTTTCACCGTTAACAATTTCTATGGCATTTGACATGGGCTACAAACATGGCCCTGTGGTAAAGTACTTTCTTAGCATGTGGCTTCAGACCTGGGCTCAATTCCTAGTACCATCAAAAAGAACAAAACAAAACAAAACAAAACAACTACTTTTTACTAGGAAGACCCTTTTCCCTTCCTCAATAAAAGAGAGGTCAGGAGTGTGCCTTGTATCAGCAATTCCAGCACTTTGTTATCAGACACTGGGGGGATTGCAAGTTCCAGGTCAGGCAGGGTCACATAGTAAGACCCTATCTAAAATACATAACAGCCAGGAAATCTTAAAATGAAAAATGGTCTATGTTTAGTAATAGTGCAAGTTAGTTTGAGTCATGAAACATTTAAACAAAAATCAGTCTATAAGAAAATGTTGATGAGGGTCTGAAGAGGTGGCTCAGCATCTAAGAACACTGCTTACTCTTCCAGAGGTGCTGAGTTCAGTTCCCAGTAACCACATACTGGCTCACAACTGTCTATAGTGTGATCCTATGTCCTCGTCTGACAAAGTTGGACGTGCAGGTAGAGTACTCATATAAATAAAAATAAGTTTTTAAAGAAAAAAAGGAAGGAAGGAAGGAAGGAAGGAAAAGAAATGAAGGAAGAAAAAGTTGATGAAGCCCGGTGGTGGTAGTGGTGGGAGCACATGCCTTTAATCCCAGCACTCAGGAGCCAGAGGCAGGAAGAGCTCTATGCATTAGAGGCCAGCCTGGGCTACAGAGTGAGCTCCAAGACAGTCAAGCCTACACAAAGAAACCCTGTCCCATAAAACCAAAAGAGTTGATGATCTAAATATTTGTGCAGTAGGACATACCTATAATCCCAGATTTGGAAAGCAGGAGAATCCATTGTTCTGGGCTATGTAAACTCATGACTCAAAAAAAAAAGAAGAATAAAAGAAAAGAAAAACTATATGTATGTAGGACTGGAGGGTTTTTTTCTGTGATTAAGAAAACTGTTTGCTCTTGCAGAGGACCTGAATTCAATTTCTGGCACTCACACAGAAACTCAAACCATCTGTAACTGCAGTTCTTCTCATCTAGGAGCACACAACACACATGCTTACATGCAGTGAAGATGTTTATATGCATAAATATACATGTACATAATAATTGACGAGAGGCTGAAGAGGTAGCTCAGCAGTTAAGAGCACTTGTTCTTCCAAAGGGCCTGTGTTCATTGCCAGCACCTGCTTGGTCAATCACAACCCTCAGTAACTCCAGTCCCCTGGATCTGATGCCCTCTTCTGGCCTACTTGAACATTGTGTGCACATGATGTACAAAGTTTACAAAACACCTAGACACATAATTTATTTTAAAAATAATTGAGCAAGACATGGTGGTGCATGCCAGTAATCCCAGCACTCTGGAAGCTGAGAGGAGAATCTTGAGTTCAAGGTTAGCCTGAGCTACATAACAAGTCCAAGGTTACCCTGGTATGTATAGCAAAAACCTTTCTAAATTTTAGAAAATAGATATTAAGAGGGATTACAGCATAAACAATAAAATATCAAAATGGAAAAGTCAAAATAACCAGAAAAAATCAAATATTAACTCTCAAAAAAGATTTTATTAACAAATTATTTTACAGATGAATGCTTTCAAATAATTAAATGTCTAATGGTTTTTAAACATGAGAGTTGTCATAGAAAATAAACACAATTATCAAGAGGCTACTACATGCGTGTACAACAACTTATAGGCATCATAATAAAATCAAACCAATCACCGACAGACATAATATACAAAGCTCAATAATTGCTATCAAAATGTATTTGGCAAATAGGCAATTATTATTTAAGATAAGGTCTTGCTCAGATTAGGTGAGTCTCTAGCCAGAATCTTTGGGCCTTCCTTAGTCCTCTAAATGCTGGAATTAGATGCATGCATGGCAACAACTGGCTCAGCAAATGCTTTACGCATGACCATATGCCTGGTACTGTAATAGATGTCTGAACTAATATAGCACAACACCTGCCCCATGGACTCCATTTCAAGTGGGACGATGGCTACAGGAACAAGTATTTCCCATTACAAGATTATTAAGTTAGCTACAAAGTAGTAGATTTCATAATGGCATTTTTACACATGTTTTCTTCTTCCACACCCTGCCCTCTGGCCTTTGCCTTGCCCTCCCCTCTGTCCCATTCTTGCTGTTTTTCCATTGCCCACAACAACCTAATTTCTGCTCTCCCAGTACAATATTGCATTATCTTCTGTCAGTGTTCCTGTACCCTAATCCTTCAGGTCTCTTTTTCCCTCTCACAGTTCTCTAGTTTCATGAGTCATCCACACATGGACACCGACCCACTCACACATAGAAACTTCAATCAAGAATACACACATGAGAGAAAACATAGTGCTTATCTGAATGCAGTTTATTTCAGCTAACATTCTGAACTGTAATTTCACCCATTTTCCTACAAATGTCATTTTTTTACTTTTAAATCTGTGTATATGTGTGTGTGTGTCTGTGTGTGTGTGTGTGTGACCACAGAGATGAGAGATGTCAGACCCTCCTGGGGCTTGTGTTACAGGTGGTTGTGAACTGCCTGGTTTGAGTGTTGGGAATCAAATGCTGGTCCCCTGGAAGAACAAGAAGTGCTCTTTATCACTGAGGCATATAGGCAGATCATGTGATAGTTTTGGTTGTCGTTCTCAAAGATTTGTTTATCTTTTATTTTTATGTGTGTGAATATTTTTCCTGCAATATATGTGTACATCCGTGGTGACTGTGGAGGCCAGAAAGGGATTCCCTGGAACTGGAGTTATAGATGGTTCTGAGCCACCAAGTGGGTGCTGGGAACCAAACCCAGTTCCTCTGTAAGAGCAGCCAGTGCTTTTCCCTGAGACATCTGTCCCACCACTTTCTCATTTTTGACAAACCTACTTACTGATTTCCTCAGTAGCTGCAATTTATGCTCACTAGCAGTGAGTAAAGTTTCCTCTTTCCTCAAATTCCTGCCAGCATCTGTTGTTCTGTTTTCTTGATGAAAGTCATTCTGAGCTAGTAAGGTGAGAGTATAAATCATTTTAATTTCACCTTTCCCTGATGGCTTAGGATGTTGAACCCATCATCAAATATTATTTGCCATTTCTATTTCTTCCTTTGAGGACTGTCTGCTCACCTCATTACCTCATGTATGGATTGGATTTGGTTTAATCTTGGCTGTTTTTACATAATAGAACCCTATGCGATACAGAGTTGGCAATGATTTCTCAAATCTGTAAGCTGTCTCTTCAGTTGTGAGGTTCCTTCCATTGTTAGGCAGGTTTTTAGTTTGCTATAATCCATGTGTCAGTCCTTGGGTTGTGTTCTCTGCTGTCACAGTCCATTCAGAAGTTCCTACCTCTGCATAGGATGATTGTTGACACGGGACATAGTTGATGTGTCTTCCCTGCAGTTTCAGCATGTCCTGTCTTCACATGAAGTCTGTGATCTATTTTCAATGTTTCATGTAGTTTGAGACTCGACCTGATTTCATTCTTCTACAGGTACATACCCAGTTTTCTCAGCACCATCTGTAAAAGGATCTTTCCTAATGACATCTGGGTTTAAGGGAAAAAATGAAGTACCTTCTAGGGCTGGGTTGATGAATCCATGATTAAGAGCACTTGCCGCTCTTGCAGAGGACAAAGGTTCAGTTAACAGCACCCATATGGCAGCTCACAATCCCTTATATCTCTAATTCTAAGGTATCTGATGTCATCTTCTGGAGAGTAGTTGACTGTTCAGTTTTCATGAGTTTGTAGGCATTCTGGGGGTAGAATTGTTGTTGAATTCTAGCATTATTCCATGGTAATCCAATAGTACACAGCTGGTTACTACATTTTCTTTTGTATCTGTGAATGTTTGCTTTGTTACTGATTATGTGATCAATTTTTGAGAAGGTTCCATGAGATGCTGAGAAGAAGGTATTTTCTTTTCTGTTGGGTGGAATGTTCTATAGATGTCTATTAATTTCATTTGTTTCACTACATCTGTGATATCTCTTATTGCTCCATTAAGTTTCTGTCTGTTTAGCCTGTCCATTGGTGAGAGAGGAGTGTTGAAACCTACTATTAGAGTGTGTGTTTCCCTTCTTTGAGTTGTGGTGGTGGAGAGTTGTCAGATGTCTGTGTTATTATGGGTGTTCTTAGCTTCCTTGGTTTGTGCTTTGCCTTCTAGTAGTTTCTGTAAGGCTGGGTTTGTGGCTACCTATTATTTAAATCTGTTTTTGTCCTGGAATATCTTTTTTCTCCATTGATGGTGAATGCAAGCTTTGCTGCGAATAGTACTCTGGGATTGCCTTCATGGTCTCTTAGTGTTGGCAGCACATCTATCTAAGACATTCTGGCTTTCATGGTTTCCACTGAGAAGTCAGGTGTAATTCAAGTGCCTACGGACTCCTGATCTTTGATGAAGAAACCAGAAATACATGGGAGACCATTCTCTCCCTTATAAGAGATCATGTCAGCACACAGAAGCCACCCTATTGCTGACACACCCCCACATCCCAAAAAATATTTAATGGAAAGGAATTCCCACACAGACCTCAACCTAAAACCAGATATCTTGAACCTAACAGAAGAAAAAGAAGGGAAGATCCCTGAAATCAATGACATAGGAAAAGACTTTCTGAGCAGAACACTATTAACACAGACACTAATTTCAACAATTAATAAATGGGATCTCATGAAACTGAAAAGCTTCTGCATGACAAAAGATCCCATCATTCAGACAAAGTGGCAGCTTACAGAATGGTAAAATATTTTTTTATCAACTACACACCCAATAGAGGGCTAATATCCAAAATTCTACAAAAAAACTCAAACAAAATGTATAAAGAACTCAAAAGGCTAGATATCAAGAAAACAAATGACTCAATTAAAACTGGGAATTTTTAAACAGAGAATTCTCAATAGGGAATCTTAAGTGGCTGAGAAAGACTTAAATGTTCAACATTCTCAGTCATTCGTGAAATGCAAACCAAGTCTGCTTTGAGAGTCCACTTTACACCTGTCAGAATCCTTAGGATCAATAATACGATTGACAGTTCCTGCTGGCAAGGACATAGAATAAGGGGTACACTCATCCACTGCTGGTAGGAGTGCAGACTCATACAGTCACTATGGAAATGAGTGTGGATTTACCTTAGAGAGATGGGACCTGATCTACCTCGTGATAAAAATTGGAACCTTTATACAAATGAATATTACTCAGCCATTAAAAAGAATTAAATTCACAGTAAATGGGTAGAACTAGGGGGAGAAATCACCCTGAGTGAGGTACCCAGACACAGAAAGCCAAATGTGGCATGTATTAGCTTACATGTGGATATACAGAATCACAGAGATTAAGCATAGAGTAACAGACTAAGGAGGAGAGAAGCATCTCATCAGGAAAGAAGAAATAGAATAGAAAGGTACAAGCTGGTGAGGGGAGGTGCAAGGAGAGAAATAGAGGGACGAGGGAGTGTATACAGGGAGAAACAGCTAAAACTAAGGCCACGGAAGTAGTGTGCAGTGGCATGGGTATTGATACAGTCGATGCTTCCTGAAATAAATGCATATGTGAAGGCAATCTAACAGAGAAATCAAATAACAGGGTGATGAGACTGTGTCTGAGAGCTTTCTCCTTCTGTCTTGCATTCCATTCTTTAGGTTGGGATTAAAGATGTGCACCACTGGGATTAAAGGCGTGCACCGCCAGGTTTCTATGGCAAACTAGTGTGGCTACTGAGATTAAAGGTGTGTGCTACCACTTACTCTCTGATCTTCAGCTAAACTTTCTTTATTAAAATACAAATGAAATATCACTACACGTAAGTATCACGAAACATTGTAAAGGAGGGGACACATAGATTATAAGAGCCAGAGCATCATGGAGTTTGCTGTGACATTGTATCTCCTAGGAATGTCAGAATCTACACCAATAAAATCTTATTAACATGGCTGCTTAAGTATGAGCTGAATAAGGACAAGAGGCAATCTATAAGGGACAAGGGGCCAACCAGCCCTACACAAAGAACTATAGGGAACTCACAAATGCCGGGAGTGGAGAAACAGTTTTAGTCCTACTGTGGGAAGAGTACACGAAATGCTTATCCAATACCAAATGGTGAGCCCTGAATCATACATACAAATAACATTATACTAAATTAAAGTATGCGTGTGTTATAGTTTCTTAGGTACTTAACAGTATGAATCCTTGTGATTTTTTTCACATATCCATACTATTATTTTGCTCTCCTTTCTCCCTGTGTATTTATCTCCCTTCAACCTAATTATAACCCTGACAGCATACAGACAAGTAACATACAGATCGGGCAGGTTACATACACATATGCATGTAACAAAATTAATGAATAATCCATGAATTTGAAAGGGAACAAGGAGGCATATAAGAGCGGGTTTGAAGAAAAAAAGTAAAAGGAGAAATGATGTTTCATTGTTACAAAATATTTGTATAACTATGTAAAGACGTGTTGCATTTGTTGAATTATAAGTAAAAATGTGTTGCTGTTTTACCTTGTCTGCCTAAGGCACCTGATTAGTCTAACAAAAAGCTAAATGGCCAATAGCAAGAAAGAGGTATAGGCAGGACTTGCAGGCAGGGAAACTGAGTAGCAGGAGGAATTTAGGCTTAGAAAGGAAGAAAGAAAAAGAGATACCAGGGAGAAACCAGTGGCCAATCAGACATACATGGAGGAAGCAGGAAACCAAGACTTACAGAATAAAAGAAAGGTAAAAAGCCCCAAGGAAAAATGTAGATGAATAGAAACAGGTTAAATTAAGTTCAAAATCTAGCAGGACGAGCCTAAGCTAAGACTAAGCACTTATAATTAATAAGAAGCATTCATAATAAATTATTTGGGAGTTTCTTGGTGGCCCAAAGGAAAATTCCAACTACACATAATACAATAAATAAAATAAAGAAGTAGTTGTTTTTAAAGAATTAACATAAAAGGTAAAAAAGGGACACAGCCAAGACTGTTAAATAGACAAGCTTGTCTCAGAAAAAAAAAGAAGATAAAAAGAGATGTAACATATCCCTATTACCTGCTCTGAAGAATTTTTCACAGATACTGCCACGGCATAACCACATGGGAATAAGGTGGCCTGCATTAATTAAAAGAGTTTCTAATAGTAAAGTATATTACAGTTGCTTATGACTTAAAATGTCATTATAAAATATCTAGCAAATTAAATTCAACTTGATTACATTATCATTTCTTCCCACTACATTCCTTAGGATGAATTTTAATTTATTAACGCCATGTATCACTAAGCTAAAATCCTGATACAATTATCTCACTTGATCCTGAGTGGCATTCAGAAGTAGACATAGAAAGCAAGCTTGTCAGGTTTTTGTGTGTCTATGACTACCAGCCTGATGACTGTAGACTTCAACTTTTTAAAATTTGTACAAAAAAAAATGTTTCAATGAGTTCTTTGATGAGGAATGATTTTAGAAGGACTAGTATGTGAAAACTTGCTTTATTTAAGCACCCGTAGAACATTAATCCTTTCTCACTTCAGTCTTCTGTAAAAAGAATCCAGGAGTAGTTAATGCATAAGCAATAGCTATTACAATAGTCTTGCTAATTGACCTTGTAATGACAAAATATGGGAGATCTTGGTCAAACAGAGATAATACTTCCAATTCAAATGTCTTAGCTAAAGTGATTTTGTATTTCTTCTATAGACTCTTCTCAAACTCACAGAGATCCCCCTGCCTCTGCCTCTTGAGTACTGGGAGTAAAGGAATGTACCACCACTGACCAGCAAATTTTGTACTTCTTAAGGCATCTTGAAACTAAGATGAGTGTTGAAATGAATTTTGAGAACTTAGGTCCTGATAAAACTGTACAAGAATACTTTTTATTTGCCTTTATTTTTTTTAAAAAAGATCTTTATTATTTTTATTTTATGTATAAAGTGTTTTGCCTACATGTATGTCTGTATACCACACGTGTGTCTGGTGCCCACCAAGGCCAGAAGAGGGCATCAGACCTCCTGAAATTAGAGTTATAGTTATGGGTCCTGGGGATTTAACCCATTTCTTTGGAAGAGCAGGCAGTGCTCTTACCCATGGAGCCATTTCACCAGGCCCAGGGATATTTTACAAAACAAAACAACAATAAAAGATACTATGGAAAACAACTGGGCACTGCTGCAAAAGTACTTGATTGTCTCAAATACAGATGAGGAGACACACTGATGGCTAGGAAAGACTGAAACTCAAAAGGGCTGCTAGGGACAAAACTACAATTCTAGCCAGAGGCACAACAGCTGCAAGATTTAGAAATCTAAGCTTTTGCCCTAGGACTTCCCACCACTGTCTGGGAACTGGCATAGCCTTCTTGCTTAAGAGTACTCGCAAGAGGCTTTCTGACGTCACGCAGGCGGAGACTTTAAAATCCAAATGGCTCCTGGTTGGCATTGGTGGGTGTCTTCCTAAGCAGTTGTGCATTTTACTGGAAGTGGGCGCTGGGGGTCAAGAACCAGAGAGAAAGGTAACTGCTGGTATGGGGTTAACTCTGTTCCTGCTAAGAAACTCTGTGGCATCAGAGACCTGGGGCGGCATCTGCCAGGTTCTGGGTTCAGGGATCAGTAAGTTTGTGTGGGCAGCGCCTGGAGAGGGAAAAGAGGATGCTGATTGCTGACCAAGGTGTTCCGCAGGGAGGGGGAGAAGGGGAGGACTGCCTGGGAGGGACAGGTTAAAACACTGCGTTCCTGTGGTAATGCAGCATCCGAAAAGCCATGTAAGAAGAAAAAGTCTGGGAAACTGAAGGCTTGAGAATAAGACCTAAGTGGAATGTAAGCAGTCGAACAAGGAGTGATGTGACTCAGTGCACAGCCTATTGTGCTAAAGTCCCCAGCTCAAACAAACAATAAAGTGGGTGTTATTATTTGGTGTTAGTATTTGGGAATCTGCATTGGCCTGCCTGTCCTTAGGGTCCTGACAGGAAACCTCCTCACCTGTAGCCACTAAGAGCACTTCACCTGTAGCCACTTCTGGGCACATTTGCTATGGTTCCTTGTAACAGGTGGACCTACCCCTAACCTCCCCCTTCTCCTGTGTCTACCTCCCTCTCTCTCCCGCACTCTTTACCCCATGGGACTAGTCTGCTCCCCTCTCTGCCTTCTCTGTCCCTTCTCTCTCATCTTCCAATAAGCCTCCTGTATAAGCCTTATCGCATAGCGTGACTTCTCTTCACTACATATATATATATATATATATATAATTTTATCAGCAGTGAGTTCTGTCTTATCCTAGAAAGAAGCCAGGGCAGGACCAGAAAAAGCTGAGTGGCTAGCGTCTAGTGCTGCAGAGACGAAGACAGGGTCTGACATAGGTATGCTTATGATACTAAAATATTTTGAGAATGGAAGCAGCCTCTACATTATGTTATGGAACGGATTGCTTGTCTTTACTGAAAGGGAGATTAGAACCAGAAAGACAATAGTGGGTATTAAACTATGGGTTTAAACATAAAGCAAGAAAAGTAGATATTAGGAAAAGAGAATGAATCCTGATTTTGAAGCCAAAGGAAACATTTTGAGGAGAGTTAAGGAGCCTGAGATTTCTTGTCAAGCAGTCTGTGAGTTACCATTGAAATAGACATAAGAGATACCAGTGATGTATTCGGGATAACACATTGAAATTTTGCGATCATGGATTGCCGTGTGATGCAGGAATCATATATGTTCATTTTTGCATTGTCTTGCTCGAGTGTATTGAATACTTGAAGTTGCATAGGTGTTATCTTTAGTGAGGACTTAAGTATACATGACAAACAAATACAGCACACAGGGAAAATACTATCGTAAAGGAATAAACTTAGTTACTCTTCTACTTCAGAATAAAAGTGACAATTATTGCTTAATGATCCACTTGCATCTGGAACATTTTTCTGATATTGAAATCATGAATTAGGTTCTGAGCATGAAGCGCAGTTCCATTTCCACCGGTGGTGCTGGCTGCCTCTCCACACAGGAATTAAGATCTCAGGACCTCGACGAACCAGACCTTTATACCCGTCAAGCATAAGTGCCTCCAACTATGGATCTCAGCTGCATGCTGCCATGTTCTGTAGCTAGTTCTCAGAAACTGTAGAATCAGATGGTGAAAGTGGGTCTTCTCTAGTTCCACACTTGAGTCGCTCACTCTCCAAAGGTTAGTAATTCCTTCAGAGAGCTTTGGTTTTACTGTCTAAGTCTGGCAGTATTAATTATATTAGCAATTAAACTAAGAAAATGTCAATATAAACTCAATTTAAAATAACAATCTTATTATAAGGTTTCAAAACTAAAATGGTTTTATTTATTTATTTGCTTCTTTGTTTGTTTTGGTTTGTTTTGGAGACAAGATTTCTCGATGCAGCCCTAGTTTTCCTGGCATTCACTCTGTAGACCAGGTTAGCATCGAACTTTGGGATATACCTTTCTCTGCTTCCAAAGTGCTCAGATTAAAGGTGCGTGCCACCACCACCTACAATGCTTTTAATTTAAAAAAAAAAATCTGGGTAAGCAAGATGACTCAGCAGGTAAAGGCACTTATCAACAAACCCAAACACCTGCTTTCAATCCCCAGACCCACATGGTAGAAGAGAACCTGCTGCATCAGCAGCTACTGACCACCAGCTGCTCGCTCTCTTTCTGTCTCTCTCTCTCTCTCTCTCTCTCACACACACACACACACACACACACAATAATAAATGTAATAAAGTTAAAATATTTCCAATGCAAAACAATTTCATTGGGCAGCAAAACATGGTCTCCCCTTTTAACGTCAGATCCCTTTAATATCTGACTAATGAAAGACAGTTAGAATCTATTCTGCTGCTGCATTCAGACTGTCCTAGCAGCCAGTCTCTAGGTAGCAATGTATGCATGAAAGGATGAGCATGAGAAGAACAAACAACATCTTAGTTTTGATGTAGTGATACCTAGATATACATACCTTGGAGAACATGTCTAGTCTAGATCAGCAGTTGTCTGGATTGGAGGTGGGGAAGTTTGATACAGATTGACAGGAAACAGTCTGTTATTTGTATGACCTGGGGTATGACCTCACCTTTTTGTACTTTGAATCCCTTGTGTATAAGAATGGGGATAGGTTGAGCGGTGGTGCACGTATTTAATTAAACGGAGGCTGTCTAATCTCTGGGTTTGAGGCCAGCCTGGTCTACAGACAAATTCCAAGACAACCAGAGCTACACAGAAAAACCTGTCTTCCAAAAAAAGAAAGAAAAAGAGTGGAGATACTGGGAGATTGCTCAGTGGTTTAGAGTCGTTCCTATTCTACCACAGGACCCAAATTCAGTTCCCAGTACCCACATTGGGCAGGTCACAAGCGCCTGTGACTCCAGCTCAAGGAGATCTGGTGCCCCTTTTGTGACCTCCATAGGCACTCTCGTGCATGTGTGGTTATGCCTATACAAACAAAATATACATAGAATATAAAATAGAACTTTTCACTTTTTTAATGGAGATAATGGCAGACTCTCCTTTACAAGTTGTTCTGAATATTTATTGAGTGTTTATATAGGTCAACTGCTCTTAAGTTCTTCATGCATATTAACTCTTGATACTCGGTGACAACTTTCCCTTAAGGCACAATGGCAAACAAGGGAGTACAAAAAAGGGAGCAGTTATAGGGGCATAAATAGAGACGAAAGTGTTTAGGTTATTGAACAGGCCTTTAGACTACTTGGTACAGAAGATCTATGGGCCTGAAACACACCTTTAAGGATAATATATGTGTTGATAATGTCATGCACAAGGAAATTTGGTTTGTTATTTGTGGTGCTGAGGATTGAGCACAAGCTGAACAAAACACTGAGATACATCCCTGTCACAGAAGTACATTTCATTCCCCCCATATTTTATACCTAAACTGCTGTAACTTCACGGTATGCTCTCCTGCTTTAAGGAATGCATTGTCTTTAGTTATTTAAAGCTTAAAGACTAATGTTTGATGCTGTTGTTACGATGTGTGTGTGTGTGTGTTTGCGTGTGTGATGGATAGCCTTGAAATAATGCAGACTTGAACACAGAAGGAAATGATTTTGATTGCCTTCTTAATATGCAACTTGGTATGTTTTCAAGTTCTAAAAAAATAAAGGATACAAGACCTATCCATGATAAAGTATTTATTCAGAAAAATATCCAACATCTATATAAGGTATTAAATTGTCTGATTTGAGTGATTTTGCAGTGTGGTTTAAATTCTGGTTTGTCTGAGACAGGGTTTCTCTGTCTAGCTCTGGCTGTCAGTGGAACTCATTCTGTAGACCAGGCTGGCCCTGAACTCACAGACATCTGCCTGCCTCTGGCTCAGGAGTGCTGGGATTTGCTGGGATTAAAGGTGTGAGCCACTACCACCCAGTTTTATTGTTTTTTTAAAAGCAATGTATAAGTAAAACCCACAGTTTTACAAAAATAGCTATTCAAGTAATCCACACAAAGTTGTTTTCACCGTTAACAATTTCTATGGCATTTGACATGGGCTACAAACATGGCCCTGTGGTAAAGTACTTTCTTAGCATGTGGCTTCAGACCTGGGCTCAATTCCTAGTACCATCAAAAAGAACAAAACAAAACAAAACAAAACAACTACTTTTTACTAGGAAGACCCTTTTCCCTTCCTCAATAAAAGAGAGGTCAGGAGTGTGCCTTGTATCAGCAATTCCAGCACTTTGTTATCAGACACTGGGGGGATTGCAAGTTCCAGGTCAGGCAGGGTCACATAGTAAGACCCTATCTAAAATACATAACAGCCAGGAAATCTTAAAATGAAAAATGGTCTATGTTTAGTAATAGTGCAAGTTAGTTTGAGTCATGAAACATTTAAACAAAAATCAGTCTATAAGAAAATGTTGATGAGGGTCTGAAGAGGTGGCTCAGCATCTAAGAACACTGCTTACTCTTCCAGAGGTGCTGAGTTCAGTTCCCAGTAACCACATACTGGCTCACAACTGTCTATAGTGTGATCCTATGTCCTCGTCTGACAAAGTTGGACGTGCAGGTAGAGTACTCATATAAATAAAAATAAGTTTTTAAAGAAAAAAAGGAAGGAAGGAAGGAAGGAAGGAAGGAAAAGAAATGAAGGAAGAAAAAGTTGATGAAGCCCGGTGGTGGTAGTGGTGCGAGCACATGCCTTTAATCCCAGCACTCAGGAGCCAGAGGCAGGAAGAGCTCTATGCATTAGAGGCCAGCCTGGGCTACAGAGTGAGCTCCAAGACAGTCAAGCCTACACAAAGAAACCCTGTCCCATAAAACCAAAAGAGTTGATGATCTAAATATTTGTGCAGTAGGACATACCTATAATCCCAGATTTGGAAAGCAGGAGAATCCATTGTTCTGGGCTATGTAAACTCATGACTCAAAAAAAAAAAGAAGAATAAAAGAAAAGAAAAACTATATGTATGTAGGACTGGAGGGTTTTTTTCTGTGATTAAGAAAACTGTTTGCTCTTGCAGAGGACCTGAATTCAATTTCTGGCACTCACACAGAAACTCAAACCATCTGTAACTGCAGTTCTTCTCATCTAGGAGCACACAACACACATGCTTACATGCAGTGAAGATGTTTATATGCATAAATATACATGTACATAATAATTGACGAGAGGCTGAAGAGGTAGCTCAGCAGTTAAGAGCACTTGTTCTTCCAAAGGGCCTGTGTTCATTGCCAGCACCTGCTTGGTCAATCACAACCCTCAGTAACTCCAGTCCCCTGGATCTGATGCCCTCTTCTGGCCTACTTGAACATTGTGTGCACATGATGTACAAAGTTTACAAAACACCTAGACACATAATTTATTTTAAAAATAATTGAGCAAGACATGGTGGTGCATGCCAGTAATCCCAGCACTCTGGAAGCTGAGAGGAGAATCTTGAGTTCAAGGTTAGCCTGAGCTACATAACAAGTCCAAGGTTACCCTGGTATGTATAGCAAAAACCTTTCTAAATTTTAGAAAATAGATATTAAGAGGGATTACAGCATAAACAATAAAATATCAAAATGGAAAAGTCAAAATAACCAGAAAAAAT
Organism: Chionomys nivalis; assembly: GCF_950005125.1. Lineage (NCBI taxonomy): Eukaryota > Metazoa > Chordata > Mammalia > Rodentia > Cricetidae > Chionomys > Chionomys nivalis. The sequence goes on along the minus strand of NC_080098.1, from coordinate 3,567,268 downwards.
CAAATATTAACTCTCAAAAAAGATTTTATTAACAAATTATTTTACAGATGAATGCTTTCAAATAATTAAATGTCTAATGGTTTTTAAACATGAGAGTTGTCATAGAAAATAAACACAATTATCAAGAGGCTACTACATGCGTGTACAACAACTTATAGGCATCATAATAAAATCAAACCAATCACCGACAGACATAATATACAAAGCTCAATAATTGCTATCAAAATGTATTTGGCAAATAGGCAATTATTATTTAAGATAAGGTCTTGCTCAGATTAGGTGAGTCTCTAGCCAGAATCTTTGGGCCTTCCTTAGTCCTCTAAATGCTGGAATTAGATGCATGCATGGCAACAACTGGCTCAGCAAATGCTTTACGCATGACCATATGCCTGGTACTGTAATAGATGTCTGAACTAATATAGCACAACACCTGCCCCATGGACTCCATTTCAAGTGGGACGATGGCTACAGGAACAAGTATTTCCCATTACAAGATTATTAAGTTAGCTACAAAGTAGTAGATTTCATAATGGCATTTTTACACATGTTTTCTTCTTCCACACCCTGCCCTCTGGCCTTTGCCTTGCCCTCCCCTCTGTCCCATTCTTGCTGTTTTTCCATTGCCCACAACAACCTAATTTCTGCTCTCCCAGTACAATATTGCATTATCTTCTGTCAGTGTTCCTGTACCCTAATCCTTCAGGTCTCTTTTTCCCTCTCACAGTTCTCTAGTTTCATGAGTCATCCACACATGGACACCGACCCACTCACACATAGAAACTTCAATCAAGAATACACACATGAGAGAAAACATAGTGCTTATCTGAATGCAGTTTATTTCAGCTAACATTCTGAACTGTAATTTCACCCATTTTCCTACAAATGTCATTTTTTTACTTTTAAATCTGTGTATATGTGTGTGTGTGTCTGTGTGTGTGTGTGTGTGACCACAGAGATGAGAGATGTCAGACCCTCCTGGGGCTTGTGTTACAGGTGGTTGTGAACTGCCTGGTTTGAGTGTTGGGAATCAAATGCTGGTCCCCTGGAAGAACAAGAAGTGCTCTTTATCACTGAGGCATATAGGCAGATCATGTGATAGTTTTGGTTGTCGTTCTCAAAGATTTGTTTATCTTTTATTTTTATGTGTGTGAATATTTTTCCTGCAATATATGTGTACATCCGTGGTGACTGTGGAGGCCAGAAAGGGATTCCCTGGAACTGGAGTTATAGATGGTTCTGAGCCACCAAGTGGGTGCTGGGAACCAAACCCAGTTCCTCTGTAAGAGCAGCCAGTGCTTTTCCCTGAGACATCTGTCCCACCACTTTCTCATTTTTGACAAACCTACTTACTGATTTCCTCAGTAGCTGCAATTTATGCTCACTAGCAGTGAGTAAAGTTTCCTCTTTCCTCAAATTCCTGCCAGCATCTGTTGTTCTGTTTTCTTGATGAAAGTCATTCTGAGCTAGTAAGGTGAGAGTATAAATCATTTTAATTTCACCTTTCCCTGATGGCTTAGGATGTTGAACCCATCATCAAATATTATTTGCCATTTCTATTTCTTCCTTTGAGGACTGTCTACTCACCTCATTACCTCATGTATGGATTGGATTTGGTTTAATCTTGGCTGTTTTTACATAATAGAACCCTATGCGATACAGAGTTGGCAATGATTTCTCAAATCTGTAAGCTGTCTCTTCAGTTGTGAGGTTCCTTCCATTGTTAGGCAGGTTTTTAGTTTGCTATAATCCATGTGTCAGTCCTTGGGTTGTGTTCTCTGCTGTCACAGTCCATTCAGAAGTTCCTACCTCTGCATAGGATGATTGTTGACACGGGACATAGTTGATGTGTCTTCCCTGCAGTTTCAGCATGTCCTGTCTTCACATGAAGTCTGTGATCTATTTTCAATGTTTCATGTAGTTTGAGACTCGACCTGATTTCATTCTTCTACAGGTACATACCCAGTTTTCTCAGCACCATCTGTAAAAGGATCTTTCCTAATGACATCTGGGTTTAAGGGAAAAAATGAAGTACCTTCTAGGGCTGGGTTGATGAATCCATGATTAAGAGCACTTGCCGCTCTTGCAGAGGACAAAGGTTCAGTTAACAGCACCCATATGGCAGCTCACAATCCCTTATATCTCTAATTCTAAGGTATCTGATGTCATCTTCTGGAGAGTAGTTGACTGTTCAGTTTTCATGAGTTTGTAGGCATTCTGGGGGTAGAATTGTTGTTGAATTCTAGCATTATTCCATGGTAATCCAATAGTACACAGCTGGTTACTACATTTTCTTTTGTATCTGTGAATGTTTGCTTTGTTACTGATTATGTGATCAATTTTTGAGAAGGTTCCATGAGATGCTGAGAAGAAGGTATTTTCTTTTCTGTTGGGTGGAATGTTCTATAGATGTCTATTAATTTCATTTGTTTCACTACATCTGTGATATCTCTTATTGCTCCATTAAGTTTCTGTCTGTTTAGCCTGTCCATTGGTGAGAGAGGAGTGTTGAAACCTACTATTAGAGTGTGTGTTTCCCTTCTTTGAGTTGTGGTGGTGGAGAGTTGTCAGATGTCTGTGTTATTATGGGTGTTCTTAGCTTCCTTGGTTTGTGCTTTGCCTTCTAGTAGTTTCTGTAAGGCTGGGTTTGTGGCTACCTATTGTTTAAATCTGTTTTTGTCCTGGAATATCTTTTTTCTCCATTGATGGTGAATGCAAGCTTTGCTGCGAATAGTACTCTGGGATTGCCTTCATGGTCTCTTAGTGTTGGCAGCACATCTATCTAAGACATTCTGGCTTTCATGGTTTCCACTGAGAAGTCAGGTGTAATTCAAGTGCCTACGGACTCCTGATCTTTGATGAAGAAACCAGAAATACATGGGAGACCATTCTCTCCCTTATAAGAGATCATGTCAGCACACAGAAGCCACCCTATTGCTGACACACCCCCACATCCCAAAAAATATTTAATGGAAAGGAATTCCCACACAGACCTCAACCTAAAACCAGATATCTTGAACCTAACAGAAGAAAAAGAAGGGAAGATCCCTGAAATCAATGACATAGGAAAAGACTTTCTGAGCAGAACACTATTAACACAGACACTAATTTCAACAATTAATAAATGGGATCTCATGAAACTGAAAAGCTTCTGCATGACAAAAGATCCCATCATTCAGACAAAGTGGCAGCTTACAGAATGGTAAAATATTTTTTTATCAACTACACACCCAATAGAGGGCTAATATCCAAAATTCTACAAAAAAACTCAAACAAAATGTATAAAGAACTCAAAAGGCTAGATATCAAGAAAACAAATGACTCAATTAAAACTGGGAATTTTTAAACAGAGAATTCTCAATAGGGAATCTTAAGTGGCTGAGAAAGACTTAAATGTTCAACATTCTCAGTCATTCGTGAAATGCAAACCAAGTCTGCTTTGAGAGTCCATTTTACACCTGTCAGAATCCTTAGGATCAATAATACGATTGACAGTTCCTGCTGGCAAGGACATAGAATAAGGGGTACACTCATCCACTGCTGGTAGGAGTGCAGACTCATACAGTCACTATGGAAATGAGTGTGGATTTACCTTAGAGAGATGGGACCTGATCTACCTCGTGATAAAAATTGGAACCTTTATACAAATGAATATTACTCAGCCATTAAAAAGAATTAAATTCACAGTAAATGGGTAGAACTAGGGGGAGAAATCACCCTGAGTGAGGTACCCAGACACAGAAAGCCAAATGTGGCATGTATTAGCTTACATGTGGATATACAGAATCACAGAGATTAAGCATAGAGTAACAGACTAAGGAGGAGAGAAGCATCTCATCAGGAAAGAAGAAATAGAATAGAAAGGTACAGGCTGGTGAGGGGAGGTGCAAGGAGAGAAATAGAGGGACGAGGGAGTGTATACAGGGAGAAACAGCTAAAACTAAGGCCACGGAAGTAGTGTGCAGTGGCATGGGTATTGATACAGTCGATGCTTCCTGAAATAAATGCATATGTGAAGGCAATCTAACAGAGAAATCAAATAACAGGGTGATGAGACTGTGTCTGAGAGCTTTCTCCTTCTGTCTTGCATTCCATTCTTTAGGTTGGGATTAAAGATGTGCACCACTGGGATTAAAGGCGTGCACCGCCAGGTTTCTATGGCAAACTAGTGTGGCTACTGAGATTAAAGGTGTGTGCTACCACTTACTCTCTGATCTTCAGCTAAACTTTCTTTATTAAAATACAAATGAAATATCACTACACGTAAGTATCACGAAACATTGTAAAGGAGGGGACACATAGATTATAAGAGCCAGAGCATCATGGAGTTTGCTGTGACATTGTATCTCCTAGGAATGTCAGAATCTACACCAATAAAATCTTATTAACATGGCTGCTTAAGTATGAGCTGAATAAGGACAAGAGGCAATCTATAAGGGACAAGGGGCCAACCAGCCCTACACAAAGAACTATAGGGAACTCACAAATGCCGGGAGTGGAGAAACAGTTTTAGTCCTACTGTGGGAAGAGTACACGAAATGCTTATCCAATACCAAATGGTGAGCCCTGAATCATACATACAAATAACATTATACTAAATTAAAGTATGCGTGTGTTATAGTTTCTTAGGTACTTAACAGTATGAATCCTTGTGATTTTTTTCACATATCCATACTATTATTTTGCTCTCCTTTCTCCCTGTGTATTTATCTCCCTTCAACCTAATTATAACCCTGACAGCATACAGACAAGTAACATACAGATCGGGCAGGTTACATACACATATGCATGTAACAAAATTAATGAATAATCCATGAATTTGAAAGGGAACAAGGAGGCATATAAGAGCGGGTTTGAAGAAAAAAAGTAAAAGGAGAAATGATGTTTCATTGTTACAAAATATTTGTATAACTATGTAAAGACGTGTTGCATTTGTTGAATTATAAGTAAAAATGTGTTGCTGTTTTACCTTGTCTGCCTAAGGCACCTGATTAGTCTAACAAAAAGCTAAATGGCCAATAGCAAGAAAGAGGTATAGGCAGGACTTGCAGGCAGGGAAACTGAGTAGCAGGAGGAATTTAGGCTTAGAAAGGAAGAAAGAAAAAGAGATACCAGGGAGAAACCAGTGGCCAATCAGACATACATGGAGGAAGCAGGAAACCAAGACTTACAGAATAAAAGAAAGGTAAAAAGCCCCAAGGAAAAATGTAGATGAATAGAAACAGGTTAAATTAAGTTCAAAATCTAGCAGGACGAGCCTAAGCTAAGACTAAGCACTTATAATTAATAAGAAGCATTCATAATAAATTATTTGGGAGTTTCTTGGTGGCCCAAAGGAAAATTCCAACTACACATAATACAATAAATAAAATAAAGAAGTAGTTGTTTTTAAAGAATTAACATAAAAGGTAAAAAAGGGACACAGCCAAGACTGTTAAATAGACAAGCTTGTCTCAGAAAAAAAAAGAAGATAAAAAGAGATGTAACATATCCCTATTACCTGCTCTGAAGAATTTTTCACAGATACTGCCACGGCATAACCACATGGGAATAAGGTGGCCTGCATTAATTAAAAGAGTTTCTAATAGTAAAGTATATTACAGTTGCTTATGACTTAAAATGTCATTATAAAATATCTAGCAAATTAAATTCAACTTGATTACATTATCATTTCTTCCCACTACATTCCTTAGGATGAATTTTAATTTATTAACGCCATGTATCACTAAGCTAAAATCCTGATACAATTATCTCACTTGATCCTGAGTGGCATTCAGAAGTAGACATAGAAAGCAAGCTTGTCAGGTTTTTGTGTGTCTATGACTACCAGCCTGATGACTGTAGACTTCAACTTTTTAAAATTTGTACAAAAAAAAATGTTTCAATGAGTTCTTTGATGAGGAATGATTTTAGAAGGACTAGTATGTGAAAACTTGCTTTATTTAAGCACCCGTAGAACATTAATCCTTTCTCACTTCAGTCTTCTGTAAAAAGAATCCAGGAGTAGTTAATGCATAAGCAATAGCTATTACAATAGTCTTGCTAATTGACCTTGTAATGACAAAATATGGGAGATCTTGGTCAAACAGAGATAATACTTCCAATTCAAATGTCTTAGCTAAAGTGATTTTGTATTTCTTCTATAGACTCTTCTCAAACTCACAGAGATCCCCCTGCCTCTGCCTCTTGAGTACTGGGAGTAAAGGAATGTACCACCACTGACCAGCAAATTTTGTACTTCTTAAGGCATCTTGAAACTAAGATGAGTGTTGAAATGAATTTTGAGAACTTAGGTCCTGATAAAACTGTACAAGAATACTTTTTATTTGCCTTTATTTTTTTTAAAAAAGATCTTTATTATTTTTATTTTATGTATAAAGTGTTTTGCCTACATGTATGTCTGTATACCACACGTGTGTCTGGTGCCCACCAAGGCCAGAAGAGGGCATCAGACCTCCTGAAATTAGAGTTATAGTTATGGGTCCTGGGGATTTAACCCATTTCTTTGGAAGAGCAGGCAGTGCTCTTACCCATGGAGCCATTTCACCAGGCCCAGGGATATTTTACAAAACAAAACAACAATAAAAGATACTATGGAAAACAACTGGGCACTGCTGCAAAAGTACTTGATTGTCTCAAATACAGATGAGGAGACACACTGATGGCTAGGAAAGACTGAAACTCAAAAGGGCTGCTAGGGACAAAACTACAATTCTAGCCAGAGGCACAACAGCTGCAAGATTTAGAAATCTAAGCTTTTGCCCTAGGACTTCCCACCACTGTCTGGGAACTGGCATAGCCTTCTTGCTTAAGAGTACTCGCAAGAGGCTTTCTGACGTCACGCAGGCGGAGACTTTAAAATCCAAATGGCTCCTGGTTGGCATTGGTGGGTGTCTTCCTAAGCAGTTGTGCATTTTACTGGAAGTGGGCGCTGGGGGTCAAGAACCAGAGAGAAAGGTAACTGCTGGTATGGGGTTAACTCTGTTCCTGCTAAGAAACTCTGTGGCATCAGAGACCTGGGGCGGCATCTGCCAGGTTCTGGGTTCAGGGATCAGTAAGTTTGTGTGGGCAGCGCCTGGAGAGGGAAAAGAGGATGCTGATTGCTGACCAAGGTGTTCCGCAGGGAGGGGGAGAAGGGGAGGACTGCCTGGGAGGGACAGGTTAAAACACTGCGTTCCTGTGGTAATGCAGCATCCGAAAAGCCATGTAAGAAGAAAAAGTCTGGGAAACTGAAGGCTTGAGAATAAGACCTAAGTGGAATGTAAGCAGTCGAACAAGGAGTGATGTGACTCAGTGCACAGCCTATTGTGCTAAAGTCCCCAGCTCAAACAAACAATAAAGTGGGTGTTATTATTTGGTGTTAGTATTTGGGAATCTGCATTGGCCTGCCTGTCCTTAGGGTCCTGACAGGAAACCTCCTCACCTGTAGCCACTAAGAGCACTTCACCTGTAGCCACTTCTGGGCACATTTGCTATGGTTCCTTGTAACAGGTGGACCTACCCCTAACCTCCCCCTTCTCCTGTGTCTACCTCCCTCTCTCTCCCGCACTCTTTACCCCATGGGACTAGTCTGCTCCCCTCTCTGCCTTCTCTGTCCCTTCTCTCTCATCTTCCAATAAGCCTCCTGTATAAGCCTTATCGCATAGCGTGACTTCTCTTCACTACATATATATATATATATATATAATTTTATCAGCAGTGAGTTCTGTCTTATCCTAGAAAGAAGCCAGGGCAGGACCAGAAAAAGCTGAGTGGCTAGCGTCTAGTGCTGCAGAGACGAAGACAGGGTCTGACATAGGTATGCTTATGATACTAAAATATTTTGAGAATGGAAGCAGCCTCTACATTATGTTATGGAACGGATTGCTTGTCTTTACTGAAAGGGAGATTAGAACCAGAAAGACAATAGTGGGTATTAAACTATGGGTTTAAACATAAAGCAAGAAAAGTAGATATTAGGAAAAGAGAATGAATCCTGATTTTGAAGCCAAAGGAAACATTTTGAGGAGAGTTAAGGAGCCTGAGATTTCTTGTCAAGCAGTCTGTGAGTTACCATTGAAATAGACATAAGAGATACCAGTGATGTATTCGGGATAACACATTGAAATTTTGCGATCATGGATTGCCGTGTGATGCAGGAATCATATATGTTCATTTTTGCATTGTCTTGCTCGAGTGTATTGAATACTTGAAGTTGCATAGGTGTTATCTTTAGTGAGGACTTAAGTATACATGACAAACAAATACAGCACACAGGGAAAATACTATCGTAAAGGAATAAACTTAGTTACTCTTCTACTTCAGAATAAAAGTGACAATTATTGCTTAATGATCCACTTGCATCTGGAACATTTTTCTGATATTGAAATCATGAATTAGGTTCTGAGCATGAAGCGCAGTTCCATTTCCACCGGTGGTGCTGGCTGCCTCTCCACACAGGAATTAAGATCTCAGGACCTCGACGAACCAGACCTTTATACCCGTCAAGCATAAGTGCCTCCAACTATGGATCTCAGCTGCATGCTGCCATGTTCTGTAGCTAGTTCTCAGAAACTGTAGAATCAGATGGTGAAAGTGGGTCTTCTCTAGTTCCACACTTGAGTCGCTCACTCTCCAAAGGTTAGTAATTCCTTCAGAGAGCTTTGGTTTTACTGTCTAAGTCTGGCAGTATTAATTATATTAGCAATTAAACTAAGAAAATGTCAATATAAACTCAATTTAAAATAACAATCTTATTATAAGGTTTCAAAACTAAAATGGTTTTATTTATTTATTTGCTTCTTTGTTTGTTTTGGTTTGTTTTGGAGACAAGATTTCTCGATGCAGCCCTAGTTTTCCTGGCATTCACTCTGTAGACCAGGTTAGCATCGAACTTTGGGATATACCTTTCTCTGCTTCCAAAGTGCTCAGATTAAAGGTGCGTGCCACCACCACCTACAATGCTTTTAATTTAAAAAAAAAATCTGGGTAAGCAAGATGACTCAGCAGGTAAAGGCACTTATCAACAAACCCAAACACCTGCTTTCAATCCCCAGACCCACATGGTAGAAGAGAACCTGCTGCATCAGCAGCTACTGACCACCAGCTGCTCGCTCTCTTTCTGTCTCTCTCTCTCTCTCTCTCTCTCTCACACACACACACACACACAATAATAAATGTAATAAAGTTAAAATATTTCCAATGCAAAACAATTTCATTGGGCAGCAAAACATGGTCTCCCCTTTTAACGTCAGATCCCTTTAATATCTGACTAATGAAAGACAGTTAGAATCTATTCTGCTGCTGCATTCAGACTGTCCTAGCAGCCAGTCTCTAGGTAGCAATGTATGCATGAAAGGATGAGCATGAGAAGAACAAACAACATCTTAGTTTTGATGTAGTGATACCTAGATATACATACCTTGGAGAACATGTCTAGTCTAGATCAGCAGTTGTCTGGATTGGAGGTGGGGAAGTTTGATACAGATTGACAGGAAACAGTCTGTTATTTGTATGACCTGGGGTATGACCTCACCTTTTTGTACTTTGAATCCCTTGTGTATAAGAATGGGGATAGGTTGAGCGGTGGTGCACGTATTTAATTAAACGGAGGCTGTCTAATCTCTGGGTTTGAGGCCAGCCTGGTCTACAGACAAATTCCAAGACAACCAGAGCTACACAGAAAAACCTGTCTTCCAAAAAAAGAAAGAAAAAGAGTGGAGATACTGGGAGATTGCTCAGTGGTTTAGAGTCGTTCCTATTCTACCACAGGACCCAAATTCAGTTCCCAGTACCCACATTGGGCAGGTCACAAGCGCCTGTGACTCCAGCTCAAGGAGATCTGGTGCCCCTTTTGTGACCTCCATAGGCACTCTCGTGCATGTGTGGTTATGCCTATACAAACAAAATATACATAGAATATAAAATAGAACTTTTCACTTTTTTAATGGAGATAATGGCAGACTCTCCTTTACAAGTTGTTCTGAATATTTATTGAGTGTTTATATAGGTCAACTGCTCTTAAGTTCTTCATGCATATTAACTCTTGATACTCGGTGACAACTTTCCCTTAAGGCACAATGGCAAACAAGGGAGTACAAAAAAGGGAGCAGTTATAGGGGCATAAATAGAGACGAAAGTGTTTAGGTTATTGAACAGGCCTTTAGACTACTTGGTACAGAAGATCTATGGGCCTGAAACACACCTTTAAGGATAATATATGTGTTGATAATGTCATGCACAAGGAAATTTGGTTTGTTATTTGTGGTGCTGAGGATTGAGCACAAGCTGAACAAAACACTGAGATACATCCCTGTCACAGAAGTACATTTCATTCCCCCCATATTTTATACCTAAACTGCTGTAACTTCACGGTATGCTCTCCTGCTTTAAGGAATGCATTGTCTTTAGTTATTTAAAGCTTAAAGACTAATGTTTGATGCTGTTGTTACGATGTGTGTGTGTGTGTGTTTGCGTGTGTGATGGATAGCCTTGAAATAATGCAGACTTGAACACAGAAGGAAATGATTTTGATTGCCTTCTTAATATGCAACTTGGTATGTTTTCAAGTTCTAAAAAAATAAAGGATACAAGACCTATCCATGATAAAGTATTTATTCAGAAAAATATCCAACATCTATATAAGGTATTAAATTGTCTGATTTGAGTGATTTTGCAGTGTGGTTTAAATTCTGGTTTGTCTGAGACAGGGTTTCTCTGTCTAGCTCTGGCTGTCAGTGGAACTCATTCTGTAGACCAGGCTGGCCCTGAACTCACAGACATCTGCCTGCCTCTGGCTCAGGAGTGCTGGGATTTGCTGGGATTAAAGGTGTGAGCCACTACCACCCAGTTTTATTGTTTTTTTAAAAGCAATGTATAAGTAAAACCCACAGTTTTACAAAAATAGCTATTCAAGTAATCCACACAAAGTTGTTTTCACCGTTAACAATTTCTATGGCATTTGACATGGGCTACAAACATGGCCCTGTGGTAAAGTACTTTCTTAGCATGTGGCTTCAGACCTGGGCTCAATTCCTAGTACCATCAAAAAGAACAAAACAAAACAAAACAAAACAACTACTTTTTACTAGGAAGACCCTTTTCCCTTCCTCAATAAAAGAGAGGTCAGGAGTGTGCCTTGTATCAGCAATTCCAGCACTTTGTTATCAGACACTGGGGGGATTGCAAGTTCCAGGTCAGGCAGGGTCACATAGTAAGACCCTATCTAAAATACATAACAGCCAGGAAATCTTAAAATGAAAAATGGTCTATGTTTAGTAATAGTGCAAGTTAGTTTGAGTCATGAAACATTTAAACAAAAATCAGTCTATAAGAAAATGTTGATGAGGGTCTGAAGAGGTGGCTCAGCATCTAAGAACACTGCTTACTCTTCCAGAGGTGCTGAGTTCAGTTCCCAGTAACCACATACTGGCTCACAACTGTCTATAGTGTGATCCTATGTCCTCGTCTGACAAAGTTGGACGTGCAGGTAGAGTACTCATATAAATAAAAATAAGTTTTTAAAGAAAAAAAGGAAGGAAGGAAGGAAGGAAGGAAAAGAAATGAAGGAAGAAAAAGTTGATGAAGCCCGGTGGTGGTAGTGGTGGGAGCACATGCCTTTAATCCCAGCACTCAGGAGCCAGAGGCAGGAAGAGCTCTATGCGTTAGAGGCCAGCCTGGGCTACAGAGTGAGCTCCAAGACAGTCAAGCCTACACAAAGAAACCCTGTCCCATAAAACCAAAAGAGTTGATGATCTAAATATTTGTGCAGTAGGACATACCTATAATCCCAGATTTGGAAAGCAGGAGAATCCATTGTTCTGGGCTATGTAAACTCATGACTCAAAAAAAAAAAGAAGAATAAAAGAAAAGAAAAACTATATGTATGTAGGACTGGAGGGTTTTTTTCTGTGATTAAGAAAACTGTTTGCTCTTGCAGAGGACCTGAATTCAATTTCTGGCACTCACACAGAAACTCAAACCATCTGTAACTGCAGTTCTTCTCATCTAGGAGCACACAACACACATGCTTACATGCAGTGAAGATGTTTATATGCATAAATATACATGTACATAATAATTGACGAGAGGCTGAAGAGGTAGCTCAGCAGTTAAGAGCACTTGTTCTTCCAAAGGGCCTGTGTTCATTGCCAGCACCTGCTTGGTCAATCACAACCCTCAGTAACTCCAGTCCCCTGGATCTGATGCCCTCTTCTGGCCTACTTGAACATTGTGTGCACATGATGTACAAAGTTTACAAAACACCTAGACACATAATTTATTTTAAAAATAATTGAGCAAGACATGGTGGTGCATGCCAGTAATCCCAGCACTCTGGAAGCTGAGAGGAGAATCTTGAGTTCAAGGTTAGCCTGAGCTACATAACAAGTCCAAGGTTACCCTGGTATGTATAGCAAAAACCTTTCTAAATTTTAGAAAATAGATATTAAGAGGGATTACAGCATAAACAATAAAATATCAAAATGGAAAAGTCAAAATAACCAGAAAAAATCAAATATTAACTCTCAAAAAAGATTTTATTAACAAATTATTTTACAGATGAATGCTTTCAAATAATTAAATGTCTAATGGTTTTTAAACATGAGAGTTGTCATAGAAAATAAACACAATTATCAAGAGGCTACTACATGCGTGTACAACAACTTATAGGCATCATAATAAAATCAAACCAATCACCGACAGACATAATATACAAAGCTCAATAATTGCTATCAAAATGTATTTGGCAAATAGGCAATTATTATTTAAGATAAGGTCTTGCTCAGATTAGGTGAGTCTCTAGCCAGAATCTTTGGGCCTTCCTTAGTCCTCTAAATGCTGGAATTAGATGCATGCATGGCAACAACTGGCTCAGCAAATGCTTTACGCATGACCATATGCCTGGTACTGTAATAGATGTCTGAACTAATATAGCACAACACCTGCCCCATGGACTCCATTTCAAGTGGGACGATGGCTACAGGAACAAGTATTTCCCATTACAAGATTATTAAGTTAGCTACAAAGTAGTAGATTTCATAATGGCATTTTTACACATGTTTTCTTCTTCCACACCCTGCCCTCTGGCCTTTGCCTTGCCCTCCCCTCTGTCCCATTCTTGCTGTTTTTCCATTGCCCACAACAACCTAATTTCTGCTCTCCCAGTACAATATTGCATTATCTTCTGTCAGTGTTCCTGTACCCTAATCCTTCAGGTCTCTTTTTCCCTCTCACAGTTCTCTAGTTTCATGAGTCATCCACACATGGACACCGACCCACTCACACATAGAAACTTCAATCAAGAATACACACATGAGAGAAAACATAGTGCTTATCTGAATGCAGTTTATTTCAGCTAACATTCTGAACTGTAATTTCACCCATTTTCCTACAAATGTCATTTTTTTACTTTTAAATCTGTGTATATGTGTGTGTGTGTCTGTGTGTGTGTGTGTGTGACCACAGAGATGAGAGATGTCAGACCCTCCTGGGGCTTGTGTTACAGGTGGTTGTGAACTGCCTGGTTTGAGTGTTGGGAATCAAATGCTGGTCCCCTGGAAGAACAAGAAGTGCTCTTTATCACTGAGGCATATAGGCAGATCATGTGATAGTTTTGGTTGTCGTTCTCAAAGATTTGTTTATCTTTTATTTTTATGTGTGTGAATATTTTTCCTGCAATATATGTGTACATCCGTGGTGACTGTGGAGGCCAGAAAGGGATTCCCTGGAACTGGAGTTATAGATGGTTCTGAGCCACCAAGTGGGTGCTGGGAACCAAACCCAGTTCCTCTGTAAGAGCAGCCAGTGCTTTTCCCTGAGACATCTGTCCCACCACTTTCTCATTTTTGACAAACCTACTTACTGATTTCCTCAGTAGCTGCAATTTATGCTCACTAGCAGTGAGTAAAGTTTCCTCTTTCCTCAAATTCCTGCCAGCATCTGTTGTTCTGTTTTCTTGATGAAAGTCATTCTGAGCTAGTAAGGTGAGAGTATAAATCATTTTAATTTCACCTTTCCCTGATGGCTTAGGATGTTGAACCCATCATCAAATATTATTTGCCATTTCTATTTCTTCCTTTGAGGACTGTCTGCTCACCTCATTACCTCATGTATGGATTGGATTTGGTTTAATCTTGGCTGTTTTTACATAATAGAACCCTATGCGATACAGAGTTGGCAATGATTTCTCAAATCTGTAAGCTGTCTCTTCAGTTGTGAGGTTCCTTCCATTGTTAGGCAGGTTTTTAGTTTGCTATAATCCATGTGTCAGTCCTTGGGTTGTGTTCTCTGCTGTCACAGTCCATTCAGAAGTTCCTACCTCTGCATAGGATGATTGTTGACACGGGACATAGTTGATGTGTCTTCCCTGCAGTTTCAGCATGTCCTGTCTTCACATGAAGTCTGTGATCTATTTTCAATGTTTCATGTAGTTTGAGACTCGACCTGATTTCATTCTTCTACAGGTACATACCCAGTTTTCTCAGCACCATCTGTAAAAGGATCTTTCCTAATGACATCTGGGTTTAAGGGAAAAAATGAAGTACCTTCTAGGGCTGGGTTGATGAATCCATGATTAAGAGCACTTGCCGCTCTTGCAGAGGACAAAGGTTCAGTTAACAGCACCCATATGGCAGCTCACAATCCCTTATATCTCTAATTCTAAGGTATCTGATGTCATCTTCTGGAGAGTAGTTGACTGTTCAGTTTTCATGAGTTTGTAGGCATTCTGGGGGTAGAATTGTTGTTGAATTCTAGCATTATTCCATGGTAATCCAATAGTACACAGCTGGTTACTACATTTTCTTTTGTATCTGTGAATGTTTGCTTTGTTACTGATTATGTGATCAATTTTTGAGAAGGTTCCATGAGATGCTGAGAAGAAGGTATTTTCTTTTCTGTTGGGTGGAATGTTCTATAGATGTCTATTAATTTCATTTGTTTCACTACATCTGTGATATCTCTTATTGCTCCATTAAGTTTCTGTCTGTTTAGCCTGTCCATTGGTGAGAGAGGAGTGTTGAAACCTACTATTAGAGTGTGTGTTTCCCTTCTTTGAGTTGTGGTGGTGGAGAGTTGTCAGATGTCTGTGTTATTATGGGTGTTCTTAGCTTCCTTGGTTTGTGCTTTGCCTTCTAGTAGTTTCTGTAAGGCTGGGTTTGTGGCTACCTATTATTTAAATCTGTTTTTGTCCTGGAATATCTTTTTTCTCCATTGATGGTGAATGCAAGCTTTGCTGCGAATAGTACTCTGGGATTGCCTTCATGGTCTCTTAGTGTTGGCAGCACATCTATCTAAGACATTCTGGCTTTCATGGTTTCCACTGAGAAGTCAGGTGTAATTCAAGTGCCTACGGACTCCTGATCTTTGATGAAGAAACCAGAAATACATGGGAGACCATTCTCTCCCTTATAAGAGATCATGTCAGCACACAGAAGCCACCCTATTGCTGACACACCCCCACATCCCAAAAAATATTTAATGGAAAGGAATTCCCACACAGACCTCAACCTAAAACCAGATATCTTGAACCTAACAGAAGAAAAAGAAGGGAAGATCCCTGAAATCAATGACATAGGAAAAGACTTTCTGAGCAGAACACTATTAACACAGACACTAATTTCAACAATTAATAAATGGGATCTCATGAAACTGAAAAGCTTCTGCATGACAAAAGATCCCATCATTCAGACAAAGTGGCAGCTTACAGAATGGTAAAATATTTTTTTATCAACTACACACCCAATAGAGGGCTAATATCCAAAATTCTACAAAAAAACTCAAACAAAATGTATAAAGAACTCAAAAGGCTAGATATCAAGAAAACAAATGACTCAATTAAAACTGGGAATTTTTAAACAGAGAATTCTCAATAGGGAATCTTAAGTGGCTGAGAAAGACTTAAATGTTCAACATTCTCAGTCATTCGTGAAATGCAAACCAAGTCTGCTTTGAGAGTCCATTTTACACCTGTCAGAATCCTTAGGATCAATAATACGATTGACAGTTCCTGCTGGCAAGGACATAGAATAAGGGGTACACTCATCCACTGCTGGTAGGAGTGCAGACTCATACAGTCACTATGGAAATGAGTGTGGATTTACCTTAGAGAGATGGGACCTGATCTACCTCGTGATAAAAATTGGAACCTTTATACAAATGAATATTACTCAGCCATTAAAAAGAATTAAATTCACAGTAAATGGGTAGAACTAGGGGGAGAAATCACCCTGAGTGAGGTACCCAGACACAGAAAGCCAAATGTGGCATGTATTAGCTTACATGTGGATATACAGAATCACAGAGATTAAGCATAGAGTAACAGACTAAGGAGGAGAGAAGCATCTCATCAGGAAAGAAGAAATAGAATAGAAAGGTACAGGCTGGTGAGGGGAGGTGCAAGGAGAGAAATAGAGGGACGAGGGAGTGTATACAGGGAGAAACAGCTAAAACTAAGGCCACGGAAGTAGTGTGCAGTGGCATGGGTATTGATACAGTCGATGCTTCCTGAAATAAATGCATATGTGAAGGCAATCTAACAGAGAAATCAAATAACAGGGTGATGAGACTGTGTCTGAGAGCTTTCTCCTTCTGTCTTGCATTCCATTCTTTAGGTTGGGATTAAAGATGTGCACCACTGGGATTAAAGGCGTGCACCGCCAGGTTTCTATGGCAAACTAGTGTGGCTACTGAGATTAAAGGTGTGTGCTACCACTTACTCTCTGATCTTCAGCTAAACTTTCTTTATTAAAATACAAATGAAATATCACTACACGTAAGTATCACGAAACATTGTAAAGGAGGGGACACATAGATTATAAGAGCCAGAGCATCATGGAGTTTGCTGTGACATTGTATCTCCTAGGAATGTCAGAATCTACACCAATAAAATCTTATTAACATGGCTGCTTAAGTATGAGCTGAATAAGGACAAGAGGCAATCTATAAGGGACAAGGGGCCAACCAGCCCTACACAAAGAACTATAGGGAACTCACAAATGCCGGGAGTGGAGAAACAGTTTTAGTCCTACTGTGGGAAGAGTACACGAAATGCTTATCCAATACCAAATGGTGAGCCCTGAATCATACATACAAATAACATTATACTAAATTAAAGTATGCGTGTGTTATAGTTTCTTAGGTACTTAACAGTATGAATCCTTGTGATTTTTTTCACATATCCATACTATTATTTTGCTCTCCTTTCTCCCTGTGTATTTATCTCCCTTCAACCTAATTATAACCCTGACAGCATACAGACAAGTAACATACAGATCGGGCAGGTTACATACACATATGCATGTAACAAAATTAATGAATAATCCATGAATTTGAAAGGGAACAAGGAGGCATATAAGAGCGGGTTTGAAGAAAAAAAGTAAAAGGAGAAATGATGTTTCATTGTTACAAAATATTTGTATAACTATGTAAAGACGTGTTGCATTTGTTGAATTATAAGTAAAAATGTGTTGCTGTTTTACCTTGTCTGCCTAAGGCACCTGATTAGTCTAACAAAAAGCTAAATGGCCAATAGCAAGAAAGAGGTATAGGCAGGACTTGCAGGCAGGGAAACTGAGTAGCAGGAGGAATTTAGGCTTAGAAAGGAAGAAAGAAAAAGAGATACCAGGGAGAAACCAGTGGCCAATCAGACATACATGGAGGAAGCAGGAAACCAAGACTTACAGAATAAAAGAAAGGTAAAAAGCCCCAAGGAAAAATGTAGATGAATAGAAACAGGTTAAATTAAGTTCAAAATCTAGCAGGACGAGCCTAAGCTAAGACTAAGCACTTATAATTAATAAGAAGCATTCATAATAAATTATTTGGGAGTTTCTTGGTGGCCCAAAGGAAAATTCCAACTACACATAATACAATAAATAAAATAAAGAAGTAGTTGTTTTTAAAGAATTAACATAAAAGGTAAAAAAGGGACACAGCCAAGACTGTTAAATAGACAAGCTTGTCTCAGAAAAAAAAAGAAGATAAAAAGAGATGTAACATATCCCTATTACCTGCTCTGAAGAATTTTTCACAGATACTGCCACGGCATAACCACATGGGAATAAGGTGGCCTGCATTAATTAAAAGAGTTTCTAATAGTAAAGTATATTACAGTTGCTTATGACTTAAAATGTCATTATAAAATATCTAGCAAATTAAATTCAACTTGATTACATTATCATTTCTTCCCACTACATTCCTTAGGATGAATTTTAATTTATTAACGCCATGTATCACTAAGCTAAAATCCTGATACAATTATCTCACTTGATCCTGAGTGGCATTCAGAAGTAGACATAGAAAGCAAGCTTGTCAGGTTTTTGTGTGTCTATGACTACCAGCCTGATGACTGTAGACTTCAACTTTTTAAAATTTGTACAAAAAAAAATGTTTCAATGAGTTCTTTGATGAGGAATGATTTTAGAAGGACTAGTATGTGAAAACTTGCTTTATTTAAGCACCCGTAGAACATTAATCCTTTCTCACTTCAGTCTTCTGTAAAAAGAATCCAGGAGTAGTTAATGCATAAGCAATAGCTATTACAATAGTCTTGCTAATTGACCTTGTAATGACAAAATATGGGAGATCTTGGTCAAACAGAGATAATACTTCCAATTCAAATGTCTTAGCTAAAGTGATTTTGTATTTCTTCTATAGACTCTTCTCAAACTCACAGAGATCCCCCTGCCTCTGCCTCTTGAGTACTGGGAGTAAAGGAATGTACCACCACTGACCAGCAAATTTTGTACTTCTTAAGGCATCTTGAAACTAAGATGAGTGTTGAAATGAATTTTGAGAACTTAGGTCCTGATAAAACTGTACAAGAATACTTTTTATTTGCCTTTATTTTTTTTAAAAAAGATCTTTATTATTTTTATTTTATGTATAAAGTGTTTTGCCTACATGTATGTCTGTATACCACACGTGTGTCTGGTGCCCACCAAGGCCAGAAGAGGGCATCAGACCTCCTGAAATTAGAGTTATAGTTATGGGTCCTGGGGATTTAACCCATTTCTTTGGAAGAGCAGGCAGTGCTCTTACCCATGGAGCCATTTCACCAGGCCCAGGGATATTTTACAAAACAAAACAACAATAAAAGATACTATGGAAAACAACTGGGCACTGCTGCAAAAGTACTTGATTGTCTCAAATACAGATGAGGAGACACACTGATGGCTAGGAAAGACTGAAACTCAAAAGGGCTGCTAGGGACAAAACTACAATTCTAGCCAGAGGCACAACAGCTGCAAGATTTAGAAATCTAAGCTTTTGCCCTAGGACTTCCCACCACTGTCTGGGAACTGGCATAGCCTTCTTGCTTAAGAGTACTCGCAAGAGGCTTTCTGACGTCACGCAGGCGGAGACTTTAAAATCCAAATGGCTCCTGGTTGGCATTGGTGGGTGTCTTCCTAAGCAGTTGTGCATTTTACTGGAAGTGGGCGCTGGGGGTCAAGAACCAGAGAGAAAGGTAACTGCTGGTATGGGGTTAACTCTGTTCCTGCTAAGAAACTCTGTGGCATCAGAGACCTGGGGCGGCATCTGCCAGGTTCTGGGTTCAGGGATCAGTAAGTTTGTGTGGGCAGCGCCTGGAGAGGGAAAAGAGGATGCTGATTGCTGACCAAGGTGTTCCGCAGGGAGGGGGAGAAGGGGAGGACTGCCTGGGAGGGACAGGTTAAAACACTGCGTTCCTGTGGTAATGCAGCATCCGAAAAGCCATGTAAGAAGAAAAAGTCTGGGAAACTGAAGGCTTGAGAATAAGACCTAAGTGGAATGTAAGCAGTCGAACAAGGAGTGATGTGACTCAGTGCACAGCCTATTGTGCTAAAGTCCCCAGCTCAAACAAACAATAAAGTGGGTGTTATTATTTGGTGTTAGTATTTGGGAATCTGCATTGGCCTGCCTGTCCTTAGGGTCCTGACAGGAAACCTCCTCACCTGTAGCCACTAAGAGCACTTCACCTGTAGCCACTTCTGGGCACATTTGCTATGGTTCCTTGTAACAGGTGGACCTACCCCTAACCTCCCCCTTCTCCTGTGTCTACCTCCCTCTCTCTCCCGCACTCTTTACCCCATGGGACTAGTCTGCTCCCCTCTCTGCCTTCTCTGTCCCTTCTCTCTCATCTTCCAATAAGCCTCCTGTATAAGCCTTATCGCATAGCGTGACTTCTCTTCACTACATATATATATATATATATATATAATTTTATCAGCAGTGAGTTCTGTCTTATCCTAGAAAGAAGCCAGGGCAGGACCAGAAAAAGCTGAGTGGCTAGCGTCTAGTGCTGCAGAGACGAAGACAGGGTCTGACATAGGTATGCTTATGATACTAAAATATTTTGAGAATGGAAGCAGCCTCTACATTATGTTATGGAACGGATTGCTTGTCTTTACTGAAAGGGAGATTAGAACCAGAAAGACAATAGTGGGTATTAAACTATGGGTTTAAACATAAAGCAAGAAAAGTAGATATTAGGAAAAGAGAATGAATCCTGATTTTGAAGCCAAAGGAAACATTTTGAGGAGAGTTAAGGAGCCTGAGATTTCTTGTCAAGCAGTCTGTGAGTTACCATTGAAATAGACATAAGAGATACCAGTGATGTATTCGGGATAACACATTGAAATTTTGCGATCATGGATTGCCGTGTGATGCAGGAATCATATATGTTCATTTTTGCATTGTCTTGCTCGAGTGTATTGAATACTTGAAGTTGCATAGGTGTTATCTTTAGTGAGGACTTAAGTATACATGACAAACAAATACAGCACACAGGGAAAATACTATCGTAAAGGAATAAACTTAGTTACTCTTCTACTTCAGAATAAAAGTGACAATTATTGCTTAATGATCCACTTGCATCTGGAACATTTTTCTGATATTGAAATCATGAATTAGGTTCTGAGCATGAAGCGCAGTTCCATTTCCACCGGTGGTGCTGGCTGCCTCTCCACACAGGAATTAAGATCTCAGGACCTCGACGAACCAGACCTTTATACCCGTCAAGCATAAGTGCCTCCAACTATGGATCTCAGCTGCATGCTGCCATGTTCTGTAGCTAGTTCTCAGAAACTGTAGAATCAGATGGTGAAAGTGGGTCTTCTCTAGTTCCACACTTGAGTCGCTCACTCTCCAAAGGTTAGTAATTCCTTCAGAGAGCTTTGGTTTTACTGTCTAAGTCTGGCAGTATTAATTATATTAGCAATTAAACTAAGAAAATGTCAATATAAACTCAATTTAAAATAACAATCTTATTATAAGGTTTCAAAACTAAAATGGTTTTATTTATTTATTTGCTTCTTTGTTTGTTTTGGTTTGTTTTGGAGACAAGATTTCTCGATGCAGCCCTAGTTTTCCTGGCATTCACTCTGTAGACCAGGTTAGCATCGAACTTTGGGATATACCTTTCTCTGCTTCCAAAGTGCTCAGATTAAAGGTGCGTGCCACCACCACCTACAATGCTTTTAATTTAAAAAAAAAAATCTGGGTAAGCAAGATGACTCAGCAGGTAAAGGCACTTATCAACAAACCCAAACACCTGCTTTCAATCCCCAGACCCACATGGTAGAAGAGAACCTGCTGCATCAGCAGCTACTGACCACCAGCTGCTCGCTCTCTTTCTGTCTCTCTCTCTCTCTCTCTCTCTCACACACACACACACACACAATAATAAATGTAATAAAGTTAAAATATTTCCAATGCAAAACAATTTCATTGGGCAGCAAAACATGGTCTCCCCTTTTAACGTCAGATCCCTTTAATATCTGACTAATGAAAGACAGTTAGAATCTATTCTGCTGCTGCATTCAGACTGTCCTAGCAGCCAGTCTCTAGGTAGCAATGTATGCATGAAAGGATGAGCATGAGAAGAACAAACAACATCTTAGTTTTGATGTAGTGATACCTAGATATACATACCTTGGAGAACATGTCTAGTCTAGATCAGCAGTTGTCTGGATTGGAGGTGGGGAAGTTTGATACAGATTGACAGGAAACAGTCTGTTATTTGTATGACCTGGGGTATGACCTCACCTTTTTGTACTTTGAATCCCTTGTGTATAAGAATGGGGATAGGTTGAGCGGTGGTGCACGTATTTAATTAAACGGAGGCTGTCTAATCTCTGGGTTTGAGGCCAGCCTGGTCTACAGACAAATTCCAAGACAACCAGAGCTACACAGAAAAACCTGTCTTCCAAAAAAAGAAAGAAAAAGAGTGGAGATACTGGGAGATTGCTCAGTGGTTTAGAGTCGTTCCTATTCTACCACAGGACCCAAATTCAGTTCCCAGTACCCACATTGGGCAGGTCACAAGCGCCTGTGACTCCAGCTCAAGGAGATCTGGTGCCCCTTTTGTGACCTCCATAGGCACTCTCGTGCATGTGTGGTTATGCCTATACAAACAAAATATACATAGAATATAAAATAGAACTTTTCACTTTTTTAATGGAGATAATGGCAGACTCTCCTTTACAAGTTGTTCTGAATATTTATTGAGTGTTTATATAGGTCAACTGCTCTTAAGTTCTTCATGCATATTAACTCTTGATACTCGGTGACAACTTTCCCTTAAGGCACAATGGCAAACAAGGGAGTACAAAAAAGGGAGCAGTTATAGGGGCATAAATAGAGACGAAAGTGTTTAGGTTATTGAACAGGCCTTTAGACTACTTGGTACAGAAGATCTATGGGCCTGAAACACACCTTTAAGGATAATATATGTGTTGATAATGTCATGCACAAGGAAATTTGGTTTGTTATTTGTGGTGCTGAGGATTGAGCACAAGCTGAACAAAACACTGAGATACATCCCTGTCACAGAAGTACATTTCATTCCCCCCATATTTTATACCTAAACTGCTGTAACTTCACGGTATGCTCTCCTGCTTTAAGGAATGCATTGTCTTTAGTTATTTAAAGCTTAAAGACTAATGTTTGATGCTGTTGTTACGATGTGTGTGTGTGTGTGTTTGCGTGTGTGATGGATAGCCTTGAAATAATGCAGACTTGAACACAGAAGGAAATGATTTTGATTGCCTTCTTAATATGCAACTTGGTATGTTTTCAAGTTCTAAAAAAATAAAGGATACAAGACCTATCCATGATAAAGTATTTATTCAGAAAAATATCCAACATCTATATAAGGTATTAAATTGTCTGATTTGAGTGATTTTGCAGTGTGGTTTAAATTCTGGTTTGTCTGAGACAGGGTTTCTCTGTCTAGCTCTGGCTGTCAGTGGAACTCATTCTGTAGACCAGGCTGGCCCTGAACTCACAGACATCTGCCTGCCTCTGGCTCAGGAGTGCTGGGATTTGCTGGGATTAAAGGTGTGAGCCACTACCACCCAGTTTTATTGTTTTTTTAAAAGCAATGTATAAGTAAAACCCACAGTTTTACAAAAATAGCTATTCAAGTAATCCACACAAAGTTGTTTTCACCGTTAACAATTTCTATGGCATTTGACATGGGCTACAAACATGGCCCTGTGGTAAAGTACTTTCTTAGCATGTGGCTTCAGACCTGGGCTCAATTCCTAGTACCATCAAAAAGAACAAAACAAAACAAAACAAAACAACTACTTTTTACTAGGAAGACCCTTTTCCCTTCCTCAATAAAAGAGAGGTCAGGAGTGTGCCTTGTATCAGCAATTCCAGCACTTTGTTATCAGACACTGGGGGGATTGCAAGTTCCAGGTCAGGCAGGGTCACATAGTAAGACCCTATCTAAAATACATAACAGCCAGGAAATCTTAAAATGAAAAATGGTCTATGTTTAGTAATAGTGCAAGTTAGTTTGAGTCATGAAACATTTAAACAAAAATCAGTCTATAAGAAAATGTTGATGAGGGTCTGAAGAGGTGGCTCAGCATCTAAGAACACTGCTTACTCTTCCAGAGGTGCTGAGTTCAGTTCCCAGTAACCACATACTGGCTCACAACTGTCTATAGTGTGATCCTATGTCCTCGTCTGACAAAGTTGGACGTGCAGGTAGAGTACTCATATAAATAAAAATAAGTTTTTAAAGAAAAAAAGGAAGGAAGGAAGGAAGGAAGGAAAAGAAATGAAGGAAGAAAAAGTTGATGAAGCCCGGTGGTGGTAGTGGTGGGAGCACATGCCTTTAATCCCAGCACTCAGGAGCCAGAGGCAGGAAGAGCTCTATGCATTAGAGGCCAGCCTGGGCTACAGAGTGAGCTCCAAGACAGTCAAGCCTACACAAAGAAACCCTGTCCCATAAAACCAAAAGAGTTGATGATCTAAATATTTGTGCAGTAGGACATACCTATAATCCCAGATTTGGAAAGCAGGAGAATCCATTGTTCTGGGCTATGTAAACTCATGACTCAAAAAAAAAAAGAAGAATAAAAGAAAAGAAAAACTATATGTATGTAGGACTGGAGGGTTTTTTTCTGTGATTAAGAAAACTGTTTGCTCTTGCAGAGGACCTGAATTCAATTTCTGGCACTCACACAGAAACTCAAACCATCTGTAACTGCAGTTCTTCTCATCTAGGAGCACACAACACACATGCTTACATGCAGTGAAGATGTTTATATGCATAAATATACATGTACATAATAATTGACGAGAGGCTGAAGAGGTAGCTCAGCAGTTAAGAGCACTTGTTCTTCCAAAGGGCCTGTGTTCATTGCCAGCACCTGCTTGGTCAATCACAACCCTCAGTAACTCCAGTCCCCTGGATCTGATGCCCTCTTCTGGCCTACTTGAACATTGTGTGCACATGATGTACAAAGTTTACAAAACACCTAGACACATAATTTATTTTAAAAATAATTGAGCAAGACATGGTGGTGCATGCCAGTAATCCCAGCACTCTGGAAGCTGAGAGGAGAATCTTGAGTTCAAGGTTAGCCTGAGCTACATAACAAGTCCAAGGTTACCCTGGTATGTATAGCAAAAACCTTTCTAAATTTTAGAAAATAGATATTAAGAGGGATTACAGCATAAACAATAAAATATCAAAATGGAAAAGTCAAAATAACCAGAAAAAATCAAATATTAACTCTCAAAAAAGATTTTATTAACAAATTATTTTACAGATGAATGCTTTCAAATAATTAAATGTCTAATGGTTTTTAAACATGAGAGTTGTCATAGAAAATAAACACAATTATCAAGAGGCTACTACATGCGTGTACAACAACTTATAGGCATCATAATAAAATCAAACCAATCACCGACAGACATAATATACAAAGCTCAATAATTGCTATCAAAATGTATTTGGCAAATAGGCAATTATTATTTAAGATAAGGTCTTGCTCAGATTAGGTGAGTCTCTAGCCAGAATCTTTGGGCCTTCCTTAGTCCTCTAAATGCTGGAATTAGATGCATGCATGGCAACAACTGGCTCAGCAAATGCTTTACGCATGACCATATGCCTGGTACTGTAATAGATGTCTGAACTAATATAGCACAACACCTGCCCCATGGACTCCATTTCAAGTGGGACGATGGCTACAGGAACAAGTATTTCCCATTACAAGATTATTAAGTTAGCTACAAAGTAGTAGATTTCATAATGGCATTTTTACACATGTTTTCTTCTTCCACACCCTGCCCTCTGGCCTTTGCCTTGCCCTCCCCTCTGTCCCATTCTTGCTGTTTTTCCATTGCCCACAACAACCTAATTTCTGCTCTCCCAGTACAATATTGCATTATCTTCTGTCAGTGTTCCTGTACCCTAATCCTTCAGGTCTCTTTTTCCCTCTCACAGTTCTCTAGTTTCATGAGTCATCCACACATGGACACCGACCCACTCACACATAGAAACTTCAATCAAGGCTGCACACATGAGAGAAAACATAGTGCTTATCTGAATGCAGTTTATTTCAGCTAACATTCTGAATTGAAATTTCACCCATTTTCCTACAAATGTCATTTTTTTACTTTTAAATCTGTGTGTGTGTGTGTGTGTGTGTGTGTGTGTGTGACCACAGAGATGAGAGATGTCAGACCCTCCTGGGGCTTGTGTTACAGGTGGTTGTGAACTGCCTGGTTTGAGTGTTGGGAATCAAATGCTGGTCCCCTGGAAGAACAAGAAGTGCTCTTTATCACTGAGGCATATAGGCAGATCATGTGATAGTTTTGGTTGTCGTTCTCAAAGATTTGTTTATCTTTTATTTTTATGTGTGTGAATATTTTTCCTGCAATATATGTGTACATCCGTGGTGACTGTGGAGGCCAGAAAGGGATTCCCTGGAACTGGAGTTATAGATGGTTCTGAGCCACCAAGTGGGTGCTGGGAACCAAACCCAGTTCCTCTGTAAGAGCAGCCAGTGCTTTTCCCTGAGACATCTGTCCCACCACTTTCTCATTTTTGACAAACCTACTTACTGATTTCCTCAGTAGCTGCAATTTATGCTCACTAGCAGTGAGTAAAGTTTCCTCTTTCCTCAAATTCCTGCCAGCATCTGTTGTTCTGTTTTCTTGATGAAAGTCATTCTGAGCTAGTAAGGTGAGAGTATAAATCATTTTAATTTCACCTTTCCCTGATGGCTTAGGATGTTGAACCCATCATCAAATATTATTTGCCATTTCTATTTCTTCCTTTGAGGACTGTCTACTCACCTCATTACCTCATGTATGGATTGGATTTGGTTTAATCTTGGCTGTTTTTACATAATAGAACCCTATGCGATACAGAGTTGGCAATGATTTCTCAAATCTGTAAGCTGTCTCTTCAGTTGTGAGGTTCCTTCCATTGTTAGGCAGGTTTTTAGTTTGCTATAATCCATGTGTCAGTCCTTGGGTTGTGTTCTCTGCTGTCACAGTCCATTCAGAAGTTCCTACCTCTGCATAGGATGATTGTTGACACGGGACATAGTTGATGTGTCTTCCCTGCAGTTTCAGCATGTCCTGTCTTCACATGAAGTCTGTGATCTATTTTCAATGTTTCATGTAGTTTGAGACTCGACCTGATTTCATTCTTCTACAGGTACATACCCAGTTTTCTCAGCACCATCTGTAAAAGGATCTTTCCTAATGACATCTGGGTTTAAGGGAAAAAATGAAGTACCTTCTAGGGCTGGGTTGATGAATCCATGATTAAGAGCACTTGCCGCTCTTGCAGAGGACAAAGGTTCAGTTAACAGCACCCATATGGCAGCTCACAATCCCTTATATCTCTAATTCTAAGGTATCTGATGTCATCTTCTGGAGAGTAGTTGACTGTTCAGTTTTCATGAGTTTGTAGGCATTCTGGGGGTAGAATTGTTGTTGAATTCTAGCATTATTCCATGGTAATCCAATAGTACACAGCTGGTTACTACATTTTCTTTTGTATCTGTGAATGTTTGCTTTGTTACTGATTATGTGATCAATTTTTGAGAAGGTTCCATGAGATGCTGAGAAGAAGGTATTTTCTTTTCTGTTGGGTGGAATGTTCTATAGATGTCTATTAATTTCATTTGTTTCACTACATCTGTGATATCTCTTATTGCTCCATTAAGTTTCTGTCTGTTTAGCCTGTCCATTGGTGAGAGAGGAGTGTTGAAACCTACTATTAGAGTGTGTGTTTCCCTTCTTTGAGTTGTGGTGGTGGAGAGTTGTCAGATGTCTGTGTTATTATGGGTGTTCTTAGCTTCCTTGGTTTGTGCTTTGCCTTCTAGTAGTTTCTGTAAGGCTGGGTTTGTGGCTACCTATTATTTAAATCTGTTTTTGTCCTGGAATATCTTTTTTCTCCATTGATGGTGAATGCAAGCTTTGCTGCGAATAGTACTCTGGGATTGCCTTCATGGTCTCTTAGTGTTGGCAGCACATCTATCTAAGACATTCTGGCTTTCATGGTTTCCACTGAGAAGTCAGGTGTAATTCAAGTGCCTACGGACTCCTGATCTTTGATGAAGAAACCAGAAATACATGGGAGACCATTCTCTCCCTTATAAGAGATCATGTCAGCACACAGAAGCCACCCTATTGCTGACACACCCCCACATCCCAAAAAATATTTAATGGAAAGGAATTCCCACACAGACCTCAACCTAAAACCAGATATCTTGAACCTAACAGAAGAAAAAGAAGGGAAGATCCCTGAAATCAATGACATAGGAAAAGACTTTCTGAGCAGAACACTATTAACACAGACACTAATTTCAACAATTAATAAATGGGAT
The DNA here is from genome assembly GCF_950005125.1 of Chionomys nivalis. Classification (NCBI taxonomy): domain Eukaryota; kingdom Metazoa; phylum Chordata; class Mammalia; order Rodentia; family Cricetidae; genus Chionomys; species Chionomys nivalis. The sequence continues at coordinate 3,539,171 of NC_080098.1, read as the reverse complement.
CTCATGAAACTGAAAAGCTTCTGCATGACAAAAGATCCCATCATTCAGACAAAGTGGCAGCTTACAGAATGGTAAAATATTTTTTTATCAACTACACACCCAATAGAGGGCTAATATCCAAAATTCTACAAAAAAACTCAAACAAAATGTATAAAGAACTCAAAAGGCTAGATATCAAGAAAACAAATGACTCAATTAAAACTGGGAATTTTTAAACAGAGAATTCTCAATAGGGAATCTTAAGTGGCTGAGAAAGACTTAAATGTTCAACATTCTCAGTCATTCGTGAAATGCAAACCAAGTCTGCTTTGAGAGTCCACTTTACACCTGTCAGAATCCTTAGGATCAATAATACGATTGACAGTTCCTGCTGGCAAGGACATAGAATAAGGGGTACACTCATCCACTGCTGGTAGGAGTGCAGACTCATACAGTCACTATGGAAATGAGTGTGGATTTACCTTAGAGAGATGGGACCTGATCTACCTCGTGATAAAAATTGGAACCTTTATACAAATGAATATTACTCAGCCATTAAAAAGAATTAAATTCACAGTAAATGGGTAGAACTAGGGGGAGAAATCACCCTGAGTGAGGTACCCAGACACAGAAAGCCAAATGTGGCATGTATTAGCTTACATGTGGATATACAGAATCACAGAGATTAAGCATAGAGTAACAGACTAAGGAGGAGAGAAGCATCTCATCAGGAAAGAAGAAATAGAATAGAAAGGTACAAGCTGGTGAGGGGAGGTGCAAGGAGAGAAATAGAGGGACGAGGGAGTGTATACAGGGAGAAACAGCTAAAACTAAGGCCACGGAAGTAGTGTGCAGTGGCATGGGTATTGATACAGTCGATGCTTCCTGAAATAAATGCATATGTGAAGGCAATCTAACAGAGAAATCAAATAACAGGGTGATGAGACTGTGTCTGAGAGCTTTCTCCTTCTGTCTTGCATTCCATTCTTTAGGTTGGGATTAAAGATGTGCACCACTGGGATTAAAGGCGTGCACCGCCAGGTTTCTATGGCAAACTAGTGTGGCTACTGAGATTAAAGGTGTGTGCTACCACTTACTCTCTGATCTTCAGCTAAACTTTCTTTATTAAAATACAAATGAAATATCACTACACGTAAGTATCACGAAACATTGTAAAGGAGGGGACACATAGATTATAAGAGCCAGAGCATCATGGAGTTTGCTGTGACATTGTATCTCCTAGGAATGTCAGAATCTACACCAATAAAATCTTATTAACATGGCTGCTTAAGTATGAGCTGAATAAGGACAAGAGGCAATCTATAAGGGACAAGGGGCCAACCAGCCCTACACAAAGAACTATAGGGAACTCACAAATGCCGGGAGTGGAGAAACAGTTTTAGTCCTACTGTGGGAAGAGTACACGAAATGCTTATCCAATACCAAATGGTGAGCCCTGAATCATACATACAAATAACATTATACTAAATTAAAGTATGCGTGTGTTATAGTTTCTTAGGTACTTAACAGTATGAATCCTTGTGATTTTTTTCACATATCCATACTATTATTTTGCTCTCCTTTCTCCCTGTGTATTTATCTCCCTTCAACCTAATTATAACCCTGACAGCATACAGACAAGTAACATACAGATCGGGCAGGTTACATACACATATGCATGTAACAAAATTAATGAATAATCCATGAATTTGAAAGGGAACAAGGAGGCATATAAGAGCGGGTTTGAAGAAAAAAAGTAAAAGGAGAAATGATGTTTCATTGTTACAAAATATTTGTATAACTATGTAAAGACGTGTTGCATTTGTTGAATTATAAGTAAAAATGTGTTGCTGTTTTACCTTGTCTGCCTAAGGCACCTGATTAGTCTAACAAAAAGCTAAATGGCCAATAGCAAGAAAGAGGTATAGGCAGGACTTGCAGGCAGGGAAACTGAGTAGCAGGAGGAATTTAGGCTTAGAAAGGAAGAAAGAAAAAGAGATACCAGGGAGAAACCAGTGGCCAATCAGACATACATGGAGGAAGCAGGAAACCAAGACTTACAGAATAAAAGAAAGGTAAAAAGCCCCAAGGAAAAATGTAGATGAATAGAAACAGGTTAAATTAAGTTCAAAATCTAGCAGGACGAGCCTAAGCTAAGACTAAGCACTTATAATTAATAAGAAGCATTCATAATAAATTATTTGGGAGTTTCTTGGTGGCCCAAAGGAAAATTCCAACTACACATAATACAATAAATAAAATAAAGAAGTAGTTGTTTTTAAAGAATTAACATAAAAGGTAAAAAAGGGACACAGCCAAGACTGTTAAATAGACAAGCTTGTCTCAGAAAAAAAAAGAAGATAAAAAGAGATGTAACATATCCCTATTACCTGCTCTGAAGAATTTTTCACAGATACTGCCACGGCATAACCACATGGGAATAAGGTGGCCTGCATTAATTAAAAGAGTTTCTAATAGTAAAGTATATTACAGTTGCTTATGACTTAAAATGTCATTATAAAATATCTAGCAAATTAAATTCAACTTGATTACATTATCATTTCTTCCCACTACATTCCTTAGGATGAATTTTAATTTATTAACGCCATGTATCACTAAGCTAAAATCCTGATACAATTATCTCACTTGATCCTGAGTGGCATTCAGAAGTAGACATAGAAAGCAAGCTTGTCAGGTTTTTGTGTGTCTATGACTACCAGCCTGATGACTGTAGACTTCAACTTTTTAAAATTTGTACAAAAAAAAATGTTTCAATGAGTTCTTTGATGAGGAATGATTTTAGAAGGACTAGTATGTGAAAACTTGCTTTATTTAAGCACCCGTAGAACATTAATCCTTTCTCACTTCAGTCTTCTGTAAAAAGAATCCAGGAGTAGTTAATGCATAAGCAATAGCTATTACAATAGTCTTGCTAATTGACCTTGTAATGACAAAATATGGGAGATCTTGGTCAAACAGAGATAATACTTCCAATTCAAATGTCTTAGCTAAAGTGATTTTGTATTTCTTCTATAGACTCTTCTCAAACTCACAGAGATCCCCCTGCCTCTGCCTCTTGAGTACTGGGAGTAAAGGAATGTACCACCACTGACCAGCAAATTTTGTACTTCTTAAGGCATCTTGAAACTAAGATGAGTGTTGAAATGAATTTTGAGAACTTAGGTCCTGATAAAACTGTACAAGAATACTTTTTATTTGCCTTTATTTTTTTTAAAAAAGATCTTTATTATTTTTATTTTATGTATAAAGTGTTTTGCCTACATGTATGTCTGTATACCACACGTGTGTCTGGTGCCCACCAAGGCCAGAAGAGGGCATCAGACCTCCTGAAATTAGAGTTATAGTTATGGGTCCTGGGGATTTAACCCATTTCTTTGGAAGAGCAGGCAGTGCTCTTACCCATGGAGCCATTTCACCAGGCCCAGGGATATTTTACAAAACAAAACAACAATAAAAGATACTATGGAAAACAACTGGGCACTGCTGCAAAAGTACTTGATTGTCTCAAATACAGATGAGGAGACACACTGATGGCTAGGAAAGACTGAAACTCAAAAGGGCTGCTAGGGACAAAACTACAATTCTAGCCAGAGGCACAACAGCTGCAAGATTTAGAAATCTAAGCTTTTGCCCTAGGACTTCCCACCACTGTCTGGGAACTGGCATAGCCTTCTTGCTTAAGAGTACTCGCAAGAGGCTTTCTGACGTCACGCAGGCGGAGACTTTAAAATCCAAATGGCTCCTGGTTGGCATTGGTGGGTGTCTTCCTAAGCAGTTGTGCATTTTACTGGAAGTGGGCGCTGGGGGTCAAGAACCAGAGAGAAAGGTAACTGCTGGTATGGGGTTAACTCTGTTCCTGCTAAGAAACTCTGTGGCATCAGAGACCTGGGGCGGCATCTGCCAGGTTCTGGGTTCAGGGATCAGTAAGTTTGTGTGGGCAGCGCCTGGAGAGGGAAAAGAGGATGCTGATTGCTGACCAAGGTGTTCCGCAGGGAGGGGGAGAAGGGGAGGACTGCCTGGGAGGGACAGGTTAAAACACTGCGTTCCTGTGGTAATGCAGCATCCGAAAAGCCATGTAAGAAGAAAAAGTCTGGGAAACTGAAGGCTTGAGAATAAGACCTAAGTGGAATGTAAGCAGTCGAACAAGGAGTGATGTGACTCAGTGCACAGCCTATTGTGCTAAAGTCCCCAGCTCAAACAAACAATAAAGTGGGTGTTATTATTTGGTGTTAGTATTTGGGAATCTGCATTGGCCTGCCTGTCCTTAGGGTCCTGACAGGAAACCTCCTCACCTGTAGCCACTAAGAGCACTTCACCTGTAGCCACTTCTGGGCACATTTGCTATGGTTCCTTGTAACAGGTGGACCTACCCCTAACCTCCCCCTTCTCCTGTGTCTACCTCCCTCTCTCTCCCGCACTCTTTACCCCATGGGACTAGTCTGCTCCCCTCTCTGCCTTCTCTGTCCCTTCTCTCTCATCTTCCAATAAGCCTCCTGTATAAGCCTTATCGCATAGCGTGACTTCTCTTCACTACATATATATATATATATATATATATAATTTTATCAGCAGTGAGTTCTGTCTTATCCTAGAAAGAAGCCAGGGCAGGACCAGAAAAAGCTGAGTGGCTAGCGTCTAGTGCTGCAGAGACGAAGACAGGGTCTGACATAGGTATGCTTATGATACTAAAATATTTTGAGAATGGAAGCAGCCTCTACATTATGTTATGGAACGGATTGCTTGTCTTTACTGAAAGGGAGATTAGAACCAGAAAGACAATAGTGGGTATTAAACTATGGGGTTAAACATAAAGCAAGAAAAGTAGATATTAGGAAAAGAGAATGAATCCTGATTTTGAAGCCAAAGGAAACATTTTGAGGAGAGTTAAGGAGCCTGAGATTTCTTGTCAAGCAGTCTGTGAGTTACCATTGAAATAGACATAAGAGATACCAGTGATGTATTCGGGATAACACATTGAAATTTTGCGATCATGGATTGCCGTGTGATGCAGGAATCATATATGTTCATTTTTGCATTGTCTTGCTCGAGTGTATTGAATACTTGAAGTTGCATAGGTGTTATCTTTAGTGAGGACTTAAGTATACATGACAAACAAATACAGCACACAGGGAAAATACTATCGTAAAGGAATAAACTTAGTTACTCTTCTACTTCAGAATAAAAGTGACAATTATTGCTTAATGATCCACTTGCATCTGGAACATTTTTCTGATATTGAAATCATGAATTAGGTTCTGAGCATGAAGCGCAGTTCCATTTCCACCGGTGGTGCTGGCTGCCTCTCCACACAGGAATTAAGATCTCAGGACCTCGACGAACCAGACCTTTATACCCGTCAAGCGTAAGTGCCTCCAACTATGGATCTCAGCTGCATGCTGCCATGTTCTGTAGCTAGTTCTCAGAAACTGTAGAATCAGATGGTGAAAGTGGGTCTTCTCTAGTTCCACACTTGAGTCGCTCACTCTCCAAAGGTTAGTAATTCCTTCAGAGAGCTTTGGTTTTACTGTCTAAGTCTGGCAGTATTAATTATATTAGCAATTAAACTAAGAAAATGTCAATATAAACTCAATTTAAAATAACAATCTTATTATAAGGTTTCAAAACTAAAATGGTTTTATTTATTTATTTGCTTCTTTGTTTGTTTTGGTTTGTTTTGGAGACAAGATTTCTCGATGCAGCCCTAGTTTTCCTGGCATTCACTCTGTAGACCAGGTTAGCATCGAACTTTGGGATATACCTTTCTCTGCTTCCAAAGTGCTCAGATTAAAGGTGCGTGCCACCACCACCTACAATGCTTTTAATTTAAAAAAAAAAATCTGGGTAAGCAAGATGACTCAGCAGGTAAAGGCACTTATCAACAAACCCAAACACCTGCTTTCAATCCCCAGACCCACATGGTAGAAGAGAACCTGCTGCATCAGCAGCTACTGACCACCAGCTGCTCGCTCTCTTTCTGTCTCTCTCTCTCTCTCTCTCTCTCTCACACACACACACACACACAATAATAAATGTAATAAAGTTAAAATATTTCCAATGCAAAACAATTTCATTGGGCAGCAAAACATGGTCTCCCCTTTTAACGTCAGATCCCTTTAATATCTGACTAATGAAAGACAGTTAGAATCTATTCTGCTGCTGCATTCAGACTGTCCTAGCAGCCAGTCTCTAGGTAGCAATGTATGCATGAAAGGATGAGCATGAGAAGAACAAACAACATCTTAGTTTTGATGTAGTGATACCTAGATATACATACCTTGGAGAACATGTCTAGTCTAGATCAGCAGTTGTCTGGATTGGAGGTGGGGAAGTTTGATACAGATTGACAGGAAACAGTCTGTTATTTGTATGACCTGGGGTATGACCTCACCTTTTTGTACTTTGAATCCCTTGTGTATAAGAATGGGGATAGGTTGAGCGGTGGTGCACGTATTTAATTAAACAGAGGCTGTCTAATCTCTGGGTTTGAGGCCAGCCTGGTCTACAGACAAATTCCAAGACAACCAGAGCTACACAGAAAAACCTGTCTTCCAAAAAAAGAAAGAAAAAGAGTGGAGATACTGGGAGATTGCTCAGTGGTTTAGAGTCGTTCCTATTCTACCACAGGACCCAAATTCAGTTCCCAGTACCCACATTGGGCAGGTCACAAGCGCCTGTGACTCCAGCTCAAGGAGATCTGGTGCCCCTTTTGTGACCTCCATAGGCACTCTCGTGCATGTGTGGTTATGCCTATACAAACAAAATATACATAGAATATAAAATAGAACTTTTCACTTTTTTAATGGAGATAATGGCAGACTCTCCTTTACAAGTTGTTCTGAATATTTATTGAGTGTTTATATAGGTCAACTGCTCTTAAGTTCTTCATGCATATTAACTCTTGATACTCGGTGACAACTTTCCCTTAAGGCACAATGGCAAACAAGGGAGTACAAAAAAGGGAGCAGTTATAGGGGCATAAATAGAGACGAAAGTGTTTAGGTTATTGAACAGGCCTTTAGACTACTTGGTACAGAAGATCTATGGGCCTGAAACACACCTTTAAGGATAATATATGTGTTGATAATGTCATGCACAAGGAAATTTGGTTTGTTATTTGTGGTGCTGAGGATTGAGCACAAGCTGAACAAAACACTGAGATACATCCCTGTCACAGAAGTACATTTCATTCCCCCCATATTTTATACCTAAACTGCTGTAACTTCACGGTATGCTCTCCTGCTTTAAGGAATGCATTGTCTTTAGTTATTTAAAGCTTAAAGACTAATGTTTGATGCTGTTGTTACGATGTGTGTGTGTGTGTGTTTGCGTGTGTGATGGATAGCCTTGAAATAATGCAGACTTGAACACAGAAGGAAATGATTTTGATTGCCTTCTTAATATGCAACTTGGTATGTTTTCAAGTTCTAAAAAAATAAAGGATACAAGACCTATCCATGATAAAGTATTTATTCAGAAAAATATCCAACATCTATATAAGGTATTAAATTGTCTGATTTGAGTGATTTTGCAGTGTGGTTTAAATTCTGGTTTGTCTGAGACAGGGTTTCTCTGTCTAGCTCTGGCTGTCAGTGGAACTCATTCTGTAGACCAGGCTGGCCCTGAACTCACAGACATCTGCCTGCCTCTGGCTCAGGAGTGCTGGGATTTGCTGGGATTAAAGGTGTGAGCCACTACCACCCAGTTTTATTGTTTTTTTAAAAGCAATGTATAAGTAAAACCCACAGTTTTACAAAAATAGCTATTCAAGTAATCCACACAAAGTTGTTTTCACCGTTAACAATTTCTATGGCATTTGACATGGGCTACAAACATGGCCCTGTGGTAAAGTACTTTCTTAGCATGTGGCTTCAGACCTGGGCTCAATTCCTAGTACCATCAAAAAGAACAAAACAAAACAAAACAAAACAACTACTTTTTACTAGGAAGACCCTTTTCCCTTCCTCAATAAAAGAGAGGTCAGGAGTGTGCCTTGTATCAGCAATTCCAGCACTTTGTTATCAGACACTGGGGGGATTGCAAGTTCCAGGTCAGGCAGGGTCACATAGTAAGACCCTATCTAAAATACATAACAGCCAGGAAATCTTAAAATGAAAAATGGTCTATGTTTAGTAATAGTGCAAGTTAGTTTGAGTCATGAAACATTTAAACAAAAATCAGTCTATAAGAAAATGTTGATGAGGGTCTGAAGAGGTGGCTCAGCATCTAAGAACACTGCTTACTCTTCCAGAGGTGCTGAGTTCAGTTCCCAGTAACCACATACTGGCTCACAACTGTCTATAGTGTGATCCTATGTCCTCGTCTGACAAAGTTGGACGTGCAGGTAGAGTACTCATATAAATAAAAATAAGTTTTTAAAGAAAAAAAGGAAGGAAGGAAGGAAGGAAGGAAAAGAAATGAAGGAAGAAAAAGTTGATGAAGCCCGGTGGTGGTAGTGGTGGGAGCACATGCCTTTAATCCCAGCACTCAGGAGCCAGAGGCAGGAAGAGCTCTATGCATTAGAGGCCAGCCTGGGCTACAGAGTGAGCTCCAAGACAGTCAAGCCTACACAAAGAAACCCTGTCCCATAAAACCAAAAGAGTTGATGATCTAAATATTTGTGCAGTAGGACATACCTATAATCCCAGATTTGGAAAGCAGGAGAATCCATTGTTCTGGGCTATGTAAACTCATGACTCAAAAAAAAAAAGAAGAATAAAAGAAAAGAAAAACTATATGTATGTAGGACTGGAGGGTTTTTTTCTGTGATTAAGAAAACTGTTTGCTCTTGCAGAGGACCTGAATTCAATTTCTGGCACTCACACAGAAACTCAAACCATCTGTAACTGCAGTTCTTCTCATCTAGGAGCACACAACACACATGCTTACATGCAGTGAAGATGTTTATATGCATAAATATACATGTACATAATAATTGACGAGAGGCTGAAGAGGTAGCTCAGCAGTTAAGAGCACTTGTTCTTCCAAAGGGCCTGTGTTCATTGCCAGCACCTGCTTGGTCAATCACAACCCTCAGTAACTCCAGTCCCCTGGATCTGATGCCCTCTTCTGGCCTACTTGAACATTGTGTGCACATGATGTACAAAGTTTACAAAACACCTAGACACATAATTTATTTTAAAAATAATTGAGCAAGACATGGTGGTGCATGCCAGTAATCCCAGCACTCTGGAAGCTGAGAGGAGAATCTTGAGTTCAAGGTTAGCCTGAGCTACATAACAAGTCCAAGGTTACCCTGGTATGTATAGCAAAAACCTTTCTAAATTTTAGAAAATAGATATTAAGAGGGATTACAGCATAAACAATAAAATATCAAAATGGAAAAGTCAAAATAACCAGAAAAAATCAAATATTAACTCTCAAAAAAGATTTTATTAACAAATTATTTTACAGATGAATGCTTTCAAATAATTAAATGTCTAATGGTTTTTAAACATGAGAGTTGTCATAGAAAATAAACACAATTATCAAGAGGCTACTACATGCGTGTACAACAACTTATAGGCATCATAATAAAATCAAACCAATCACCGACAGACATAATATACAAAGCTCAATAATTGCTATCAAAATGTATTTGGCAAATAGGCAATTATTATTTAAGATAAGGTCTTGCTCAGATTAGGTGAGTCTCTAGCCAGAATCTTTGGGCCTTCCTTAGTCCTCTAAATGCTGGAATTAGATGCATGCATGGCAACAACTGGCTCAGCAAATGCTTTACGCATGACCATATGCCTGGTACTGTAATAGATGTCTGAACTAATATAGCACAACACCTGCCCCATGGACTCCATTTCAAGTGGGACGATGGCTACAGGAACAAGTATTTCCCATTACAAGATTATTAAGTTAGCTACAAAGTAGTAGATTTCATAATGGCATTTTTACACATGTTTTCTTCTTCCACACCCTGCCCTCTGGCCTTTGCCTTGCCCTCCCCTCTGTCCCATTCTTGCTGTTTTTCCATTGCCCACAACAACCTAATTTCTGCTCTCCCAGTACAATATTGCATTATCTTCTGTCAGTGTTCCTGTACCCTAATCCTTCAGGTCTCTTTTTCCCTCTCACAGTTCTCTAGTTTCATGAGTCATCCACACATGGACACCGACCCACTCACACATAGAAACTTCAATCAAGGCTGCACACATGAGAGAAAACATAGTGCTTATCTGAATGCAGTTTATTTCAGCTAACATTCTGAATTGAAATTTCACCCATTTTCCTACAAATGTCATTTTTTTACTTTTAAATCTGTGTGTGTGTGTGTGTGTGTGTGTGTGTGTGACCACAGAGATGAGAGATGTCAGACCCTCCTGGGGCTTGTGTTACAGGTGGTTGTGAACTGCCTGGTTTGAGTGTTGGGAATCAAATGCTGGTCCTCTGGAAGAACAAGAAGTGCTCTTTATCACTGAGGCATATAGGCAGATCATGTGATAGTTTTGGTTGTCGTCCTCAAAGATTTGTTTATCTTTTATTTTTATGTGTGTGAATATTTTTCCTGCAATATATGTGTACATCCGTGGTGACTGTGGAGGCCAGAAAGGGATTCCCTGGAACTGGAGTTACAGATGGTTCTGAGCCACCAAGTGGGTGCTGGGAACCAAACCCAGTTCCTCTGTAAGAGCAGCCAGTGCTTTTCCCTGAGACATCTGTCCCACCACTTTCTCATTTTTGACAAACCTACTTACTGATTTCCTCAGTAGCTGCAATTTATGCTCACTAGCAGTGAGTAAAGTTTCCTCTTTCCTCAAATTCCTGCCAGCATCTGTTGTTCTGTTTTCTTGATGAAAGTCATTCTGAGCTAGTAAGGTGAGAGTATAAATCATTTTAATTTCACCTTTCCCTGATGGCTTAGGATGTTGAACCCATCATCAAATATTATTTGCCATTTCTATTTCTTCCTTTGAGGACTGTCTGCTCACCTCATTACCTCATGTATGGATTGGATTTGGTTTAATCTTGGCTGTTTTTACATAATAGAACCCTATGCGATACAGAGTTGGCAATGATTTCTCAAATCTGTAAGCTGTCTCTTCAGTTGTGAGGTTCCTTCCATTGTTAGGCAGGTTTTTAGTTTGCTATAATCCATGTGTCAGTCCTTGGGTTGTGTTCTCTGCTGTCACAGTCCATTCAGAAGTTCCTACCTCTGCATAGGATGATTGTTGACACGGGACATAGTTGATGTGTCTTCCCTGCAGTTTCAGCATGTCCTGTCTTCACATGAAGTCTGTGATCTATTTTCAATGTTTCATGTAGTTTGAGACTCGACCTGATTTCATTCTTCTACAGGTACATACCCAGTTTTCTCAGCACCATCTGTAAAAGGATCTTTCCTAATGACATCTGGGTTTAAGGGAAAAAATGAAGTACCTTCTAGGGCTGGGTTGATGAATCCATGATTAAGAGCACTTGCCGCTCTTGCAGAGGACAAAGGTTCAGTTAACAGCACCCATATGGCAGCTCACAATCCCTTATATCTCTAATTCTAAGGTATCTGATGTCATCTTCTGGAGAGTAGTTGACTGTTCAGTTTTCATGAGTTTGTAGGCATTCTGGGGGTAGAATTGTTGTTGAATTCTAGCATTATTCCATGGTAATCCAATAGTACACAGCTGGTTACTACATTTTCTTTTGTATCTGTGAATGTTTGCTTTGTTACTGATTATGTGATCAATTTTTGAGAAGGTTCCATGAGATGCTGAGAAGAAGGTATTTTCTTTTCTGTTGGGTGGAATGTTCTATAGATGTCTATTAATTTCATTTGTTTCACTACATCTGTGATATCTCTTATTGCTCCATTAAGTTTCTGTCTGTTTATCCTGTCCATTGGTGAGAGAGGAGTGTTGAAACCTACTATTAGAGTGTGTGTTTCCCTTCTTTGAGTTGTGGTGGTGGAGAGTTGTCAGATGTCTGTGTTATTATGGGTGTTCTTAGCTTCCTTGGTTTGTGCTTTGCCTTCTAGTAGTTTCTGTAAGGCTGGGTTTGTGGCTACCTATTATTTAAATCTGTTTTTGTCCTGGAATATCTTTTTTCTCCATTGATGGTGAATGCAAGCTTTGCTGCGAATAGTACTCTGGGATTGCCTTCATGGTCTCTTAGTGTTGGCAGCACATCTATCTAAGACATTCTGGCTTTCATGGTTTCCACTGAGAAGTCAGGTGTAATTCAAGTGCCTACGGACTCCTGATCTTTGATGAAGAAACCAGAAATACATGGGAGACCATTCTCTCCCTTATAAGAGATCATGTCAGCACACAGAAGCCACCCTATTGCTGACACACCCCCACATCCCAAAAAATATTTAATGGAAAGGAATTCCCACACAGACCTCAACCTAAAACCAGATATCTTGAACCTAACAGAAGAAAAAGAAGGGAAGATCCCTGAAATCAATGACATAGGAAAAGACTTTCTGAGCAGAACACTATTAACACAGACACTAATTTCAACAATTAATAAATGGGATCTCATGAAACTGAAAAGCTTCTGCATGACAAAAGATCCCATCATTCAGACAAAGTGGCAGCTTACAGAATGGTAAAATATTTTTTTATCAACTACACACCCAATAGAGGGCTAATATCCAAAATTCTACAAAAAAACTCAAACAAAATGTATAAAGAACTCAAAAGGCTAGATATCAAGAAAACAAATGACTCAATTAAAACTGGGAATTTTTAAACAGAGAATTCTCAATAGGGAATCTTAAGTGGCTGAGAAAGACTTAAATGTTCAACATTCTCAGTCATTCGTGAAATGCAAACCAAGTCTGCTTTGAGAGTCCATTTTACACCTGTCAGAATCCTTAGGATCAATAATACGATTGACAGTTCCTGCTGGCAAGGACATAGAATAAGGGGTACACTCATCCACTGCTGGTAGGAGTGCAGACTCATACAGTCACTATGGAAATGAGTGTGGATTTACCTTAGAGAGATGGGACCTGATCTACCTCGTGATAAAAATTGGAACCTTTATACAAATGAATATTACTCAGCCATTAAAAAGAATTAAATTCACAGTAAATGGGTAGAACTAGGGGGAGAAATCACCCTGAGTGAGGTACCCAGACACAGAAAGCCAAATGTGGCATGTATTAGCTTACATGTGGATATACAGAATCACAGAGATTAAGCATAGAGTAACAGACTAAGGAGGAGAGAAGCATCTCATCAGGAAAGAAGAAATAGAATAGAAAGGTACAGGCTGGTGAGGGGAGGTGCAAGGAGAGAAATAGAGGGACGAGGGAGTGTATACAGGGAGAAACAGCTAAAACTAAGGCCACGGAAGTAGTGTGCAGTGGCATGGGTATTGATACAGTCGATGCTTCCTGAAATAAATGCATATGTGAAGGCAATCTAACAGAGAAATCAAATAACAGGGTGATGAGACTGTGTCTGAGAGCTTTCTCCTTCTGTCTTGCATTCCATTCTTTAGGTTGGGATTAAAGATGTGCACCACTGGGATTAAAGGCGTGCACCGCCAGGTTTCTATGGCAAACTAGTGTGGCTACTGAGATTAAAGGTGTGTGCTACCACTTACTCTCTGATCTTCAGCTAAACTTTCTTTATTAAAATACAAATGAAATATCACTACACGTAAGTATCACGAAACATTGTAAAGGAGGGGACACATAGATTATAAGAGCCAGAGCATCATGGAGTTTGCTGTGACATTGTATCTCCTAGGAATGTCAGAATCTACACCAATAAAATCTTATTAACATGGCTGCTTAAGTATGAGCTGAATAAGGACAAGAGGCAATCTATAAGGGACAAGGGGCCAACCAGCCCTACACAAAGAACTATAGGGAACTCACAAATGCCGGGAGTGGAGAAACAGTTTTAGTCCTACTGTGGGAAGAGTACACGAAATGCTTATCCAATACCAAATGGTGAGCCCTGAATCATACATACAAATAACATTATACTAAATTAAAGTATGCGTGTGTTATAGTTTCTTAGGTACTTAACAGTATGAATCCTTGTGATTTTTTTCACATATCCATACTATTATTTTGCTCTCCTTTCTCCCTGTGTATTTATCTCCCTTCAACCTAATTATAACCCTGACAGCATACAGACAAGTAACATACAGATCGGGCAGGTTACATACACATATGCATGTAACAAAATTAATGAATAATCCATGAATTTGAAAGGGAACAAGGAGGCATATAAGAGCGGGTTTGAAGAAAAAAAGTAAAAGGAGAAATGATGTTTCATTGTTACAAAATATTTGTATAACTATGTAAAGACGTGTTGCATTTGTTGAATTATAAGTAAAAATGTGTTGCTGTTTTACCTTGTCTGCCTAAGGCACCTGATTAGTCTAACAAAAAGCTAAATGGCCAATAGCAAGAAAGAGGTATAGGCAGGACTTGCAGGCAGGGAAACTGAGTAGCAGGAGGAATTTAGGCTTAGAAAGGAAGAAAGAAAAAGAGATACCAGGGAGAAACCAGTGGCCAATCAGACATACATGGAGGAAGCAGGAAACCAAGACTTACAGAATAAAAGAAAGGTAAAAAGCCCCAAGGAAAAATGTAGATGAATAGAAACAGGTTAAATTAAGTTCAAAATCTAGCAGGACGAGCCTAAGCTAAGACTAAGCACTTATAATTAATAAGAAGCATTCATAATAAATTATTTGGGAGTTTCTTGGTGGCCCAAAGGAAAATTCCAACTACACATAATACAATAAATAAAATAAAGAAGTAGTTGTTTTTAAAGAATTAACATAAAAGGTAAAAAAGGGACACAGCCAAGACTGTTAAATAGACAAGCTTGTCTCAGAAAAAAAAAGAAGATAAAAAGAGATGTAACATATCCCTATTACCTGCTCTGAAGAATTTTTCACAGATACTGCCACGGCATAACCACATGGGAATAAGGTGGCCTGCATTAATTAAAAGAGTTTCTAATAGTAAAGTATATTACAGTTGCTTATGACTTAAAATGTCATTATAAAATATCTAGCAAATTAAATTCAACTTGATTACATTATCATTTCTTCCCACTACATTCCTTAGGATGAATTTTAATTTATTAACGCCATGTATCACTAAGCTAAAATCCTGATACAATTATCTCACTTGATCCTGAGTGGCATTCAGAAGTAGACATAGAAAGCAAGCTTGTCAGGTTTTTGTGTGTCTATGACTACCAGCCTGATGACTGTAGACTTCAACTTTTTAAAATTTGTACAAAAAAAAATGTTTCAATGAGTTCTTTGATGAGGAATGATTTTAGAAGGACTAGTATGTGAAAACTTGCTTTATTTAAGCACCCGTAGAACATTAATCCTTTCTCACTTCAGTCTTCTGTAAAAAGAATCCAGGAGTAGTTAATGCATAAGCAATAGCTATTACAATAGTCTTGCTAATTGACCTTGTAATGACAAAATATGGGAGATCTTGGTCAAACAGAGATAATACTTCCAATTCAAATGTCTTAGCTAAAGTGATTTTGTATTTCTTCTATAGACTCTTCTCAAACTCACAGAGATCCCCCTGCCTCTGCCTCTTGAGTACTGGGAGTAAAGGAATGTACCACCACTGACCAGCAAATTTTGTACTTCTTAAGGCATCTTGAAACTAAGATGAGTGTTGAAATGAATTTTGAGAACTTAGGTCCTGATAAAACTGTACAAGAATACTTTTTATTTGCCTTTATTTTTTTTAAAAAAGATCTTTATTATTTTTATTTTATGTATAAAGTGTTTTGCCTACATGTATGTCTGTATACCACACGTGTGTCTGGTGCCCACCAAGGCCAGAAGAGGGCATCAGACCTCCTGAAATTAGAGTTATAGTTATGGGTCCTGGGGATTTAACCCATTTCTTTGGAAGAGCAGGCAGTGCTCTTACCCATGGAGCCATTTCACCAGCCCCAGGGATATTTTACAAAACAAAACAACAATAAAAGATACTATGGAAAACAACTGGGCACTGCTGCAAAAGTACTTGATTGTCTCAAATACAGATGAGGAGACACACTGATGGCTAGGAAAGACTGAAACTCAAAAGGGCTGCTAGGGACAAAACTACAATTCTAGCCAGAGGCACAACAGCTGCAAGATTTAGAAATCTAAGCTTTTGCCCTAGGACTTCCCACCACTGTCTGGGAACTGGCATAGCCTTCTTGCTTAAGAGTACTCGCAAGAGGCTTTCTGACGTCACGCAGGCGGAGACTTTAAAATCCAAATGGCTCCTGGTTGGCATTGGTGGGTGTCTTCCTAAGCAGTTGTGCATTTTACTGGAAGTGGGCGCTGGGGGTCAAGAACCAGAGAGAAAGGTAACTGCTGGCACGGGGTTAACTCTGTTCCTGCTAAGAAACTCTGTGGCATCAGAGACCTGGGGCGGCATCTGCCAGGTTCTGGGTTCAGGGATCAGTAAGTTTGTGTGGGCAGCGCCTGGAGAGGGAAAAGAGGATGCTGATTGCTGACCAAGGTGTTCCGCAGGGAGGGGGAGAAGGGGAGGACTGCCTGGGAGGGACAGGTTAAAACACTGCGTTCCTGTGGTAATGCAGCATCTGAAAAGCCATGTAAGAAGAAAAAGTCTGGGAAACTGAAGGCTTGAGAATAAGACCTAAGTGGAATGTAAGCAGTCGAACAAGGAGTGATGTGACTCAGTGCACAGCCTATTGTGCTAAAGTCCCCAGCTCAAACAAACAATAAAGTGGGTGTTATTATTTGGTGTTAGTATTTGGGAATCTGCATTGGCCTGCCTGTCCTTAGGGTCCTGACAGGAAACCTCCTCACCTGTAGCCACTAAGAGCACTTCACCTGTAGCCACTTCTGGGCACATTTGCTATGGTTCCTTGTAACAGGTGGACCTACTCCTAACCTCCCCCTTCTCCTGTGTCTACCTCCCTCTCTCTCCCGCACTCTTTACCCCATGGGACTAGTCTGCTCCCCTCTCTGCCTTCTCTGTCCCTTCTCTCTCATCTTCCAATAAGCCTCCTGTATAAGCCTTATCGCATAGAGTGACTTCTCTTCACTACATATATATATATATATAATTTTATCAACAGTGAGTTCTGTCTTATCCTAGAAAGAAGCCAGGGCAGGACCAGAAAAAGCTGAGTGGCTAGCATCTAGTGCTGCAGAGACGAAGACAGGGTCTGACATAGGTATGCTTATGATACTAAAATATTTTGAGAATGGAAGCAGCCTCTACATTATGTTATGGAACGGATTGCTTGTCTTTACTGAAAGGGAGATTAGAACCAGAAAGACAATAGTGGGTATTAAACTATGGGGTTAAACATAAAGCAAGAAAAGTAGATATTAGGAAAAGAGAATGAATCCTGATTTTGAAGCCAAAGGAAACATTTTGAGGAGAGTTAAGGAGCCTGAGATTTCTTGTCAAGCAGTCTGTGAGTTACCATTGAAATAGACATAAGAGATACCAGTGATGTATTCGGGATAACACATTGAAATTTTGCGATCATGGATTGCCGTGTGATGCAGGAATCATATATGTTCATTTTTGCATTGTCTTGCTCGAGTGTATTGAATACTTGAAGTTGCATAGGTGTTATCTTTAGTGAGGACTTAAGTATACATGACAAACAAATACAGCACACAGGGAAAATACTATCGTAAAGGAATAAACTTAGTTACTCTTCTACTTCAGAATAAAAGTGACAATTATTGCTTAATGATCCACTTGCATCTGGAACATTTTTCTGATATTGAAATCATGAATTAGGTTCTGAGCATGAAGCGCAGTTCCATTTCCACCGGTGGTGCTGGCTGCCTCTCCACACAGGAATTAAGATCTCAGGACCTCGACGAACCAGACCTTTATACCCGTCAGCGTAAGTGCCTCCAACTATGGATCTCAGCTGCATGCTGCCATGTTCTGTACCTAGTTCTCAGAAACTGTAGAATCAGATGGTGAAAGTGGGTCTTCTCTAGTTCCACACTTGAGTCGCTCACTCTCCAAAGGTTAGTAATTCCTTCAGAGAGCTTTGGTTTTACTGTCTAAGTCTGGCAGTATTAATTATATTAGCAATTAAACTAAGAAAATGTCAATATAAACTCAATTTAAAATAACAATCTTATTATAAGGTTTCAAAACTAAAATGGTTTTATTTATTTATTTGCTTCTTTGTTTGTTTTGGTTTGTTTTGGAGACAAGATTTCTCGATGCAGCCCTAGTTTTCCTGGCATTCACTCTGTAGACCAGGTTAGCATCGAACTTTGGGATATACCTTTCTCTGCTTCCAAAGTGCTCAGATTAAAGGTGCGTGCCACCACCACCTACAATGCTTTTAATTTAAAAAAAAAATCTGGGTAAGCAAGATGACTCAGCATGTAAAGGCACTTATCAACAAACCCAAACACCTGCTTTCAATCCCCAGACCCACATGGTAGAAGAGAACCTGCTGCATCAGCAGCTACTGACCACCAGCTGCTCGCTCTCTTTCTGTCTCTCTCTTTCTCTCTCTCTCTCTCTCTCTCTCTCTCTCTCTCTCTCTCTCTCTCACACACACACACACACACACAATAATAAATGTAATAAAGTTAAAATATTTCCAATGCAAAACAATTTCATTGGGCAGCAAAACATGGTCTCCCCTTTTAACGTCAGATCCCTTTAATATCTGACTAATGAAAGACAGTTAGAATCTATTCTGCTGCTGCATTCAGACTGTCCTAGCAGCCAGTCTCTAGGTAGCATTGTATGCATGAAAGGATGAGCATGAGAAGAACAAACAACATCTTAGTTTTGATGTAGTGATACCTAGATATACATACCTTGGAGAACATGTCTAGTCTAGATCAGCAGTTGTCTGGATTGGAGGTGGGGAAGTTTGATACAGATTGACAGGAAACAGTCTGTTATTTGTATGACCTGGGGTATGACCTCACCTTTTTGTACTTTGAATCCCTTGTGTATAAGATTGGGGATAGGTTGAGCGGTGGTGCACGTATTTAATTAAACGGAGGCAGTCTAATCTCTGGGTTTGAGGCCAGCCTGGTCTACAGACAAATTCCAAGACAACCAGAGCTACACAGAAAAACCTGTCTTCCAAAAAAAGAAAGAAAAAGAGTGGAGATACTGGGAGATTGCTCAGTGGTTTAGAGTCGTTCCTATTCTACCACAGGACCCAAATTCAGTTCCCAGTACCCACATTGGGCAGGTCACAAGTGCCTGTGACTCCAGCTCAAGGAGATCTGGTGCCCCTTTTGTGACCTCCATAGGCACTCTCGTGCATGTGTGGTTATGCCTATACAAACAAAATATACATAGAATATAAAATAGAACTTTTCACTTTTTTAATGGAGATAATGGCAGACTCTCCTTTACAAGTTGTTCTGAATATTTATTGAGTGTTTATATAGGTCAACTGCTCTTAAGTTCTTCATGCATATTAACTCTTGATACTCGGTGACAACTTTCCCTTAAGGCACAATGGCAAACAAGGGAGTACAAAAAAGGGAGCAGTTATAGGGGCATAAATAGAGACAAAAGTGTTTAGGTTATTGAACAGGCCTTTAGACTACTTGGTACAGAAGATCTATGGGCCTGAAACACACCTTTAAGGATAATATATGTGTTGATAATGTCATGCACAAGGAAATTTGGTTTGTTATTTGTGGTGCTGAGGATTGAGCACAAGCTGAACAAAACACTGAGATACATCCCTGTCACAGAAGTACATTTCATTCCCCCCATATTTTATACCTAAACTGCTGTAACTTCATGGTATGCTCTCCTGCTTTAAGAAATGCATTGTCTTTAGTTATTTAAAGCTTAAAGACTAATGTTTGATGCTGTTGTTACGATGTGTGTGTGTGTGTGTTTGCGTGTGTGATGGATAGCCTTGAAATAATGCAGACTTGAACACAGAAGGAAATGTTTTTGATTGCCTTCTTAATATGCAACTTGGTATGTTTTCAAGTTCTAAAAAAATAAAGGATACAAGACCTATCCATGATAAAGTATTTATTCAGAAAAATATCCAACATCTATATAAGGTATTAAATTGTCTGATTTGAGTGATTTTGCAGTGTGATTTAAATTCTGGTTTGTCTGAGACAGGGTTTCTCTGTCTAGCTCTGGCTGTCAGTGGAACTCATTCTGTAGACCAGGCTGGCCCTGAACTCACAGACATCTGCCTGCCTCTGGCTCAGGAGTGCTGGGATTTGCTGGGATTAAAGGTGTAAGCCACTAGCACCCAGTTTTATTGTTTTTGTAAAAGCAATGTATAAGTAAAACCCACAGTTTTACAAAAATAGCTATTCAAGTAATCCACACAAAGTTGTTTTCACCGTTAACAATTTCTATGGCATTTGACATGGGCTACAAACATGGCCCTGTGGTAAAGTACTTTCTTAGCATGTGGCTTCAGACCTGGGCTCAATTCCTAGTACCATCAAAAAGAACAAAACAAAACAAAACAAAACAACTACTTTTTACTAGGAAGACCCTTTTCCCTTCCTCAATAAAAGAGAGGTCAGGAGTGTGCCTTGTATCAGCAATTCCAGCACTTTGTTATCAGACACTGGGGGGATTGCAAGTTCCAGGTCAGGCAGGGTCACATAGTAAGACCCTATCTAAAATACATAACAGCCAGGAAATCTTAAAATGAAAAATGGTCTATGTTTAGTAATAGTGCAAGTTAGTTTGAGTCATGAAAAATTTAAACAAAAATCAGTCTATAAGAAAATGTTGATGAGGGTCTGAAGAGGTGGCTCAGCATCTAAGAACACTGCTTACTCTTCCAGAGGTGCTGAGTTCAGTTCCCAGTAACCACATACTGGCTCACAACTGTCTATAGTGTGATCCCATGTCCTCGTCTGACAAAGTTGGACGTGCAGGTAGAGTACTCATATAAATAAAAATAAGTTTTTATAGAAAAAAAAGAAGGAAGGAAGGAAGGAAGGAAGGAAGGAAGGAAGGAAGGAAGGAAGGAAAAGAAATGAAGGAAGAAAATGTTGATGAAGCCCGGTGGTGGTAGTGGTGGGAGCACATGCCTTTAATCCCAGCACTCAGGAGCCAGAGGCAGGAAGAGCTCTATGCATTAGAGGCCAGCCTGGGCTACAGAGTGAGCTCTAAGACAGCCAAGCCTACACAAAGAAACCCTGTCCCATAAAACCAAAAGAGTTGATGATCTAAATATTTGTGCAGTAGGACATACCTATAATCCCAGATTTGGAAAGCAGGAGAATCCATTGTTCTGGGCTATGTAAACTCATGACTCAAAAAAAAAAAAAGAAGAATAAAAGAAAAGAAAAACTATATGTATGTAGGACTGGAGGGTTTTTTCTGTGATTAAGAAAACTGTTTGCTCTTGCAGAGGACCTGAATTCAATTTCTGGCACTCACACAGAAACTCAAACCATCTGTAACTGCAGTTCTTCTCATCTAGGAGCACACAACACACATGCTTACATGCAGTGAAGATGTTTATATGCATAAATATACATGTACATAATAATTGACGAGAGGCTGAAGGGGTAGCTCAGCAGTTAAGAGCACTTGTTCTTCCAAAGGGCCTGTGTTCATTGCCAGCACCTGCTTGGTCAATCACAACCCTCAGTAACTCCAGTCCCCTGGATCTGATGCCCTCTTCTGGCCTACTTGAACATTGTGTGCACATGATGTACAAAGTTTACAAAACACCTAGACACATAATTTATTTTAAAAATAATTGAGCAAGACATGGTGGTGCATGCCAGTAATCCCAGCACTCTGGAAGCTGAGAGGAGAATCTTGAGTTCAAGGTTAGCCTGAGCTACATAACAAGTCCAAGGTTACCCTGGTATGTATAGCAAAAACCTTTCTAAATTTTAGAAAATAGATATTAAGAGGGATTACAGCATAAACAATAAAATATCAAAATGGAAAAGTCAAAATAACCAGAAAAAATCAAATATTAACTCTCAAAAAAGATTTTATTAACAAATTATTTTACAGATGAATGCTTTCAAATAATTAAATGTCTAATGGTTTTTAAACATGAGAGTTGTCATAGAAAATAAACACAATTATCAAGAGGCTACTACATGCGTGTACAACAACTTATTGGCATCATAATAAAATCAAACCAATCACCGACAGACATAATATACAAAGCTCAATAATTGCTATCAAAATGTATTTGGCAAATAGGCAATTATTATTTAAGATAAGGTCTTGCTCAGATTAGGTGAGTCTCTAGCCAGAATCTTTGGGCCTTCCTTAGTCCTCTAAATGCTGGAATTAGATGCATGCATGGCAACAACTGGCTCAGCAAATGCTTTACGCATGACCATATGCCTGGTACTGTAATAGATGTCTGAACTAATATAGCACAACACCTGCCCCATGGACTCCATTTCAAGTGGGACGATGGCTACAGGAACAAGTATTTCCCATTACAAGATTATTAAGTTAGCTACAAAGTAGTAGATTTCATAATGGCATTTTTACACATGTTTTCTTCTTCCACACCCTGCCCTCTGGCCTTTGCCTTGCCCTCCCCTCTGTCCCATTCTTACTGTTTTTCCATTGCCCACAACAACCTAATTTCTGCTCTCCCAGTACAATATTGCATTATCTTCTGTCAGTGTTCCTGTACCCTAATCCTTCAGGTCTCTTTTTCCCTCTCACAGTTCTCTAGTTTCATGAGTCATCCACACATGGACACCGACCCACTCACACATAGAAACTTCAATCAAGAATACACACATGAGAGAAAACATAGTGCTTATCTGAATGCAGTTTATTTCAGCTAACATTCTGAACTGTAATTTCACCCATTTTCCTACAAATGTCATTTTTTTTACTTTTAAATCTGTGTATATGTGTGTGTGTGTCTGTGTGTGTGTGTGTGTGACCACAGAGATGAGAGATGTCAGACCCTCCTGGGGCTTGTGTTACAGGTGGTTGTGAACTGCCTGGTTTGAGTGTTGGGAATCAAATGCTGGTCCTCTGGAAGAACAAGAAGTGCATTTATCACTGAGGCATATAGGCAGATCATGTGATAGTTTTGGTTGTCGTCCTCAAAGATTTGTTTATCTTTTATTTTTATGTGTGTGAATATTTTTCCTGCAATATATGTGTACATCCGTGGTGACTGTGGAGGCCAGAAAGGGATTCCCTGGAACTGGAGTTATAGATGGTTCTGAGCCACCAAGTGGGTGCTGGGAACCAAACCCAGTTCCTCTGTAAGAGCAGCCAGTGCTTTTCCCTGAGACATCTGTCCCACCACTTTCTCATTTTTGACAAACCTACTTACTGATTTCCTCAGTAGCTGCAATTTATGCTCACTAGCAGTGAGTAAAGTTTCCTCTTTCCTCAAATTCCTGCCAGCATCTGTTGTTCTGTTTTCTTGATGAAAGTCATTCTGAGCTAGTAAGGTGAGAGTATAAATCATTTTAATTTCACCTTTCCCTGATGGCTTAGGATGTTGAACCCATCATCAAATATTATTTGCCATTTCTATTTCTTCCTTTGAGGACTGTCTGCTCACCTCATTACCTCATGTATGGATTGGATTTGGTTTAATCTTGGCTGTTTTTACATAATAGAACCCTATGCGATACAGAGTTGGCAATGATTTCTCAAATCTGTAAGCTGTCTCTTCAGTTGTGAGGTTCCTTCCATTGTTAGGCAGGTTTTTAGTTTGCTATAATCCATGTGTCAGTCCTTGGGTTGTGTTCTCTGCTGTCACAGTCCATTCAGAAGTTCCTACCTCTGCATAGGATGATTGTTGACACGGGACATAGTTGATGTGTCTTCCCTGCAGTTTCAGCATGTCCTGTCTTCACATGAAGTCTGTGATCTATTTTCAATGTTTCATGTAGTTTGAGACTCGACCTGATTTCATTCTTCTACAGGTACATACCCAGTTTTCTCAGCACCATCTGTAAAAGGATCTTTCCTAATGACATCTGGGTTTAAGGGAAAAAATGAAGTACCTTCTAGGGCTGGGTTGATGAATCCATGATTAAGAGCACTTGCCGCTCTTGCAGAGGACAAAGGTTCAGTTAACAGCACCCATATGGCAGCTCACAATCCCTTATATCTCTAATTCTAAGGTATCTGATGTCATCTTCTGGAGAGTAGTTGACTGTTCAGTTTTCATGAGTTTGTAGGCATTCTGGGGGTAGAATTGTTGTTGAATTCTAGCATTATTCCATGGTAATCCAATAGTACACAGCTGGTTACTACATTTTCTTTTGTATCTGTGAATGTTTGCTTTGTTACTGATTATGTGATCAATTTTTGAGAAGGTTCCATGAGATGCTGAGAAGAAGGTATTTTCTTTTCTGTTGGGTGGAATGTTCTATAGATGTCTATTAATTTCATTTGTTTCACTACATCTGTGATATCTCTTATTGCTCCATTAAGTTTCTGTCTGTTTAGCCTGTCCATTGGTGAGAGAGGAGTGTTGAAACCTACTATTAGAGTGTGTGTTTCCCTTCTTTGAGTTGTGGTGGTGGAGAGTTGTCAGATGTCTGTGTTATTATGGGTGTTCTTAGCTTCCTTGGTTTGTGCTTTGCCTTCTAGTAGTTTCTGTAAGGCTGGGTTTGTGGCTACCTATTGTTTAAATCTGTTTTTGTCCTGGAATATCTTTTTTCTCCATTGATGGTGAATGCAAGCTTTGCTGCGAATAGTACTCTGGGATTGCCTTCATGGTCTCTTAGTGTTGGCAGCACATCTATCTAAGACATTCTGGCTTTCATGGTTTCCACTGAGAAGTCAGGTGTAATTCAAGTGCCTACGGACTCCTGATCTTTGATGAAGAAACCAGAAATACATGGGAGACCATTCTCTCCCTTATAAGAGATCATGTCAGCACACAGAAGCCACCCTATTGCTGACACACCCCCACATCCCAAAAAATATTTAATGGAAAGGAATTCCCACACAGACCTCAACCTAAAACCAGATATCTTGAACCTAACAGAAGAAAAAGAAGGGAAGATCCCTGAAATCAATGACATAGGAAAAGACTTTCTGAGCAGAACACTATTAACACAGACACTAATTTCAACAATTAATAAATGGGATCTCATGAAACTGAAAAGCTTCTGCATGACAAAAGATCCCATCATTCAGACAAAGTGGCAGCTTACAGAATGGTAAAATATTTTTTTATCAACTACACACCCAATAGAGGGCTAATATCCAAAATTCTACAAAAAAACTCAAACAAAATGTATAAAGAACTCAAAAGGCTAGATATCAAGAAAACAAATCACTCAATTAAAACTGGGAATTTTTAAACAGAGAATTCTCAATAGGGAATCTTAAGTGGCTGAGAAAGACTTAAATGTTCAACATTCTCAGTCATTCGTGAAATGCAAACCAAGTCTGCTTTGAGAGTCCACTTTACACCTGTCAGAATCCTTAGGATCAATAATACGATTGACAGTTCCTGCTGGCAAGGACATAGAATAAGGGGTACACTCATCCACTGCTGGTAGGAGTGCAGACTCATACAGTCACTATGGAAATGAGTGTGGATTTACCTTAGAGAGATGGGACCTGATCTACCTCGTGATAAAAATTGGAACCTTTATACAAATGAATATTACTCAGCCATTAAAAAGAATTAAATTCACAGTAAATGGGTAGAACTAGGGGGAGAAATCACCCTGAGTGAGGTACCCAGACACAGAAAGCCAAATGTGGCATGTATTAGCTTACATGTGGATATACAGAATCACAGAGATTAAGCATAGAGTAACAGACTAAGGAGGAGAGAAGCATCTCATCAGGAAAGAAGAAATAGAATAGAAAGGTACAGGCTGGTGAGGGGAGGTGCAAGGAGAGAAATAGAGGGACGAGGGAGTGTATACAGGGAGAAACAGCTAAAACTAAGGCCACGGAAGTAGTGTGCAGTGGCATGGGTATTGATACAGTCGATGCTTCCTGAAATAAATGCATATGTGAAGGCAATCTAACAGAGAAATCAAATAACAGGGTGATGAGACTGTGTCTGAGAGCTTTCTCCTTCTGTCTTGCATTCCATTCTTTAGGTTGGGATTAAAGATGTGCACCACTGGGATTAAAGGCGTGCACCGCCAGGTTTCTATGGCAAACTAGTGTGGCTACTGAGATTAAAGGTGTGTGCTACCACTTACTCTCTGATCTTCAGCTAAACTTTCTTTATTAAAATACAAATGAAATATCACTACACGTAAGTATCACGAAACATTGTAAAGGAGGGGACACATAGATTATAAGAGCCAGAGCATCATGGAGTTTGCTGTGACATTGTATCTCCTAGGAATGTCAGAATCTACACCAATAAAATCTTATTAACATGGCTGCTTAAGTATGAGCTGAATAAGGACAAGAGGCAATCTATAAGGGACAAGGGGCCAACCAGCCCTACACAAAGAACTATAGGGAACTCACAAATGCCGGGAGTGGAGAAACAGTTTTAGTCCTACTGTGGGAAGAGTACACGAAATGCTTATCCAATACCAAATGGTGAGCCCTGAATCATACATACAAATAACATTATACTAAATTAAAGTATGCGTGTGTTATAGTTTCTTAGGTACTTAACAGTATGAATCCTTGTGATTTTTTTCACATATCCATACTATTATTTTGCTCTCCTTTCTCCCTGTGTATTTATCTCCCTTCAACCTAATTATAACCCTGACAGCATACAGACAAGTAACATACAGATCGGGCAGGTTACATACACATATGCATGTAACAAAATTAATGAATAATCCATGAATTTGAAAGGGAACAAGGAGGCATATAAGAGCGGGGTTGAAGAAAAAAAGTAAAAGGAGAAATGATGTTTCATTGTTACAAAATATTTGTATAACTATGTAAAGACGTGTTGCATTTGTTGAATTATAAGTAAAAATGTGTTGCTGTTTTACCTTGTCTGCCTAAGGCACCTGATTAGTCTAACAAAAAGCTAAATGGCCAATAGCAAGAAAGAGGTATAGGCAGGACTTGCAGGCAGGGAAACTGAGTAGCAGGAGGAATTTAGGCTTAGAAAGGAAGAAAGAAAAAGAGATACCAGGGAGAAACCAGTGGCCAATCAGACATACATGGAGGAAGCAGGAAACCAAGACTTACAGAATAAAAGAAAGGTAAAAAGCCCCAAGGAAAAATGTAGATGAATAGAAACAGGTTAAATTAAGTTCAAAATCTAGCAGGACGAGCCTAAGCTAAGACTAAGCACTTATAATTAATAAGAAGCATTCATAATAAATTATTTGGGAGTTTCTTGGTGGCCCAAAGGAAAATTCCAACTACACATAATACAATAAATAAAATAAAGAAGTAGTTGTTTTTAAAGAATTAACATAAAAGGTAAAAAAGGGACACAGCCAAGACTGTTAAATAGACAAGCTTGTCTCAGAAAAAAAAAGAAGATAAAAAGAGATGTAACATATCCCTATTACCTGCTCTGAAGAATTTTTCACAGATACTGCCACGGCATAACCACATGGGAATAAGGTGGCCTGCATTAATTAAAAGAGTTTCTAATAGTAAAGTATATTACAGTTGCTTATGACTTAAAATGTCATTATAAAATATCTAGCAAATTAAATTCAACTTGATTACATTATCATTTCTTCCCACTACATTCCTTAGGATGAATTTTAATTTATTAACGCCATGTATCACTAAGCTAAAATCCTGATACAATTATCTCACTTGATCCTGAGTGGCATTCAGAAGTAGACATAGAAAGCAAGCTTGTCAGGTTTTTGTGTGTCTATGACTACCAGCCTGATGACTGTAGACTTCAACTTTTTAAAATTTGTACAAAAAAAAATGTTTCAATGAGTTCTTTGATGAGGAATGATTTTAGAAGGACTAGTATGTGAAAACTTGCTTTATTTAAGCACCCGTAGAACATTAATCCTTTCTCACTTCAGTCTTCTGTAAAAAGAATCCAGGAGTAGTTAATGCATAAGCAATAGCTATTACAATAGTCTTGCTAATTGACCTTGTAATGACAAAATATGGGAGATCTTGGTCAAACAGAGATAATACTTCCAATTCAAATGTCTTAGCTAAAGTGATTTTGTATTTCTTCTATAGACTCTTCTCAAACTCACAGAGATCCCCCTGCCTCTGCCTCTTGAGTACTGGGAGTAAAGGAATGTACCACCACTGACCAGCAAATTTTGTACTTCTTAAGGCATCTTGAAACTAAGATGAGTGTTGAAATGAATTTTGAGAACTTAGGTCCTGATAAAACTGTACAAGAATACTTTTTATTTGCCTTTATTTTTTTTAAAAAAGATCTTTATTATTTTTATTTTATGTATAAAGTGTTTTGCCTACATGTATGTCTGTATACCACACGTGTGTCTGGTGCCCACCAAGGCCAGAAGAGGGCATCAGACCTCCTGAAATTAGAGTTATAGTTATGGGTCCTGGGGATTTAACCCATTTCTTTGGAAGAGCAGGCAGTGCTCTTACCCATGGAGCCATTTCACCAGGCCCAGGGATATTTTACAAAACAAAACAACAATAAAAGATACTATGGAAAACAACTGGGCACTGCTGCAAAAGTACTTGATTGTCTCAAATACAGATGAGGAGACACACTGATGGCTAGGAAAGACTGAAACTCAAAAGGGCTGCTAGGGACAAAACTACAATTCTAGCCAGAGGCACAACAGCTGCAAGATTTAGAAATCTAAGCTTTTGCCCTAGGACTTCCCACCACTGTCTGGGAACTGGCATAGCCTTCTTGCTTAAGAGTACTCGCAAGAGGCTTTCTGACGTCACGCAGGCGGAGACTTTAAAATCCAAATGGCTCCTGGTTGGCATTGGTGGGTGTCTTCCTAAGCAGTTGTGCATTTTACTGGAAGTGGGCGCTGGGGGTCAAGAACCAGAGAGAAAGGTAACTGCTGGTATGGGGTTAACTCTGTTCCTGCTAAGAAACTCTGTGGCATCAGAGACCTGGGGCGGCATCTGCCAGGTTCTGGGTTCAGGGATCAGTAAGTTTGTGTGGGCAGCGCCTGGAGAGGGAAAAGAGGATGCTGATTGCTGACCAAGGTGTTCCGCAGGGAGGGGGAGAAGGGGAGGACTGCCTGGGAGGGACAGGTTAAAACACTGCGTTCCTGTGGTAATGCAGCATCCGAAAAGCCATGTAAGAAGAAAAAGTCTGGGAAACTGAAGGCTTGAGAATAAGACCTAAGTGGAATGTAAGCAGTCGAACAAGGAGTGATGTGACTCAGTGCACAGCCTATTGTGCTAAAGTCCCCAGCTCAAACAAACAATAAAGTGGGTGTTATTATTTGGTGTTAGTATTTGGGAATCTGCATTGGCCTGCCTGTCCTTAGGGTCCTGACAGGAAACCTCCTCACCTGTAGCCACTAAGAGCACTTCACCTGTAGCCACTTCTGGGCACATTTGCTATGGTTCCTTGTAACAGGTGGACCTACCCCTAACCTCCCCCTTCTCCTGTGTCTACCTCCCTCTCTCTCCCGCACTCTTTACCCCATGGGACTAGTCTGCTCCCCTCTCTGCCTTCTCTGTCCCTTCTCTCTCATCTTCCAATAAGCCTCCTGTATAAGCCTTATCGCATAGCGTGACTTCTCTTCACTACATATATATATATATATATAATTTTATCAGCAGTGAGTTCTGTCTTATCCTAGAAAGAAGCCAGGGCAGGACCAGAAAAAGCTGAGTGGCTAGCGTCTAGTGCTGCAGAGACGAAGACAGGGTCTGACATAGGTATGCTTATGATACTAAAATATTTTGAGAATGGAAGCAGCCTCTACATTATGTTATGGAACGGATTGCTTGTCTTTACTGAAAGGGAGATTAGAACCAGAAAGACAATAGTGGGTATTAAACTATGGGGTTAAACATAAAGCAAGAAAAGTAGATATTAGGAAAAGAGAATGAATCCTGATTTTGAAGCCAAAGGAAACATTTTGAGGAGAGTTAAGGAGCCTGAGATTTCTTGTCAAGCAGTCTGTGAGTTACCATTGAAATAGACATAAGAGATACCAGTGATGTATTCGGGATAACACATTGAAATTTTGCGATCATGGATTGCCGTGTGATGCAGGAATCATATATGTTCATTTTTGCATTGTCTTGCTCGAGTGTATTGAATACTTGAAGTTGCATAGGTGTTATCTTTAGTGAGGACTTAAGTATACATGACAAACAAATACAGCACACAGGGAAAATACTATCGTAAAGGAATAAACTTAGTTACTCTTCTACTTCAGAATAAAAGTGACAATTATTGCTTAATGATCCACTTGCATCTGGAACATTTTTCTGATATTGAAATCATGAATTAGGTTCTGAGCATGAAGCGCAGTTCCATTTCCACCGGTGGTGCTGGCTGCCTCTCCACACAGGAATTAAGATCTCAGGACCTCGACGAACCAGACCTTTATACCCGTCAAGCGTAAGTGCCTCCAACTATGGATCTCAGCTGCATGCTGCCATGTTCTGTAGCTAGTTCTCAGAAACTGTAGAATCAGATGGTGAAAGTGGGTCTTCTCTAGTTCCACACTTGAGTCGCTCACTCTCCAAAGGTTAGTAATTCCTTCAGAGAGCTTTGGTTTTACTGTCTAAGTCTGGCAGTATTAATTATATTAGCAATTAAACTAAGAAAATGTCAATATAAACTCAATTTAAAATAACAATCTTATTATAAGGTTTCAAAACTAAAATGGTTTTATTTATTTATTTGCTTCTTTGTTTGTTTTGGTTTGTTTTGGAGACAAGATTTCTCGATGCAGCCCTAGTTTTCCTGGCATTCACTCTGTAGACCAGGTTAGCATCGAACTTTGGGATATACCTTTCTCTGCTTCCAAAGTGCTCAGATTAAAGGTGCGTGCCACCACCACCTACAATGCTTTTAATTTAAAAAAAAAAATCTGGGTAAGCAAGATGACTCAGCAGGTAAAGGCACTTATCAACAAACCCAAACACCTGCTTTCAATCCCCAGACCCACATGGTAGAAGAGAACCTGCTGCATCAGCAGCTACTGACCACCAGCTGCTCGCTCTCTTTCTGTCTCTCTCTCTCTCTCTCTCTCTCTCTCTCTCTCTCTCTCTCTCTCTCACACACACACACACACAATAATAAATGTAATAAAGTTAAAATATTTCCAATGCAAAACAATTTCATTGGGCAGCAAAACATGGTCTCCCCTTTTAACGTCAGATCCCTTTAATATCTGACTAATGAAAGACAGTTAGAATCTATTCTGCTGCTGCATTCAGACTGTCCTAGCAGCCAGTCTCTAGGTAGCAATGTATGCATGAAAGGATGAGCATGAGAAGAACAAACAACATCTTAGTTTTGATGTAGTGATACCTAGATATACATACCTTGGAGAACATGTCTAGTCTAGATCAGCAGTTGTCTGGATTGGAGGTGGGGAAGTTTGATACAGATTGACAGGAAACAGTCTGTTATTTGTATGACCTGGGGTATGACCTCACCTTTTTGTACTTTGAATCCCTTGTGTATAAGAATGGGGATAGGTTGAGCGGTGGTGCACGTATTTAATTAAACGGAGGCTGTCTAATCTCTGGGTTTGAGGCCAGCCTGGTCTACAGACAAATTCCAAGACAACCAGAGCTACACAGAAAAACCTGTCTTCCAAAAAAAGAAAGAAAAAGAGTGGAGATACTGGGAGATTGCTCAGTGGTTTAGAGTCGTTCCTATTCTACCACAGGACCCAAATTCAGTTCCCAGTACCCACATTGGGCAGGTCACAAGCGCCTGTGACTCCAGCTCAAGGAGATCTGGTGCCCCTTTTGTGACCTCCATAGGCACTCTCGTGCATGTGTGGTTATGCCTATACAAACAAAATATACATAGAATATAAAATAGAACTTTTCACTTTTTTAATGGAGATAATGGCAGACTCTCCTTTACAAGTTGTTCTGAATATTTATTGAGTGTTTATATAGGTCAACTGCTCTTAAGTTCTTCATGCATATTAACTCTTGATACTCGGTGACAACTTTCCCTTAAGGCACAATGGCAAACAAGGGAGTACAAAAAAGGGAGCAGTTATAGGGGCATAAATAGAGACGAAAGTGTTTAGGTTATTGAACAGGCCTTTAGACTACTTGGTACAGAAGATCTATGGGCCTGAAACACACCTTTAAGGATAATATATGTGTTGATAATGTCATGCACAAGGAAATTTGGTTTGTTATTTGTGGTGCTGAGGATTGAGCACAAGCTGAACAAAACACTGAGATACATCCCTGTCACAGAAGTACATTTCATTCCCCCCATATTTTATACCTAAACTGCTGTAACTTCACGGTATGCTCTCCTGCTTTAAGGAATGCATTGTCTTTAGTTATTTAAAGCTTAAAGACTAATGTTTGATGCTGTTGTTACGATGTGTGTGTGTGTGTGTTTGCGTGTGTGATGGATAGCCTTGAAATAATGCAGACTTGAACACAGAAGGAAATGATTTTGATTGCCTTCTTAATATGCAACTTGGTATGTTTTCAAGTTCTAAAAAAATAAAGGATACAAGACCTATCCATGATAAAGTATTTATTCAGAAAAATATCCAACATCTATATAAGGTATTAAATTGTCTGATTTGAGTGATTTTGCAGTGTGGTTTAAATTCTGGTTTGTCTGAGACAGGGTTTCTCTGTCTAGCTCTGGCTGTCAGTGGAACTCATTCTGTAGACCAGGCTGGCCCTGAACTCACAGACATCTGCCTGCCTCTGGCTCAGGAGTGCTGGGATTTGCTGGGATTAAAGGTGTGAGCCACTACCACCCAGTTTTATTGTTTTTTTAAAAGCAATGTATAAGTAAAACCCACAGTTTTACAAAAATAGCTATTCAAGTAATCCACACAAAGTTGTTTTCACCGTTAACAATTTCTATGGCATTTGACATGGGCTACAAACATGGCCCTGTGGTAAAGTACTTTCTTAGCATGTGGCTTCAGACCTGGGCTCAATTCCTAGTACCATCAAAAAGAACAAAACAAAACAAAACAAAACAACTACTTTTTACTAGGAAGACCCTTTTCCCTTCCTCAATAAAAGAGAGGTCAGGAGTGTGCCTTGTATCAGCAATTCCAGCACTTTGTTATCAGACACTGGGGGGATTGCAAGTTCCAGGTCAGGCAGGGTCACATAGTAAGACCCTATCTAAAATACATAACAGCCAGGAAATCTTAAAATGAAAAATGGTCTATGTTTAGTAATAGTGCAAGTTAGTTTGAGTCATGAAACATTTAAACAAAAATCAGTCTATAAGAAAATGTTGATGAGGGTCTGAAGAGGTGGCTCAGCATCTAAGAACACTGCTTACTCTTCCAGAGGTGCTGAGTTCAGTTCCCAGTAACCACATACTGGCTCACAACTGTCTATAGTGTGATCCTATGTCCTCGTCTGACAAAGTTGGACGTGCAGGTAGAGTACTCATATAAATAAAAATAAGTTTTTAAAGAAAAAAAGGAAGGAAGGAAGGAAGGAAGGAAAAGAAATGAAGGAAGAAAAAGTTGATGAAGCCCGGTGGTGGTAGTGGTGGGAGCACATGCCTTTAATCCCAGCACTCAGGAGCCAGAGGCAGGAAGAGCTCTATGCATTAGAGGCCAGCCTGGGCTACAGAGTGAGCTCCAAGACAGTCAAGCCTACACAAAGAAACCCTGTCCCATAAAACCAAAAGAGTTGATGATCTAAATATTTGTGCAGTAGGACATACCTATAATCCCAGATTTGGAAAGCAGGAGAATCCATTGTTCTGGGCTATGTAAACTCATGACTCAAAAAAAAAAAGAAGAATAAAAGAAAAGAAAAACTATATGTATGTAGGACTGGAGGGTTTTTTTCTGTGATTAAGAAAACTGTTTGCTCTTGCAGAGGACCTGAATTCAATTTCTGGCACTCACACAGAAACTCAAACCATCTGTAACTGCAGTTCTTCTCATCTAGGAGCACACAACACACATGCTTACATGCAGTGAAGATGTTTATATGCATAAATATACATGTACATAATAATTGACGAGAGGCTGAAGAGGTAGCTCAGCAGTTAAGAGCACTTGTTCTTCCAAAGGGCCTGTGTTCATTGCCAGCACCTGCTTGGTCAATCACAACCCTCAGTAACTCCAGTCCCCTGGATCTGATGCCCTCTTCTGGCCTACTTGAACATTGTGTGCACATGATGTACAAAGTTTACAAAACACCTAGACACATAATTTATTTTAAAAATAATTGAGCAAGACATGGTGGTGCATGCCAGTAATCCCAGCACTCTGGAAGCTGAGAGGAGAATCTTGAGTTCAAGGTTAGCCTGAGCTACATAACAAGTCCAAGGTTACCCTGGTATGTATAGCAAAAACCTTTCTAAATTTTAGAAAATAGATATTAAGAGGGATTACAGCATAAACAATAAAATATCAAAATGGAAAAGTCAAAATAACCAGAAAAAATCAAATATTAACTCTCAAAAAAGATTTTATTAACAAATTATTTTACAGATGAATGCTTTCAAATAATTAAATGTCTAATGGTTTTTAAACATGAGAGTTGTCATAGAAAATAAACACAATTATCAAGAGGCTACTACATGCGTGTACAACAACTTATAGGCATCATAATAAAATCAAACCAATCACCGACAGACATAATATACAAAGCTCAATAATTGCTATCAAAATGTATTTGGCAAATAGGCAATTATTATTTAAGATAAGGTCTTGCTCAGATTAGGTGAGTCTCTAGCCAGAATCTTTGGGCCTTCCTTAGTCCTCTAAATGCTGGAATTAGATGCATGCATGGCAACAACTGGCTCAGCAAATGCTTTACGCATGACCATATGCCTGGTACTGTAATAGATGTCTGAACTAATATAGCACAACACCTGCCCCATGGACTCCATTTCAAGTGGGACGATGGCTACAGGAACAAGTATTTCCCATTACAAGATTATTAAGTTAGCTACAAAGTAGTAGATTTCATAATGGCATTTTTACACATGTTTTCTTCTTCCACACCCTGCCCTCTGGCCTTTGCCTTGCCCTCCCCTCTGTCCCATTCTTGCTGTTTTTCCATTGCCCACAACAACCTAATTTCTGCTCTCCCAGTACAATATTGCATTATCTTCTGTCAGTGTTCCTGTACCCTAATCCTTCAGGTCTCTTTTTCCCTCTCACAGTTCTCTAGTTTCATGAGTCATCCACACATGGACACCGACCCACTCACACATAGAAACTTCAATCAAGAATACACACATGAGAGAAAACATAGTGCTTATCTGAATGCAGTTTATTTCAGCTAACATTCTGAACTGTAATTTCACCCATTTTCCTACAAATGTCATTTTTTTACTTTTAAATCTGTGTATATGTGTGTGTGTGTCTGTGTGTGTGTGTGTGTGACCACAGAGATGAGAGATGTCAGACCCTCCTGGGGCTTGTGTTACAGGTGGTTGTGAACTGCCTGGTTTGAGTGTTGGGAATCAAATGCTGGTCCCCTGGAAGAACAAGAAGTGCTCTTTATCACTGAGGCATATAGGCAGATCATGTGATAGTTTTGGTTGTCGTTCTCAAAGATTTGTTTATCTTTTATTTTTATGTGTGTGAATATTTTTCCTGCAATATATGTGTACATCCGTGGTGACTGTGGAGGCCAGAAAGGGATTCCCTGGAACTGGAGTTATAGATGGTTCTGAGCCACCAAGTGGGTGCTGGGAACCAAACCCAGTTCCTCTGTAAGAGCAGCCAGTGCTTTTCCCTGAGACATCTGTCCCACCACTTTCTCATTTTTGACAAACCTACTTACTGATTTCCTCAGTAGCTGCAATTTATGCTCACTAGCAGTGAGTAAAGTTTCCTCTTTCCTCAAATTCCTGCCAGCATCTGTTGTTCTGTTTTCTTGATGAAAGTCATTCTGAGCTAGTAAGGTGAGAGTATAAATCATTTTAATTTCACCTTTCCCTGATGGCTTAGGATGTTGAACCCATCATCAAATATTATTTGCCATTTCTATTTCTTCCTTTGAGGACTGTCTGCTCACCTCATTACCTCATGTATGGATTGGATTTGGTTTAATCTTGGCTGTTTTTACATAATAGAACCCTATGCGATACAGAGTTGGCAATGATTTCTCAAATCTGTAAGCTGTCTCTTCAGTTGTGAGGTTCCTTCCATTGTTAGGCAGGTTTTTAGTTTGCTATAATCCATGTGTCAGTCCTTGGGTTGTGTTCTCTGCTGTCACAGTCCATTCAGAAGTTCCTACCTCTGCATAGGATGATTGTTGACACGGGACATAGTTGATGTGTCTTCCCTGCAGTTTCAGCATGTCCTGTCTTCACATGAAGTCTGTGATCTATTTTCAATGTTTCATGTAGTTTGAGACTCGACCTGATTTCATTCTTCTACAGGTACATACCCAGTTTTCTCAGCACCATCTGTAAAAGGATCTTTCCTAATGACATCTGGGTTTAAGGGAAAAAATGAAGTACCTTCTAGGGCTGGGTTGATGAATCCATGATTAAGAGCACTTGCCGCTCTTGCAGAGGACAAAGGTTCAGTTAACAGCACCCATATGGCAGCTCACAATCCCTTATATCTCTAATTCTAAGGTATCTGATGTCATCTTCTGGAGAGTAGTTGACTGTTCAGTTTTCATGAGTTTGTAGGCATTCTGGGGGTAGAATTGTTGTTGAATTCTAGCATTATTCCATGGTAATCCAATAGTACACAGCTGGTTACTACATTTTCTTTTGTATCTGTGAATGTTTGCTTTGTTACTGATTATGTGATCAATTTTTGAGAAGGTTCCATGAGATGCTGAGAAGAAGGTATTTTCTTTTCTGTTGGGTGGAATGTTCTATAGATGTCTATTAATTTCATTTGTTTCACTACATCTGTGATATCTCTTATTGCTCCATTAAGTTTCTGTCTGTTTAGCCTGTCCATTGGTGAGAGAGGAGTGTTGAAACCTACTATTAGAGTGTGTGTTTCCCTTCTTTGAGTTGTGGTGGTGGAGAGTTGTCAGATGTCTGTGTTATTATGGGTGTTCTTAGCTTCCTTGGTTTGTGCTTTGCCTTCTAGTAGTTTCTGTAAGGCTGGGTTTGTGGCTACCTATTGTTTAAATCTGTTTTTGTCCTGGAATATCTTTTTTCTCCATTGATGGTGAATGCAAGCTTTGCTGCGAATAGTACTCTGGGATTGCCTTCATGGTCTCTTAGTGTTGGCAGCACATCTATCTAAGACATTCTGGCTTTCATGGTTTCCACTGAGAAGTCAGGTGTAATTCAAGTGCCTACGGACTCCTGATCTTTGATGAAGAAACCAGAAATACATGGGAGACCATTCTCTCCCTTATAAGAGATCATGTCAGCACACAGAAGCCACCCTATTGCTGACACACCCCCACATCCCAAAAAATATTTAATGGAAAGGAATTCCCACACAGACCTCAACCTAAAACCAGATATCTTGAACCTAACAGAAGAAAAAGAAGGGAAGATCCCTGAAATCAATGACATAGGAAAAGACTTTCTGAGCAGAACACTATTAACACAGACACTAATTTCAACAATTAATAAATGGGATCTCATGAAACTGAAAAGCTTCTGCATGACAAAAGATCCCATCATTCAGACAAAGTGGCAGCTTACAGAATGGTAAAATATTTTTTTATCAACTACACACCCAATAGAGGGCTAATATCCAAAATTCTACAAAAAAACTCAAACAAAATGTATAAAGAACTCAAAAGGCTAGATATCAAGAAAACAAATGACTCAATTAAAACTGGGAATTTTTAAACAGAGAATTCTCAATAGGGAATCTTAAGTGGCTGAGAAAGACTTAAATGTTCAACATTCTCAGTCATTCGTGAAATGCAAACCAAGTCTGCTTTGAGAGTCCATTTTACACCTGTCAGAATCCTTAGGATCAATAATACGATTGACAGTTCCTGCTGGCAAGGACATAGAATAAGGGGTACACTCATCCACTGCTGGTAGGAGTGCAGACTCATACAGTCACTATGGAAATGAGTGTGGATTTACCTTAGAGAGATGGGACCTGATCTACCTCGTGATAAAAATTGGAACCTTTATACAAATGAATATTACTCAGCCATTAAAAAGAATTAAATTCACAGTAAATGGGTAGAACTAGGGGGAGAAATCACCCTGAGTGAGGTACCCAGACACAGAAAGCCAAATGTGGCATGTATTAGCTTACATGTGGATATACAGAATCACAGAGATTAAGCATAGAGTAACAGACTAAGGAGGAGAGAAGCATCTCATCAGGAAAGAAGAAATAGAATAGAAAGGTACAGGCTGGTGAGGGGAGGTGCAAGGAGAGAAATAGAGGGACGAGGGAGTGTATACAGGGAGAAACAGCTAAAACTAAGGCCACGGAAGTAGTGTGCAGTGGCATGGGTATTGATACAGTCGATGCTTCCTGAAATAAATGCATATGTGAAGGCAATCTAACAGAGAAATCAAATAACAGGGTGATGAGACTGTGTCTGAGAGCTTTCTCCTTCTGTCTTGCATTCCATTCTTTAGGTTGGGATTAAAGATGTGCACCACTGGGATTAAAGGCGTGCACCGCCAGGTTTCTATGGCAAACTAGTGTGGCTACTGAGATTAAAGGTGTGTGCTACCACTTACTCTCTGATCTTCAGCTAAACTTTCTTTATTAAAATACAAATGAAATATCACTACACGTAAGTATCACGAAACATTGTAAAGGAGGGGACACATAGATTATAAGAGCCAGAGCATCATGGAGTTTGCTGTGACATTGTATCTCCTAGGAATGTCAGAATCTACACCAATAAAATCTTATTAACATGGCTGCTTAAGTATGAGCTGAATAAGGACAAGAGGCAATCTATAAGGGACAAGGGGCCAACCAGCCCTACACAAAGAACTATAGGGAACTCACAAATGCCGGGAGTGGAGAAACAGTTTTAGTCCTACTGTGGGAAGAGTACACGAAATGCTTATCCAATACCAAATGGTGAGCCCTGAATCATACATACAAATAACATTATACTAAATTAAAGTATGCGTGTGTTATAGTTTCTTAGGTACTTAACAGTATGAATCCTTGTGATTTTTTTCACATATCCATACTATTATTTTGCTCTCCTTTCTCCCTGTGTATTTATCTCCCTTCAACCTAATTATAACCCTGACAGCATACAGACAAGTAACATACAGATCGGGCAGGTTACATACACATATGCATGTAACAAAATTAATGAATAATCCATGAATTTGAAAGGGAACAAGGAGGCATATAAGAGCGGGTTTGAAGAAAAAAAGTAAAAGGAGAAATGATGTTTCATTGTTACAAAATATTTGTATAACTATGTAAAGACGTGTTGCATTTGTTGAATTATAAGTAAAAATGTGTTGCTGTTTTACCTTGTCTGCCTAAGGCACCTGATTAGTCTAACAAAAAGCTAAATGGCCAATAGCAAGAAAGAGGTATAGGCAGGACTTGCAGGCAGGGAAACTGAGTAGCAGGAGGAATTTAGGCTTAGAAAGGAAGAAAGAAAAAGAGATACCAGGGAGAAACCAGTGGCCAATCAGACATACATGGAGGAAGCAGGAAACCAAGACTTACAGAATAAAAGAAAGGTAAAAAGCCCCAAGGAAAAATGTAGATGAATAGAAACAGGTTAAATTAAGTTCAAAATCTAGCAGGACGAGCCTAAGCTAAGACTAAGCACTTATAATTAATAAGAAGCATTCATAATAAATTATTTGGGAGTTTCTTGGTGGCCCAAAGGAAAATTCCAACTACACATAATACAATAAATAAAATAAAGAAGTAGTTGTTTTTAAAGAATTAACATAAAAGGTAAAAAAGGGACACAGCCAAGACTGTTAAATAGACAAGCTTGTCTCAGAAAAAAAAAGAAGATAAAAAGAGATGTAACATATCCCTATTACCTGCTCTGAAGAATTTTTCACAGATACTGCCACGGCATAACCACATGGGAATAAGGTGGCCTGCATTAATTAAAAGAGTTTCTAATAGTAAAGTATATTACAGTTGCTTATGACTTAAAATGTCATTATAAAATATCTAGCAAATTAAATTCAACTTGATTACATTATCATTTCTTCCCACTACATTCCTTAGGATGAATTTTAATTTATTAACGCCATGTATCACTAAGCTAAAATCCTGATACAATTATCTCACTTGATCCTGAGTGGCATTCAGAAGTAGACATAGAAAGCAAGCTTGTCAGGTTTTTGTGTGTCTATGACTACCAGCCTGATGACTGTAGACTTCAACTTTTTAAAATTTGTACAAAAAAAAATGTTTCAATGAGTTCTTTGATGAGGAATGATTTTAGAAGGACTAGTATGTGAAAACTTGCTTTATTTAAGCACCCGTAGAACATTAATCCTTTCTCACTTCAGTCTTCTGTAAAAAGAATCCAGGAGTAGTTAATGCATAAGCAATAGCTATTACAATAGTCTTGCTAATTGACCTTGTAATGACAAAATATGGGAGATCTTGGTCAAACAGAGATAATACTTCCAATTCAAATGTCTTAGCTAAAGTGATTTTGTATTTCTTCTATAGACTCTTCTCAAACTCACAGAGATCCCCCTGCCTCTGCCTCTTGAGTACTGGGAGTAAAGGAATGTACCACCACTGACCAGCAAATTTTGTACTTCTTAAGGCATCTTGAAACTAAGATGAGTGTTGAAATGAATTTTGAGAACTTAGGTCCTGATAAAACTGTACAAGAATACTTTTTATTTGCCTTTATTTTTTTTAAAAAAGATCTTTATTATTTTTATTTTATGTATAAAGTGTTTTGCCTACATGTATGTCTGTATACCACACGTGTGTCTGGTGCCCACCAAGGCCAGAAGAGGGCATCAGACCTCCTGAAATTAGAGTTATAGTTATGGGTCCTGGGGATTTAACCCATTTCTTTGGAAGAGCAGGCAGTGCTCTTACCCATGGAGCCATTTCACCAGGCCCAGGGATATTTTACAAAACAAAACAACAATAAAAGATACTATGGAAAACAACTGGGCACTGCTGCAAAAGTACTTGATTGTCTCAAATACAGATGAGGAGACACACTGATGGCTAGGAAAGACTGAAACTCAAAAGGGCTGCTAGGGACAAAACTACAATTCTAGCCAGAGGCACAACAGCTGCAAGATTTAGAAATCTAAGCTTTTGCCCTAGGACTTCCCACCACTGTCTGGGAACTGGCATAGCCTTCTTGCTTAAGAGTACTCGCAAGAGGCTTTCTGACGTCACGCAGGCGGAGACTTTAAAATCCAAATGGCTCCTGGTTGGCATTGGTGGGTGTCTTCCTAAGCAGTTGTGCATTTTACTGGAAGTGGGCGCTGGGGGTCAAGAACCAGAGAGAAAGGTAACTGCTGGTATGGGGTTAACTCTGTTCCTGCTAAGAAACTCTGTGGCATCAGAGACCTGGGGCAGCATCTGCCAGGTTCTGGGTTCAGGGATCAGTAAGTTTGTGTGGGCAGCGCCTGGAGAGGGAAAAGAGGATGCTGATTGCTGACCAAGGTGTTCCGCAGGGAGGGGGAGAAGGGGAGGACTGCCTGGGAGGGACAGGTTAAAACACTGCGTTCCTGTGGTAATGCAGCATCCGAAAAGCCATGTAAGAAGAAAAAGTCTGGGAAACTGAAGGCTTGAGAATAAGACCTAAGTGGAATGTAAGCAGTCGAACAAGGAGTGATGTGACTCAGTGCACAGCCTATTGTGCTAAAGTCCCCAGCTCAAACAAACAATAAAGTGGGTGTTATTATTTGGTGTTAGTATTTGGGAATCTGCATTGGCCTGCCTGTCCTTAGGGTCCTGACAGGAAACCTCCTCACCTGTAGCCACTAAGAGCACTTCACCTGTAGCCACTTCTGGGCACATTTGCTATGGTTCCTTGTAACAGGTGGACCTACCCCTAACCTCCCCCTTCTCCTGTGTCTACCTCCCTCTCTCTCCCGCACTCTTTACCCCATGGGACTAGTCTGCTCCCCTCTCTGCCTTCTCTGTCCCTTCTCTCTCATCTTCCAATAAGCCTCCTGTATAAGCCTTATCGCATAGCGTGACTTCTCTTCACTACATATATATATATATATATATAATTTTATCAGCAGTGAGTTCTGTCTTATCCTAGAAAGAAGCCAGGGCAGGACCAGAAAAAGCTGAGTGGCTAGCGTCTAGTGCTGCAGAGACGAAGACAGGGTCTGACATAGGTATGCTTATGATACTAAAATATTTTGAGAATGGAAGCAGCCTCTACATTATGTTATGGAACGGATTGCTTGTCTTTACTGAAAGGGAGATTAGAACCAGAAAGACAATAGTGGGTATTAAACTATGGGGTTAAACATAAAGCAAGAAAAGTAGATATTAGGAAAAGAGAATGAATCCTGATTTTGAAGCCAAAGGAAACATTTTGAGGAGAGTTAAGGAGCCTGAGATTTCTTGTCAAGCAGTCTGTGAGTTACCATTGAAATAGACATAAGAGATACCAGTGATGTATTCGGGATAACACATTGAAATTTTGCGATCATGGATTGCCGTGTGATGCAGGAATCATATATGTTCATTTTTGCATTGTCTTGCTCGAGTGTATTGAATACTTGAAGTTGCATAGGTGTTATCTTTAGTGAGGACTTAAGTATACATGACAAACAAATACAGCACACAGGGAAAATACTATCGTAAAGGAATAAACTTAGTTACTCTTCTACTTCAGAATAAAAGTGACAATTATTGCTTAATGATCCACTTGCATCTGGAACATTTTTCTGATATTGAAATCATGAATTAGGTTCTGAGCATGAAGCGCAGTTCCATTTCCACCGGTGGTGCTGGCTGCCTCTCCACACAGGAATTAAGATCTCAGGACCTCGACGAACCAGACCTTTATACCCGTCAAGCGTAAGTGCCTCCAACTATGGATCTCAGCTGCATGCTGCCATGTTCTGTAGCTAGTTCTCAGAAACTGTAGAATCAGATGGTGAAAGTGGGTCTTCTCTAGTTCCACACTTGAGTCGCTCACTCTCCAAAGGTTAGTAATTCCTTCAGAGAGCTTTGGTTTTACTGTCTAAGTCTGGCAGTATTAATTATATTAGCAATTAAACTAAGAAAATGTCAATATAAACTCAATTTAAAATAACAATCTTATTATAAGGTTTCAAAACTAAAATGGTTTTATTTATTTATTTGCTTCTTTGTTTGTTTTGGTTTGTTTTGGAGACAAGATTTCTCGATGCAGCCCTAGTTTTCCTGGCATTCACTCTGTAGACCAGGTTAGCATCGAACTTTGGGATATACCTTTCTCTGCTTCCAA
Organism: Chionomys nivalis; assembly: GCF_950005125.1. NCBI lineage: Eukaryota > Metazoa > Chordata > Mammalia > Rodentia > Cricetidae > Chionomys > Chionomys nivalis. The sequence continues at coordinate 3,495,868 of NC_080098.1, read as the reverse complement.
AGTGCTCAGATTAAAGGTGCGTGCCACCACCACCTACAATGCTTTTAATTTAAAAAAAAAAATCTGGGTAAGCAAGATGACTCAGCAGGTAAAGGCACTTATCAACAAACCCAAACACCTGCTTTCAATCCCCAGACCCACATGGTAGAAGAGAACCTGCTGCATCAGCAGCTACTGACCACCAGCTGCTCGCTCTCTTTCTGTCTCTCTCTCTCTCTCTCTCTCTCTCTCTCACACACACACACACACACACACACAATAATAAATGTAATAAAGTTAAAATATTTCCAATGCAAAACAATTTCATTGGGCAGCAAAACATGGTCTCCCCTTTTAACGTCAGATCCCTTTAATATCTGACTAATGAAAGACAGTTAGAATCTATTCTGCTGCTGCATTCAGACTGTCCTAGCAGCCAGTCTCTAGGTAGCAATGTATGCATGAAAGGATGAGCATGAGAAGAACAAACAACATCTTAGTTTTGATGTAGTGATACCTAGATATACATACCTTGGAGAACATGTCTAGTCTAGATCAGCAGTTGTCTGGATTGGAGGTGGGGAAGTTTGATACAGATTGACAGGAAACAGTCTGTTATTTGTATGACCTGGGGTATGACCTCACCTTTTTGTACTTTGAATCCCTTGTGTATAAGAATGGGGATAGGTTGAGCGGTGGTGCACGTATTTAATTAAACGGAGGCTGTCTAATCTCTGGGTTTGAGGCCAGCCTGGTCTACAGACAAATTCCAAGACAACCATAGCTACACAGAAAAACCTGTCTTCCAAAAAAAGAAAGAAAAAGAGTGGAGATACTGGGAGATTGCTCAGTGGTTTAGAGTCGTTCCTATTCTACCACAGGACCCAAATTCAGTTCCCAGTACCCACATTGGGCAGGTCACAAGCGCCTGTGACTCCAGCTCAAGGAGATCTGGTGCCCCTTTTGTGACCTCCATAGGCACTCTCGTGCATGTGTGGTTATGCCTATACAAACAAAATATACATAGAATATAAAATAGAACTTTTCACTTTTTTAATGGAGATAATGGCAGACTCTCCTTTACAAGTTGTTCTGAATATTTATTGAGTGTTTATATAGGTCAACTGCTCTTAAGTTCTTCATGCATATTAACTCTTGATACTCGGTGACAACTTTCCCTTAAGGCACAATGGCAAACAAGGGAGTACAAAAAAGGGAGCAGTTATAGGGGCATAAATAGAGACGAAAGTGTTTAGGTTATTGAACAGGCCTTTAGACTACTTGGTACAGAAGATCTATGGGCCTGAAACACACCTTTAAGGATAATATATGTGTTGATAATGTCATGCACAAGGAAATTTGGTTTGTTATTTGTGGTGCTGAGGATTGAGCACAAGCTGAACAAAACACTGAGATACATCCCTGTCACAGAAGTACATTTCATTTCCCCCATATTTTATACCTAAACTGCTGTAACTTCACGGTATGCTCTCCTGCTTTAAGGAATGCATTGTCTTTAGTTATTTAAAGCTTAAAGACTAATGTTTGATGCTGTTGTTACGATGTGTGTGTGTGTGTGTTTGCGTGTGTGATGGATAGCCTTGAAATAATGCAGACTTGAACACAGAAGGAAATGATTTTGATTGCCTTCTTAATATGCAACTTGGTATGTTTTCAAGTTCTAAAAAAATAAAGGATACAAGACCTATCCATGATAAAGTATTTATTCAGAAAAATATCCAACATCTATATAAGGTATTAAATTGTCTGATTTGAGTGATTTTGCAGTGTGGTTTAAATTCTGGTTTGTCTGAGACAGGGTTTCTCTGTCTAGCTCTGGCTGTCAGTGGAACTCATTCTGTAGACCAGGCTGGCCCTGAACTCACAGACATCTGCCTGCCTCTGGCTCAGGAGTGCTGGGATTTGCTGGGATTAAAGGTGTGAGCCACTACCACCCAGTTTTATTGTTTTTTTAAAAGCAATGTATAAGTAAAACCCACAGTTTTACAAAAATAGCTATTCAAGTAATCCACACAAAGTTGTTTTCACCGTTAACAATTTCTATGGCATTTGACATGGGCTACAAACATGGCCCTGTGGTAAAGTACTTTCTTAGCATGTGGCTTCAGACCTGGGCTCAATTCCTAGTACCATCAAAAAGAACAAAACAAAACAAAACAAAACAACTACTTTTTACTAGGAAGACCCTTTTCCCTTCCTCAATAAAAGAGAGGTCAGGAGTGTGCCTTGTATCAGCAATTCCAGCACTTTGTTATCAGACACTGGGGGGATTGCAAGTTCCAGGTCAGGCAGGGTCACATAGTAAGACCCTATCTAAAATACATAACAGCCAGGAAATCTTAAAATGAAAAATGGTCTATGTTTAGTAATAGTGCAAGTTAGTTTGAGTCATGAAACATTTAAACAAAAATCAGTCTATAAGAAAATGTTGATGAGGGTCTGAAGAGGTGGCTCAGCATCTAAGAACACTGCTTACTCTTCCAGAGGTGCTGAGTTCAGTTCCCAGTAACCACATACTGGCTCACAACTGTCTATAGTGTGATCCTATGTCCTCGTCTGACAAAGTTGGACGTGCAGGTAGAGTACTCATATAAATAAAAATAAGTTTTTAAAGAAAAAAAGGAAGGAAGGAAGGAAGGAAAAGAAATGAAGGAAGAAAAAGTTGATGAAGCCCGGTGGTGGTAGTGGTGGGAGCACATGCCTTTAATCCCAGCACTCAGGAGCCAGAGGCAGGAAGAGCTCTATGCATTAGAGGCCAGCCTGGGCTACAGAGTGAGCTCCAAGACAGTCAAGCCTACACAAAGAAACCCTGTCCCATAAAACCAAAAGAGTTGATGATCTAAATATTTGTGCAGTAGGACATACCTATAATCCCAGATTTGGAAAGCAGGAGAATCCATTGTTCTGGGCTATGTAAACTCATGACTCAAAAAAAAAAAGAAGAATAAAAGAAAAGAAAAACTATATGTATGTAGGACTGGAGGGTTTTTTTCTGTGATTAAGAAAACTGTTTGCTCTTGCAGAGGACCTGAATTCAATTTCTGGCACTCACACAGAAACTCAAACCATCTGTAACTGCAGTTCTTCTCATCTAGGAGCACACAACACACATGCTTACATGCAGTGAAGATGTTTATATGCATAAATATACATGTACATAATAATTGACGAGAGGCTGAAGAGGTAGCTCAGCAGTTAAGAGCACTTGTTCTTCCAAAGGGCCTGTGTTCATTGCCAGCACCTGCTTGGTCAATCACAACCCTCAGTAACTCCAGTCCCCTGGATCTGATGCCCTCTTCTGGCCTACTTGAACATTGTGTGCACATGATGTACAAAGTTTACAAAACACCTAGACACATAATTTATTTTAAAAATAATTGAGCAAGACATGGTGGTGCATGCCAGTAATCCCAGCACTCTGGAAGCTGAGAGGAGAATCTTGAGTTCAAGGTTAGCCTGAGCTACATAACAAGTCCAAGGTTACCCTGGTATGTATAGCAAAAACCTTTCTAAATTTTAGAAAATAGATATTAAGAGGGATTACAGCATAAACAATAAAATATCAAAATGGAAAAGTCAAAATAACCAGAAAAAATCAAATATTAACTCTCAAAAAAGATTTTATTAACAAATTATTTTACAGATGAATGCTTTCAAATAATTAAATGTCTAATGGTTTTTAAACATGAGAGTTGTCATAGAAAATAAACACAATTATCAAGAGGCTACTACATGCGTGTACAACAACTTATAGGCATCATAATAAAATCAAACCAATCACCGACAGACATAATATACAAAGCTCAATAATTGCTATCAAAATGTATTTGGCAAATAGGCAATTATTATTTAAGATAAGGTCTTGCTCAGATTAGGTGAGTCTCTAGCCAGAATCTTTGGGCCTTCCTTAGTCCTCTAAATGCTGGAATTAGATGCATGCATGGCAACAACTGGCTCAGCAAATGCTTTACGCATGACCATATGCCTGGTACTGTAATAGATGTCTGAACTAATATAGCACAACACCTGCCCCATGGACTCCATTTCAAGTGGGACGATGGCTACAGGAACAAGTATTTCCCATTACAAGATTATTAAGTTAGCTACAAAGTAGTAGATTTCATAATGGCATTTTTACACATGTTTTCTTCTTCCACACCCTGCCCTCTGGCCTTTGCCTTGCCCTCCCCTCTGTCCCATTCTTGCTGTTTTTCCATTGCCCACAACAACCTAATTTCTGCTCTCCCAGTACAATATTGCATTATCTTCTGTCAGTGTTCCTGTACCCTAATCCTTCAGGTCTCTTTTTCCCTCTCACAGTTCTCTAGTTTCATGAGTCATCCACACATGGACACCGACCCACTCACACATAGAAACTTCAATCAAGGCTGCACACATGAGAGAAAACATAGTGCTTATCTGAATGCAGTTTATTTCAGCTAACATTCTGAATTGAAATTTCACCCATTTTCCTACAAATGTCATTTTTTTACTTTTAAATCTGTGTGTGTGTGTGTGTGTGTGTGTGTGTGTGTGTGTGACCACAGAGATGAGAGATGTCAGACCCTCCTGGGGCTTGTGTTACAGGTGGTTGTGAACTGCCTGGTTTGAGTGTTGGGAATCAAATGCTGGTCCTCTGGAAGAACAAGAAGTGCTCTTTATCACTGAGGCATATAGGCAGATCATGTGATAGTTTTGGTTGTCGTCCTCAAAGATTTGTTTATCTTTTATTTTTATGTGTGTGAATATTTTTCCTGCAATATATGTGTACATCCGTGGTGACTGTGGAGGCCAGAAAGGGATTCCCTGGAACTGGAGTTACAGATGGTTCTGAGCCACCAAGTGGGTGCTGGGAACCAAACCCAGTTCCTCTGTAAGAGCAGCCAGTGCTTTTCCCTGAGACATCTGTCCCACCACTTTCTCATTTTTGACAAACCTACTTACTGATTTCCTCAGTAGCTGCAATTTATGCTCACTAGCAGTGAGTAAAGTTTCCTCTTTCCTCAAATTCCTGCCAGCATCTGTTGTTCTGTTTTCTTGATGAAAGTCATTCTGAGCTAGTAAGGTGAGAGTATAAATCATTTTAATTTCACCTTTCCCTGATGGCTTAGGATGTTGAACCCATCATCAAATATTATTTGCCATTTCTATTTCTTCCTTTGAGGACTGTCTGCTCACCTCATTACCTCATGTATGGATTGGATTTGGTTTAATCTTGGCTGTTTTTACATAATAGAACCCTATGCGATACAGAGTTGGCAATGATTTCTCAAATCTGTAAGCTGTCTCTTCAGTTGTGAGGTTCCTTCCATTGTTAGGCAGGTTTTTAGTTTGCTATAATCCATGTGTCAGTCCTTGGGTTGTGTTCTCTGCTGTCACAGTCCATTCAGAAGTTCCTACCTCTGCATAGGATGATTGTTGACACGGGACATAGTTGATGTGTCTTCCCTGCAGTTTCAGCATGTCCTGTCTTCACATGAAGTCTGTGATCTATTTTCAATGTTTCATGTAGTTTGAGACTCGACCTGATTTCATTCTTCTACAGGTACATACCCAGTTTTCTCAGCACCATCTGTAAAAGGATCTTTCCTAATGACATCTGGGTTTAAGGGAAAAAATGAAGTACCTTCTAGGGCTGGGTTGATGAATCCATGATTAAGAGCACTTGCTGCTCTTGCAGAGGACAAAGGTTCAGTTAACAGCACCCATATGGCAGCTCACAATCCCTTATATCTCTAATTCTAAGGTATCTGATGTCATCTTCTGGAGAGTAGTTGACTGTTCAGTTTTCATGAGTTTGTAGGCATTCTGGGGGTAGAATTGTTGTTGAATTCTAGCATTATTCCATGGTAATCCAATAGTACGCAGCTGGTTACTACATTTTCTTTTGTATCTGTGAATGTTTGCTTTGTTACTGATTATGTGATCAATTTTTGAGAGGGTTCCATGAGATGCTGAGAAGAAGGTATTTTCTTTTCTGTTGGGTGGAATGTTCTATAGGTGTCTATTAATTTCATTTGTTTCACTACATCTGTGATATCTCTTATTGCTCCATTAAGTTTCTGTCTATTTATCCTGTCCATTGGTGAGAGAGGAGTGTTGAAACCTACTATTAGAGTGTGTGTTTCCCTTCTTTGAGTTGTGGTGGTGGAGAGTTGTCAGATGTCTGTGTTATTATGGGTGTTCTTAGCTTCCTTGGTTTGTGCTTTGCCTTCTAGTAGTTTCTGTAAGGCTGGGTTTGTGGCTACCTATTATTTAAATCTGTTTTTGTCCTGGAATATCTTTTTTCTCCATTGATGGTGAATGCAAGCTTTGCTGCGAATAGTACTCTGGGATTGCCTTCATGGTCTCTTAGTGTTGGCAGCACATCTATCTAAGACATTCTGGCTTTCATGGTTTCCACTGAGAAGTCAGGTGTAATTCAAGTGCCTACGGACTCCTGATCTTTGATGAAGAAACCAGAAATACATGGGAGACCATTCTCTCCCTTATAAGAGATCATGTCAGCACACAGAAGCCACCCTATTGCTGACACACCCCCACATCCCAAAAAATATTTAATGGAAAGGAATTCCCACACAGACCTCAACCTAAAACCAGATATCTTGAACCTAACAGAAGAAAAAGAAGGGAAGATCCCTGAAATCAATGACATAGGAAAAGACTTTCTGAGCAGAACACTATTAACACAGACACTAATTTCAACAATTAATAAATGGGATCTCATGAAACTGAAAAGCTTCTGCATGACAAAAGATCCCATCATTCAGACAAAGTGGCAGCTTACAGAATGGTAAAATATTTTTTTATCAACTACACACCCAATAGAGGGCTAATATCCAAAATTCTACAAAAAAACTCAAACAAAATGTTTAAAGAACTCAAAAGGCTAGATATCAAGAAAACAAATGACTCAATTAAAACTGGGAATTTTTAAACAGAGAATTCTCAATAGGGAATCTTAAGTGGCTGAGAAAGACTTAAATGTTCAACATTCTCAGTCATTAGTGAAATGCAAACCAAGTCTGCTTTGAGAGTCCACTTTACACCTGTCAGAATCCCTAGGATCAATAATACGAGTGACAGTTCCTGCTGGCAAGGACATAGAATAAGGGGTACACTCATCCACTGCTGGTAGGAGTGCAGACTCATACAGTCACTATGGAAATGAGTGTGGATTTACCTTAGAGAGATGGGACCTGATCTACCTCGTGATAAAAATTGGAACCTTTATACAAATGAATATTACTCAGCCATTAAAAAGAATTAAATTCACAGTAAATGGGTAGAACTAGGGGGAGAAATCACCCTGAGTGAGGTACCCAGACACAGAAAGCCAAATGTGGCATGTATTAGCTTACATGTGGATATACAGAATCACAGAGATTAAGCATAGAGTAACAGACTAAGGAGGAGAGAAGCATCTCATCAGGAAAGAAGAAATAGAATAGAAAGGTACAGGCTGGTGAGGGGAGGTGCAAGGAGAGAAATAGAGGGACGAGGGAGTGTATACAGGGAGAAACAGCTAAAACTAAGGCCACGGAAGTAGTGTGCAGTGGCATGGGTATTGATACAGTCGATGCTTCCTGAAATAAATGCATATGTGAAGGCAATCTAACAGAGAAATCAAATAACAGGGTGATGAGACTGTGTCTGAGAGCTTTCTCCTTCTGTCTTGCATTCCATTCTTTAGGTTGGGATTAAAGATGTGCACCACTGGGATTAAAGGCGTGCACCGCCAGGTTTCTATGGCAAACTAGTGTGGCTACTGAGATTAAAGGTGTGTGCTCCACTTACTCTCTGATCTTCAGCTAAACTTTCTTTATTAAAATACAAATGAAATATCACTACACGTAAGTATCACGAAACATTGTAAAGGAGGGGACACATAGATTATAAGAGCCAGAGCATCATGGAGTTTGCTGTGACATTGTATCTCCTAGGAATGTCAGAATCTACACCAATAAAATCTTATTAACATGGCTGCTTAAGTATGAGCTGAATAAGGACAAGAGGCAATCTATAAGGGACAAGGGGCCAACCAGCCCTACACAAAGAACTATAGGGAACTCACAAATGCCGGGAGTGGAGAAACAGTTTTAGTCCTACTGTGGGAAGAGTACACGAAATGCTTATCCAATACCAAATGGTGAGCCCTGAATCATACATACAAATAACATTATACTAAATTAAAGTATGTGTGTGTTATAGTTTCTTAGGTACTTAACAGTATGAATCCTTGTGATTTTTTTCACATATCCATACTATTATTTTGCTCTCCTTTCTCCCTGTGTATTTATCTCCCTTCAACCTAATTATAACCCTGACAGCATACAGACAAGTAACATACAGATTGGGCAGGTTACATACACATATGCATGTAACAAAATTAATGAAAAATCCATGAATTTGAAAGGGAACAAGGAGGCATATAAGAGCGGGTTTGAAGAAAAAAAGTAAAAGGAGAAATGATGTTTCATTGTTACAAAATATTTGTATAACTATGTAAAGACGTGTTGCATTTGTTGAATTATAAGTAAAAATGTGTTGCTGTTTTACCTTGTCTGCCTAAGGCACCTGATTAGTCTAACAAAAAGCTAAATGGCCAATAGCAAGAAAGAGGTATAGGCAGGACTTGCAGGCAGGGAAACTGAGTAGCAGGAGGAATTTAGGCTTAGAAAGGAAGAAAGAAAAAGAGATACCAGGGAGAAACCAGTGGCCAATCAGACATACATGGAGGAAGCAGGAAACCAAGACTTACAGAATAAAAGAAAGGTAAAAAGCCCCAAGGAAAAATGTAGATGAATAGAAACAGGTTAAATTAAGTTCAAAATCTAGCAGGACGAGCCTAAGCTAAGACTAAGCACTTATAATTAATAAGAAGCATTCATAATAAATTATTTGGGAGTTTCTTGGTGGCCCAAAGGAAAATTCCAACTACACATAATACAATAAATAAAATAAAGAAGTAGTTGTTTTTAAAGAATTAACATAAAAGGTAAAAAAGGGACACAGCCAAGACTGTTAAATAGACAAGCTTGTCTCAGAAAAAAAAAGAAGATAAAAAGAGATGTAACATATCCCTATTACCTGCTCTGAAGAATTTTTCACAGATACTGCCACGGCATAACCACATGGGAATAAGGTGGCCTGCATTAATTAAAAGAGTTTCTAATAGTAAAGTATATTACAGTTGCTTATGACTTAAAATGTCATTATAAAATATCTAGCAAATTAAATTCAACTTGATTACATTATCATTTCTTCCCACTACATTCCTTAGGATGAATTTTAATTTATTAACGCCATGTATCACTAAGCTAAAATCCTGATACAATTATCTCACTTGATCCTGAGTGGCATTCAGAAGTAGACATAGAAAGCAAGCTTGTCAGGTTTTTGTGTGTCTATGACTACCAGCCTGATGACTGTAGACTTCAACTTTTTAAAATTTGTACAAAAAAAAAATGTTTCAATGAGTTCTTTGATGAGGAATGATTTTAGAAGGACCAGTATGTGAAAACTTGCTTTATTTAAGCACCCATAGAACATTAATCCTTTCTCACTTCAGTCTTCTGTAAAAAGAATCCAGGAGTAGTTAATGCATAAGCAATAGCTATTACAATAGTCTTGCTAATTGACCTTGTAATGACAAAATATGGGAGATCTTGGTCAAACAGAGATAATACTTCCAATTCAAATGTCTTAGCTAAAGTGATTTTGTATTTCTTCTGTAGACTCTTCTCAAACTCACAGAGATCCCCCTGCCTCTGCCTCTTGAGTACTGGGAGTAAAGGAATGTACCACCACTGACCAGCAAATTTTGTACTTCTTAAGGCATCTTGAAACTAAGATGAGTGTTGAAATGAATTTTGAGAACTTAGGTCCTGATAAAACTGTACAAGAATACTTTTTATTTGCCTTTATTTTTTTAAAAAAGATCTTTATTATTTTTATTTTATGTATAAAGTGTTTTGCCTACATGTATGTCTGTATACCACACGTGTGTCTGGTGCCCACCAAGGCCAGAAGAGGGCATCAGACCTCCTGAAATTAGAGTTATAGTTATGGGTCCTGGGGATTTAACCCATTTCTTTGGAAGAGCAGGCAGTGCTCTTACCCATGGAGCCATTTCACCAGGCCCAGGGATATTTTACAAAACAAAACAACAATAAAAGATACTATGGAAAACAACTGGGCACTGCTGCAAAAGTACTTGATTGTCTCAAATACAGATGAGGAGACACACTGATGGCTAGGAAAGACTGAAACTCAAAAGGGCTGCTAGGGACAAAACTACAATTCTAGCCAGAGGCACAACAGCTGCAAGATTTAGAAATCTAAGCTTTTGCCCTAGGACTTCCCACCACTGTCTGGGAACTGGCATAGCCTTCTTGCTTAAGAGTACTCGCAAGAGGCTTTCTGACGTCACGCAGGCGGAGACTTTAAAATCCAAATGGCTCCTGGTTGGCATTGGTGGGTGTCTTCCTAAGCAGTTGTGCATTTTACTGGAAGTGGGCGCTGGGGGTCAAGAACCAGAGAGAAAGGTAACTGCTGGTATGGGGTTAACTCTGTTCCTGCTAAGAAACTCTGTGGCATCAGAGACCTGGGGCGGCATCTACCAGGTTCTGGGTTCAGGGATCAGTAAGTTTGTGTGGGCAGCGCCTGGAGAGGGAAAAGAGGATGCTGATTGCTGACCAAGGTGTTCCGCAGGGAGGGGGAGAAGGGGAGGACTGCCTGGGAGGGACAGGTTAAAACACTGCGTTCCTGTGGTAATGCAGCATCTGAAAAGCCATGTAAGAAAAAAAAGTCTGGGAAACTGAAGGCTTGAGAATAAGACCTAAGTGGAATGTAAGCAGTCGAACAAGGAGTGATGTGACTCAGTGCACAGCCTATTGTGCTAAAGTCCCCAGCTCAAACAAACAATAAAGTGGGTGTTATTATTTGGTGTTAGTATTTGGGAATCTGCATTGGCCTGCCTGTCCTTAGGGTCCTGACAGGAAACCTCCTCACCTGTAGCCACTAAGAGCACTTCACCTGTAGCCACTTCTGGGCACATTTGCTATGGTTCCTTGTAACAGGTGGACCTACCCCTAACCTCCCCCTTCTCCTGGCGCTACCTCCCTCTCTCTCCCGCACTCTTTACCCCATGGGACTAGTCTGCTCCCCTCTCTGCCTTCTCTGTCCCTTCTCTCTCATCTTCCAATAAGCCTCCTGTATAAGCCTTATCGCATAGCGTGACTTCTCTTCACTACATATATATATATATATATATATATATATATATATATATATATATATATAATTTTATCAGCAGTAAGTTCTGTCTTATCCTAGAAAGAAGCCAGGGCAGGACCAGAAAAAGCTGAGTGGCTAGCGTCTAGTGCTGCAGAGACGAAGACAGGGTCTGACATAGGTATGCTTATGATACTAAAATATTTTGAGAATGGAAGCAGCCTCTACATTATGTTATGGAACGGATTGCTTGTCTTTACTGAAAGGGAGATTAGAACCAGAAAGACAATAGTGGGTATTAAACTATGGGGTTAAACATAAAGCAAGAAAAGTAGATATTAGGAAAAGAGAATGAATCCTGATTTTGAAGCCAAAGGAAACATTTTGAGGAGAGTTAAGGAGCCTGAGATTTCTTGTCAAGCAGTCTGTGAGTTACCATTGAAATAGACATAAGAGATACCAGTGATGTATTCGGGATAACACATTGAAATTTTGCGATCATGGATTGCCGTGTGATGCAGGAATCATATATGTTCATTTTTGCATTGTCTTGCTCGAGTGTATTGAATACTTGAAGTTGCATAGGTGTTATCTTTAGTGAGGACTTAAGTATACATGACAAACAAATACAGCACACAGGGAAAATACTATCGTAAAGGAATAAACTTAGTTACTCTTCTACTTCAGAATAAAAGTGACAATTATTGCTTAATGATCCACTTGCATCTGGAACATTTTTCTGATATTGAAATCATGAATTAGGTTCTGAGCATGAAGCGCAGTTCCATTTCCACCGGTGGTGCTGGCTGCCTCTCCACACAGGAATTAAGATCTCAGGACCTCGACGAACCAGACCTTTATACCCGTCAAGCGTAAGTGCCTCCAACTATGGATCTCAGCTGCATGCTGCCATGTTCTGTAGCTAGTTCTCAGAAACTGTAGAATCAGATGGTGAAAGTGGGTCTTCTCTAGTTCCACACTTGAGTCGCTCACTCTCCAAAGGTTAGTAATTCCTTCAGAGAGCTTTGGTTTTACTGTCTAAGTCTGGCAGTATTAATTATATTAGCAATTAAACTAAGAAAATGTCAATATAAACTCAATTTAAAATAACAATCTTATTATAAGGTTTCAAAACTAAAATGGTTTTATTTATTTATTTGCTTCTTTGTTTGTTTTGGTTTGTTTTGGAGACAAGATTTCTCGATGCAGCCCTAGTTTTCCTGGCATTCACTCTGTAGACCAGGTTAGCATCGAACTTTGGGATATACCTTTCTCTGCTTCCAAAGTGCTCAGATTAAAGGTGCGTGCCACCACCACCTACAATGCTTTTAATTTAAAAAAAAAAATCTGGGTAAGCAAGATGACTCAGCAGGTAAAGGCACTTATCAACAAACCCAAACACCTGCTTTCAATCCCCAGACCCACATGGTAGAAGAGAACCTGCTGCATCAGCAGCTACTGACCACCAGCTGCTCGCTCTCTTTCTGTCTCTCTCTCTCTTTCTCTCTCTCTCTCTCTCTCTCACACACACACACACACAATAATAAATGTAATAAAGTTAAAATATTTCCAATGCAAAACAATTTCATTGGGCAGCAAAACATGGTCTCCCCTTTTAACGTCAGATCCCTTTAATATCTGACTAATGAAAGACAGTTAGAATCTATTCTGCTGCTGCATTCAGACTGTCCTAGCAGCCAGTCTCTAGGTAGCAATGTATGCATGAAAGGATGAGCATGAGAAGAACAAACAACATCTTAGTTTTGATGTAGTGATACCTAGATATACATACCTTGGAGAACATGTCTAGTCTAGATCAGCAGTTGTCTGGATTGGAGGTGGGGAAGTTTGATACAGATTGACAGGAAACAGTCTGTTATTTGTATGACCTGGGGTATGACCTCACCTTTTTGTACTTTGAATCCCTTGTGTATAAGAATGGGGATAGGTTGAGCGGTGGTGCACGTATTTAATTAAACGGAGGCTGTCTAATCTCTGGGTTTGAGGCCAGCCTGGTCTACAGACAAATTCCAAGACAACCATAGCTACACAGAAAAACCTGTCTTCCAAAAAAAGAAAGAAAAAGAGTGGAGATACTGGGAGATTGCTCAGTGGTTTAGAGTCGTTCCTATTCTACCACAGGACCCAAATTCAGTTCCCAGTACCCACATTGGGCAGGTCACAAGCGCCTGTGACTCCAGCTCAAGGAGATCTGGTGCCCCTTTTGTGACCTCCATAGGCACTCTCGTGCATGTGTGGTTATGCCTATACAAACAAAATATACATAGAATATAAAATAGAACTTTTCACTTTTTTAATGGAGATAATGGCAGACTCTCCTTTACAAGTTGTTCTGAATATTTATTGAGTGTTTATATAGGTCAACTGCTCTTAAGTTCTTCATGCATATTAACTCTTGATACTCGGTGACAACTTTCCCTTAAGGCACAATGGCAAACAAGGGAGTACAAAAAAGGGAGCAGTTATAGGGGCATAAATAGAGACGAAAGTGTTTAGGTTATTGAACAGGCCTTTAGACTACTTGGTACAGAAGATCTATGGGCCTGAAACACACCTTTAAGGATAATATATGTGTTGATAATGTCATGCACAAGGAAATTTGGTTTGTTATTTGTGGTGCTGAGGATTGAGCACAAGCTGAACAAAACACTGAGATACATCCCTGTCACAGAAGTACATTTCATTCCCCCCATATTTTATACCTAAACTGCTGTAACTTCACGGTATGCTCTCCTGCTTTAAGGAATGCATTGTCTTTAGTTATTTAAAGCTTAAAGACTAATGTTTGATGCTGTTGTTACGATGTGTGTGTGTGTGTGTTTGCGTGTGTGATGGATAGCCTTGAAATAATGCAGACTTGAACACAGAAGGAAATGTTTTTGATTGCCTTCTTAATATGCAACTTGGTATGTTTTCAAGTTCTAAAAAAATAAAGGATACAAGACCTATCCATGATAAAGTATTTATTCAGAAAAATATCCAACATCTATATAAGGTATTAAATTGTCTGATTTGAGTGATTTTGCAGTGTGGTTTAAATTCTGGTTTGTCTGAGACAGGGTTTCTCTGTCTAGCTCTGGCTGTCAGTGGAACTCATTCTGTAGACCAGGCTGGCCCTGAACTCACAGACATCTGCCTGCCTCTGGCTCAGGAGTGCTGGGATTTGCTGGGATTAAAGGTGTAAGCCACTAGCACCCAGTTTTATTGTTTTTTTAAAAGCAATGTATAAGTAAAACCCACAGTTTTACAAAAATAGCTATTCAAGTAATCCACACAAAGTTGTTTTCACCGTTAACAATTTCTATGGCATTTGACATGGGCTACAAACATGGCCCTGTGGTAAAATACTTTCTTAGCATGTGGCTTCAGACCTGGGCTCAATTCCTAGTACCATCAAAAAGAACAAAACAAAACAAAACAACTACTTTTTACTAGGAAGACCCTTTTCCCTTCCTCAATAAAAGAGAGGTCAGGAGTGTGCCTTGTATCAGCAATTCCAGCACTTTGTTATCAGACACTGGGGGGATTGCAAGTTCCAGGTCAGGCAGGGTCACATAGTAAGACCCTATCTAAAATACATAACAGCCAGGAAATCTTAAAATGAAAAATGGTCTATGTTTAGTAATAGTGCAAGTTAGTTTGAGTCATGAAAAATTTAAACAAAAATCAGTCTATAAGAAAATGTTGATGAGGGTCTGAAGAGGTGGCTCAGCATCTAAGAACACTGCTTACTCTTCCAGAGGTGCTGAGTTCAGTTCCCAGTAACCACATACTGGCTCACAACTGTCTATAGTGTGATCCCATGTCCTCGTCTGACAAAGTTGGACGTGCAGGTAGAGTACTCATATAAATAAAAATAAGTTTTTAAAGAAAAAAAGGAAGGAAGGAAGGAAGGAAGGAAGGAAGGAAGGAAGGAAGGAAGGAAGGAAAAGAAATGAAGGAAGAAAAAGTTGATGAAGCCCGGTGGTGGTAGTGGTGGGAGCACATGCCTTTAATCCCAGCACTCAGGAGCCAGAGGCAGGAAGAGCTCTATGCATTAGAGGCCAGCCTGGGCTACAGAGTGAGCTCCAAGACAGCCAAGCCTACACAAAGAAACCCTGTCCCATAAAACCAAAAGAGTTGATGATCTAAATATTTGTGCAGTAGGACATACCTATAATCCCAGATTTGGAAAGCAGGAGAATCCATTGTTCTGGGCTATGTAAACTCATGACTCAAAAAAAAAAGAAGAATAAAAGAAAAGAAAAACTATATGTATGTAGGACTGGAGGGTTTTTTCTGTGATTAAGAAAACTGTTTGCTCTTGCAGAGGACCTGAATTCAATTTCTGGCACTCACACAGAAACTCAAACCATCTGTAACTGCAGTTCTTCTCATCTAGGAGCACACAACACACATGCTTACATGCAGTGAAGATGTTTATATGCATAAATATACATGTACATAATAATTGACGAGAGGCTGAAGGGGTAGCTCAGCAGTTAAGAGCACTTGTTCTTCCAAAGGGCCTGTGTTCATTGCCAGCACCTGCTTGGTCAATCACAACCCTCAGTAACTCCAGTCCCCTGGATCTGATGCCCTCTTCTGGCCTACTTGAACATTGTGTGCACATGATGTACAAAGTTTACAAAACACCTAGACACATAATTTATTTTAAAAATAATTGAGCAAGACATGGTGGTGCATGCCAGTAATCCCAGCACTCTGGAAGCTGAGAGGAGAATCTTGAGTTCAAGGTTAGCCTGAGCTACATAACAAGTCCAAGGTTACCCTGGTATGTATAGCAAAAACCTTTCTAAATTTTAGAAAATAGATATTAAGAGGGATTACAGCATAAACAATAAAATATCAAAATGGAAAAGTCAAAATAACCAGAAAAAATCAAATATTAACTCTCAAAAAAGATTTTATTAACAAATTATTTTACAGATGAATGCTTTCAAATAATTAAATGTCTAATGGTTTTTAAACATGAGAGTTGTCATAGAAAATAAACACAATTATCAAGAGGCTACTATATGCGTGTACAACAACTTATAGGCATCATAATAAAATCAAACCAATCACCGACAGACATAATATACAAAGCTCAATAATTGCTATCAAAATGTATTTGGCAAATAGGCAATTATTATTTAAGATAAGGTCTTGCTCAGATTAGGTGAGTCTCTAGCCAGAATCTTTGGGCCTTCCTTAGTCCTCTAAATGCTGGAATTAGATGCATGCATGGCAACAACTGGCTCAGCAAATGCTTTACGCATGACCATATGCCTGGTACTGTAATAGATGTCTGAACTAATATAGCACAACACCTGCCCCATGGACTCCATTTCAAGTGGGACGATGGCTACAGGAACAAGTATTTCCCATTACAAGATTATTAAGTTAGCTACAAAGTAGTAGATTTCATAATGGCATTTTTACACATGTTTTCTTCTTCCACACCCTGCCCTCTGGCCTTTGCCTTGCCCTCCCCTCTGTCCCATTCTTACTGTTTTTCCATTGCCCACAACAACCTAATTTCTGCTCTCCCAGTACAATATTGCATTATCTTCTGTCAGTGTTCCTGTACCCTAATCCTTCAGGTCTCTTTTTCCCTCTCACAGTTCTCTAGTTTCATGAGTCATCCACACATGGACACCGACCCACTCACACATAGAAACTTCAATCAAGAATACACACATGAGAGAAAACATAGTGCTTATCTGAATGCAGTTTATTTCAGCTAACATTCTGAACTGTAATTTCACCCATTTTCCTACAAATGTCATTTTTATTACTTTTAAATCTGTGTATATGTGTGTGTGTGTGTCTGTGTGTGTGTGTGTGTGACCACAGAGATGAGAGATGTCAGACCCTCCTGGGGCTTGTGTTACAGGTGGTTGTGAACTGCCTGGTTTGAGTGTTGGGAATCAAATGCTGGTCCCCTGGAAGAACAAGAAGTGCATTTATCACTGAGGCATATAGGCAGATCATGTGATAGTTTTGGTTGTCGTTCTCAAAGATTTGTTTATCTTTTATTTTTATGTGTGTGAATATTTTTCCTGCAATATATGTGTACATCCGTGGTGACTGTGGAGGCCAGAAAGGGATTCCCTGGAACTGGAGTTATAGATGGTTCTGAGCCACCAAGTGGGTGCTGGGAACCAAACCCAGTTCCTCTGTAAGAGCAGCCAGTGCTTTTCCCTGAGACATCTGTCCCACCACTTTCTCATTTTTGACAAACCTACTTACTGATTTCCTCAGTAGCTGCAATTTATGCTCACTAGCAGTGAGTAAAGTTTCCTCTTTCCTCAAATTCCTGCCAGCATCTGTTGTTCTGTTTTCTTGATGAAAGTCATTCTGAGCTAGTAAGGTGAGAGTATAAATCATTTTAATTTCACCTTTCCCTGATGGCTTAGGATGTTGAACCCATCATCAAATATTATTTGCCATTTCTATTTCTTCCTTTGAGGACTGTCTGCTCACCTCATTACCTCATGTATGGATTGGATTTGGTTTAATCTTGGCTGTTTTTACATAATAGAACCCTATGCGATACAGAGTTGGCAATGATTTCTCAAATCTGTAAGCTGTCTCTTCAGTTGTGAGGTTCCTTCCATTGTTAGGCAGGTTTTTAGTTTGCTATAATCCATGTGTCAGTCCTTGGGTTGTGTTCTCTGCTGTCACAGTCCATTCAGAAGTTCCTACCTCTGCATAGGATGATTGTTTACACGGGATATAGTTGATGTGTCTTCCCTGAAGTTTCAGTATGTCCTGTCTTCACATGAAGTCTGTGATCTATTTTCAATGTTTCATGTAGTTTGAGACTCGACCTGATTTCATTCTTCTACAGGTACATACCCAGTTTTCTCAGCACCATCTGTAAAAGGATCTTTCCTAATGACATCTGGGTTTAAGGGAAAAATGAAGTACCTGCTAGGGCTGGGATGATGAATCCATGATTAAGAGCACTTGCTGCTCTTGCAGAGGACAAAGGTTCAGTTAACAGCACCCATATGGCAGCCCACAATCCCTTATATCTCTAATTCTAAGCTATCTGATGTCATCTTCTGGAGAGTAGTTGACTGTTCAGTTTTCATGAGTTTGTAGGCATTCTGGGGGTAGAATTGTTGTTGAATTCTAGCATTATTCCATGGTAATCCAATAGTACACAGCTGGTTACTACATTTTCTTTTGTATCTGTGAATGTTTGCTTTGTTACTGATTATGTGATCAATTTTTGAGAGGGTTCCATGAGATGCTGAGAAGAAGGTATTTTCTTTTCTGTTGGGTGGAATGTTCTATAGGTGTCTATTAATTTCATTTGATTCACTACATCTGTGATATCTCTTATTGCTCCATTAAGTTTCTGTCTATTTATCCTGTCCATTGGTGAGAGAGGAGTGTTGAAACCTACTATTAGAGTGTGTGTTTCCCTTCTTTGAGTTGTGGTGGTGGAGAGTTGTCTGATGTCTGTGTTATTATGGGTGTTCTTAGCTTCCTTGGTTTGTGCTTTGCCTTCTAGTAGTTTCTGTAAGGCTGGGTTTGTGGCTACCTATTATTTAAATCTGTTTTTGTCCTGGAATATCTTTTTTCTCCATTGATGGTGAATGCAAGCTTTGCTGCGAATAGTACTCTGGGATTGCCTTCATGGTCTCTTAGTGTTGGCAGCACATCTATCTAAGACATTCTGGCTTTCATGGTTTCCACTGAGAAGTCAGGTGTAATTCAAGTGCCTACGGACTCCTGATCTTTGATGAAGAAACCAGAAATACATGGGAGACCATTCTCTCCCTTATAAGAGATCATGTCAGCACACAGAAGCCACCCTATTGCTGACACACCCCCACATCCCAAAAAATATTTAATGGAAAGGAATTCCCACACAAACCTCAACCTAAAACCAGATATCTTGAACCTAACAGAAGAAAAAGAAGGGAAGATCCCTGAAATCAATGACATAGGAAAAGACTTTCTGAGCAGAACACTATTAACACAGACACTAATTTCAACAATTAATAAATGGGATCTCATGAAACTGAAAAGCTTCTGCATGACAAAAGATCCCATCATTCAGACAAAGTGGCAGCTTACAGAATGGTAAAATATTTTTTTATCAACTACACACCCAATAGAGGGCTAATATCCAAAATTATACAAAAAAACTCAAACAAAATGTATAAAGAACTCAAAAGGCTAGATATCAAGAAAACAAATGACTCAATTAAAACTGGGAATTTTTAAACAGAGAATTCTCAATAGGGAATCTTAAGTGGCTGAGAAAGACTTAAATGTTCAACATTCTCAGTCATTAGTGAAATGCAAACCAAGTCTGCTTTGAGAGTCCACTTTACACCTGTCAGAATCCCTACGATCAATAATACGAGTGACAGTTCCTGCTGGCAAGGACATAGAATAAGGGGTACACTCATCCACTGCTGGTAGGAGTGCAGACTCATACAGTCACTATGGAAATGAGTGTGGATTTACCTTAGAGAGATGGGACCTGATCTACCTCGTGATAAAAATTGGAACCTTTATACAAATGAATATTACTCAGCCATTAAAAAGAATTAAATTCACAGTAAATGGGTAGAACTAGGGGGAGAAATCACCCTGAGTGAGGTACCCAGACACAGAAAACCAAATGTGGCATGTATTAGCTTACATGTGGATATACAGAATCACAGAGATTAAGCATAGAGTAACAGACTAAGGAGGAGAGAAGCATCTCATCAGGAAAGAAGAAATAGAATAGAAAGGTACAGGCTGGTGAGGGGAGGTGCAAGGAGAGAAATAGAGGGACGAGGGAGTGTATACAGGGAGAAACAGCTAAAACTAAGGCCACGGAAGTAGTGTGTAGTGGCATGGGTATTGATACAGTCGATGCTTCCTGAAATAAATGCATATGTGAAGGCAATCTAACAGAGAAATCAAATAACAGGGTGATGAGACTGTGTCTGAGAGCTTTCTCCTTCTGTCTTGCATTCCATTCTTTAGGTTGGGATTAAAGATGTGCACCACTGGGATTAAAGGCGTGCACCGCCAGGTTTCTATTGCAAACTAGTGAGGCTACTGAGATTAAAGGTGTGTGCTACCACTTACTCTCTGATCTTCAGCTAAACTTTCTTTATTAAAATACAAATGAAATATCACTACACGTAAGTATCACGAAACATTGTAAAGGAGGGGACACATAGATTATAAGAGCCAGAGCATCATGGAGTTTGCTGTGACATTGTATCTCCTAGGAATGTCAGAATCTACACCAATAAAATCTTATTAACATGGCTGCTTAAGTATGAGCTGAATAAGGACAAGAGGCAAACTATAAGGGACAAGGGGCCAACCAGCCCTACACAAAGAACTATAGGGAACTCACAAATGCCGGGAGTGGAGAAACAGTTTTAGTCCTACTGTGGGAAGAGTACACGAAATGCTTATCCAATACCAAATGGTGAGCCCTGAATCATACCTACAAATAACATTATACTAAATTAAAGTATGCGTGTGTTATAGTTTCTTAGGTACTTAACAGTATGAATCCTTGTGATTTTTTTCACATATCCATACTATTATTTTGCTCTCCTTTCTCCCTGTGTATTTATCTCCCTTCAACCTAATTATAACCCTGACAGCATACAGACAAGTAACATACAGATCGGGCAGGTTACATACACATATGCATGTAACAAAATTAATGAAAAATCCATGAATTTGAAAGGGAACAAGGAGGCATATAAGAGCGGGTTTGAAGAAAAAAAGTAAAAGGAGAAATGATGTTTCATTGTTACAAAATATTTGTATAACTATGTAAAGACGTGTTGCATTTGTTGAATTATATGTAAAAATGTGTTGCTGTTTTACCTTGTCTGCCTAAGGCACCTGATTAGTCTAACAAAAAGCTAAATGGCCAATAGCAAGAAAGAGGTATAGGCAGGACTTGCAGGCAGGGAAACTGAGTAGCAGGAGGAATTTAGGCTTAGAAAGGAAGAAAGAAAAAGAGATACCAGGGAGAAACCAGTGGCCAATCAGACACACATGGAGGAAGCAGGAAACCAAGACATACAGAATAAAAGAAAGGTAAAAAGCCCCAAGGAAAAATGTAGATGAATAGAAACAGGTTAAATTAAGTTCAAAAAGCTAGCAGGACGAGCTTAAGCTAAGACTAAGCACTTATAATTAATAAGAAGCATTCATAATAAATTATTTGGGAGTTTCTTGGTGGCCCAAAGGGAAATTCCAACTACACATAATACAATAAATAAAATAAAGAAGTAGTTGTTTTTAAAGAATTAACATAAAAGGTAAAAAAGGGACACAGCCAAGACTGTTAAATAGACAAGCTTGTCTCAGAAAAAAAAAGAAGATAAAAAGAGATGTAACATATCCCTATTACCTGCTCTGAAGAATTTTTCACAGATACTGCCACGGCATAACCACATGGGAATAAGGTGGCCTACATTAATTAAAAGAGTTTCTAATAGTAAAGTATATTACAGTTGCTTATGACTTAAAATATCTAGCAAATTAAATTCAACTTGATTACATTATCATTTCTTCCCACTACATTCCTTAGGATGAATTTTAATTTATTAACGCCATGTATCACTAAGCTAAAATCCTGATACAATTATCTCACTTGATCCTGAGTGGCATTCAGAAGTAGACATAGAAAGCAAGCTTGTCAGGTTTTTGTGTGTCTATGACTACCAGCCTGATGACTGTAGACTTCAACTTTTTAAAATTTGTACAAAAAAAAAAATGTTTCAATGAGTTCTTTGATGAGGAATGATTTTAGAAGGACCAGTATGTGAAAACTTGCTTTATTTAAGCACCCATAGAACATTAATCCTTTCTCACTTCAGTCTTCTATAAAAAGAATCCAGGAGTAGTTAATGCATAAGCAATAGCTATTACAATAGTCTTACTAATTGACCTTGTAATGACAAAATATGGGAGATCTTGGTCAAACAGAGATAATACTTCCAATTCAAATGTCTTAGCTAAAGTGATTTTGTATTTCTTCTGTAGACTCTTCTCAAACTCACAGAGATCCCCCTGCCTCTGCCTCTTGAGTACTGGGAGTAAAGGAATGTACCACCACTGACCAGCAAATTTTGTACTTCTTAAGGCATCTTGAAACTAAGATGAGTGTTGAAATGAATTTTGAGAACTTAGGTCCTGATAAAACTGTACAAGAATACTTTTTATTTGCCTTTATTTTTTTAAAAAAGATCTTTATTATTTTTATTTTATGTATAAAGTGTTTTGCCTACATGTATGTCTGTATACCACACGTGTGTCTGGTGCCCACGAAGGCCAGAAGAGGGCATCAGACCTCCTGAAATTAGAGTTATAGTTATGGGTCCTGGGGATTTAACCCATTTCTTTGGAAGAGCAGGCAGTGCTCTTACCCATGGAGCCATTTCACCAGGCCCAGGGATATTTTACAAAACAAAACAACAATAAAAGATACTATGGAAAACAACTGGGCACTGCTGCAAAAGTACTTGATTGTCTCAAATACAGATGAGGAGACACACTGATGGCTAGGAAAGACTGAAACTCAAAAGGGCTGCTAGGGACAAAACTACAATTCTAGCCAGAGGCACAACAGCTGCAAGATTTAGAAATCTAAGCTTTTGCCCTAGGACTTCCCACCACTGTCTGGGAACTGGCATAGCCTTCTTGCTTAAGAGTACTCGCAAGAGGCTTTCTGACGTCACGCAGGCGGAGACTTTAAAATCCAAATGGCTCCTGGTTGGCATTGGTGGGTGTCTTCCTAAGCAGTTGTGCATTTTACTGGAAGTGGGCGCTGGGGGTCAAGAACCAGAGAGAAAGGTAACTGCTGGTATGGGGTTAACTCTGTTCCTGCTAAGAAACTCTGTGGCATCAGAGACCTGGGGCGGCATCTGCCAGGTTCTGGGTTCAGGGATCAGTAAGTTTGTGTGGGCAGCGCCTGGAGAGGGAAAAGAGGATGCTGATTGCTGACCAAGGTGTTCCGCAGGGAGGGGGAGAAGGGGAGGACTGCCTGGGAGGGACAGGTTAAAACACTGCGTTCCTGTGGTAATGCAGCATCTGAAAAGCCATGTAAGAAGAAAAAGTCTGGGAAACTGAAGGCTTGAGAATAAGACCTAAGTGGAATGTAAGCAGTCGAACAAGGAGTGATGTGACTCAGTGCACAGCCTATTGTGCTAAAGTCCCCAGCTCAAACAAACAATAAAGTGGGTGTTATTATTTGGTGTTAGTATTTGGGAATCTGCATTGGCCTGCCTGTCCTTAGGGTCCTGACAGGAAACCTCCTCACCTGTAGCCACTAAGAGCACTTCACCTGTAGCCACTTCTGGGCACATTTGCTATGGTTCCTTGTAACAGGTGGACCTACCCCTAACCTCCCCCTTCTCCTGGCGCTACCTCCCTCTCTCTCCCGCACTCTTTACCCCATGGGACTAGTCTGCTCCCCTCTCTGCCTTCTCTGTCCCTTCTCTCTCATCTTCCAATAAGCCTCCTGTATAAGCCTTATCGCATAGCGTGACTTCTCTTCACTACATATATATATATATATATATATAATTTTATCAGCAGTGAGTTCTGTCTTATCCTAGAAAGAAGCCAGGGCAGGACCAGAAAAAGCTGAGTGGCTAGCGTCTAGTGCTGCAGAGACGAAGACAGGGTCTGACATAGGTATGCTTATGATACTAAAATATTTTGAGAATGGAAGCAGCCTCTACATTATGTTATGGAACGGATTGCTTGTCTTTACTGAAAGGGAGATTAGAACCAGAAAGACAATAGTGGGTATTAAACTATGGGGTTAAACATAAAGCAAGAAAAGTAGATATTAGGAAAAGAGAATGAATCCTGATTTTGAAGCCAAAGGAAACATTTTGAGGAGAGTTAAGGAGCCTGAGATTTCTTGTCAAGCAGTCTGTGAGTTACCATTGAAATAGACATAAGAGATACCAGTGATGTATTCGGGATAACACATTGAAATTTTGCGATCATGGATTGCCGTGTGATGCAGGAATCATATATGTTCATTTTTGCATTGTCTTGCTCGAGTGTATTGAATACTTGAAGTTGCATAGGTGTTATCTTTAGTGAGGACTTAAGTATACATGACAAACAAATACAGCACACAGGGAAAATACTATCGTAAAGGAATAAACTTAGTTACTCTTCTACTTCAGAATAAAAGTGACAATTATTGCTTAATGATCCACTTGCATCTGGAACATTTTTCTGATATTGAAATCATGAATTAGGTTCTGAGCATGAAGCGCAGTTCCATTTCCACCGGTGGTGCTGGCTGCCTCTCCACACAGGAATTAAGATCTCAGGACCTCGACGAACCAGACCTTTATACCCGTCAAGCGTAAGTGCCTCCAACTATGGATCTCAGCTGCATGCTGCCATGTTCTGTAGCTAGTTCTCAGAAACTGTAGAATCAGATGGTGAAAGTGGGTCTTCTCTAGTTCCACACTTGAGTCGCTCACTCTCCAAAGGTTAGTAATTCCTTCAGAGAGCTTTGGTTTTACTGTCTAAGTCTGGCAGTATTAATTATATTAGCAATTAAACTAAGAAAATGTCAATATAAACTCAATTTAAAATAACAATCTTATTATAAGGTTTCAAAACTAAAATGGTTTTATTTATTTATTTGCTTCTTTGTTTGTTTTGGTTTGTTTTGAAGACAAGATTTCTCGATGCAGCCCTAGTTTTCCTGGCATTCACTCTGTAGACCAGGTTAGCATCGAACTTTGGGATATACCTTTCTCTGCTTCCAAAGTGCTCAGATTAAAGGTGCGTGCCACCACCACCTACAATGCTTTTAATTTAAAAAAAAAAATCTGGGTAAGCAAGATGACTCAGCAGGTAAAGGCACTTATCAACAAACCCAAACACCTGCTTTCAATCCCCAGACCCACATGGTAGAAGAGAACCTGCTGCATCAGCAGCTACTGACCACCAGCTGCTCGCTCTCTTTCTGTCTCTCTCTCTCTCTCTCTCTCTCTCTCTCTCTCTCTCTCTCTCTCTCTCTCACACACACACACACACACAATAATAAATGTAATAAAGTTAAAATATTTCCAATGCAAAACAATTTCATTGGGCAGCAAAACATGGTCTCCCCTTTTAACGTCAGATCCCTTTAATATCTGACTAATGAAAGACAGTTAGAATCTATTCTGCTGCTGCATTCAGACTGTCCTAGCAGCCAGTCTCTAGGTAGCAATGTATGCATGAAAGGATGAGCATGAGAAGAACAAACAACATCTTAGTTTTGATGTAGTGATACCTAGATATACATACCTTGGAGAACATGTCTAGTCTAGATCAGCAGTTGTCTGGATTGGAGGTGGGGAAGTTTGATACAGATTGACAGGAAACAGTCTGTTATTTGTATGACCTGGGGTATGACCTCACCTTTTTGTACTTTGAATCCCTTGTGTATAAGAATGGGGATAGGTTGAGCGGTGGTGCACGTATTTAATTAAACGGAGGCTGTCTAATCTCTGGGTTTGAGGCCAGCCTGGTCTACAGACAAATTCCAAGACAACCAGAGCTACACAGAAAAACCTGTCTTCCAAAAAAAGAAAGAAAAAGAGTGGAGATACTGGGAGATTGCTCAGTGGTTTAGAGTCGTTCCTATTCTACCACAGGACCCAAATTCAGTTCCCAGTACCCACATTGGGCAGGTCACAAGCGCCTGTGACTCCAGCTCAAGGAGATCTGGTGCCCCTTTTGTGACCTCCATAGGCACTCTCGTGCATGTGTGGTTATGCCTATACAAACAAAATATACATAGAATATAAAATAGAACTTTTCACTTTTTTAATGGAGATAATGGCAGACTCTCCTTTACAAGTTGTTCTGAATATTTATTGAGTGTTTATATAGGTCAACTGCTCTTAAGTTCTTCATGCATATTAACTCTTGATACTCGGTGACAACTTTCCCTTAAGGCACAATGGCAAACAAGGGAGTACAAAAAAGGGAGCAGTTATAGGGGCATAAATAGAGACAAAAGTGTTTAGGTTATTGAACAGGCCTTTAGACTACTTGGTACAGAAGATCTATGGGCCTGAAACACACCTTTAAGGATAATATATGTGTTGATAATGTCATGCACAAGGAAATTTGGTTTGTTATTTGTGGTGCTGAGGATTGAGCACAAGCTGAACAAAACACTGAGATACATCCCTGTCACAGAAGTACATTTCATTCCCCCCATATTTTATACCTAAACTGCTGTAACTTCATGGTATGCTCTCCTGCTTTAAGGAATGCATTGTCTTTAGTTATTTAAAGCTTAAAGACTAATGTTTGATGCTGTTGTTACGATGTGTGTGTGTGTGTGTTTGCGTGTGTGATGGATAGCCTTGAAATAATGCAGACTTGAACACAGAAGGAAATGTTTTTGATTGCCTTCTTAATATGCAACTTGGTATGTTTTCAAGTTCTAAAAAAATAAAGGATACAAGACCTATCCATGATAAAGTATTTATTCAGAAAAATATCCAACATCTATATAAGGTATTAAATTGTCTGATTTGAGTGATTTTGCAGTGTGGTTTAAATTCTGGTTTGTCTGAGACAGGGTTTCTCTGTCTAGCTCTGGCTGTCAGTGGAACTCATTCTGTAGACCAGGCTGGCCCTGAACTCACAGACATCTGCCTGCCTCTGGCTCAGGAGTGCTGGGATTTGCTGGGATTAAAGGTGTGAGCCACTACCACCCAGTTTTATTGTTTTTTTTAAAAGCAATGTATAAGTAAAACCCACAGTTTTACAAAAATAGCTATTCAAGTAATCCACACAAAGTTGTTTTCACCGTTAACAATTTCTATGGCATTTGACATGGGCTACAAACATGGCCCTGTGGTAAAGTACTTTCTTAGCATGTGGCTTCAGACCTGGGCTCAATTCCTAGTACCATCAAAAAGAATAAAACAAAACAAAACAAAACAACTACTTTTTACTAGGAAGACCCTTTTCCCTTCCTCAATAAAAGAGAGGTCAGGAGTGTGCCTTGTATCAGCAATTCCAGCACTTTGTTATCAGACACTGGGGGGATTGCAAGTTCCAGGTCAGGCAGGGTCACATAGTAAGACCCTATCTAAAATACATAACAGCCAGGAAATCTTAAAATGAAAAATGGTCTATGTTTAGTAATAGTGCAAGTTAGTTTGAGTCATGAAAAATTTAAACAAAAATCAGTCTATAAGAAAATGTTGATGAGGGTCTGAAGAGGTGGCTCAGCATCTAAGAACACTGCTTACTCTTCCAGAGGTGCTGAGTTCAGTTCCCAGTAACCACATACTGGCTCACAACTGTCTATAGTGTGATCCCATGTCCTCGTCTGACAAAGTTGGACGTGCAGGTAGAGTACTCATATAAATAAAAATAAGTTTTTAAAGAAAAAAAGGAAGGAAGGAAGGAAGGAAGGAAGGAAGGAAGGAAGGAAGGAAGGAAAAGAAATGAAGGAAGAAAAAGTTGATGAAGCCCGGTGGTGGTAGTGGTGGGAGCACATGCCTTTAATCCCAGCACTCAGGAGCCAGAGGCAGGAAGAGCTCTATGCATTAGAGGCCAGCCTGGGCTACAGAGTGAGCTCCAAGACAGCCAAGCCTACACAAAGAAACCCTGTCCCATAAAACCAAAAGAGTTGATGATCTAAATATTTGTGCAGTAGGACATACCTATAATCCCAGATTTGGAATGCAGGAGAATCCATTGTTCTGGGCTATGTAAACTCATGACTCAAAAAAAAAAAAAAAGAAGAATAAAAGAAAAGAAAAACTATATGTATGTAGGACTGGAGGGTTTTTTCTGTGATTAAGAAAACTGTTTGCTCTTGCAGAGGACCTGAATTCAATTTCTGGCACTCACACAGAAACTCAAACCATCTGTAACTGCAGTTCTTCTCATCTAGGAGCACACAACACACATGCTTACATGCAGTGAAGATGTTTATATGCATAAATATACATGTACATAATAATTGACGAGAGGCTGAAGAGGTAGCTCAGCAGTTAAGAGCACTTGTTCTTCCAAAGGGCCTGTGTTCATTGCCAGCACCTGCTTGGTCAATCACAACCCTCAGTAACTCCAGTCCCCTGGATCTGATGCCCTCTTCTGGCCTACTTGAACATTGTGTGCACATGATGTACAAAGTTTACAAAACACCTAGACACATAATTTATTTTAAAAATAATTGAGCAAGACATGGTGGTGCATGCCAGTAATCCCAGCACTCTGGAAGCTGAGAGGAGAATCTTGAGTTCAAGGTTAGCCTGAGCTACATAACAAGTCCAAGGTTACCCTGGTATGTATAGCAAAAACCTTTCTAAATTTTAGAAAATAGATATTAAGAGGGATTACAGCATAAACAATAAAATATCAAAATGGAAAAGTCAAAATAACCAGAAAAAATCAAATATTAACTCTCAAAAAAGATTTTATTAACAAATTATTTTACAGATGAATGCTTTCAAATAATTAAATGTCTAATGGTTTTTAAACATGAGAGTTGTCATAGAAAATAAACACAATTATCAAGAGGCTACTATATGCGTGTACAACAACTTATAGGCATCATAATAAAATCAAACCAATCACCGACAGACATAATATACAAAGCTCAATAATTGCTATCAAAATGTATTTGGCAAATAGGCAATTATTATTTAAGATAAGGTCTTGCTCAGATTAGGTGAGTCTCTAGCCAGAATCTTTGGGCCTTCCTTAGTCCTCTAAATGCTGGAATTAGATGCATGCATGGCAACAACTGGCTCAGCAAATGCTTTACGCATGACCATATGCCTGGTACTGTAATAGATGTCTGAACTAATATAGCACAACACCTGCCCCATGGACTCCATTTCAAGTGGGACGATGGCTACAGGAACAAGTATTTCCCATTACAAGATTATTAAGTTAGCTACAAAGTAGTAGATTTCATAATGGCATTTTTACACATGTTTTCTTCTTCCACACCCTGCCCTCTGGCCTTTGCCTTGCCCTCCCCTCTGTCCCATTCTTGCTGTTTTTCCATTGCCCACAACAACCTAATTTCTGCTCTCCCAGTACAATATTGCATTATCTTCTGTCAGTGTTCCTGTACCCTAATCCTTCAGGTCTCTTTTTCCCTCTCACAGTTCTCTAGTTTCATGAGTCATCCACACATGGACACCGACCCACTCACACATAGAAACTTCAATCAAGAATACACACATGAGAGAAAACATAGTGCTTATCTGAATGCAGTTTATTTCAGCTAACATTCTGAACTGTAATTTCACCCATTTTCCTACAAATGTCATTTTTTTACTTTTAAATCTGTGTATATGTGTGTGTGTGTGTCTGTGTGTGTGTGTGTGTGACCACAGAGATGAGAGATGTCAGACCCTCCTGGGGCTTGTGTTACAGGTGGTTGTGAACTGCCTGGTTTGAGTGTTGGGAATCAAATGCTGGTCCCCTGGAAGAACAAGAAGTGCTCTTTATCACTGAGGCATATAGGCAGATCATGTGATAGTTTTGGTTGTTGTCCTCAAAGATTTGTTTATCTTTTATTTTTATGTGTGTGAATATTTTTCCTGCAATATATGTGTACATCCGTGGTGACTGTGGAGGCCAGAAAGGGATTCCCTGGAACTGGAGTTATAGATGGTTCTGAGCCACCAAGTGGGTGCTGGGAACCAAACCCAGTTCCTCTGTAATAGCAGCCGGTGCTTTTCCCTGAGACATCTGTCCCACCACTTTCTCATTTTTGACAAACCTACTTACTGATTTCCTCAGTAGCTGCAATTTATGCTCACTAGCAGTGAGTAAAGTTTCCTCTTTCCTCAAATTCCTGCCAGCATCTGTTGTTCTGTTTTCTTGATGAAAGTCATTCTGAGCTAGTAAGGTGAGAGTATAAATCATTTTAATTTCACCTTTCCCTGATGGCTTAGGATGTTGAACCCATCATCAAATATTATTTGCCATTTCTATTTCTTCCTTTGAGGACTGTCTGCTCACCTCATTACCTCATGTATGGATTGGATTTGGTTTAATCTTGGCTGTTTTTACATAATAGAACCCTATGCGATACAGAGTTGGCAATGATTTCTCAAATCTGTAAGCTGTCTCTTCAGTTGTGAGGTTCCTTCCATTGTTAGGCAGGTTTTTAGTTTGCTATAATCCATGTGTCAGTCCTTGGGTTGTGTTCTCTGCTGTCACAGTCCATTCAGAAGTTCCTACCTCTGCATAGGATGATTGTTTACACGGGATATAGTTGATGTGTCTTCCCTGAAGTTTCAGTATGTCCTGTCTTCACATGAAGTCTGTGATCTATTTTCAATGTTTCATGTAGTTTGAGACTCGACCTGATTTCATTCTTCTACAGGTACATACCCAGTTTTCTCAGCACCATCTGTAAAAGGATCTTTCCTAATGACATCTGGGTTTAAGGGAAAAATGAAGTACCTGCTAGGGCTGGGATGATGAATCCATGATTAAGAGCACTTGCTGCTCTTGCAGAGGACAAAGGTTCAGTTAACAGCACCCATATGGCAGCCCACAATCCCTTATATCTCTAATTCTAAGCTATCTGATGTCATCTTCTAGAGAGTAGTTGACTGTTCAGTTTTCATGAGTTTGTAGGCATTCTGGGGGTAGAATTGTTGTTGAATTCTAGCATTATTCCATGGTAATCCAATAGTACGCAGCTGGTTACTACATTTTCTTTTGTATCTGTGAATGTTTGCTTTGTTACTGATTATGTGATCAATTTTTGAGAGGGTTCCATGAGATGCTGAGAAGAAGGTATTTTCTTTTCTGTTGGGTGGAATGTTCTATAGGTGTCTATTAATTTCATTTGTTTCACTACATCTGTGATATCTCTTATTGCTCCATTAAGTTTCTGTCTATTTATCCTGTCCATTGGTGAGAGAGGAGTGTTGAAACCTACTATTAGAGTGTGTGTTTCCCTTCTTTGAGTTGTGGTGGTGGAGAGTTGTCTGATGTCTGTGTTATTATGGGTGTTCTTAGCTTCCTTGGTTTGTGCTTTGCCTTCTAGTAGTTTCTGTAAGGCTGGGTTTGTGGCTACCTATTATTTAAATCTGTTTTTGTCCTGGAATATCTTTTTTCTCCATTGATGGTGAATGCAAGCTTTGCTGCGAATAGTACTCTGGGATTGCCTTCATGGTCTCTTAGTGTTGGCAGCACATCTATCTAAGACATTCTGGCTTTCATGGTTTCCACTGAGAAGTCAGGTGTAATTCAAGTGCCTACGGACTCCTGATCTTTGATGAAGAAACCAGAAATACATGGGAGACCATTCTCTCCCTTATAAGAGATCATGTCAGCACACAGAAGCCACCCTATTGCTGACACACCCCCACATCCCAAAAAATATTTAATGGAAAGGAATTCCCACACAGACCTCAACCTAAAACCAGATATCTTGAACCTAACAGAAGAAAAAGAAGGGAAGATCCCTGAAATCAATGACATAGGAAAAGACTTTCTGAGCAGAACACTATTAACACAGACATTAATTTCAACAATTAATAAATGGGATCTCATGAAACTGAAAAGCTTCTGCATGACAAAAGATCCCATCATTCAGACAAAGTGGCAGCTTACAGAATGGTAAAATATTTTTTTATCAACTACACACCCAATAGAGGGCTAATATCCAAAACTATACAAAAAAACTCAAACAAAATGTATAAAGAACTCAAAAGGCTAGATATCAAGAAAACAAATGACTCAATTAAAACTGGGAATTTTTAAACAGAGAATTCTCAATAGGGAATCTTAAGTGGCTGAGAAAGACTTAAATGTTCAACATTCTCAGTCATTAGTGAAATGCAAACCAAGTCTGCTTTGAGAGTCCACTTTACACCTGTCAGAATCCCTACGATCAATAATACGAGTGACAGTTCCTGCTGGCAAGGACATAGAATAAGGGGTACACTCATCCACTGCTGGTAGGAGTGCAGACTCATACAGTCACTATGGAAATGAGTGTGGATTTACCTTAGAGAGATGGGACCTGATCTACCTCGTGATAAAAATTGGAACCTTTATACAAATGAATATTACTCAGCCATTAAAAAGAATTAAATTCACAGTAAATGGGTAGAACTAGGGGGAGAAATCACCCTGAGTGAGGTACCCAGACACAGAAAACCAAATGTGGCATGTATTAGCTTACATGTGGATATACAGAATCACAGAGATTAAGCATAGAGTAACAGACTAAGGAGGAGAGAAGCATCTCATCAGGAAAGAAGAAATAGAATAGAAAGGTACAGGCTGGTGAGGGGAGGTGCAAGGAGAGAAATAGAGGGACGAGGGAGTGTATACAGGGAGAAACAGCTAAAACTAAGGCCACGGAAGTAGTGTGTAGTGGCATGGGTATTGATACAGTCGATGCTTCCTGAAATAAATGCATATGTGAAGGCAATCTAACAGAGAAATCAAATAACAGGGTGATGAGACTGTGTCTGAGAGCTTTCTCCTTCTGTCTTGCATTCCATTCTTTAGGTTGGGATTAAAGATGTGCACCACTGGGATTAAAGGCGTGCACCGCCAGGTTTCTATTGCAAACTAGTGAGGCTACTGAGATTAAAGGTGTGTGCTACCACTTACTCTCTGATCTTCAGCTAAACTTTCTTTATTAAAATACAAATGAAATATCACTACACGTAAGTATCACGAAACATTGTAAAGGAGGGGACACATAGATTATAAGAGCCAGAGCATCATGGAGTTTGCTGTGACATTGTATCTCCTAGGAATGTCAGAATCTACACCAATAAAATCTTATTAACATGGCTGCTTAAGTATGAGCTGAATAAGGACAAGAGGCAAACTATAAGGGACAAAGGGCCAACCAGCCCTACACAAAGAACTATAGGGAACTCACAAATGCCGGGAGTGGAGAAACAGTTTTAGTCCTACTGTGGGAAGAGTACACGAAATGCTTATCCAATACCAAATGGTGAGCCCTGAATCATACATACAAATAACATTATACTAAATTAAAGTATGCGTGTGTTATAGTTTCTTAGGTAATTAACAGTATGAATCCTTGTGATTTTTTTCACATATCCATACTATTATTTTGCTCTCCTTTCTCCCTGTGTATTTATCTCCCTTCAACCTAATTATAACCCTGACAGCATACAGACAAGTAACATACAGATCGGGCAGGTTACATACACATATGCATGTAAGAAATTAATGAAAAATCCATGAATTTGAAAGGGAACAAGGAGGCATATAAGAGCGGGTTTGAAGAAAAAAAGTAAAAGGAGAAATGATGTTTCGTTGTTACAAAATATTTGTATAACTATGTAAAGACGTGTTGCATTTGTTGAATTATATGTAAAAATGTGTTGCTGTTTTACCTTGTCTGCCTAAGGCACCTGATTAGTCTAACAAAAAGCTAAATGGCCAATAGCAAGAAAGAGGTATAGGCAGGACTTGCAGGCAGGGAAACTGAGTAGCAGGAGGAATTTAGGCTTAGAAAGGAAGAAAGAAAAAGAGATACCAGGGAGAAACCAGTGGCCAATCAGACACACATGGAGGAAGCAGGAAACCAAGACATACAGAATAAAAGAAAGGTAAAAAGCCCCAAGGAAAAATGTAGATGAATAGAAACAGGTTAAATTAAGTTCAAAAAGCTAGCAGGACGAGCCTAAGCTAAGACTAAGCACTTATAATTAATAAGAAGCATTCATAATAAATTATTTGGGAGTTTCTTGGTGGCCCAAAGGGAAATTCCAACTACACATAATACAATAAATAAAATAAAGAAGTAGTTGTTTTTAAAGAATTAACATAAAAGGTAAAAAAGGGACACAGCCAAGACTGTTAAATAGACAAGCTTGTCTCAGAAAAAAAAAGAAGATAAAAAGAGATGTAACATATCCCTATTACCTGCTCTGAAGAATTTTTCACAGATACTGCCACGGCATAACCACATGGGAATAAGGTGGCCTACATTAATTAAAAGAGTTTCTAATAGTAAAGTATATTACAGTTGCTTATGACTTAAAATATCTAGCAAATTAAATTCAACTTGATTACATTATCATTTCTTCCCACTACATTCCTTAGGATGAATTTTAATTTATTAACGCCATGTATCACTAAGCTAAAATCCTGATACAATTATCTCACTTGATCCTGAGTGGCATTCAGAAGTAGACATAGAAAGCAAGCTTGTCAGGTTTTTGTGTGTCTATGACTACCAGCCTGATGACTGTAGACTTCAACTTTTTAAAATTTGTACAAAAAAAAAAATGTTTCAATGAGTTCTTTGATGAGGAATGATTTTAGAAGGACCAGTATGTGAAAACTTGCTTTATTTAAGCACCCATAGAACATTAATCCTTTCTCACTTCAGTCTTCTATAAAAAGAATCCAGGAGTAGTTAATGCATAAGCAATAGCTATTACAATAATCTTACTAATTGACCTTGTAATGACAAAATATGGGAGATCTTGGTCAAACAGAGATAATACTTCCAATTCAAATGTCTTAGCTAAAGTGATTTTGTATTTCTTCTGTAGACTCTTCTCAAACTCACAGAGATCCCCCTGCCTCTGCCTCTTGAGTACTGGGAGTAAAGGAATGTACCACCACTGACCAGCAAATTTTGTACTTCTTAAGGCATCTTGAAACTAAGATGAGTGTTGAAATGAATTTTGAGAACTTAGGTCCTGATAAAACTGTACAAGAATACTTTTTATTTGCCTTTATTTTTTTAAAAAAGATCTTTATTATTTTTATTTTATGTATAAAGTGTTTTGCCTACATGTATGTCTGTATACCACACGTGTGTCTGGTGCCCACGAAGGCCAGAAGAGGGCATCAGACCTCCTGAAATTAGAGTTATAGTTATGGGTCCTGGGGATTTAACCCATTTCTTTGGAAGAGCAGGCAGTGCTCTTACCCATGGAGCCATTTCACCAGGCCCAGGGATATTTTACAAAACAAAACAACAATAAAAGATACTATGGAAAACAACTGGGCACTGCTGCAAAAGTACTTGATTGTCTCAAATACAGATGAGGAGACACACTGATGGCTAGGAAAGACTGAAACTCAAAAGGGCTGCTAGGGACAAAACTACAATTCTAGCCAGAGGCACAACAGCTGCAAGATTTAGAAATCTAAGCTTTTGCCCTAGGACTTCCCACCACTGTCTGGGAACTGGCATAGCCTTCTTGCTTAAGAGTACTCGCAAGAGGCTTTCTGACGTCACGCAGGCGGAGACTTTAAAATCCAAATGGCTCCTGGTTGGCATTGGTGGGTGTCTTCCTAAGCAGTTGTGCATTTTACTGGAAGTGGGCGCTGGGGGTCAAGAACCAGAGAGAAAGGTAACTGCTGGTATGGGGTTAACTCTGTTCCTGCTAAGAAACTCTGTGGCATCAGAGACCTGGGGCGGCATCTGCCAGGTTCTGGGTTCAGGGATCAGTAAGTTTGTGTGGGCAGCGCCTGGAGAGGGAAAAGAGGATGCTGATTGCTGACCAAGGTGTTCCGCAGGGAGGGGGAGAAGGGGAGGACTGCCTGGGAGGGACAGGTTAAAACACTGCGTTCCTGTGGTAATGCAGCATCTGAAAAGCCATGTAAGAAGAAAAAGTCTGGGAAACTGAAGGCTTGAGAATAAGACCTAAGTGGAATGTAAGCAGTCGAACAAGGAGTGATGTGACTCAGTGCACAGCCTATTGTGCTAAAGTCCCCAGCTCAAACAAACAATAAAGTGGGTGTTATTATTTGGTGTTAGTATTTGGGAATCTGCATTGGCCTGCCTGTCCTTAGGGTCCTGACAGGAAACCTCCTCACCTGTAGCCACTAAGAGCACTTCACCTGTAGCCACTTCTGGGCACATTTGCTATGGTTCCTTGTAACAGGTGGACCTACCCCTAACCTCCCCCTTCTCCTGTGTCTACCTCCCTCTCTCTCCCGCACTCTTTACCCCATGGGACTAGTCTGCTCCCCTCTCTGCCTTCTCTGTCCCTTCTCTCTCATCTTCCAATAAGCCTCCTGTATAAGCCTTATCGCATAGCGTGACTTCTCTTCACTACATATATATATATATATATATATATATATAATTTTATCAGCAGTGAGTTCTGTCTTATCCTAGAAAGAAGCCAGGGCAGGACCAGAAAAAGCTGAGTGGCTAGCGTCTAGTGCTGCAGAGACGAAGACAGGGTCTGACATAGGTATGCTTATGATACTAAAATATTTTGAGAATGGAAGCAGCCTCTACATTATGTTATGGAACGGATTGCTTGTCTTTACTGAAAGGGAGATTAGAACCAGAAAGACAATAGTGGGTATTAAACTATGGGGTTAAACATAAAGCAAGAAAAGTAGATATTAGGAAAAGAGAATGAATCCTGATTTTGAAGCCAAAGGAAACATTTTGAGGAGAGTTAAGGAGCCTGAGATTTCTTGTCAAGCAGTCTGTGAGTTACCATTGAAATAGACATAAGAGATACCAGTGATGTATTCGGGATAACACATTGAAATTTTGCGATCATGGATTGCCGTGTGATGCAGGAATCATATATGTTCATTTTTGCATTGTCTTGCTCGAGTGTATTGAATACTTGAAGTTGCATAGGTGTTATCTTTAGTGAGGACTTAAGTATACATGACAAACAAATACAGCACACAGGGAAAATACTATCGTAAAGGAATAAACTTAGTTACTCTTCTACTTCAGAATAAAAGTGACAATTATTGCTTAATGATCCACTTGCATCTGGAACATTTTTCTGATATTGAAATCATGAATTAGGTTCTGAGCATGAAGCGCAGTTCCATTTCCACCGGTGGTGCTGGCTGCCTCTCCACACAGGAATTAAGATCTCAGGACCTCGACGAACCAGACCTTTATACCCGTCAAGCGTAAGTGCCTCCAACTATGGATCTCAGCTGCATGCTGCCATGTTCTGTAGCTAGTTCTCAGAAACTGTAGAATCAGATGGTGAAAGTGGGTCTTCTCTAGTTCCACACTTGAGTCGCTCACTCTCCAAAGGTTAGTAATTCCTTC
Organism: Chionomys nivalis; assembly: GCF_950005125.1. Classification (NCBI taxonomy): domain Eukaryota; kingdom Metazoa; phylum Chordata; class Mammalia; order Rodentia; family Cricetidae; genus Chionomys; species Chionomys nivalis. Next base: position 3,458,568 of record NC_080098.1, on the reverse strand, counting down.
AGAGAGCTTTGGTTTTACTGTCTAAGTCTGGCAGTATTAATTATATTAGCAATTAAACTAAGAAAATGTCAATATAAACTCAATTTAAAATAACAATCTTATTATAAGGTTTCAAAACTAAAATGGTTTTATTTATTTATTTGCTTCTTTGTTTGTTTTGGTTTGTTTTGGAGACAAGATTTCTCGATGCAGCCCTAGTTTTCCTGGCATTCACTCTGTAGACCAGGTTAGCATCGAACTTTGGGATATACCTTTCTCTGCTTCCAAAGTGCTCAGATTAAAGGTGCGTGCCACCACCACCTACAATGCTTTTAATTTAAAAAAAAAATCTGGGTAAGCAAGATGACTCAGCAGGTAAAGGCACTTATGAACAAACCCAAACACCTGCTTTCAATCCCCAGACCCACATGGTAGAAGAGAACCTGCTGCATCAGCAGCTACTGACCACCAGCTGCTCGCTCTCTTTCTGTCTCTCTCTCTCTCTCTCTCTCTCACACACACACACACACACACACAATAATAAATGTAATAAAGTTAAAATATTTCCAATGCAAAACAATTTCATTGGGCAGCAAAACATGGTCTCCCCTTTTAACGTCAGATCCCTTTAATATCTGACTAATGAAAGACAGTTAGAATCTATTCTGCTGCTGCATTCAGACTGTCCTAGCAGCCAGTCTCTAGGTAGCAATGTATGCATGAAAGGATGAGCATGAGAAGAACAAACAACATCTTAGTTTTGATGTAGTGATACCTAGATATACATACCTTGGAGAACATGTCTAGTCTAGATCAGCAGTTGTCTGGATTGGAGGTGGGGAAGTTTGATACAGATTGACAGGAAACAGTCTGTTATTTGTATGACCTGGGGTATGACCTCACCTTTTTGTACTTTGAATCCCTTGTGTATAAGATTGGGGATAGGTTGAGCGGTGGTGCACGTATTTAATTAAACGGAGGCAGTCTAATCTCTGGGTTTGAGGCCAGCCTGGTCTACAGACAAATTCCAAGACAACCAGAGCTACACAGAAAAACCTGTCTTCCAAAAAAAGAAAGAAAAAGAGTGGAGATACTGGGAGATTGCTCAGTGGTTTAGAGTCGTTCCTATTCTACCACAGGACCCAAATTCAGTTCCCAGTACCCACATTGGGCAGGTCACAAGCGCCTGTGACTCCAGCTCAAGGAGATCTGGTGCCCCTTTTGTGACCTCCATAGGCACTCTCGTGCATGTGTGGTTATGCCTATACAAACAAAATATACATAGAATATAAAATAGAACTTTTCACTTTTTTAATGGAGATAATGGCAGACTCTCCTTTACAAGTTGTTCTGAATATTTATTGAGTGTTTATATAGGTCAACTGCTCTTAAGTTCTTCATGCATATTAACTCTTGATACTCGGTGACAACTTTCCCTTAAGGCACAATGGCAAACAAGGGAGTACAAAAAAGGGAGCAGTTATAGGGGCATAAATAGAGACGAAAGTGTTTAGGTTATTGAACAGGCCTTTAGACTACTTGGTACAGAAGATCTATGGGCCTGAAACACACCTTTAAGGATAATATATGTGTTGATAATGTCATGCACAAGGAAATTTGGTTTGTTATTTGTGGTGCTGAGGATTGAGCACAAGCTGAACAAAACACTGAGATACATCCCTGTCACAGAAGTACATTTCATTCCCCCCATATTTTATACCTAAACTGCTGTAACTTCATGGTATGCTCTCCTGCTTTAAGGAATGCATTGTCTTTAGTTATTTAAAGCTTAAAGACTAATGTTTGATGCTGTTGTTACGATGTGTGTGTGTGTGTGTTTGCGTGTGTGATGGATAGCCTTGAAATATTGCAGACTTGAACACAGAAGGAAATGTTTTTGATTGCCTTCTTAATATGCAACTTGGTATGTTTTCAAGTTCTAAAAAAATAAAGGATACAAGACCTATCCATGATAAAGTATTTATTCAGAAAAATATCCAACATCTATATAAGTATTAAATTGTCTGATTTGAGTGATTTTGCAGTGTGATTTAAATTCTGGTTTGTCTGAGACAGGGTTTCTCTGTCTAGCTCTGGCTGTCAGTGGAACTCATTCTGTAGACCAGGCTGGCCCTGAACTCACAGACATCTGCCTGCCTCTGGCTCAGGAGTGCTGGGATTTGCTGGGATTAAAGGTGTGAGCCACTAGCACCCAGTTTTATTGTTTTTTTAAAAGCAATGTATAAGTAAAACCCACAGTTTTACAAAAATAGCTATTCAAGTAATCCACACAAAGTTGTTTTCACCGTTAACAATTTCTATGGCATTTGACATGGGCTACAAACATGGCCCTGTGGTAAAGTACTTTCTTAGCATGTGGCTTCAGACCTGGGCTCAATTCCTAGTACCATCAAAAAGAACAAAACAAAACAAAACAACTACTTTTTACTAGGAAGACCCTTTTCCCTTCCTCAATAAAAGAGAGGTCAGGAGTGTGCCTTGTATCAGCAATTCCAGCACTTTGTTATCAGACACTGGGGGGATTGCAAGTTCCAGGTCAGGCAGGGTCACATAGTAAGACCCTATCTAAAATACATAACAGCCAGGAAATCTTAAAATGAAAAATGGTCTATGTTTAGTAATAGTGCAAGTTAGTTTGAGTCATGAAAAATTTAAACAAAAATCAGTCTATAAGAAAATGTTGATGAGGGTCTGAAGAGGTGGCTCAGCATCTAAGAACACTGCTTACTCTTCCAGAGGTGCTGAGTTCAGTTCCCAGTAACCACATACTGGCTCACAACTGTCTATAGTGTGATCCCATGTCCTCGTCTGACAAAGTTGGACGTGCAGGTAGAGTACTCATATAAATAAAAATAAGTTTTTAAAGAAAAAAAGGAAGGAAGGAAGGAAGGAAAAGAAATGAAGGAAGAAAAAGTTGATGAAGCCCGGTGGTGGTAGTGGTGGGAGCACATGCCTTTAATCCCAGCACTCAGGAGCCAGAGGCAGGAAGAGCTCTATGCATTAGAGGCCAGCCTGGGCTACAGAGTGAGCTCCAAGACAGTCAAGCCTACACAAAGAAACCCTGTCCCATAAAACCAAAAGAGTTGATGATCTAAATATTTGTGCAGTAGGACATACCTATAATCCCAGATTTGGAAAGCAGGAGAATCCATTGTTCTGGGCTATGTAAACTCATGACTCAAAAAAAAAAAGAAGAATAAAAGAAAAGAAAAACTATATGTATGTAGGACTGGAGGGTTTTTTTCTGTGATTAAGAAAACTGTTTGCTCTTGCAGAGGACCTGAATTCAATTTCTGGCACTCACACAGAAACTCAAACCATCTGTAACTGCAGTTCTTCTCATCTAGGAGCACACAACACACATGCTTACATTCAGTGAAGATGTTTATATGCATAAATATACATGTACATAATAATTGACGAGAGGCTGAAGAGGTAGCTCAGCAGTTAAGAGCACTTGTTCTTCCAAAGGGCCTGTGTTCATTGCCAGCACCTGCTTGGTCAATCACAACCCTCAGTAACTCCAGTCCCCTGGATCTGATGCCCTCTTCTGGCCTACTTGAACATTGTGTGCACAAAGTTTACAAAACACCTAGACACATAATTTATTTTAAAAATAATTGAGCAAGACATGGTGGTGCATGCCAGTAATCCCAGCACTCTGGAAGCTGAGAGGAGAATCTTGAGTTCAAGGTTAGCCTGAGCTACATAACAAGTCCAAGGTTACCCTGGTATGTATAGCAAAAACCTTTCTAAATTTTAGAAAATAGATATTAAGAGGGATTACAGCATAAACAATAAAATATCAAAATGGAAAAGTCAAAATAACCAGAAAAAATCAAATATTAACTCTCAAAAAAGATTTTATTAACAAATTATTTTACAGATGAATGCTTTCAAATAATTAAATGTCTAATGGTTTTTAAACATGAGAGTTGTCATAGAAAATAAACACAATTATCAAGAGGCTACTATATGCGTGTACAACAACTTATAGGCATCATAATAAAATCAAACCAATCACCGACAGACATAATATACAAAGCTCAATAATTGCTATCAAAATGTATTTGGCAAATAGGCAATTATTATTTAAGATAAGGTCTTGCTCAGATTAGGTGAGTCTCTAGCCAGAATCTTTGGGCCTTCCTTAGTCCTCTAAATGCTGGAATTAGATGCATGCATGGCAACAACTGGCTCAGCAAATGCTTTACGCATGACCATATGCCTGGTACTGTAATAGATGTCTGAACTAATATAGCACAACACCTGCCCCATGGACTCCATTTCAAGTGGGACGATGGCTACAGGAACAAGTATTTCCCATTACAAGATTATTAAGTTAGCTACAAAGTAGTAGATTTCATAATGGCATTTTTACACATGTTTTCTTCTTCCACACCCTGCCCTCTGGCCTTTGCCTTGCCCTCCCCTCTGTCCCATTCTTGCTGTTTTTCCATTGCCCACAACAACCTAATTTCTGCTCTCCCAGTACAATATTGCATTATCTTCTGTCAGTGTTCCTGTACCCTAATCCTTCAGGTCTCTTTTTCCCTCTCACAGTTCTCTAGTTTCATGAGTCATCCACACATGGACACCGACCCACTCACACATAGAAACTTCAATCAAGGCTGCACACATGAGAGAAAACATAGTGCTTATCTGAATGCAGTTTATTTCAGCTAACATTCTGAATTGAAATTTCACCCATTTTCCTACAAATGTCATTTTTTTACTTTTAAATCTGTGTGTGTGTGTGTGTGTGTGTGTGTGTGTGTGTGTGTGACCACAGAGATGAGAGATGTCAGACCCTCCTGGGGCTTGTGTTACAGGTGGTTGTGAACTGCCTGGTTTGAGTGTTGGGAATCAAATGCTGGTCCTCTGGAAGAACAAGAAGTGCATTTATCACTGAGGCATATAGGCAGATCATGTGATAGTTTTGGTTGTCGTCCTCAAAGATTTGTTTATCTTTTATTTTTATGTGTGTGAATATTTTTCCTGCAATATATGTGTACATCCGTGGTGACTGTGGAGGCCAGAAAGGGATTCCCTGGAACTGGAGTTATAGATGGTTCTGAGCCACCAAGTGGGTGCTGGGAACCAAACCCAGTTCCTCTGTAAGAGCAGCCAGTGCTTTTCCCTGAGACATCTGTCCCACCACTTTCTCATTTTTGACAAACCTACTTACTGATTTCCTCAGTAGCTGCAATTTATGCTCACTAGCAGTGAGTAAAGTTTCCTCTTTCCTCAAATTCCTGCCAGCATCTGTTGTTCTGTTTTCTTGATGAAAGTCATTCTGAGCTAGTAAGGTGAGAGTATAAATCATTTTAATTTCACCTTTCCCTGATGGCTTAGGATGTTGAACCCATCATCAAATATTATTTGCCATTTCTATTTCTTCCTTTGAGGACTGTCTGCTCACCTCATTACCTCATGTATGGATTGGATTTGGTTTAATCTTGGCTGTTTTTACATAATAGAACCCTATGCGATACAGAGTTGGCAATGATTTCTCAAATCTGTAAGCTGTCTCTTCAGTTGTGAGGTTCCTTCCATTGTTAGGCAGGTTTTTAGTTTGCTATAATCCATGTGTCAGTCCTTGGGTTGTGTTCTCTGCTGTCACAGTCCATTCAGAAGTTCCTACCTCTGCATAGGATGATTGTTGACACGGGACATAGTTGATGTGTCTTCCCTGCAGTTTCAGCATGTCCTGTCTTCACATGAAGTCTGTGATCTATTTTCAATGTTTCATGTAGTTTGAGACTCGACCTGATTTCATTCTTCTACAGGTACATACCCAGTTTTCTCAGCACCATCTGTAAAAGGATCTTTCCTAATGACATCTGGGTTTAAGGGAAAAAATGAAGTACCTTCTAGGGCTGGGTTGATGAATCCATGATTAAGAGCACTTGCCGCTCTTGCAGAGGACAAAGGTTCAGTTAACAGCACCCATATGGCAGCTCACAATCCCTTATATCTCTAATTCTAAGGTATCTGATGTCATCTTCTGGAGAGTAGTTGACTGTTCAGTTTTCATGAGTTTGTAGGCATTCTGGGGGTAGAATTGTTGTTGAATTCTAGCATTATTCCATGGTAATCCAATAGTACACAGCTGGTTACTACATTTTCTTTTGTATCTGTGAATGTTTGCTTTGTTACTGATTATGTGATCAATTTTTGAGAAGGTTCCATGAGATGCTGAGAAGAAGGTATTTTCTTTTCTGTTGGGTGGAATGTTCTATAGATGTCTATTAATTTCATTTGTTTCACTACATCTTTGATATCTCTTATTGCTCCATTAAGTTTCTGTCTGTTTAGCCTGTCCATTGGTGAGAGAGGAGTGTTGAAACCTACTATTAGAGTGTGTGTTTCCCTTCTTTGAGTTGTGGTGGTGGAGAGTTGTCAGATGTCTGTGTTATTATGGGTGTTCTTAGCTTCCTTGGTTTGTGCTTTGCCTTCTAGTAGTTTCTGTAAGGCTGGGTTTGTGGCTACCTATTATTTAAATCTGTTTTTGTCCTGGAATATCTTTTTTCTCCATTGATGGTGAATGCAAGCTTTGCTGCGAATAGTACTCTGGGATTGCCTTCATGGTCTCTTAGTGTTGGCAGCACATCTATCTAAGACATTCTGGCTTTCATGGTTTCCACTGAGAAGTCAGGTGTAATTCAAGTGCCTACGGACTCCTGATCTTTGATGAAGAAACCAGAAATACATGGGAGACCATTCTCTCCCTTATAAGAGATCATGTCAGCACACAGAAGCCACCCTATTGCTGACACACCCCCACATCCCAAAAAATATTTAATGGAAAGGAATTCCCACACAGACCTCAACCTAAAACCAGATATCTTGAACCTAACAGAAGAAAAAGAAGGGAAGATCCCTGAAATCATTGACATAGGAAAAGACTTTCTGAGCAGAACACTATTAACACAGACACTAATTTCAACAATTAATAAATGGGATCTCATGAAACTGAAAAGCTTCTGCATGACAAAAGATCCCATCATTCAGACAAAGTGGCAGCTTACAGAATGGTAAAATATTTTTTTATCAACTACACACCCAATAGAGGGCTAATATCCAAAATTCTACAAAAAACCTCAAACAAAATGTATAAAGAACTCAAAAGGCTAGATATCAAGAAAACAAATGACTCAATTAAAACTGGGAATTTTTAAACAGAGAATTCTCAATAGGGAATCTTAAGTGGCTGAGAAAGACTTAAATGTTCAACATTCTCAGTCATTAGTGAAATGCAAACCAAGTCTGCTTTGAGAGTCCATTTTACACCTGTCAGAATCCTTAGGATCAATAATACGATTGACAGTTCCTGCTGGCAAGGACATAGAATAAGGGGTACACTCATCCACTGCTGGTAGGAGTGCAGACTCATACAGTCACTATGGAAATGAGTGTGGATTTACCTTAGAGAGATGGGAACTGATCTACCTTGTGATCCAGCTCTATCACTCTTGGGCATTTACCCAAAGGAAACTTCATCCTACCACAGAGACGCTTACTCAACCATGTCCATTGCTGCTCTATTAATAATGCCCAGAAATTGGATAACATATTCAAGACATGAATATGAATGGATAATAAAAATTGGAACCTTTATACAAATGAATATTACTCAGCCATTAAAAAGAATTAAATTCACAGTAAATGGGTAGAACTAGGGGGAGAAATCACCCTGAGTGAGGTACCCAGACACAGAAAGCCAAATGTGGCATGTATTAGCTTACATGTGGATATACAGAATCACAGAGATTAAGCATAGAGTAACAGACTAAGGAGGAGAGAAGCATCTCATCAGGAAAGAAGAAATAGAATAGAAAGGTACAGGCTGGTGAGGGGAGGTGCAAGGAGAGAAATAGAGGGACGAGGGAGTGTATACAGGGAGAAACAGCTAAAACTAAGGCCACGGAAGTAGTGTGCAGTGGCATGGGTATTGATACAGTCGATGCTTCCTGAAATAAATGCATATGTGAAGGCAATCTAACAGAGAAATCAAATAACAGGGTGATGAGACTGTGTCTGAGAGCTTTCTCCTTCTGTCTTGCATTCCATTCTTTAGGTTGGGATTAAAGATGTGCACCACTGGGATTAAAGGCGTGCACCGCCAGGTTTCTATGGCAAACTAGTGTGGCTACTGAGATTAAAGGTGTGTGCTACCACTTACTCTCTGATCTTCAGCTAAACTTTCTTTATTAAAATACAAATGAAATATCACTACACGTAAGTATCACGAAACATTGTAAAGGAGGGGACACATAGATTATAAGAGCCAGAGCATCATGGAGTTTGCTGTGACATTGTATCTCCTAGGAATGTCAGAATCTACACCAATAAAATCTTATTAACATGGCTGCTTAAGTATGAGCTGAATAAGGACAAGAGGCAATCTATAAGGGACAAGGGGCCAACCAGCCCTACACAAAGAACTATAGGGAACTCACAAATGCCGGGAGTGGAGAAACAGTTTTAGTCCTACTGTGGGAAGAGTACACGAAATGCTTATCCAATACCAAATGGTGAGCCCTGAATCATACATACAAATAACATTATACTAAATTAAAGTATGCGTGTGTTATAGTTTCTTAGGTACTTAACAGTATGAATCCTTGTGATTTTTTTCACATATCCATACTATTATTTTGCTCTCCTTTCTCCCTGTGTATTTATCTCCCTTCAACCTAATTATAACCCTGACAGCATACAGACAAGTAACATACAGATCGGGCAGGTTACATACACATATGCATGTAACAAAATTAATGAAAAATCCATGAATTTGAAAGGGAACAAGGAGGCATATAAGAGCGGGTTTGAAGAAAAAAAGTAAAAGGAGAAATGATGTTTCATTGTTACAAAATATTTGTATAACTATGTAAAGACGTGTTGCATTTGTTGAATTATATGTAAAAATGTGTTGCTGTTTTACCTTGTCTGCCTAAGGCACCTGATTAGTCTAACAAAAAGCTAAATGGCCAATAGCAAGAAAGAGGTATAGGCAGGACTTGCAGGCAGGGAAACTGAGTAGCAGGAGGAATTTAGGCTTAGAAAGGAAGAAAGAAAAAGAGATACCAGGGAGAAACCAGTGGCCAATCAGACACACATGGAGGAAGCAGGAAACCAAGACATACAGAATAAAAGAAAGGTAAAAAGCCCCAAGGAAAAATGTAGATGAATAGAAACAGGTTAAATTAAGTTCAAAAAGCTAGCAGGACGAGCTTAAGCTAAGACTAAGCACTTATAATTAATAAGAAGCATTCATAATAAATTATTTGGGAGTTTCTTGGTGGCCCAAAGGAAAATTCCAACTACACATAATACAATAAATAAAATAAAGAAGTAGTTGTTTTTAAAGAATTAACATAAAAGGTAAAAAAGGGACACAGCCAAGACTGTTAAATAGACAAGCTTGTCTCAGAAAAAAAAAAGAAGATAAAAAGAGATGTAACATATCCCTATTACCTGCTCTGAAGAATTTTTCACAGATACTGCCACGGCATAACCACATGGGAATAAGGTGGCCTGCATTAATTAAAAGAGTTTCTAATAGTAAAGTATATTACAGTTGCTTATGACTTAAAATGTCATTATAAAATATCTAGCAAATTAAATTCAACTTGATTACATTATCATTTCTTCCCACTACATTCCTTAGGATGAATTTTAATTTATTAACGCCATGTATCACTAAGCTAAAATCCTGATACAATTATCTCACTTGATCCTGAGTGGCATTCAGAAGTAGACATAGAAAGCAAGCTTGTCAGGTTTTTGTGTGTCTATGACTACCAGCCTGATGACTGTAGACTTCAACTTTTTAAAATTTGTACAAAAAAAAAAATGTTTCAATGAGTTCTTTGATGAGGAATGATTTTAGAAGGACCAGTATGTGAAAACTTGCTTTATTTAAGCACCCGTAGAACATTAATCCTTTCTCACTTCAGTCTTCTATAAAAAGAATCCAGGAGTAGTTAATGCATAAGCAATAGCTATTACAATAGTCTTACTAATTGACCTTGTAATGACAAAATATGGGAGATCTTGGTCAAACAGAGATAATACTTCCAATTCAAATGTCTTAGCTAAAGTGATTTTGTATTTCTTCTGTAGACTCTTCTCAAACTCACAGAGATCCCCCTGCCTCTGCCTCTTGAGTACTGGGAGTAAAGGAATGTACCACCACTGACCAGCAAATTTTGTACTTCTTAAGGCATCTTGAAACTAAGATGAGTGTTGAAATGAATTTTGAGAACTTAGGTCCTGATAAAACTGTACAAGAATACTTTTTATTTGCCTTTATTTTTTTAAAAAAGATCTTTATTATTTTTATTTTATGTATAAAGTGTTTTGCCTACATGTATGTCTGTATACCACACGTGTGTCTGGTGCCCACGAAGGCCAGAAGAGGGCATCAGACCTCCTGAAATTAGAGTTATAGTTATGGGTCCTGGGGATTTAACCCATTTCTTTGGAAGAGCAGGCAGTGCTCTTACCCATGGAGCCATTTCACCAGGCCCAGGGATATTTTACAAAACAAAACAACAATAAAAGATACTATGGAAAACAACTGGGCACTGCTGCAAAAGTACTTGATTGTCTCAAATACAGATGAGGAGACACACTGATGGCTAGGAAAGACTGAAACTCAAAAGGGCTGCTAGGGACAAAACTACAATTCTAGCCAGAGGCACAACAGCTGCAAGATTTAGAAATCTAAGCTTTTGCCCTAGGACTTCCCACCACTGTCTGGGAACTGGCATAGCCTTCTTGCTTAAGAGTACTCGCAAGAGGCTTTCTGACGTCACGCAGGCGGAGACTTTAAAATCCAAATGGCTCCTGGTTGGCATTGGTGGGTGTCTTCCTAAGCAGTTGTGCATTTTACTGGAAGTGGGCGCTGGGGGTCAAGAACCAGAGAGAAAGGTAACTGCTGGTATGGGGTTAACTCTGTTCCTGCTAAGAAACTCTGTGGCATCAGAGACCTGGGGCGGCATCTGCCAGGTTCTGGGTTCAGGGATCAGTAAGTTTGTGTGGGCAGCGCCTGGAGAGGGAAAAGAGGATGCTGATTGCTGACCAAGGTGTTCCGCAGGGAGGGGGAGAAGGGGAGGACTGCCTGGGAGGGACAGGTTAAAACACTGCGTTCCTGTGGTAATGCAGCATCTGAAAAGCCATGTAAGAAGAAAAAGTCTGGGAAACTGAAGGCTTGAGAATAAGACCTAAGTGGAATGTAAGCAGTCGAACAAGGAGTGATGTGACTCAGTGCACAGCCTATTGTGCTAAAGTCCCCAGCTCAAACAAACAATAAAGTGGGTGTTATTATTTGGTGTTAGTATTTGGGAATCTGCATTGGCCTGCCTGTCCTTAGGGTCCTGACAGGAAACCTCCTCACCTGTAGCCACTAAGAGCACTTCACCTGTAGCCACTTCTGGGCACATTTGCTATGGTTCCTTGTAACAGGTGGACCTACCCCTAACCTCCCCCTTCTCCTGGCGCTACCTCCCTCTCTCTCCCGCACTCTTTACCCCATGGGACTAGTCTGCTCCCCTCTCTGCCTTCTCTGTCCCTTCTCTCTCATCTTCCAATAAGCCTCCTGTATAAGCCTTATCGCATAGCGTGACTTCTCTTCACTACATATATATATATATATATATATATATATATATATATATATATATATATATATATATATAATTTTATCAGCAGTGAGTTCTGTCTTATCCTAGAAAGAAGCCAGGGCAGGACCAGAAAAAGCTGAGTGGCTAGCGTCTAGTGCTGCAGAGACGAAGACAGGGTCTGACATAGGTATGCTTATGATACTAAAATATTTTGAGAATGGAAGCAGCCTCTACATTATGTTATGGAACGGATTGCTTGTCTTTACTGAAAGGGAGATTAGAACCAGAAAGACAATAGTGGGTATTAAACTATGGGGTTAAACATAAAGCAAGAAAAGTAGATATTAGGAAAAGAGAATGAATCCTGATTTTGAAGCCAAAGGAAACATTTTGAGGAGAGTTAAGGAGCCTGAGATTTCTTGTCAAGCAGTCTGTGAGTTACCATTGAAATAGACATAAGAGATACCAGTGATGTATTCGGGATAACACATTGAAATTTTGCGATCATGGATTGCCGTGTGATGCAGGAATCATATATGTTCATTTTTGCATTGTCTTGCTCGAGTGTATTGAATACTTGAAGTTGCATAGGTGTTATCTTTAGTGAGGACTTAAGTATACATGACAAACAAATACAGCACACAGGGAAAATACTATCGTAAAGGAATAAACTTAGTTACTCTTCTACTTCAGAATAAAAGTGACAATTATTGCTTAATGATCCACTTGCATCTGGAACATTTTTCTGATATTGAAATCATGAATTAGGTTCTGAGCATGAAGCGCAGTTCCATTTCCACCGGTGGTGCTGGCTGCCTCTCCACACAGGAATTAAGATCTCAGGACCTCGACGAACCAGACCTTTATACCCGTCAAGCGTAAGTGCCTCCAACTATGGATCTCAGCTGCATGCTGCCATGTTCTGTAGCTAGTTCTCAGAAACTGTAGAATCAGATGGTGAAAGTGGGTCTTCTCTAGTTCCACACTTGAGTCGCTCACTCTCCAAAGGTTAGTAATTCCTTCAGAGAGCTTTGGTTTTACTGTCTAAGTCTGGCAGTATTAATTATATTAGCAATTAAACTAAGAAAATGTCAATATAAACTCAATTTAAAATAACAATCTTATTATAAGGTTTCAAAACTAAAATGGTTTTATTTATTTATTTGCTTCTTTGTTTGTTTTGGTTTGTTTTGGAGACAAGATTTCTCGATGCAGCCCTAGTTTTCCTGGCATTCACTCTGTAGACCAGGTTAGCATCGAACTTTGGGATATACCTTTCTCTGCTTCCAAAGTGCTCAGATTAAAGGTGCGTGCCACCACCACCTACAATGCTTTTAATTTAAAAAAAAAAATCTGGGTAAGCAAGATGACTCAGCAGGTAAAGGCACTTATGAACAAACCCAAACACCTGCTTTCAATCCCCAGACCCACATGGTAGAAGAGAACCTGCTGCATCAGCAGCTACTGACCACCAGCTGCTCGCTCTCTTTCTGTCTCTCTCTCTCTCTCTCTCTCACACACACACACACACACACACACAATAATAAATGTAATAAAGTTAAAATATTTCCAATGCAAAACAATTTCATTGGGCAGCAAAACATGGTCTCCCCTTTTAACGTCAGATCCCTTTAATATCTGACTAATGAAAGACAGTTAGAATCTATTCTGCTGCTGCATTCAGACTGTCCTAGCAGCCAGTCTCTAGGTAGCAATGTATGCATGAAAGGATGAGCATGAGAAGAACAAACAACATCTTAGTTTTGATGTAGTGATACCTAGATATACATACCTTGGAGAACATGTCTAGTCTAGATCAGCAGTTGTCTGGATTGGAGGTGGGGAAGTTTGATACAGATTGACAGGAAACAGTCTGTTATTTGTATGACCTGGGGTATGACCTCACCTTTTTGTACTTTGAATCCCTTGTGTATAAGATTGGGGATAGGTTGAGCGGTGGTGCACGTATTTAATTAAACGGAGGCAGTCTAATCTCTGGGTTTGAGGCCAGCCTGGTCTACAGACAAATTCCAAGACAACCAGAGCTACACAGAAAAACCTGTCTTCCAAAAAAAGAAAGAAAAAGAGTGGAGATACTGGGAGATTGCTCAGTGGTTTAGAGTCGTTCCTATTCTACCACAGGACCCAAATTCAGTTCCCAGTACCCACATTGGGCAGGTCACAAGCGCCTGTGACTCCAGCTCAAGGAGATCTGGTGCCCCTTTTGTGACCTCCATAGGCACTCTCGTGCATGTGTGGTTATGCCTATACAAACAAAATATACATAGAATATAAAATAGAACTTTTCACTTTTTTAATGGAGATAATGGCAGACTCTCCTTTACAAGTTGTTCTGAATATTTATTGAGTGTTTATATAGGTCAACTGCTCTTAAGTTCTTCATGCATATTAACTCTTGATACTCGGTGACAACTTTCCCTTAAGGCACAATGGCAAACAAGGGAGTACAAAAAAGGGAGCAGTTATAGGGGCATAAATAGAGACGAAAGTGTTTAGGTTATTGAACAGGCCTTTAGACTACTTGGTACAGAAGATCTATGGGCCTGAAACACACCTTTAAGGATAATATATGTGTTGATAATGTCATGCACAAGGAAATTTGGTTTGTTATTTGTGGTGCTGAGGATTGAGCACAAGCTGAACAAAACACTGAGATACATCCCTGTCACAGAAGTACATTTCATTCCCCCCATATTTTATACCTAAACTGCTGTAACTTCATGGTATGCTCTCCTGCTTTAAGGAATGCATTGTCTTTAGTTATTTAAAGCTTAAAGACTAATGTTTGATGCTGTTGTTACGATGTGTGTGTGTGTGTGTTTGCGTGTGTGATGGATAGCCTTGAAATATTGCAGACTTGAACACAGAAGGAAATGTTTTTGATTGCCTTCTTAATATGCAACTTGGTATGTTTTCAAGTTCTAAAAAAATAAAGGATACAAGACCTATCCATGATAAAGTATTTATTCAGAAAAATATCCAACATCTATATAAGTATTAAATTGTCTGATTTGAGTGATTTTGCAGTGTGATTTAAATTCTGGTTTGTCTGAGACAGGGTTTCTCTGTCTAGCTCTGGCTGTCAGTGGAACTCATTCTGTAGACCAGGCTGGCCCTGAACTCACAGACATCTGCCTGCCTCTGGCTCAGGAGTGCTGGGATTTGCTGGGATTAAAGGTGTGAGCCACTAGCACCCAGTTTTATTGTTTTTTTAAAAGCAATGTATAAGTAAAACCCACAGTTTTACAAAAATAGCTATTCAAGTAATCCACACAAAGTTGTTTTCACCGTTAACAATTTCTATGGCATTTGACATGGGCTACAAACATGGCCCTGTGGTAAAGTACTTTCTTAGCATGTGGCTTCAGACCTGGGCTCAATTCCTAGTACCATCAAAAAGAACAAAACAAAACAAAACAACTACTTTTTACTAGGAAGACCCTTTTCCCTTCCTCAATAAAAGAGAGGTCAGGAGTGTGCCTTGTATCAGCAATTCCAGCACTTTGTTATCAGACACTGGGGGGATTGCAAGTTCCAGGTCAGGCAGGGTCACATAGTAAGACCCTATCTAAAATACATAACAGCCAGGAAATCTTAAAATGAAAAATGGTCTATGTTTAGTAATAGTGCAAGTTAGTTTGAGTCATGAAAAATTTAAACAAAAATCAGTCTATAAGAAAATGTTGATGAGGGTCTGAAGAGGTGGCTCAGCATCTAAGAACACTGCTTACTCTTCCAGAGGTGCTGAGTTCAGTTCCCAGTAACCACATACTGGCTCACAACTGTCTATAGTGTGATCCCATGTCCTCGTCTGACAAAGTTGGACGTGCAGGTAGAGTACTCATATAAATAAAAATAAGTTTTTAAAGAAAAAAAGGAAGGAAGGAAGGAAGGAAAAGAAATGAAGGAAGAAAAAGTTGATGAAGCCCGGTGGTGGTAGTGGTGGGAGCACATGCCTTTAATCCCAGCACTCAGGAGCCAGAGGCAGGAAGAGCTCTATGCATTAGAGGCCAGCCTGGGCTACAGAGTGAGCTCCAAGACAGTCAAGCCTACACAAAGAAACCCTGTCCCATAAAACCAAAAGAGTTGATGATCTAAATATTTGTGCAGTAGGACATACCTATAATCCCAGATTTGGAAAGCAGGAGAATCCATTGTTCTGGGCTATGTAAACTCATGACTCAAAAAAAAAAAGAAGAATAAAAGAAAAGAAAAACTATATGTATGTAGGACTGGAGGGTTTTTTTCTGTGATTAAGAAAACTGTTTGCTCTTGCAGAGGACCTGAATTCAATTTCTGGCACTCACACAGAAACTCAAACCATCTGTAACTGCAGTTCTTCTCATCTAGGAGCACACAACACACATGCTTACATTCAGTGAAGATGTTTATATGCATAAATATACATGTACATAATAATTGACGAGAGGCTGAAGAGGTAGCTCAGCAGTTAAGAGCACTTGTTCTTCCAAAGGGCCTGTGTTCATTGCCAGCACCTGCTTGGTCAATCACAACCCTCAGTAACTCCAGTCCCCTGGATCTGATGCCCTCTTCTGGCCTACTTGAACATTGTGTGCACAAAGTTTACAAAACACCTAGACACATAATTTATTTTAAAAATAATTGAGCAAGACATGGTGGTGCATGCCAGTAATCCCAGCACTCTGGAAGCTGAGAGGAGAATCTTGAGTTCAAGGTTAGCCTGAGCTACATAACAAGTCCAAGGTTACCCTGGTATGTATAGCAAAAACCTTTCTAAATTTTAGAAAATAGATATTAAGAGGGATTACAGCATAAACAATAAAATATCAAAATGGAAAAGTCAAAATAACCAGAAAAAATCAAATATTAACTCTCAAAAAAGATTTTATTAACAAATTATTTTACAGATGAATGCTTTCAAATAATTAAATGTCTAATGGTTTTTAAACATGAGAGTTGTCATAGAAAATAAACACAATTATCAAGAGGCTACTATATGCGTGTACAACAACTTATAGGCATCATAATAAAATCAAACCAATCACCGACAGACATAATATACAAAGCTCAATAATTGCTATCAAAATGTATTTGGCAAATAGGCAATTATTATTTAAGATAAGGTCTTGCTCAGATTAGGTGAGTCTCTAGCCAGAATCTTTGGGCCTTCCTTAGTCCTCTAAATGCTGGAATTAGATGCATGCATGGCAACAACTGGCTCAGCAAATGCTTTACGCATGACCATATGCCTGGTACTGTAATAGATGTCTGAACTAATATAGCACAACACCTGCCCCATGGACTCCATTTCAAGTGGGACGATGGCTACAGGAACAAGTATTTCCCATTACAAGATTATTAAGTTAGCTACAAAGTAGTAGATTTCATAATGGCATTTTTACACATGTTTTCTTCTTCCACACCCTGCCCTCTGGCCTTTGCCTTGCCCTCCCCTCTGTCCCATTCTTGCTGTTTTTCCATTGCCCACAACAACCTAATTTCTGCTCTCCCAGTACAATATTGCATTATCTTCTGTCAGTGTTCCTGTACCCTAATCCTTCAGGTCTCTTTTTCCCTCTCACAGTTCTCTAGTTTCATGAGTCATCCACACATGGACACCGACCCACTCACACATAGAAACTTCAATCAAGGCTGCACACATGAGAGAAAACATAGTGCTTATCTGAATGCAGTTTATTTCAGCTAACATTCTGAATTGAAATTTCACCCATTTTCCTACAAATGTCATTTTTTTACTTTTAAATCTGTGTGTGTGTGTGTGTGTGTGTGTGTGTGTGTGTGACCACAGAGATGAGAGATGTCAGACCCTCCTGGGGCTTGTGTTACAGGTGGTTGTGAACTGCCTGGTTTGAGTGTTGGGAATCAAATGCTGGTCCTCTGGAAGAACAA
The DNA here is from genome assembly GCF_950005125.1 of Chionomys nivalis. Taxonomy (NCBI): domain Eukaryota; kingdom Metazoa; phylum Chordata; class Mammalia; order Rodentia; family Cricetidae; genus Chionomys; species Chionomys nivalis. Next base: position 3,441,025 of record NC_080098.1, on the reverse strand, counting down.
GAAGTGCATTTATCACTGAGGCATATAGGCAGATCATGTGATAGTTTTGGTTGTCGTCCTCAAAGATTTGTTTATCTTTTATTTTTATGTGTGTGAATATTTTTCCTGCAATATATGTGTACATCCGTGGTGACTGTGGAGGCCAGAAAGGGATTCCCTGGAACTGGAGTTATAGATGGTTCTGAGCCACCAAGTGGGTGCTGGGAACCAAACCCAGTTCCTCTGTAAGAGCAGCCAGTGCTTTTCCCTGAGACATCTGTCCCACCACTTTCTCATTTTTGACAAACCTACTTACTGATTTCCTCAGTAGCTGCAATTTATGCTCACTAGCAGTGAGTAAAGTTTCCTCTTTCCTCAAATTCCTGCCAGCATCTGTTGTTCTGTTTTCTTGATGAAAGTCATTCTGAGCTAGTAAGGTGAGAGTATAAATCATTTTAATTTCACCTTTCCCTGATGGCTTAGGATGTTGAACCCATCATCAAATATTATTTGCCATTTCTATTTCTTCCTTTGAGGACTGTCTGCTCACCTCATTACCTCATGTATGGATTGGATTTGGTTTAATCTTGGCTGTTTTTACATAATAGAACCCTATGCGATACAGAGTTGGCAATGATTTCTCAAATCTGTAAGCTGTCTCTTCAGTTGTGAGGTTCCTTCCATTGTTAGGCAGGTTTTTAGTTTGCTATAATCCATGTGTCAGTCCTTGGGTTGTGTTCTCTGCTGTCACAGTCCATTCAGAAGTTCCTACCTCTGCATAGGATGATTGTTGACACGGGACATAGTTGATGTGTCTTCCCTGCAGTTTCAGCATGTCCTGTCTTCACATGAAGTCTGTGATCTATTTTCAATGTTTCATGTAGTTTGAGACTCGACCTGATTTCATTCTTCTACAGGTACATACCCAGTTTTCTCAGCACCATCTGTAAAAGGATCTTTCCTAATGACATCTGGGTTTAAGGGAAAAAATGAAGTACCTTCTAGGGCTGGGTTGATGAATCCATGATTAAGAGCACTTGCCGCTCTTGCAGAGGACAAAGGTTCAGTTAACAGCACCCATATGGCAGCTCACAATCCCTTATATCTCTAATTCTAAGGTATCTGATGTCATCTTCTGGAGAGTAGTTGACTGTTCAGTTTTCATGAGTTTGTAGGCATTCTGGGGGTAGAATTGTTGTTGAATTCTAGCATTATTCCATGGTAATCCAATAGTACACAGCTGGTTACTACATTTTCTTTTGTATCTGTGAATGTTTGCTTTGTTACTGATTATGTGATCAATTTTTGAGAAGGTTCCATGAGATGCTGAGAAGAAGGTATTTTCTTTTCTGTTGGGTGGAATGTTCTATAGATGTCTATTAATTTCATTTGTTTCACTACATCTTTGATATCTCTTATTGCTCCATTAAGTTTCTGTCTGTTTAGCCTGTCCATTGGTGAGAGAGGAGTGTTGAAACCTACTATTAGAGTGTGTGTTTCCCTTCTTTGAGTTGTGGTGGTGGAGAGTTGTCAGATGTCTGTGTTATTATGGGTGTTCTTAGCTTCCTTGGTTTGTGCTTTGCCTTCTAGTAGTTTCTGTAAGGCTGGGTTTGTGGCTACCTATTATTTAAATCTGTTTTTGTCCTGGAATATCTTTTTTCTCCATTGATGGTGAATGCAAGCTTTGCTGCGAATAGTACTCTGGGATTGCCTTCATGGTCTCTTAGTGTTGGCAGCACATCTATCTAAGACATTCTGGCTTTCATGGTTTCCACTGAGAAGTCAGGTGTAATTCAAGTGCCTACGGACTCCTGATCTTTGATGAAGAAACCAGAAATACATGGGAGACCATTCTCTCCCTTATAAGAGATCATGTCAGCACACAGAAGCCACCCTATTGCTGACACACCCCCACATCCCAAAAAATATTTAATGGAAAGGAATTCCCACACAGACCTCAACCTAAAACCAGATATCTTGAACCTAACAGAAGAAAAAGAAGGGAAGATCCCTGAAATCATTGACATAGGAAAAGACTTTCTGAGCAGAACACTATTAACACAGACACTAATTTCAACAATTAATAAATGGGATCTCATGAAACTGAAAAGCTTCTGCATGACAAAAGATCCCATCATTCAGACAAAGTGGCAGCTTACAGAATGGTAAAATATTTTTTTATCAACTACACACCCAATAGAGGGCTAATATCCAAAATTCTACAAAAAACCTCAAACAAAATGTATAAAGAACTCAAAAGGCTAGATATCAAGAAAACAAATGACTCAATTAAAACTGGGAATTTTTAAACAGAGAATTCTCAATAGGGAATCTTAAGTGGCTGAGAAAGACTTAAATGTTCAACATTCTCAGTCATTAGTGAAATGCAAACCAAGTCTGCTTTGAGAGTCCATTTTACACCTGTCAGAATCCTTAGGATCAATAATACGATTGACAGTTCCTGCTGGCAAGGACATAGAATAAGGGGTACACTCATCCACTGCTGGTAGGAGTGCAGACTCATACAGTCACTATGGAAATGAGTGTGGATTTACCTTAGAGAGATGGGAACTGATCTACCTTGTGATCCAGCTCTATCACTCTTGGGCATTTACCCAAAGGAAACTTCATCCTACCACAGAGACGCTTACTCAACCATGTCCATTGCTGCTCTATTAATAATGCCCAGAAATTGGATAACATATTCAAGACATGAATATGAATGGATAATAAAAATTGGAACCTTTATACAAATGAATATTACTCAGCCATTAAAAAGAATTAAATTCACAGTAAATGGGTAGAACTAGGGGGAGAAATCACCCTGAGTGAGGTACCCAGACACAGAAAGCCAAATGTGGCATGTATTAGCTTACATGTGGATATACAGAATCACAGAGATTAAGCATAGAGTAACAGACTAAGGAGGAGAGAAGCATCTCATCAGGAAAGAAGAAATAGAATAGAAAGGTACAGGCTGGTGAGGGGAGGTGCAAGGAGAGAAATAGAGGGACGAGGGAGTGTATACAGGGAGAAACAGCTAAAACTAAGGCCACGGAAGTAGTGTGCAGTGGCATGGGTATTGATACAGTCGATGCTTCCTGAAATAAATGCATATGTGAAGGCAATCTAACAGAGAAATCAAATAACAGGGTGATGAGACTGTGTCTGAGAGCTTTCTCCTTCTGTCTTGCATTCCATTCTTTAGGTTGGGATTAAAGATGTGCACCACTGGGATTAAAGGCGTGCACCGCCAGGTTTCTATGGCAAACTAGTGTGGCTACTGAGATTAAAGGTGTGTGCTACCACTTACTCTCTGATCTTCAGCTAAACTTTCTTTATTAAAATACAAATGAAATATCACTACACGTAAGTATCACGAAACATTGTAAAGGAGGGGACACATAGATTATAAGAGCCAGAGCATCATGGAGTTTGCTGTGACATTGTATCTCCTAGGAATGTCAGAATCTACACCAATAAAATCTTATTAACATGGCTGCTTAAGTATGAGCTGAATAAGGACAAGAGGCAATCTATAAGGGACAAGGGGCCAACCAGCCCTACACAAAGAACTATAGGGAACTCACAAATGCCGGGAGTGGAGAAACAGTTTTAGTCCTACTGTGGGAAGAGTACACGAAATGCTTATCCAATACCAAATGGTGAGCCCTGAATCATACATACAAATAACATTATACTAAATTAAAGTATGTGTGTGTTATAGTTTCTTAGGTACTTAACAGTATGAATCCTTGTGATTTTTTTCACATATCCATACTATTATTTTGCTCTCCTTTCTCCCTGTGTATTTATCTCCCTTCAACCTAATTATAACCCTGACAGCATACAGACAAGTAACATACAGATCGGGCAGGTTACATACACATATGCATGTAACAAAATTAATGAAAAATCCATGAATTTGAAAGGGAACAAGGAGGCATATAAGAGCGGGTTTGAAGAAAAAAAGTAAAAGGAGAAATGATGTTTCATTGTTACAAAATATTTGTATAACTATGTAAAGACGTGTTGCATTTGTTGAATTATAAGTAAAAATGTGTTGCTGTTTTACCTTGTCTGCCTAAGGCACCTGATTAGTCTAACAAAAAGCTAAATGGCCAATAGCAAGAAAGAGGTATAGGCAGGACTTGCAGGCAGGGAAACTGAGTAGCAGGAGGAATTTAGGCTTAGAAAGGAAGAAAGAAAAAGAGATACCAGGGAGAAACCAGTGGCCAATCAGACACACATGGAGGAAGCAGGAAACCAAGACATACAGAATAAAAGAAAGGTAAAAAGCCCCAAGGAAAAATGTAGATGAATAGAAACAGGTTAAATTAAGTTCAAAAAGCTAGCAGGACGAGCTTAAGCTAAGACTAAGCACTTATAATTAATAAGAAGCATTCATAATAAATTATTTGGGAGTTTCTTGGTGGCCCAAAGGAAAATTCCAACTACACATAATACAATAAATAAAATAAAGAAGTAGTTGTTTTTAAAGAATTAACATAAAAGGTAAAAAAGGGACACAGCCAAGACTGTTAAATAGACAAGCTTGTCTCAGAAAAAAAAAAGAAGATAAAAAGAGATGTAACATATCCCTATTACCTGCTCTGAAGAATTTTTCACAGATACTGCCACGGCATAACCACATGGGAATAAGGTGGCCTGCATTAATTAAAAGAGTTTCTAATAGTAAAGTATATTACAGTTGCTTATGACTTAAAATGTCATTATAAAATATCTAGCAAATTAAATTCAACTTGATTACATTATCATTTCTTCCCACTACATTCCTTAGGATGAATTTTAATTTATTAACGCCATGTATCACTAAGCTAAAATCCTGATACAATTATCTCACTTGATCCTGAGTGGCATTCAGAAGTAGACATAGAAAGCAAGCTTGTCAGGTTTTTGTGTGTCTATGACTACCAGCCTGATGACTGTAGACTTCAACTTTTTAAAATTTGTACAAAAAAAAATGTTTCAATGAGTTCTTTGATGAGGAATGATTTTAGAAGGACTAGTATGTGAAAACTTGCTTTATTTAAGCACCCGTAGAACATTAATCCTTTCTCACTTCAGTCTTCTATAAAAAGAATTCAGGAGTAGTTAATGCATAAGCAATAGCTATTACAATAGTCTTACTAATTGACCTTGTAATGACAAAATATGGGAGATCTTGGTCAAACAGAGATAATACTTCCAATTCAAATGTCTTAGCTAAAGTGATTTTGAATTTCTTCTGTAGACTCTTCTCAAACTCACAGAGATCCCCCTGCCTCTGCCTCTTGAGTACTGGGAGTAAAGGAATGTACCACCACTGACCAGCAAATTTTGTACTTCTTAAGGCATCTTGAAACTAAGATGAGTGTTGAAATGAATTTTGAGAACTTAGGTCCTGATAAAACTGTACAAGAATACTTTTTATTTGCCTTTATTTTTTTAAAAAAGATCTTTATTATTTTTATTTTATGTATAAAGTGTTTTGCCTACATGTATGTCTGTATACCACACGTGTGTCTGGTGCCCACGAAGGCCAGAAGAGGGCATCAGACCTCCTGAAATTAGAGTTATAGTTATGGGTCCTGGGGATTTAACCCATTTCTTTGGAAGAGCAGGCAGTGCTCTTACCCATGGAGCCATTTCACCAGGCCCAGGGATATTTTACAAAACAAAACAACAATAAAAGATACTATGGAAAACAACTGGGCACTGCTGCAAAAGTACTTGATTGTCTCAAATACAGATGAGGAGACACACTGATGGCTAGGAAAGACTGAAACTCAAAAGGGCTGCTAGGGACAAAACTACAATTCTAGCCAGAGGCACAACAGCTGCAAGATTTAGAAATCTAAGCTTTTGCCCTAGGACTTCCCACCACTGTCTGGGAACTGGCATAGCCTTCTTGCTTAAGAGTACTCGCAAGAGGCTTTCTGACGTCACGCAGGCGGAGACTTTAAAATCCAAATGGCTCCTGGTTGGCATTGGTGGGTGTCTTCCTAAGCAGTTGTGCATTTTACTGGAAGTGGGCGCTGGGGGTCAAGAACCAGAGAGAAAGGTAACTGCTGGTATGGGGTTAACTCTGTTCCTGCTAAGAAACTCTGTGGCATCAGAGACCTGGGGCGGCATCTGCCAGGTTCTGGGTTCAGGGATCAGTAAGTTTGTGTGGGCAGCGCCTGGAGAGGGAAAAGAGGATGCTGATTGCTGACCAAGGTGTTCCGCAGGGAGGGGGAGAAGGGGAGGACTGCCTGGGAGGGACAGGTTAAAACACTGCGTTCCTGTGGTAATGCAGCATCCGAAAAGCCATGTAAGAAGAAAAAGTCTGGGAAACTGAAGGCTTGAGAATAAGACCTAAGTGGAATGTAAGCAGTCGAACAAGGAGTGATGTGACTCAGTGCACAGCCTATTGTGCTAAAGTCCCCAGCTCAAACAAACAATAAAGTGGGTGTTATTATTTGGTGTTAGTATTTGGGAATCTGCATTGGCCTGCCTGTCCTTAGGGTCCTGACAGGAAACCTCCTCACCTGTAGCCACTAAGAGCACTTCACCTGTAGCCACTTCTGGGCACATTTGCTATGGTTCCTTGTAACAGGTGGACCTACCCCTAACCTCCCCCTTCTCCTGGCGCTACCTCCCTCTCTCTCCCGCACTCTTTACCCCATGGGACTAGTCTGCTCCCCTCTCTGCCTTCTCTGTCCCTTCTCTCTCATCTTCCAATAAGCCTCCTGTATAAGCCTTATCGCATAGAGTGACTTCTCTTCACTACATATATATATATATATATATATATATATATATATATATATATATATATAATTTTATCAACAGTGAGTTCTGTCTTATCCTAGAAAGAAGCCAGGGCAGGACCAGAAAAAGCTGAGTGGCTAGCATCTAGTGCTGCAGAGACGAAGACAGGGTCTGACATAGGTATGCTTATGATACTAAAATATTTTGAGAATGGAAGCAGCCTCTACATTATGTTATGGAACGGATTGCTTGTCTTTACTGAAAGGGAGATTAGAACCAGAAAGACAATAGTGGGTATTAAACTATGGGGTTAAACATAAAGCAAGAAAAGTAGATATTAGGAAAAGAGAATGAATCCTGATTTTGAAGCCAAAGGAAACATTTTGAGGAGAGTTAAGGAGCCTGAGATTTCTTGTCAAGCAGTCTGTGAGTTACCATTGAAATAGACATAAGAGATACCAGTGATGTATTCGGGATAACACATTGAAATTTTGCGATCATGGATTGCCGTGTGATGCAGGAATCATATATGTTCATTTTTGCATTGTCTTGCTCGAGTGTATTGAATACTTGAAGTTGCATAGGTGTTATCTTTAGTGAGGACTTAAGTATACATGACAAACAAATACAGCACACAGGGAAAATACTATCGTAAAGGAATAAACTTAGTTACTCTTCTACTTCAGAATAAAAGTGACAATTATTGCTTAATGATCCACTTGCATCTGGAACATTTTTCTGATATTGAAATCATGAATTAGGTTCTGAGCATGAAGCGCAGTTCCATTTCCACCGGTGGTGCTGGCTGCCTCTCCACACAGGAATTAAGATCTCAGGACCTCGACGAACCAGACCTTTATACCCGTCAAGCGTAAGTGCCTCCAACTATGGATCTCAGCTGCATGCTGCCATGTTCTGTAGCTAGTTCTCAGAAACTGTAGAATCAGATGGTGAAAGTGGGTCTTCTCTAGTTCCACACTTGAGTCGCTCACTCTCCAAAGGTTAGTAATTCCTTCAGAGAGCTATGGTTTTACTGTCTAAGTCTGGCAGTATTAATTATATTAGCAATTAAACTAAGAAAATGTCAATATAAACTCAATTTAAAATAACAATCTTATTATAAGGTTTCAAAACTAAAATGGTTTTATTTATTTATTTGCTTCTTTGTTTGTTTTGGTTTGTTTTGGAGACAAGATTTCTCGATGCAGCCCTAGTCTTCCTGGCATTCACTCTGTAGACCAGGTTAGCATCGAACTTTGGGATATACCTTTCTCTGCTTCCAAAGTGCTCAGATTAAAGGTGCGTGCCACCACCACCTACAATGCTTTTAATTTAAAAAAAAAATCTGGGTAAGCAAGATGACTCAGCAGGTAAAGGCACTTATGAACAAACCCAAACACCTGCTTTCAATCCCCAGACCCACATGGTAGAAGAGAACCTGCTGCATCAGCAGCTACTGACCACCAGCTGCTCGCTCTCTTTCTGTCTCTCTCTCTCTCTCTCTCTCTCACACACACACACACACACACACAATAATAAATGTAATAAAGTTAAAATATTTCCAATGCAAAACAATTTCATTGGGCAGCAAAACATGGTCTCCCCTTTTAACGTCAGATCCCTTTAATATCTGACTAATGAAAGACAGTTAGAATCTATTCTGCTGCTGCATTCAGACTGTCCTAGCAGCCAGTCTCTAGGTAGCAATGTATGCATGAAAGGATGAGCATGAGAAGAACAAACAACATCTTAGTTTTGATGTAGTGATACCTAGATATACATACCTTGGAGAACATGTCTAGTCTAGATCAGCAGTTGTCTGGATTGGAGGTGGGGAAGTTTGATACAGATTGACAGGAAACAGTCTGTTATTTGTATGACCTGGGGTATGACCTCACCTTTTTGTACTTTGAATCCCTTGTGTATAAGATTGGGGATAGGTTGAGCGGTGGTGCACGTATTTAATTAAACGGAGGCAGTCTAATCTCTGGGTTTGAGGCCAGCCTGGTCTACAGACAAATTCCAAGACAACCAGAGCTACACAGAAAAACCTGTCTTCCAAAAAAAGAAAGAAAAAGAGTGGAGATACTGGGAGATTGCTCAGTGGTTTAGAGTCGTTCCTATTCTACCACAGGACCCAAATTCAGTTCCCAGTACCCACATTGGGCAGGTCACAAGCGCCTGTGACTCCAGCTCAAGGAGATCTGGTGCCCCTTTTGTGACCTCCATAGGCACTCTCGTGCATGTGTGGTTATGCCTATACAAACAAAATATACATAGAATATAAAATAGAACTTTTCACTTTTTTAATGGAGATAATGGCAGACTCTCCTTTACAAGTTGTTCTGAATATTTATTGAGTGTTTATATAGGTCAACTGCTCTTAAGTTCTTCATGCATATTAACTCTTGATACTCGGTGACAACTTTCCCTTAAGGCACAATGGCAAACAAGGGAGTACAAAAAAGGGAGCAGTTATAGGGGCATAAATAGAGACGAAAGTGTTTAGGTTATTGAACAGGCCTTTAGACTACTTGGTACAGAAGATCTATGGGCCTGAAACACACCTTTAAGGATAATATATGTGTTGATAATGTCATGCACAAGGAAATTTGGTTTGTTATTTGTGGTGCTGAGGATTGAGCACAAGCTGAACAAAACACTGAGATACATCCCTGTCACAGAAGTACATTTCATTCCCCCCATATTTTATACCTAAACTGCTGTAACTTCATGGTATGCTCTCCTGCTTTAAGGAATGCATTGTCTTTAGTTATTTAAAGCTTAAAGACTAATGTTTGATGCTGTTGTTACGATGTGTGTGTGTGTGTGTTTGCGTGTGTGATGGATAGCCTTGAAATAATGCAGACTTGAACACAGAAGGAAATGTTTTTGATTGCCTTCTTAATATGCAACTTGGTATGTTTTCTTTTTTTTCTTTTTTTTTTTTTTTAGGAAGAAATAGTATATTAACAATAGATGAGAACAGGGTAGTTTAACATTGCTTCAAATATATTAAACAAACCCATTACTGGTCATACCTGTCCTGTTGTTGTTGTTTTTTTTTTTTTTTTTTTTTTTTTACTTATTTATGTATTTTTATTCTTTTTTAATTAAAATTTCCACCTGCTCCCCATTTCCCATTTCCCTCCCCTCCTCCCAAATATTGCCCTCCCCCCACTTCCCTCCCCCTATCCCCACTCCTCTTCTCCTCCCCCCACTCCATTCCCCCTCCCTCTCGATACTGAAGAGCAGTCCAAATTCCCTGCCCTGCGGGAAGACCAAGGTCCTTCTATCTACGTCCAGAAAGGTGAGCGTCCAAACAGGCTAAGCTCCCACAAAGCCAGTTCATGTATTAGGATCGAAACCTAGTGCCATTGTCCTTGGCTTCTCATCAGTCTTCATTGACCGCCATGCTCAGAGAGTCCGGAATCAACCCATGCTTATTCAGTCCCAGACCAGCTGGCCTTGGTGGGCTCCCAATAAATCAGTTCCACTGTCACAGTGGGTGGGTGCATCCCTCGTGGTCCTGATTTTTTGCTCATGTTCTCCCTCCTTCTGCTCCTCATTTGGACCTTAAGAGCTCAGACCGTTGCTCCAAATTGAGACTCTGTCTCTACCTCGATCCATCGCCAGATGAAGGTTCTAAGGTGATATGCAAGATATTCATCAGTATAGGATAGGGTCATTTCAGGTTCCCTCTCCTTAGTTGCCCAAGGTACCAGCTGAGGACATATTCCTGGACACCTGCGAACCCCTCAAGAGTCAAGTCTCTTGCCAACCCTAAGATGGCTCCCTTAGATAGGATATATACTTCGCTGCTCCCGTATCCATCCTTCCTATATCCCAACCATCCCAATCCTCCGAGCTCCATAAAGGATACAAGACCTATCCATGATAAAGTATTTATTCAGAAAAATATCCAACATCTATATAAGTATTAAATTGTCTGATTTGAGTGATTTTGCAGTGTGGTTTAAATTCTGGTTTGTCTGAGACAGGGTTTCTCTGTCTAGCTCTGGCTGTCAGTGGAACTCATTCTGTAGACCAGGCTGGCCCTGAACTCACAGACATCTGCCTGCCTCTGGCTCAGGAGTGCTGGGATTTGCTGGGATTAAAGGTGTGAGCCACTAGCACCCAGTTTTATTGTTTTTTTAAAAGCAATGTATAAGTAAAACCCACAGTTTTACAAAAATAGCTATTCAAGTAATCCACACAAAGTTGTTTTCACCGTTAACAATTTCTATGGCATTTGACATGGGCTACAAACATGGCCCTGTGGTAAAGTACTTTCTTAGCATGTGGCTTCAGACCTGGGCTCAATTCCCAGTACCATCAAAAAGAATAAAACAAAACAAAACAACTACTTTTTACTAGGAAGACCCTTTTCCCTTCCTCAATAAAAGAGAGGTCAGGAGTGTGCCTTGTATCAGCAATTCCAGCACTTTGTTATCAGACACTGGGGGGATTGCAAGTTCCAGGTCAGGCAGGGTCACATAGTAAGACCCTATCTAAAATACATAACAGCCAGGAAATCTTAAAATGAAAAATGGTCTATGTTTAGTAATAGTGCAAGTTAGTTTGAGTCATGAAAAATTTAAACAAAAATCAGTCTATAAGAAAATGTTGATGAGGGTCTGAAGAGGTGGCTCAGCATCTAAGAACACTGCTTACTCTTCCAGAGGTGCTGAGTTCAGTTCCCAGTAACCACATACTGGCTCACAACTGTCTATAGTGTGATCCCATGTCCTCGTCTGACAAAGTTGGACGTGCAGGTAGAGTACTCATATAAATAAAAATAAGTTTTTAAAGAAAAAAAGGAAGGAAGGAAGAAAGGAAGGAAAAGAAATGAAGGAAGAAAAAGTTGATGAAGCCCGGTGGTGGTAGTGGTGGGAGCACATGCCTTTAATCCCAGCACTCAGGAGCCAGAGGCAGGAAGAGCTCTATGCGTTAGAGGCCAGCCTGGGCTACAGAGTGAGCTCCAAGACAGCCAAGCCTACACAAAGAAACCCTGTCCCATAAAACCAAAAGAGTTGATGATCTAAATATTTGTGCAGTAGGACATACCTATAATCCCAGATTTGGAAAGCAGGAGAATCCATTGTTCTGGGCTATGTAAACTCATGACTCAAAAAAAAAAGAAGAATAAAAGAAAAGAAAAACTATATGTATGTAGGACTGGAGGGTTTTTTTCTGTGATTAAGAAAACTGTTTGCTCTTGCAGAGGACCTGAATTCAATTTCTGGCACTCACACAGAAACTCAAACCATCTGTAACTGCAGTTCTTCTCATCTAGGAGCACACAACACACATGCTTACATGCAGTGAAGATGTTTATATGCATAAATATACATGTACATAATAATTGACGAGAGGCTGAAGAGGTAGCTCAGCAGTTAAGAGCACTTGTTCTTCCAAAGGGCCTGTGTTCATTGCCAGCACCTGCTTGGTCAATCACAACCCTCAGTAACTCCAGTCCCCTGGATCTGATGCCCTCTTCTGGCCTACTTGAACATTGTGTGCACAAAGTTTACAAAACACCTAGACACATAATTTATTTTAAAAATAATTGAGCAAGACATGGTGGTGCATGCCAGTAATCCCAGCACTCTGGAAGCTGAGAGGAGAATCTTGAGTTCAAGGTTAGCCTGAGCTACATAACAAGTCCAAGGTTACCCTGGTATGTATAGCAAAAACCTTTCTAAATTTTAGAAAATAGATATTAAGAGGGATTACAGCATAAACAATAAAATATCAAAATGGAAAAGTCAAAATAACCAGAAAAAAATCAAATATTAACTCTCACAAAATGATTTATTAACAAATTATTTTACAGATGAATGCTTTCAAATAATTAAAGGTCAGATGGTTTTTAAACATGAGAGTTGTCATAGAACATAAACACAATTATCAAGAGGCTACTATATGCGTGTACAACAACTTATAGGCATCATAATAAAATCAAACCAATCACCGACAGACATAATATACAAAGCTCAATAATTGCTATCAAAATGTATTTGGCAAATAGGCAATTATTATTTAAGATAAGGTCTTGCTCAGATTAGGTGAGTCTCTAGCCAGAATCTTTGGGCCTTCCTTAGTCCTCTAAATGCTGGAATTAGATGCATGCATGGCAACAACTGGCTCAGCAAATGCTTTACGCATGACCATATGCCTGGTACTGTAATAGATGTCTGAACTAATATAGCACAACACCTGCCCCATGGACTCCATTTCAAGTGGGACGATGGCTACAGGAACAAGTATTTCCCATTACAAGATTATTAAGTTAGCTACAAAGTAGTAGATTTCATAATGGCATTTTTACACATGTTTTCTTCTTCCACACCCTGCCCTCTGGCCTTTGCCTTGCCCTCCCCTCTGTCCCATTCTTGCTGTTTTTCCATTGCCCACAACAACCTAATTTCTGCTCTCCCAGTACAATATTGCATTATCTTCTGTCAGTGTTCCTGTACCCTAATCCTTCAGGTCTCTTTTTCCCTCTCACAGTTCTCTAGTTTCATGAGTCATCCACACATGGACACCGACCCACTCACACATAGAAACTTCAATCAAGGCTGCACACATGAGAGAAAACATAGTGCTTATCTGAATGCAGTTTATTTCAGCTAACATTCTGAATTGAAATTTCACCCATTTTCCTACAAATGTCAGTTTTTTACTTTTAAATCTGTGTGTGTGTGTGTGTGTGTGTGTGTGTGTGTGTGTGACCACAGAGATGAGAGATGTCAGACCCTCCTGGGGCTTGTGTTACAGGTGGTTGTGAACTGCCTGGTTTGAGTGTTGGGAATCAAATGCTGGTCCTCTGGAAGAACAAGAAGTGCTCTTTATCACTGAGGCATATAGGCAGATCATGTGATAGTTTTGGTTGTCATCCTCAAAGATTTGTTTATCTTTTATTTTTATGTGTGTGAATATTTTTCCTGCAAAATATGTGTACATCCGTTGTGACTGTGGAGGCCAGAAAGGGATTCCCTGGAACTGGAGTTATAGATGGTTCTGAGCCACCAAGTGGGTGCTGGGAACCAAACCCAGTTCCTCTGTAAGAGCAGCCGGTGCTTTTCCCTGAGACATCTGTAACACCACTTTCTCATTTTTGACAAACCTACTTACTGATTTCCTCAGTAGCTGCAATTTATGCTCACTAGCAGTGAGTAAAGTTTCCTCTTTCCTCAAATTCCTGCCAGCATCTGTTGTTCTGTTTTCTTGATGAAAGTCATTCTGAGCTAGTAAGGTGACAGTATAAATCATTTTAATTTCACCTTTCCCTGATGGCTTCACCTTTCCCTGTCCATTGGTGAGAGAGGAGTATTAAAGTCTCCTACTATTAATGTGTGCGGTTTGATGGCTGCCTTGAGTTTTAACAATGTTTCTTTTATGTACGTGGGTGCTTTTATATTAGGGGCGTAGATATTCAGGATTGAGATTTCATCCTGATGAATTGTTCCTGTTATGAGTAGAAAATGTCCCTCTCCATCTCTCCTGATTGATTTAAGTTTGAAGTCAACTTTGTTAGAAATTAGTATGGCCACACCTGCTTGTTTCCTAGGTCCATTTACTTGATAAGCCTTATCCCAGGCCTTTACTCTGAGTAGGTGCCTGTCTTTGTGGTTGAGGTGTGTTTCTTGTAAACAGCAGAATGTTGGATCCTGTTTTCATATCCAATCTCTTAGTCTGTGCCTTTTTATAGGTGAGTTGAGTCCATTGACATTAAGTGATATTAATGACCAGTGGTTGTTAACTCCGGTCATTTTTTTAGTAGTAGATTTTGTGTGTTTCCCTTCTTTGAGATGTGCTGGTAAAGGATCTCTAGATGTCTGAGTTACTGTGGTCATTGTTGGACTCCTTGATTAGTGATTTTCCTTCTATTACTTTCTGTAAGGCTGAATTTGTGGCTACGTATTGTTTAAATTTGTTTTTATACTGGAAAATTTGTTTTCTCCATTTATTGTGAATGAAAGCTTGGCTGGGTATAGTAGTCTGGGCTTGCATCCATGGTCTCTTCGTTTCTGCAGTACATCTATCCTGGACCTTCTGGCTTTCTTGGTTTCCATAGAGAAGTCAGGTGTATGTCTGATAGGTTTACCTTTATAAGTAACTTGGCCTTTTTCCTTTGCTGCTCTTAGTATTCTTTCTTTATTCTGTATGCTTTGTGTTTTGATTATTATATGGCAAGAGGATGTTTTTTTTTGATCCAGCCTATTCGGTGTTCTCTATGCTTCTTGAACCTTCATAGGTATATCTTTCTTTAGGTTGGGAAAGTTTTCTTCTATAATTTTATTAAATATATTTTCTGGACCATTGAGCTGTGCTTCTTCTCCTTCTTCTATTCCTATTATTCTTAGGTTTGGTCTTTTTATTGTGTCCCATATTTCCTGAATGTTTTGTGATGAGAATTTGTTGGCCTTGCTGTTTTCTTTGATCAGCGTGTTTATTTTCTCTATGGTATCTTCAGAATCTGAGATTCTTTCTTCTATCTCTTGTATTCTGTTGGTTATGCTTGCTTCTTTAGTCTCTATTCGTTTACCTAGATTTTCCCTGTCCAGCTGGCCTTCTGTTTGTGTTTTCTTCTTTGCCTCCATTTCAGTTTTTAAGTCTTGAACTGTTTCCATTATCTGTTTGATTGTTTTTCCTTGGTTTCCTAGGGTATCATTCACTGATTTACTCAATTCTTCAAACTTTCTGTTATACTTCTCATCCATTTCTATAAGGGCATTTTTTACATGTTGTTTAAGGGCGTCAATCACTTTCATAAAGTCAATTTTATCTACTTCTTCATGATTAAGGTGTTCATGTCCTCGTGTTGGGAGGTCGCTGGGTTCTGGTGGTTTCATATAGTTTTTCAGATTGTTGGGTGAATTCTTGCATTGGCGCCTGCCCATCTCTTTCTCCGAATGCTCCCCTATGGATCTTCTTTTAACGGATCAGGTCTCCTTGCCTACTGATGTACTTTCCCAGTGATGGCACCCTGCAGTGATAGCTCTCCTGGTGCTCCAGTGATGTCTCTCCTGGTATCAATATCAGATCTCCGTGCCCAAAGACGGCTCTCCTGGTACCCATATTAGCTCTCCCACTGATGGCTCTCCTGGTGCCTAGATCAGATCTCCGTGCAGGTTGGGCAGTTTGTAAACAAAGGCCTTACCTTGCTTGGTGCGGGCAGGCTGGAGAAACAAAGGAAGTCTCGCCTGCCTACTTGCCCTGAGGATTTGCCTCCAGCGCCAGACAGACTGAGCTGGATGGTGTTATGTGCCCAAAGAGGAAAGGGGGCAGAAGGAAGAAGGGTTCTGGATGCAAGCTGGGTGGGACAAGAAGAGAGAGGCAGTATGCAGGGTGTAGAGCCCCTGCAGGGAGCCCAGGGAGTATAGGGTGGGGGATGAGGAACTTCAGAGTTCCCTGTCCAGGGCTGCTTCCCCCGCTGCCGGTCCGGTCGCAAACTCACCCTGCTGCTGTCTCTCCTGGTGCCTAGATCAGATCTCCGTGCAGGTTGGGTAGTTTGTAAACAAAGGCCTTACCTTGCTTGGTGCGGGCAGGCTGGAGAAACAAAGGAAGTCTTGCCTGCCTACTTGCCCTTAGGATTTGCCCCCAGCGCCAGACAGACTGAGCTGGATGGTGTTATGTGCCCAAAGAGGAAAGGGGGCAGAAGGAAGAAGGGTTCTGGATGCAAGCTGGGTGGGACAAGAAGAGAGAGGCAGTATGCAGGGTGTAGAGCCCCTGCAGGGAGCCCAGGGAGTATAGGGTGGGGGATGAGGAACTTCAGAGTTTCCTGTCCAGGGCTGCTTCCGCCGCCGCCGGTCAGGTCACAAACTCACCCTGCTGCTGTCTCTCCTGGTGCCTAGATCAGATCTCCTTGCAGGTTGGGTAGTTTGTAAACAAAGGCCTTACCTTGCTTGGTGCGGGCAGGCTGGAGAAACAAAGGAAGTCTTGCCTGCCTACTTGCCCTGAGGATTTGCCCCCAGCGCCAGACAGATTGAGCTGGATGGTGTTATGTGCCCAAAGAGGAAAGGGGGCAGAAGGAAGAAGGGTTCTGGATGCAAGCTGGGTGGGACAAGAAGAGAGAGGCAGTATGCAGGGTGTAGAGCCCCTGCGGGGAGCCCAGGGAGTATAGGGTGGGGGATGAGGAACTTCAGAGTTCCCTGTCCAGGGCAAGGATTACCTTTATAACAAGACCATGCCTTCAAGCTCCCATGTTTTTGGAGTAGATTCATTCATAGGGCTCTCACCTGCCTGAAGTCTCATGTCTTTGTATCATTAGTATCTGACTCTGGGGACTAAGTTACCAACATGAATTCTGCAGAATAAACATTCAAATTGTCCTAGTCCATTATAACAGAAGTTTAGGTGATAGAACGTAAAGCACAAACCATGAGGAACATAATGTACAGCCTGGTATGGCCTTTAATCCCAGAATTCCAAAGGCCAAGGCAAATAGATCCTCTGAATTCAATGCTACCCTGATCTACATGATCAATACCAGGCCAGCCAAAGCTACTCAGTCCTGGTCTCAAGAAAACATAAAGTGCAGCCTGGGTACCATTGTTTATAGTTGCAAAACCATAGCAGTAAGGTCTGATGAAAACGATGAGATTGTCTTATTTTGATTTCCTGATACTTGAATAAAACACAGAATAAAACTAATGAAGGGGGCTGGAGAGATGGCTAAGAGCACTGTCTGCTCTTCCAGAGGACCCCAGTTCAATTACCAGCAACTACATGGTGGCTCACAACCAGCACATTGTATGCATAGGAGATAAATAAATCTTTCAAAAAAAAAAAAGACACTAACAGAGGGAAGAGTTTATTACATTAATCATCAAGGGAATTAAGGGCAGAAACTCAAGCAGGAGCAGAGGTGGGAACTATGAAGCCAAGCTGTTTACTGACTCGTTCTCCATAGTTTGCTCAGCTTGCTTTCTACTACAGTCCAGTATTACCTACTTGGGTGGCACTGCCCACAGAGGACTAGCCCTCTCCCATCAGTCATGAGTTAAAGGAGTGCTTCATAGATATGCCCATGGGCCAGCCTAATGGAGACTTTTCCTTTATTGAGGTTCCATCTTTCCAGATGACTCTAGTTTGTATCTGGTTGACAAAGCTAACCAGCAGAGAGATGAAGTTTAAAAGTATTATAAAGAAAGACAAGCACAGATCAGATGTGGTGCTGCACATGTGTGATCCCAACACTTCAGGAAACTGAGGAAGGAAAGCTGTTTGTTTGGAGACACAGGGACGAAAGGAGATTTAGTGACAGATAATGACTAATGTACTTATAGAAGTACATTGAATGTAGGAAAATGAAAAGGTTTTTGAGGAGAATCCTATACTCAGCTGTTAAACACTGTGCAAAGTAATTTGTGTAATGTGAACGAATACACAAAAATTAATGATGAATAAGATCTTCAGAGTAGACTCAAATATCTTCAAACAGGTATGCATGCAGTGTAGCTTTAAAATACACTTTTACTGTAGCCTTTATGCTTGCTAACACGGTTGCTCGTTATCTTCCTGTTTCTCATAGGTATCTCTTTGCACTATCCAAGAGCTCCCTCTATGCAGTGGAAGCCCCTCATACCTGGCCTAACATCCTGGCAGCCTTGGTATGGCTGATAGACTGCATCAAGGTATTTGATTGATAGTTTAAATCTTACCTTTAAACGTTTAGTTTTTGTTTTGTTTTGTTTTTCCTCACAATGAATTTCTATTCTCTCCCTATCTGACTTTTGCAACTTGTCTCCAAACCTGCTTCTGCTTTCAAAGCACGTCTGATTTGAAGTTCTTCAAACTGTTAATGTAAGAACGGTGAGCAGGGAGAAGCTCTGCTTGACAAATTGTTTTCCTGTGGTGTTAGAGTTTAGACAAAAATGAACCCATCGTTTTTCTTTGAGAAATTCATTTTGTCATTTTTCAAAAATAGAATCAGTGTTAATCACAAAAAATAGGGAAATATAGAATGAATATTTTCCCAACTTACAGATAACTTTTAAGTCATTTTCTTTGGATATAGCTTTCTTTCTTTCTTTCTTTCTTTCTTTCTTTCTTTCTTTCTTTCTTTCTTTCCTTCCTTCTTTCTTTCTTTGGTATTAGGTGTTGAACCATGGGTCGCTCTACCATTGAGGTGCACTTCAGCCCTGGATATTGGTTTCAAAGTCCTGTTTACTCTAAAACTGTGTACAGTCATGTTTTACTTGCTGATGTTCTGTCACTGATGGATGGCATGGTGGTCCCATAAGATTATTACAGATATGAACTAATTTCTGTCACTTAGTGATGGAGCCATTGCAAAATTGCTCATCTCTGGTGATGCTGATATAAACCTGTGCTGCAGCCATATAAGAGTATAACACATAAGTTAATGTTGCCTGACATGTTTACCCTACTTATTTTATAGAGTGTATGACATTTTTTTAAACAAATGTTTTTTTTTTATTGTAAAACAGTGCCATGTAAATCTGTAGCAGCCTCTTTTTTCTACATATTAACAAGTTTTCCTCCAAGGAAACTTATAGCAATTAAAAATACTCAGCCTCCAGATGTGATAGCACACTTTTTTGAGTCCTAGCACTTGGGGCAGCGGCAGGCAGATCTCTGAGTACAGGGACAGCCTGGTCTATGCAGAGACAGCCCTTCTCTACACAGCCATGGGTGAGCATTGTGTGCCTATGGAGAGGCATTACTGTTTCAGACTCTACCTATGTGGAAACTTTAAAGCTGTTTGTTTTCTCAGTTTTATATCCCGCTACGTGATTTTGCTATTAATTTGAAACTTTTCTTTTTTGGTTGGTTGGTTGGTTTTTTCTGTGAGTGAATCTCACCAAGTTGCCTAGTCTGTACTCTGGGGTCAAAGGTCAAATAATCTTCCCACTGCAATCTGGTAAATAGCTGGAACTACAGGTATGTGCCACTGCATCCAGCTTTTAATCCAGCATTTTATTTGAACCTTTTTGTATGAAATTCTTTCTGTCTCAAACTGAGCCAATGATTTGGGAAGGAATATTGTTGGGTTTGGTTTGGTTTTGTTGTCAGGTTGCTGTGCCTTTGAGAAAAGAATGGCTGGGATATGGTGAGTGGGCGTTTTGGTACATCATTTTGGAATAGAAACTGTATTTCACTGGTAGTCTTAACTGGGATCACCAGTCCTTGGCATTATATCCAGGTTTGGTTTTTGTTGTTGTTTTTTGTTGTTGTTGTTTTTGTTGTTGTTGGTTTTTGGAGTGGACTTCGTATTCCCTAGATTTATGGTCACCCATGTTAGTGTTAGAGCCTCTTTTATTCTGTGTAGGCACTCTTCAGCTGAACCGCACTTCCCAGTCCTGATGATGCCTTTGAAGGCTTTAACTTGTTATTTCTGTGTGTGTGAGCGATGTGTAAACATACTTATCCTGTGGCACACATGTGAAAGTCATAGCATAATATTTTGGAGTTGGTTACTGAGTCTGGTCTGTTGTTCATGTTTTTAATAACTGACAACATGAAAAAAAGAATATTGCTATTTTTTATATTTTTATTTTTTTTAAAGTTGAACTTCAAAGTTTCACACAAGAGTAATTGCCTGGGCTGGAGAGATGGCACAGAGGATAAAAGCATTGACTGCTTTTTCAGAGGTCCTGAGTTCAATTTCAGCAACCCCATGGTGGCTCAAAACCATTATAAGATCTGATGCCCTCTTCTGACATGCAGACAGAACACTGTATACATAGCAAATAAATCTTTTTTTTTTTTTTTGGCTGTTGAAGTCACAAGGGCCCAGTCTTTAATGAGAGGCAAGGGGAGGGAAGGAGAGGGAAGGAAACTGGTGCACTCTGGGGTGATCCAGGCATCTTCCTGCAACCTCCTGCAAGGGATCTCGGGGTCCAGGGATGTCCTGTTTCAGGTCTCGAGCTTGAAGCCTCTCTGGGCATGGCCCAGGCGCTGGAGTCCTGGTCCATATCTGCCCAGAGTCCAGAGGCCTCCTGAGTGTTCTGTGTCCGCCGGGGTGGGGGGGTGAGGGGGTTGGGGGGATGAGGGGTGGAGGGGTGGGAGTGTGATGGGGGTGGGGGGATAAGGGGAGGGGCCTTGACACCACTGCAGCTCACCTGAGCTCTGGTACCCAGAGCACCATCAGCTTATACCTGTGTGAAGCCTCTGTGTGAAGTACCTGTGTGACCTGGACCTTGGATCCCCTGCAGTGATTGCAGCTCCTCCTCTGGTTGCACAAGTGGAGGCAGAGGCTGCAGAGCAGCAGCAAGGGGGAAAGCCGCGGTTTTTTTGTTGTTGTCGTTCTTTTTTCTTCTTTTTCTGCTTCTCCCGCGCGCTGGGAGCCAGCTACAAGCGTGGCAGGAAAAAAAATTGCCTTTTTTCCTTTTGCAATGATGCAAAAAAATAATGATATTACTGTGTATTTGCATGTGCATGGGCACATGTACACATGCTACAACATATATGTGGAATCAAGCCCAGGTTGCCAAAACTGTATATCATGCTTTTACCTCCTTCTCGCTAGCACTTTTTTTCCTTTTATCTTATCAATTTACAAAAACTTATCTCCACTTCCTACTACTGGAACTGCAAATGCTCATCTCCACATTCAGCTTTTACATGGTTACCTTAGCACAAATTCAAATAAATACCTGCAGTCAGCTATGAGGGTAAGCTGAGCAATCCAAGAACAGAGTGGCCAGGCACTAGAGAGAACTTTAACTTCTACCAATGCTTAGACCTAAGGGGCAATCCTCTCCTTGGGCTCCCTCCTCAGGCTCTCTCCTCAGACTAAAGGGACAATCCTCAGAATACTCTGAGCTCTTGTCTCCTCCCCTCTTATATTCCTCTCTCCATCCAGCCCTATCACTCCTGTCTCCACCTCTCTAGTGGTGGGATTGAAGGTGTGGGATCACCTCTGCAGGAGCTCTGTTTCTCTTTTAGACATTCAGTCATGTGTAACCCAGAGTGGTCTTGAACTAACAGATCCCTCTGTCTTTCTCCTTAGTCCTGGGATTAAAGGTGTGTGCCTTCTAGTGGTTTACTCTGCACTCTGATCTTCAGGCAAGCTTTCTTTTTTAAAACATAAAAAAAACCCATCACAATAGTTATTGGGCCTCCAAACTCAATTCGTCATGCTTGTATGGTAAGCATTTTATCCACAGAACATTTTCCCAGCCTATCGATATTATTTAAAATTCTGTGTTTTGCTTACCCCTCCCCCATTGGCTTCAAATTGCATTCATAAACATTAGGGAAACATTCCCATCTTGACAATATTTAACGTTAACATTTGGGGAAGTATTGATTTTCTCATTTATTCATCTCTATTTCTTCAGTAAGATATAGCTTTCTTAATATCAAGTATCATGTTTTTAAGTTCCATTTGTTTTGATGTTTTCTTAACTATATTTCTATGCTGAGACTTGTAGTGATATTTCAAGACTTTCTTGTCTCACTAGTCTTAATAAACTATCTTACCCCATTCTAAATCATTTTCTATTACTACCACTGTTTAAAAAGAAAGGTTTTTTTGTATGTAACAAAAATTATGATATATTCAGATAAAAGGTAGTGTTTTCCCTACAGAAGTGGATGTGCTGTTATCTCAAAAATGGCTTATTAAGCCAGGCTTAGTGATTCTGGCCTGTAATCTCATCTAATTAGGAAGCTAAGGCAGAAGAATCACAGGTATCTGTCCTTACAGGTGCTTCTACAAAGAGAGGTTTAGGCCAGCCTGTGCAACTTAGATCCTGTCACAAGATAAAAAGGAAAAGAGAACTTAAGAATAGCTCAGTGATAGTTTGCTCGTCTAGCATACATATGACTGTTAATTCAGCGCCCCCAACCCCAATGAAGTTACTGCTGGCTGGTGATGGAAGAGAGTATAGGGAGCTTGTCTAAGCAAGTATTAGATCCTGACATAATGGTTGTAGGAACAATTGAAAATGTTCCTTTAAAATATTATTTTTACTTATCTTTGCTTGTGAAAATCTGTGTGAGGCCAGAAGAGAGCACTGGGTCCACTAGAACCAATGTCACAGGCATTTGTGAGATATACGAACTTGAGTCCTCAAGAAAATCACCAAGCACTCTTAACAATTTGAGCCCTCTCTCCAATTCTGAATATATTATTATTCTCTTCACCTCCATATATAATATATTGACTGATGGCCTCTGTCCATTATTTGTTATTTTTTCTGATCCCAAATTGCTTCATAATATTTTATAAGTGGCTTGACAGTTTCTCTTATTCTTCACTGTGCCTCTTTGCTCACTTGGCACACAGTCTGTCTGCATAGCAGCAATTTGACCATGGCCCCATCTCTTTTAGAGACTAAATAAAAAGGTTGCATGAGCTCCAAAATCAATTTTGGTTAGGGCCTGGCTTGGATTTCCTGTGCCCTGAACAATGCTCAGAAATAGTATTTTGTTAGAGAATACCACCTTCACCTGGTGGGAGCTCCATTCTATAGCATTAGGTGAAGACTCTATCTCAAAACAATGTTAGCAAAGCACTTGCGAGATGACTTGATTAAGAGAACTTCCTACCCTTCCGAGAACCAGAGTCCCCGCACCCACACCAGGTAGCTCTTAATTACCTATAACTCCAGCTACAGTGAGTCCAGTGCCCTCTTCTGACCTTGTAGAACACTGTATATATAATAAACAAATCTTTAAAAAAGAATGAATTTTACAAACTATTAAACCACTAATCTAGTGTGCTGTTTGTTTACTATTTAGATTTATCGTGCCAAGAAAGAAAGCACACCTTGTGGAGAAGAAACAGAAGATGGAATTAAGCATGATAAGGTACTATAAATTACTATAAACAATATATAAAGAGGATTCTTTTATATTCTTCACTAAAAGGTGTTCTTTTCTAAGTTCCAGGAGAGTCAAGGCTTCACAGAGAAACCCTGTTTCAGGGGAAAAAAAGAAAGAGGGGGGAGGCTAGAGGAAGTTAACAAGTCATTATATTTTCATGTAAATTATTTTTCTCTCAGTGTTATGTAGTGATGGGGGAATATCACTTTGACACCTATGGCACAAAAGATCAGTGGGGAAAACCAACATTCCTCAAGATGCACTAGGGATGTAAGAGTAGAGAACAGTTCAGCTGTTGTAACTATCCTCCATCTGTCCAGGGAGTACATGGACATAAAAATATCAAGTGTAGCAGGTGGAAAGGTCGAGACTTGAGATCCCTAGAGCGTGTCAGCCAGCCAAACTGATCAAACCAGGGAGAGATCTTATCTAAGACATTAGATGAAAGCAGCTGAGTAAGGCTCACAATGTAACCTCTGACTTCTGTATGCACACATGCATATACTCATGACCACATAAACACGCATAACACACACAAGGGAAAATTCATTGTGATCTAATATGGAAAACATTTAGTGAGTTATTTAATATTTCTCTATATAATTAAATATGTAAATTAATCTACTCAGATATTTTTTACATACCTACTGTGTGCCAGGCACCAAAAATGCAGTAATAAAGAACAGAAAATTTTGACTTTATTCTATTAGAAAGAAAGTAATGATAATTAAATGAGGAACCATTAGGCAAATAACAACAGGTGCTATGAAAGAAAGCTGAAGCAGGTTGAGGGCCATAAGCTATTCCATGGAGTAAAATAACACTTGCTATTTTAGAAGGTAGTATCTACTGCATTGGGGGAAGGCAAAGGATAAGGTACTGAAAACCTGAAGGATGCTGTAGGTTGATTCTGATGAAGTGTTTGGGCTCTTTTCCAGAGGATTTATATAATGACTCCAAGCTGGAGTCATTAGAGGCAGAAAACAAAGCACTCCATGAAGAGATTGCAAGATTGGAGAAAGAAAGAGAAAAAGAACAAGTTAGTAACCATGTTTTTGAACTTACTTGACAACTCTTTAGACTTTTGAGCCTGTTTGAGAAGACCTTCTTATGAAAGGTGTTTTTAAATGGGTTAACAAATAAGCTTCTTAGAGGTAAAATAGTATAGACTTTCAGTGAAGCCATGTGTGGTATCTGCGGTACTTTGTTTTCCCTTGTGGTCTATCAGTCGTGGACTAATGGTGCTCAGAATATGATGAAAGACTCCTGCCTGTTTATATAAGGCCCAAACTACCCTTTGGACAGGGTCCCTGGGGTATTTACTTGCAAGGAGCATTGTTTTCAAGAGGTTCTGAGTTTAGGTAGTGAAAACACGGTGGTATAGTGTATACATATAGAGTATACTGTAATATGCATGATTTTATAAAAGCAAGATGATAATGTGGGTGTTTATTTAAATATGTAAGGGTATTTTGCCTACATGTATATCTGTGTACCACATTCACACTGTGCCAGTGGAGAAGAGAAGAAGATGTCAAATCTGAACTCAAGATACAGAGAGTTGTTAAATTGAATTCAGGTCCTGTGAAAGCGGGCATTGCTTGTAACCCTGATAACACAATCTAACTTTATCTTGGTTTTATTAGTGGAGCACATAGATTGTTCTGAAAAGTAATCAGATATTAAGTATTTGAGTTTCTACTTTATACTTGGTTTTTCCCTATCTGGAACTGAAGTCTTTCATTAAATTATTACGTTACAGTAGTAATACCAAAGTTTTTTTTTTTTTTTTTTAGTTCTTTTGACTGATTCTAAGGTAAGTGTAAATAATACTGCTTTCTTAAAAATACAGAATGCTTCTTGGTAAAAATAACTAATTTAGTACTTTTTTTCTTCAAGAATTGTCTACTATCATTAAAGAAATTGAACACTTCCTTGTAGTCAGATGTTGAAAAGTGTAAAGCATACATGAGCAGTTTGGAGTCACATTTCTCCATCCTAGATAAGAAACTGAGTGGCCTCGATGAGGAAATTAGTAGATTAGGTAAGCAAAGCTAAGGGATCATTTAGATTGTCCTATGGGCCTCTGTAAATAGCTATGTGATCTTTTCCTTCTTTGATAACTTTCTGTAGTAGTTATGAAGTTTTCAGTATTAGTTCTTTCAACCAGGCATAGGAGCACACACCTTTAATCCTAGCATGTGGGAAGCAGAGGCAGGTTGATCTCTGTGAGGCTGAAGCCAGCCTGGTCTACAAAATGAGTTCCAGAGTTGTATCGTGAGACCCTGTCTCAAAAAAAACCAAACTAATAATTGTCTGCATTTTCATCCTGCCTGGTTTCTGTCCTCCCACCAGGTCCCACAGACATTTATCCCCAAAGAAATCACACAGAGGTCTATAGTAATGACAAACTGATTGGCCCATCAACTCAGGCTTCTTATTAACTCTTATAACTTATATTAACACATTATTTTTATCTATGTTGGCCACATGGCTCAGTTCAGCTGAGCAGTCACATCTTCCTTCTTCTGTGGTTGGGACAGGACTGGGGAGGAATGAATTCTTCTTTTCTGTTTTACCCACCTCTACTTCCTGACTGGATACTGGCCAATCAACGTTTATTTAAAACATGATTGAAGAACTCTACAGCCTTACTAAGGAATCTTCATCTGCCTCCCCACAGACTATTTTCCATCCATTCAAATACATTTTCTTTTGTCTTGCCATTTCCCTAAGTCACTTATGTTCTTTGCTGAAGATGTTGTATCAGTTGAAATTCTAAGCAACCCTCTGAGAATTCTTTATCTTCTAAGTTGCTCCAGTGTGCCCCCTGCCGTGTGTGTGTATGTGTGCATGTGTGAGTGTGCATGTGCGTGTGCGCAAATGTGTGTGTGTTCATATATTTGTATCTACTTGTAATTTCTTTTTTTTATTGAAAAAATTTTCTGCCTCCTCCCCGCCTCCCATTTCCCTCCCCCTCCTCCCAGCCCTCCCCCCTCCCCCCACTCCTCTTCTCCTCCCTCTCCAGTCCCAAGAGCAGTCAGGGTTCCCTGCCCTGTGGAAAGTCCAAGGTCCTCCCCCCTCCATCCAGGTCTAGGAAGGTGAACATCCAAACTGTCTATGCTCCCACAAAGCCAGAACATGAAGTAGGATCAAAACCCGTGCAAGAGTTGTCTCCAGAGGTTATGTTTGTCTTTGTAAATATATACCTTGATTTAAGCACATAGGGGGCAGGTAGCTTTTCTTTATGTGCTAATTTTAAATTATCTGTGATTCAATAGTCTCTTATAATTAGAGGAAGACATAGTCAATGCTTCCATAAAAACAAGTACTAAATTGTTAGGATGAAAAGGGAAGATGGCCTTGTGGGATGATGAAATTCCGTAGCTTGCTTCTGCAGGCAGATGCAATGGAGTCCTATTCGTCTATGAAAACTCCTACAAAACCCCCCAAAGACCATGAATCTTCCCACCTCTAACCCCTTACCTGTTTTGTGTATCCAGAGATGATTATGAATATAATAAACAAATGACAACATGAAAAAAATAAAATATGATTGACCGAATATATACAATTGTCCTGCAACAAATAATAATTATTTTTTCTCTCATACCTCCAAATGTAATCTAAGAGTCAATAATATGTGCTTGCCAAAGGACTCAGGAAGAATCTGTTTTTTTTCCAGCTTTTATGGGTGATAGCTTATGTGGGTTTATGTCCACATCACTCTAATCTCTACCTTCATCTTCTTACTGTCTTTTTTCTGCATCCTCTTTTTTCTTCCTTTTTAAGGCTATATTTGTATCCCATGCTGGTTTTGAATTGAAGATCCTCTGGCCCCAGCATCCAGGGCTCATAATAATACATAACCTAAGCTCACCTCAAACTCAAAATATTGCCTCCAAAAATCAGAATTATAAATTGCCACCACATCCTTCTCTTTTCTCCCCTCTCTCTGTCTTTTCTTTTTTCTTTTTTTTCCTTTTGGTTTGTTGGTTTGTGTTTTTTCTTCCAAGATAGGGTTTCCCTTTGTAGTGTTGGCTACCCTGGAACTCTCTTTGTAGACTAGGCTGGCCTTGAACTCACAGAGATCTGCCTCCCGAGTGCTGGGATTAAAAGTGTGTGCCATCACTGCCCACCTTTTTTTTTAAGTTTTATATGTATGTTAAGTTTATGTGTACCACTTGTGTACCTGATATCCTCAGGTCAGAAGAGGGTGTCAGATCTGCTGGAACTGGAGTTACAGATGGTTGTAAGCTACCCATGTAGGCTCTGGGAACTAAACCTGGGCCCTATGGAAGAGCACTATGTTCTTCAAATGTTGTGCATCTCTCTGGTCCCTAAGTCATCATCTTCCTATCTGCATGAATTCTCCGTTTACCTCTATCTTACAGTGGTACCTATGGTGATGTTTAAGGCACACCTGCATAATCGAGGGTTCTCTCATGTCAGCATTCCCAATCACTTGCGTGAGGACCATTTTCCAGATTAGGCAATTTTTACAAATTCAAGAGATGTGGAGACCTTCCCAGCCCACTGTACTTCCAGCGTTCTCAGTACATGACAATTTTAGTTTTGAACAGTCTAACTGAGCAAACCCGTTTGACAGTACACTTATCTCAGGGTCTCAAGTACTAGGATTATAAGTGAGAGCATTGTTCTTTTTCTCTGTAAAAGCTTTACTTTGAAATATAATCAAGCTGAAGTTAGAGCAGTGTTCCTTTTCTCTGTATGATTTAGTGAGAAACACACATGTGTTTCTCTGGAAAGAGAAGCATTTGTTTGGGACATGTCAAAGGATTGTTAGAGGTGAGAGAAGTTTTGGTTTTCTCTGTAAAAGCTTTATTTTGATAGATAATCACGTTCTTTTGTAAGTGTACTAATTTCATGAGAAGCTTTATTGAGAAATGCACATATGTTTCTCTGAAAAGAGAAGTAGTTGTTTGGAACAGTTCAAAAGATTGTTAGAAGCACGAGCAGTGTTCCTTTTCTCTTTACAAGCTTGAATTTGAAGGATAATCAGGTACTTTTGAAAGTGTATTAATTTCATGACAATCTCTAGTGAGGAACGCACACGTGTTTCTCTGAAAATAGAATCAGTTGTTTGGGACATGTAAAAGTATTGTTAGAATCGAGTCTAGAGTTTCTTTTCTCTGTACAAGCTTTACTTTGAAAGATAACCATGTTCTTTTCAAAGTGTATTAATTTCATGAAAAGCTCTAGTGAATAATGCACATGTGTTTTTCTGACAAGAAAAGCAGTTGTTTCGGCCACGTGAAAGCATTGTTAGAAATGATAGAAGTGGGCTTTACTCTGTACAAGCTTTCCTTTGAAACATCATCACATTGTTTTGAAATTGCATATATTTCATGAAAAGCTTTAGTGAGGAACGCACATGTATTTCTCTGAAAAGAGAAGCCGTTGTTTGGGACATGGCAAAGCATTGTTAGAGGTGAGAGCAGTGGGCTTTTCTCTGTACAAGCTTTATTTTGAAAGATAATCACGTTCATTTGAAAGTGTATTAATTTCATGAAAAGCTTTAGTGAGAAAAACACAAGAGTTTTTCTGAGAAGAGAAGCAGTTGTTTGGGACATGTCTAAGGAGAGTTCAAAGTGAGAGCCGAGATCCTTTTCTCTGTACAAGCTTTACTTTGAAAGATAATGACGATCTGTTTAAAGTACATTAATTTAATGAAATGCTTTAGTGAGAAACTCACATGTGTTTCTCTGGAAAGAGAAGCAATTGTTTGAGTCATGTTAAAGCATTGTTAAAAGTGAGAACAGTGGGCTATTCTCTATACAGCTTTACTTTGAAAGATAATCTCATTCTTTTGAAAGTGTATTAATTTCATGAGAAGCTTTAGTGAGAAATGCACATGTGTTTCTTTGAAAAGAGAAGCAATTGTTTGGGACATGTCAAAGGACTGTTAGAATTGAGAGCGTTGTTTCTTTTCTCTGTAGAAGCTTTACTTTGAAAGATAATCATGCTCTTTGAAAGTGTACTAATTTTATGAGAAGCTTTAGTGAGAAATGCATATGTGTTTCTCTGAAAAGAGAAGCAGTTGTTTGGGACATGTCAAAACATTGTTTGAAGTGAGAACAGTGTGCTTTTTTCTGTACAAGCTTTACTTTGAAAGATAATACATTCTTTTGAAAGTGTATTAATTTCATGAAAATCGTTAGTGAGAAACGCACTTGTGTTTTTCAGAAAAGAGAAGCATTTCATTGGGTCATGTCAAAGGATTGTTAGAAGAGAGAGAAGAGAGAGCCATTAGCATTTCTGTGTACAAGCTTGAATTTGAAGGATAATCAGTTTCTTGGAAATTATATGAATTTAATGAGAATCTTTAGTGAGAAATGCCCATGTGTTTCTTTGAAAACGGCAGCAGTTGTATTGTGAAATGTCAAAGCATTTTGAGAAGTGAGAGTTTTACCTTTTCTGTGTACATGTTTGAATTTGAAGGATAATCAGGTACTTTTGAAAGTGTATTAATTTCATGAAAATCTCTAGTGAGAAACACACAAGTGTTTCTCTGAAAAGAGAATCAGTTGTTTGCAACATTTAAAATATTGATAGAATTGAGTGTAGAGTTGCTTTTCTCTGTACAAGCTATGATTTGAAAGATACACACGCCCTTTTGAAAGTGTATTAATTTCATGAAAAGCTCTAGTAAGAAACACACATGTATTTCTCTGAAATAGAAGCACTTGTTTTGGAAATATCAAAGGATTGTTAGAAGTAAGAGCCATTCGTTTTTTTTGTGTACAAGCTTGAATTTGAAAGATAATCACTTTCTTTGAAAGTGTATGAATTTCATGAGAAGTTTTAATGAGGAATGCACATGTTTGTCTCTGAAAAGAGAAGTAGTTGTTTCGGGAAATTTCAAATCATTGTGAGAAGTGAGAGCCAATACCTTTTCTGCGTACAAGCTTGAATTTAAGGATAATCACGTTTTTTGGATATGTATTAATTTCCTGAAAATCTCTTCTGAGAAACGCACATGTGTTTCTTTGAAAAAAGATGCAGTTGTTTAGGCTATGTCAAAGGATTGTTAGATGTGAGATCAGTGTTCTTTTTCTCTGTACAAGCTTAACTTTGAAAGATAATCAGTTTCTTAGATAGTGCATGAATTTCATGAACAGCTTAAGTTAGAAACGCATATGTGATTCTCTGAAAAGAGAAGCAATTGTTTGAGAAATGGCAAAACATTGTTAGAAGTGAGAACAGTGGGCTTTTCTCTGTACAAGCTTTACTTTGAAAGATATCATGTTGTTTTGAAAGTGTATAAATTTCATGAAATGCTTTATTGAGAATCACAAGTGTTTTTCTGAAAAGAGCAGCCGTTTTTTGGGGCATGTCAAAGGATAGTTAGAAGTAAAAGCAGAGATCCTTTTCTCTGAACAAGCTTTACGTTGAAAGATAATCTTGTTCTTTTAAAAAGTGTACTAATTCTATGAGTAGCTTTAGTGAGAAACGTGCATGTGGTTCTCTGAAAGGAGAATCAATTTTTGGGACATCTCAAAGGGTTGTTAGAAGTGAGAGCCTTATTCTTTTTCTCTGTGCAAGATTTACTTTGAAAGATAATCACGTTCTTTGAAAGTATTTTAATTTAATGAGACGCTCTAGTCAGAAACGCACATGTGTTTTTCTGAAAAATGAAGCAGTTGTATGGGACATGTCAAAGGATTGTTAGAATTGAGTGTAGAGTTCCTTTTCTCAGTTCAAACTTTACTTGGAAAGATAATGACTTTCATTTAAAAGTGTATTAATTTCACGAAATGCTTTAGTGAGAAACGTACATGTGTTTCTCTGAAATAAAAGCAGTTGTTTGTGATATGTCAAAACATTGTTAGATGCAAGAACGTTGTTAGTTTTCTCTGTAGAAGCTTTAATTTGAAAGATAATCTCATCCTTTTGAAAGTGCACTAATTTCATGAGAAGCTTTAATGAGAAATGCACATGTGTTTCTCTGAAAAGAGAAGCAGTTGTTTGTGCCATGTCAAAGGATTGTTAGAAGTGAGAGCAGTGTTCCTTTTCTCTATACAAGCTTGAATTTGAAGGATAATCATGTTCTTTTGAAAGTGTATCAATTTCATAAACATCTCTAGTCAGAAACGCACACGTGTTTCTCTGAAATGAGAATTAGTTGTTTGGGACATGTAAAAGTATAGATATAACTGAGTGTAGAGTTGCTTTTCTCTGTACAAGCTTTACTTTGAAAGATAATCACATTCTTTTGAAAGTGTATTAATTTCATAAAAAGCTCTAGTGAGAAAGGCACATGTGTTTCTCTGACAAAAAAAGCAGGTGTTTCGGCCATGTGAAAGCATTGTTAGAAATGACAGCATTGGGCTTTTCTCTGTACAAGCTATCCTTTGAAACATCATCACATTCTTTTGACATTGTATATATTTCATGAAAACCGTTAGTGAGGAACGCACATGTATTTCTCGGAAAAACGAAGCAGTTGTTTGGGACATGGCAAAGCATTGTTAGAAGCGAGAGCAGTGGGATTTCTCTGTACAAGCTTTACATTGAAAGATAATCACATTCTTTTGAAAGTGTATTAATTTCATGAAAAGCTTTAGTGAGAAACACACAGGTGTTTTTCTGAGAAGAGAAGCAGTTGTTTAGGACATGTCAAAGGATAGTTTGAAGTGAGAGCCGAAATCCTTTTCTCTGTATAAGCTTTACTTTGAAAGATAATGACGTTCTTTTTATAGTGTATTAATTTCATGAAATGCCTTAGTGAGAAACGCACTTGTGTTTCTCTGAAAAGATAAGCAGTACTTTGGGCATTGGGAAACCATTGTTACAGGTGAGAGCATTGTTACTTTTCTCTGTAGAAGTTTTTCTTTGAAAGAAATCACATTTATTTGAAAGTGTACTCATTTCATGAGAAGCTTTAGTGAGAAACGCACATGTGTTTCGCTGAAAATAGAAGCAGTTGTTTGGGATATGTCAAAGGATTGATAAGTGAGAGCATTGCTACTTTTCTCTGTAGAAGCTTTCCTTTGAAAGATAATGATGTTCTTTTTAAAGTGTATTAATTTCACGAAATGCTTTAGTGAGAAACGCGCATGTGTTACTCTGAAAAGAGAAGTAGTTGTTTGGGCAAAGGGAAAGCATTGTTAGAGGTGAGAGCATTGTTACTTTTCTCTGTAGAAGCTTTCCTTTGAAAGATAATCACATTCTTTTGAAACTGTACTAATTTCATGAGAATATTTAGTGAGAAACTCACATGCGTTTCTCTGAAAAGAGAAGCAGTTGTTTGGGATATGTCAAAGGATTGTTAGAAGTGAGAGCACTGTTCCTTTTCTCTGTACAAGCTTAAATTTGAAGTATAATCACGTTCTTTTTAAAGTGTATTAATTTCATGAAATTCTTTATTGAGAAATGAACATGTGTTTCTCTGAAAAGGGAAGCCGTTGTTTGGGACATGACAAAGGATTGATATAAGAGAGAGCATTGTTACTTTTCTCTGTAGAAGGTTTCCTTTGAAAGATAATGACATTCTTTGAAAGTGTACTAATTTCATGAGATGCTATATTGAGTAACACACATGAGTTTCTCTGAAAAGAGAAGCAGTTGTTTGGGACATGTCAAAGGGTTGATAGAAGTGAGACCATTGTTACTTTTCTCTGAAGAAGCATTAATTTGAAAGATAATTACATTCTTTAGAAATTATTCTAGTTTCATGAGAAATTTTTGTGAGAAACACACATGTCTTTCTCTGATAAAAGAAGCAGTTGTTTGGTACATGTCAAAGGATTGTTAGACGTGAGAGAAAGTATGCTCTTCTCTGTACAAGCTTTACAAGAAAAATAATCAGTTGCTTTGAAAGTCTATGAATTTCATAACAAGCTTTAGTGAAAAAAACACATGTGTTATTCTGAAAAGAGAAGCAGTTGTTTTGGCCATTTAAAAGCATTGTGAGAAGTGAGAGCTATTAGCTTTTCATTGTACAACTTTTACTTTGAAAGATAATCGTGTTGTTTTGAAATTGTATTAATTTCATGGAAAGCTTTCATGAGAAGCACACATGTGTTTCTCTGAAAAGAGAAGCAGTTTCTTGGGCATTGTGAAAACATTGTTAGATGTGAGAGCAGTGGGCTTTTCTCTGTACTAGCTTTACTTTGAAAGTTAATCTCGTTCTGTTGAAAGTGTACTAATTTCATGAGCAGCTTGAGGGAGAAATGCACAGGTGTTTCTCTGAAAAGAGAAGGAGTTGTTTGGGACATATCAAAGGATTTTTAGAATTGACATCCTTGTTACTTTTCTCTGTAGAAGCTTTCTTTGAAAGATAATGACGTTCTTTTTAAAGTGTATTAATTTCACAAAATGCTTTAGTGAGAAACACACCTGTGTTTCTCTGAAAAGAGAAGCAGTTGTTTGGGCAATGGGAAAGCATTGTTAGAGGTGAGA
Source organism: Chionomys nivalis (assembly GCF_950005125.1). Lineage (NCBI taxonomy): Eukaryota > Metazoa > Chordata > Mammalia > Rodentia > Cricetidae > Chionomys > Chionomys nivalis. The sequence goes on along the minus strand of NC_080098.1, from coordinate 3,407,065 downwards.
GCACTATTCCTTTTCTCTGTACAAGCTTAAATTTGAAGTATAATCACGTTCTTTTGCAAGTTTATTAATTTCATGAAAATCTCTAGTGAGAAGCACACATGAGTTTCACTGAAAAGAGAATCAGTTGTTTGGGACATGTAAAAGTAATGTTAGAATTGAGTGTAGTTGTGCTTTTCTCTGTACAAGCTTTACCTAAAAGATAATCTTGTTCTTTTTAAAGTGTACTAATTTCATGAGAAGCTATTGTGAGTAACACACATGTGTTTCTCTGAAAAGAGAAGCAGTTGTTTGGGACAAGACAAAGCATTGTTATAAGAGAGAGCATTGTTACTTTTCTCTGTAGAAGCTTTCCTTCGAAAAATAATCACGTTCTTTTGAAAGTGTACTAATTTCATGAGAAGCTATTGTGAATAACACACATGTGTTTCTCTGAAAAGAGATGCAGTTGTTTGGGACATGTCAAAGGATTGATAGAAGTGAGAGCATTGTTACTTTTCTCTGTAGTAACTTTAATTTGAAAGATAATCATATTCTTTAGAAAGTATACTAGTTTCATGAGATGTTTTAGTGAGAAATGTACATGTCTTTCTCTGACGAAAGAAGCAGTTGTTTGGCACAAGTCAAAGGATTGTTAGAAGTGAGAGAAGGTATGCTTTTCTCTGTACAAGCTTTACATGAAAGATAATTAGTTGCTTTGAAATCTATGAATTTCATAAGAAGCTTTAGTGAGAAAAGCACATGTGTTATTCTGAAGAGAAGCAGTTGTTTCTGCCATGTCAAAGCATTTTTAGAAGTGAGAACCATTAGCTTTTATTTGTAAACGTTTTACTTTGAAAGATAATCATGTTGTTTTGAAATTGTATTACTTTCATGGAAAGCTTTCCTGAGAAATACACATGTGTTTCTCTGAAAAGAGAAGCAGTTTTTTGGGCAATGTGAAAACATTGTTAGAAGTGAGAGCATTGTTTTCTCTGTAGAAATTTTCCTTTGAAAGATGATCACGTTCATTGAAAGTGTACCAATTTCATGAAAATCTCTAGTGAGAAACTCACACGTGTTTCTCGGAAAGGAGAAGTAGTTGTTTGGGAAATGTAAAAGTATTGTTATAATTGAGTGTAGAGTTGCTTTTCTCTGTACAAGCTTTAATTTGAAAGATAATCTCGTTCTTTTGAAATTGTGTAATTTAATGAAAAGCTTTCGTGAGAAGCGCTCATGTGTTTCTCTGAGAAGAGAAGCAGTTTGGGACATGGTGAGAAAAGCATATGTGTTTCTCTCAAAAAAAAAACGCAGTTGTTTGTGACATGTCAAAGCATTGTTAAAAGGGAGACCATTGTTCCTTTTCTCTGTAGAAGCTTTACTTTGAAAGATAATCATGTTCTTTTGAAAGTGTATTAATTTCATGAAAGCTTTAGTAAGAAACACATATGTGTTTCTTTGTAAAGAGAAGAATCATTTGGGACATGTCAATGGATTATTAGAAATGAGAGCAGTGTTCCCTTTCTCTGTACAAGCTTGAATATGAACAATAATCACATTCTTTTGAAAGTGTATTAATTTAATGAAATGCTTTAGTGAGAAAAGCACATGTATTTCTATGAAAAGAGAAGAATTTGTTTGGGACATGACAAAGGATTGTTAGAAGTGAGAGCAGTTTTCCTTTTCTCTGTACTAATTTCATGAGAAGCAGTTGTTACGGCCATGTCCATGCATTGTTAGAAGTGAGAGCCTTTAGCTTTTCTTTGTACAAGTTTTACTTTGAAAGCTAATCACAGTGTTTTAAAATTGTATTAATTTCGTGGAAAGTTTTCATGAGAAATGCAGATTTGTTTCTCTGAAAAGAGAAGCAATTGTTTGGGATGTGTCAAAGGATTGATAGAAGTGAGAACGTTGTTACCTTACTTTTCTCTGTAGAAGATTTCCTTTGAGACATAATCACGATCTTTTGAAAGAGTACTATTTTATGAGAAGCTTTAGTGAGAAACGCACATGTGTTTCTCTGAAAAGAGAAGCAGTTGTTTGGGATATGTCAAAGGATTGCTTAAGTGAGAGCAGTGTTTCCTTTCTCTGTACAAGCTTGATTTTGAAGGAGTACGTTCTTTTGAAAGTGTATTAATTGCATGAAAATCTCTAGTGAGAAACGCACACGTGTTTCTCTGAAAGAGAATCAGTTGTTAGAGATATCTATAAGTATTGTTAGAATTGAGTGTAGAGTTGCTTTTTTCTTTACTAGCTTTACTTTGAAAGATAATGGCGTTCTTTCTAAAGTGTATTAATTTCACAATATGCTTTATTGAGAAACCCACATGTGTTTCTCTGAAAAAGAAGCAGTTGTTTAAGACATGTCAAAGGTTGGTTAGATGTGTGAGCATTGTTACTTTTCTCTGTAGAAGCTTTACTTTTAAAGGTAATCACGTTGTTTTGAAAATATACTAATTTCATGAGAAGCTTTAGTCAGAAATGTAGATGCGTTTTTCTGAAAAGAGAACCGGTTGTTCAGCACATGTCAAAGGATTGTTAGAAGTGAGAGAATTTATACTTTTCTTTGTACAAGCTTTACTTTGAAAGATAATCAGTTTCTTTGAAAGTGTTTCTGTGAACAGAGAAGCAATTGTTTGGGACATGTCAAAGGAATGATAGAAGTGAGAGTGTTGTTACTTTTCTTTTTAGAAGCTTTTCTTAGAATGATAATGACGTTTTTTATAAAGCGTATTAATTTCACAAAATGCTTTAGTGAGAAACCCACATGCATTTCTCTGAAAAAAGAACCAGTTGTTTGGGACATGTCAAAGGTTTGTTAGAAATGAGAGCATTGTTACTTTTCTCTGTAGAAGTTTTCTTTGAAAGATAATCACATTCTTTGAAAGTGTGCTAATTTCATGAGAATCTTTAGTGAGAAACGCACATGCATTTCTCTGAAAAGAGAAGCAGTTGTTTGGGATATGTCAAAGGATTGTTAGAAGTGAGAGCACTGTTCCTTTTCTCTGTATAAGCTTAAATTTGAAGTATAATCACGTTTTTTGAAAGTGTATTAGAAGGGAGAACTGTGTTCCATTTCTCTATACAAACTTTATTTGAAAGATAATCATGTTCTTTTGAAAGTGTATAATCTCATGAAATGCTTTAAGTCAGAAATGCACATGTTCTTTGAAAAGAGAAGTAGTTTTCGACATGACAAAGTTGTTAGAGTAAGAACAGTGTAGTTTTCGAATGACAACATTTGGAAGATGACAAGTCTGGAACATCTCAAAAAAGAGTTAGAAGTGAGTTCCGTTTTGCTTTTCTTTGTTCAAGCTTTTCTTTGAAATAAAATCATGTTCTTTGGAAAGTGTATAATTTCATGAAATGCTTTAGTGAGAAATTGACATGTGTTTTTCTGAAAAGAGGAGCAGTTGTTTAGGACATTTAAAAGTATTTTTAGAATTTAGAACAGGGTATCTTTTCTCTGTTCAAACTTTACTTTGAAAGATAATCACGTTATTTTGAAAGTGTATAATTTCATGAAATGCTTAAGTAAGAAATGCACATGTGTTTCTCTGAAAAGAGGAGCAGTTCTTTGCGATCAGACAAAGAATTGTTAGAAGTTAGAACAGTGTTCCTTTTCTCTGTACAAACTTTATTTGAAAGAAAATAACGTTGTTTTGAAAGTGTACAATTTCATGAAAAAGTTTAGTGAGAAATGCACATGTGTATCTCTGAAAAGAGAAGCAGTTGTTTGGAACATGTCAAAGTCTTGTTAAGAAGTGAGAACAGTGTTCTTTTTCTCTGTACAACTTTACTTTGAAAGATAATCATGTTCTTTGAAAGTGTATAATTTCATGAAATGCTTTAGTGACAAACTCCCTGTGTTTCTCTGAAAAGAGGGGCAGTTGTGTGTGACATGACAATGTATTTTTTGAAGTATGAACAGTGTTTCATTTCTCTGTACTATCTTTATCTTCTGAAAGTGTATAATTTCATGAAATGCTTTAGTGAGAAATGCACATGTGTTTCTCTTCAAACAGAAGCAAATGTTTGGAACATGTCTAGTTTAGAGCATTTCAAAGAAGAGTAATAAGTGAGTTCTGTTTTTCTGTTCTTTCTGCAAGATTATTTAAAAGAAAATCACGTTCTTTTGAAAGTGTATAATTTCATGAAGTCTTTTGGTGGGAAAAGTAAATGTTTTTCTCTGAAAAGACGGGCAGTTGTTTGCAACATGACAAAGTATTGTTAGAAGTGAGTACAGTGTTCCTTTTCTCTGTACAATTTTTACTTTGAAAGAAAATCACATTCTGTTGAAAGTGAATAATTACATAAAATGATTTAGTGAGAAACGCACATGTGTATCTCTGAAAAGAGAAGCAGTTGTTTGGAACATGTCAAAGTATTGTTAGGAGTGAGAACAGTGTTCCTTTGCTCTGTACTAACTTTACTTTGAAAGATAATGACATTCTTTTAAAGCGTATAATTTCATGAAATGTTTCACTGAGGAACACACATGTGTTTCTCTGAAAAGAGAAGCAGTTGTTTGGAACATGGCAAAGAAGAGTTAGAGGAGAGTTCTGTTTTGCTTTTCTTTGTGCAAGCTTTACTTTGAAAGAAAATCATATTCATTGAAAGTGTATATTTTCATGAAATGATTTAGTGAGAAACGCACATGTGTTTCTCTGAAAAGGGGAGCAGTTGTTTAGGACATTTATGAGTATTTTTAGAAGTGAGAAGAGTGTTTCTTTTTTTTGTTCAAACTTTACTTTGAAAGATAATCACATTCTTTTGAAAGTGTATAATTTCATGAAATGCTTTGGTGAGAAAAGTAAATGTTTTCCTCTGAAAAGAAGCGCAGTTGTTTGCGACATGACAAAGTACTGTTAGAAGTGAGTACAGTGTTCCTTTTCTCTGTACAATCTTTACTTTGAATAAAAATCACATTTTTTTGAAAGTGAATAATTTCATGAAATGGTTTAGTGAGAAATGCACATGTGTATCTCTAAAAAGAGAAGCAGTTGTTTGGAACACGTCAAAGTATTGTTAGAAGTGAGAACAGTGTTCCTTTTCTCTGTACAAACTTTACTTTGAAAGATAATCACGTTCTTTTGAACGTGGATAATTTCATGAAATGTTTTAGTGAGAAACGCACATGTATTTCTCTGAAAAGATGTGCAGTTGTTTGCAAGATGACAAAGTATTGTTACAAGTATTAACAGTGTTCAATTTATCTGTACAATTTTTACTTTAAAAGAAAATCACATTCTTTTGAAACTGTATAATTTCATGAAATGATTTAGGGAGAAACGCACATGTGTTTCTCTGGAAAGAAGAACATTTGTGTGGGACATGTAAAAGTATTGTTAGAAGTGAGAAGACTGTTTCTTTTCTCTGTAAAACCTTTACATTGAAAGATAATCACGTTCTTTTGAAAGTGTATAATTTCATGAAATTCATTATTGAGAAACAGACATGTGTTTGTCTGAAAAGAGAAGCAGTTGTTTGGAACATATAAAAGTATTGTTAAAAGTGAGAACAGTGTTCCTTTTCTCTGTACAAACTTTACTTTGAAAGATAATCACGTTCTTTTGAAAGTGTATAATTTCTTGAAATGCTTTAGTGAGAAATGCACATTTAATTTTTGTAAAGAGAAGGAGTGGTTTGCAACATGAAAAAGTATTGTTAGAAGTGAGAACAGTGTTCCATTTCTTGTACAAACTTTATTTGAAAGAAAATCACATTGTTTTGAAAGTGTACACTTTCATGAAACGTTTTAGTGAGAAATGCACATGTGTTTCTCTGAAAAGAGGGACAGTTGTTTGCAACATGACAAAGTATTGTTACAAGTATTATCAGTGTTCAATTTATCTGTACAATCTTTACTTTAAAAGAAAATCACATTCTTTTGAAAGTGTATAATTTCATGAAATGGTTTAGTGAGAAATGCACATGTGTTTCTCTGAAAAGAGAAGCAGTTGTGTGGGACTTGTAAAAGTATTGTTAGAAGTGAGAAGACTGTTTCTTTTCTCTGTACAAACTTTACATTAAAAGATAATCACGTTCTTTTGAAAGTGTATAATTTTATGAAATGCTTTATTGAGAAAAAGACATGTGTTTGTCTGAAAAGAGAAGCAGTTGTTTGGAAGATACCAAGTTTGGAACATGTCAAAGAAGAGTTAGAAGTGAGTTCTGTTTACTTTTCTTTGTGCAAGCTTTACTTTGAAAGAAAATCACATTATTTTAAAAATGTATAATTTCATAGAATGTTTTAGTGAGAAACGCACATGTGTTTCTCTGAAAAGAGGAGCATTTGTGTGGGACATGTAAATGTATTGTTAGAAGTGAGAAGACTGTTTCTTTTCTCTGTACAAACTTTACATTGAAAGATAATCACGTTCTTTTGAAAGTGTATAATTTTATGAAATGCTTTATTGAGAAATGGACATGTGTTTGTCTGAAAAGAGAAGCAGTTGTTTGGAAGATATCAAGATTGGAACATGTCAAAGAAGAGTTAGAAGTGAGTTCTGTTTTGCTTTTCTTTGTGCAAGCTTTAATTTGAAAGAAAATCATGTTCATTGAAAGTGTATATTTTCATGAAATGCTTTAGTGAGAAATGCACATGTGTTTCTCTTAAAAGAGGAGCAGTTGTTTGGAACATATAAAAGTATTCTTAGAAGTGAGAACAGTGTTCCTTTTCTCTGTACAAACTTTACTTTGAAAGATAATCACGTTCTTTTGAAAGTGTATAATTTCTTGAAATGCTTTAGTGAGAACAGCACATGTGATTCTTTGTAAAGAGAAGAAGTGGTATGCAACATGAAAAAGTATTGTTACAAGTGAGAACAGTGTTCCATTTCTTGTACAAACTTTATTTGAAAGAAAATCACGTACTTTTGAAAGTGTATAATTTCATGAAATGGTTTAGTGAGAAACACAATGTGTTTCTCTTAAAAGAGGAACAGTTGTTTGGAACATATAAAAGTATTGTTAGAAGTGAGAACAGTGTTCCTTTTCTCTGTACAAACTTTACTTTGAAAGAAAATCACGTTCTTTTGAAAGTGTATAATTACATGAAATGCTTTAGTGAGAAATGCACACGTTTCTCTGAAAAGAGGGGTAGTTGTTTGAGACTTGACAAAGTATTGTTAGAAGTTAGTACAGTATTGCTTTTTTCTTTACAATCTTTACTAAAAGAAAATTGCATTCTTTTCAAAGTGAATAATTCCATGAAATGGTTTAGTAAGATACACACATGTGTATCTCTGAAAAGAGAAGCAGTTGTTTTCGACATGACAAAGTATTGTTAGAAGTGAGAACATTGTTCCATTTGTCTGTACAATCTTTACTTTGAAAGAAAATCACCTTATTTTGAAAGTGTATAATTTCATTAAATGCTTTAGTGAGAAAAGCACATGTGTTTCTCTGAAATGTGTAGCAGTTTTTTGGGACATGTAAAAGTATTGCTTGAAGTGACAACAGTGTTTCTTTTCTCTGTACAAACTTTATTTTGAAAGATAATCACGTTCTTTTGAAAGTATATAATATCATGAAATGCTTTATTGAGAAACGGACATGTGTTACTCTGAAAAGAGGTGCAGTTCTTTGCGACCGGAAAAAGTATTGTTAGAAGTGAGAACAGTGTTCCTTTTCTCTGTACAATCATTACTTTGATAGCAAATCACGTTCTTTTGAATGTGTATAATTTCATTAAATGGTTTAGTGAGAAACGCACATGTGTATCTCTGAAAAGAGAAGCAGTTCTTTGGAACATGTCAAAGTATTGTTAAGAATTGAAAAGAGTGTTACTTTTCTCTATACAAACCTTACTTAGAGAGATAATCACATTCTCTTGAAAGTGTATAAATTCATGAAATGCTTTAGTGAGAAACACACATGTGTTTTTCTAAAAAGAGATGCAGTTCTTTCCGACAAGACTAAGTATTGTTAGAAGTGTGAACAGTGTTCCATTTCTCTGTACAATCTTTACTTTAAAAGATAATCACATTCTTTTGAAAGTGTATAATTTCATGAAATGATTTATTGAGAAACGCACATTTTTATCTATGAAAAGAGAAGCAGTTGTTTGGAAAATGTCAAAGTATTGTTAAGAAGTGAGAACAGTGTTCCTTTTCTCTGTACAAACTTTACTCTGAAAGATAATCACATTCTTTGGAAAGTGTAATAAATTCATAAAATGTTTTAGTGTAAAACGCACATGTGTTTCTCTGAAAAGAGGAGCAGATGTCTGGGACATGTAAAAGTATAGTTAGAAGTGAGAACAGTGTTCCTTTTCTCTGTAAAACTTTGCTTTGAAAGATAATCATGTTCTTTTGAAAGTGTATTTATTGCATGAAATTCTTTTAAGAAACACACAAGTGTTTCTCTGTAAAGAGAAGCAGTTGTTTGCGACCTGTCAAAGTATTGTTAGAACTGAGATAAGTATTCTTTTTCTCTGTACAAGCTTTACTTTGAAAGATAATCACATTGCTTTGAAAGTGCGTTCATTTCCTGAAAAGCTTATTTAGAAACGCATATGTGTTTCTTAGTAAAGAGAAGCAGTTGTTTGTGACATGTCAAAGTATTGTGAGAAGTGAGATTAGTGTTCCTTTTCTCTGTACAAGCTTTATTTTGAAAGATAATCACATTATTTTGAAAGTGTAGTTTTTCTTGAAAAGCTTAAGTTAGAAACGCACTTGTGTTTCTTGGTAAAGAGAAGCAGTTGTTTGCGGGATATCAAAGTATCGTTAGAAGTGAGATCAGTGTACCTTTCTCTGTACAAGCTTTACTTTGAAAGATAATCACATTCTTTTGAAAGTGTATTTATTTTATAAATACCTTTAGTAAGAAACGCACATGTCTTTCTCTGTAAAGGGAAGCATTTCTTTGCGACATATCAAAGTATTTTTACAAGTGAGATCAGTGTACCTTTCTCTGTAGAAGCTTTACATTGAAAGATAACCACATTCTTTTGAAAGTGTATTCATTTTATTAAAACCTTTAGTAAGAAGAGCACATGTCTTTCTCTGTGAAGAAAACCAGTTGTTTGTGACATGTCAAATGTTTGTTAGAAGTGGGATCAGTGTTCCTTTTCTCTGTACAAGCTTCATTTTGAAAGATAATCTCATTTTTTTGAAAGTGTAATCTTTCCTGAAAAGCTTTAGTTAGAAACGCACTTGTGTTACTTGGTAAGGAGAAGCTGTTGTGTAGGACATGTAAAAGTATTGTTTGAAGTGAGGTCAATATTCCTTATCTCTGTAGAAGCTTTCCTTTAAAGATAATCACATTTTTTTGAAACTATATTCATTTCCAGAAAAGCTTTAGTAACTAACACACATGTGTTTCTTGGTAAAGAGTAGCAGTTGTTTGCGTCATGTCAACGTCTGGTTAGAAGTGATATCATGGTTCCCTTTCTCTGTACAAGCTTTAATTTGAAGGATAATCAAGTTCTTTTGAAAGTGTATACATTTTTTGAAAAGCATTAGTTAGAAACACACACGTGTTTCTTGGTAAAAAGAAGCCATTGTTTGCGACATGTCAAAGTATTTTTAGAAGTGAGATCAGTGTACCTTTCTCTGTACAAACTTTACATTGAAAGATAATCACATTCTTTTGAAAGTGTATTCATTTCATTAATAGCTTTAGTAAGAAACGCACAAGTGTTTCTCTGTAAAGAGAAGCTGTTGTTTGCGACATGTCAAAGTATTGTTAGAAGTGAGATCAGTGTTCCATTCTCTGTAGAAGCTTTGCTTTGAAATACAATTGGTTCTTTAAAAAGTGTATTCATTTCTTTAAAACTTTAGTAAGCAAAGCACATGTGTTACTTGGTTAGGAGAAGCAGTTGTTTGGGACATGTCAAAATATTGTTTGAAGTGAGATCAATATTCCTTCTCTCTGTACAAGCTTTAATTTGAAAGATAATCACGTTCTTTTGAAAGTGTATACATTTCTTGAAAATCTTTAGTAAGAAACATACATGTATTTCTCTCTAAAGAAAAGCAGTTGTTTGTGACATGTCAAATTACTGTTAAAAATGAGAACAGTTTTCTTTTCTCTCTACAAGCTTTACTTTGAAAGATAATCTCATTGTTTTGAAAGTGTATTCATTTCAAAAATAGCTTTAGTAAGAAACGCACAACTGTTTCTCTGTAAAGAAAAGCCATTTTTTGCGACATGTCAAAGTATTTTTGGAAGAGAGATAAGTGTTCCTTTCTCTGTAGAAGCTTTACTTTGAAAGATAATCACATTTATTTCAAAGTGTATTCATTTCATGAAAAGCTTTAGGAAGAAACACACATGTGTTTCCCTGTAAAGAGAAGCAGTTGTTTGCGACGTGTCAAATTATTGTTAGAAGTGATATCAATGTTCCTTTTCTCTGTAGAAGCTTTACTTTGAAAGAAAGTCACATTCTTTGGAAAGTGTATTCATTTTATAAATAGCTTTAGTAAGAAACACACGTCTTTCTGTGTAAAGAAAAGTTGTTTGCGACATGTCAAATTACTGTTAGAAGTGAGATCAGTGTTCCTTTTCTCTGTAGAAGCTATGCTTTGAAATATAATCACGTTCTTTTGAAAGTGTATTCATTTCTTGAAAAGCTTTACTAAGAAACCCACGTGTATCTTGTTAAAGAGAAGCAATTGTTTGCGACATGTCAAAGTATTGTTTGAAGTGAGATCAGTATTCCTTTTCTCTGTAGAAGCTTTATTTGAAAGATAATCACATTCTTTTGAAAGTGTATTCATTTCTTGAAATGCTTTAGTAAGAAACGCACATGTCTTTTTCTGTAAAGCAAAGCAGTTCTTTGTGACATGTCAAAGGCTTGTTAGAAGTGAGATCCGTGTTCCTTTTCTCTGTAGAATCTTTGCTTTTAAATATAATCACGTTCCTTTTAAAGTGTATTCATTTTAGGAAAAGCTTTATTAAGAAATGCACATGTGCTTCTCCTTATAGAGAAGCAGATTTTTCCGACATATCTATTACTGTTTGAAGTGAGATCAGTTTTCCTTTTCTCTGTAGAAGCTTTACTTTGGAAGATAATCACATTGTTTTGAAAGAGTTCATTTCAAAAATAGCTTTAGTAAGAAACGCAAAAGTGTTTCTTTGTAAAGAAAAGCAGTTGTTTGCAACATGGCAAATTACTGTTAGAAGTGAGATCAGTGTTACTTTTCTCTGTAGAAGCTTTGCTTTGAAATATAATCATGTTCTTTTGAAAGTGTATTCATCTCTTGAAAAGCTTTATTAAGAAACACATGTGTTTCTTGGTAAAGAGAAGCAGTTTTTGCTACATGTCAAAGTCTTTTGAGAAGTGAGATCAGTGTTCCTTTTCTCTATAGAAGCTTTACTTTGGAAGATAATCACGTTTTTTTGAAAGTGCATTTATTTCATGAAATACTTTTGTAAGAAACACACATGTGTTTCTCTGTAAGGAGAAGCAGTTGTTTTCGACATGTCAAAGTATTGTTAGAAGTGAGATCAGTAGTCATTTTCTGTGTGCAAGCTTTAATTTGAAATATAATCACGTTCTTTTGAAAGTGTATTTATTTCTTTAAATGCTTTAGTAATAACACACATGTGTTTCTTGGTAAGGAAAGGCAGTTGTTTCTGACATGTCAAAGCCTTGTTAGAAGTGAGATCAGTATTCATTTCTCTTTAGAAACGTTACTTTGAAAGATAATCACATTCTTTGAAAGTGTATTCATTTCATAAATAACTTAAGTAAGAAATGCACAACTGTTCCTTGTAAAGAGAAGCCATTGTTTACGACATGTCAAAGTATTGTTAGAAGTGAGATCAGTGTTCCTTTTCTCTGTACAAGCTTTACATTGAAAGATAATCACGCTATTTTGAAACTGTATTCTTTCCTGAAAAGCTTTAGTTAAAACGCACTTGTGTTACTTGGTAAGGAGAAGCAGTTGTTTGCGACATGTCAAAGTGTTGTTTGAAGTGAGGTCAATATTCCTTTTCTAGGTACAAGATTTACTTTGAAAGATAATCACATTCTTTTGAAAGTGTATTCATTTCCTGAAAAGCTTTAGTAACTAACACACATGTGTTTCTTGATAAAGAGAAGCAGTTTTTTGCGACATGTCAACGTCTTGTTAGAAGTGATATCAGTGTTCCTTTTCTCTGTACAAGCTTCATTTTGAAAGATAATCTCATTTTTTTGAAAGTGTAATCTTTCCTGAAAAGCTTTAGTTAGAAACGCACTTGTGTTACTTGGTAAGGAGAAGCTGTTGTGTAGGACATGTAAAAGTATTGTTTGAAGTGAGGTCAATATTCCTTATCTCTGTAGAAGCTTTCCTTTAAAGATAATCACATTTTTTTGAAACTATATTCATTTCCAGAAAAGCTTTAGTAACTAACACACATGTGTTTCTTGGTAAAGAGTAGCAGTTGTTTGCGTCATGTCAACGTCTGGTTAGAAGTGATATCATGGTTCCCTTTCTCTGTACAAGCTTTAATTTGAAGGATAATCAAGTTCTTTTGAAAGTGTATACATTTTTTGAAAAGCATTAGTTAGAAACACACACGTGTTTCTTGGTAAAGAGAAGCCATTGTTTGCGACATGTCAAAGTATTTTTAGAAGTGAGATCAGTGTACCTTTCTCTGTACAAACTTTACATTGAAAGATAATCACATTCTTTTGAAAGTGTATTCATTTCATTAATAGCTTTAGTAAGAAACGCACAACTGTTTCTCTGTAAAGAGAAGCTGTTGTTTGCGACATGTCAAAGTATTGTTAGAAGTGAGATCAGTGTTCCATTCTCTGTAGAAGCTTTGCTTTGAAATACAATTGGTTCTTTAAAAAGTGTATTCATTTCTTTAAAACTTTAGTAAGCAAAGCACATGTGTTACTTGGTTAGGAGAAGCAGTTGTTTGGGACATGTCAAAATATTGTTTGAAGTGAGATCAATATTCCTTTTCTCTGTACAAGCTTTAATTTGAAAGATAATCACGTTCTTTTGAAAGTGTATACATTTCTTGAAAATCTTTAGTAAGAAACATACATGTATTTCTCTCTAAAGAAAAGCAGTTGTTTGTGACATGTCAAATTACTGTTAAAAATGAGAACAGTTTTCTTTTCTCTCTACAAGCTTTACTTTGAAAGATAATCTCATTGTTTTGAAAGTGTATTCATTTCAAAAATAGCTTTAGTAAGAAACGCACAACTGTTTCTCTGTAAAGAAAAGCCATTTTTTGCGACATGTCAAAGTATTTTTGGAAGAGAGATAAGTGTTCCTTTCTCTGTAGAAGCTTTACTTTGAAAGATAATCACATTTATTTCAAAGTGTATTCATTTCATGAAAAGCTTTAGGAAGAAACACACATGTGTTTCCCTGTAAAGAGAAGCAGTTGTTTGCGACGTGTCAAATTATTGTTAGAAGTGATATCAATGTTCCTTTTCTCTGTAGAAGCTTTACTTTGAAAGAAAGTCACATTCTTTGGAAAGTGTATTCATTTTATAAATAGCTTTAGTAAGAAACACACGTCTTTCTGTGTAAAGAAAAGTTGTTTGCGACATGTCAAATTACTGTTAGAAGTGAGATCAGTGTTCCTTTTCTCTGTAGAAGCTATGCTTTGAAATATAATCACGTTCTTTTGAAAGTGTATTCATTTCTTGAAAAGCTTTACTAAGAAACCCACGTGTATCTTGTTAAAGAGAAGCAATTGTTTGCGACATGTCAAAGTATTGTTTGAAGTGAGATCAGTATTCCTTTTCTCTGTAGAAGCTTTATTTGAAAGATAATCACATTCTTTTGAAAGTGTATTCATTTCTTGAAATGCTTTAGTAAGAAACGCACATGTCTTTTTCTGTAAAGCAAAGCAGTTCTTTGTGACATGTCAAAGGCTTGTTAGAAGTGAGATCCGTGTTCCTTTTCTCTGTAGAATCTTTGCTTTTAAATATAATCACGTTCCTTTTAAAGTGTATTCATTTTAGGAAAAGCTTTATTAAGAAATGCACATGTGCTTCTCCTTATAGAGAAGCAGATTTTTCCGACATATCTATTACTGTTTGAAGTGAGATCAGTTTTCCTTTTCTCTGTAGAAGCTTTACTTTGGAAGATAATCACATTGTTTTGAAAGTTCATTTCAAAAATAGCTTTAGTAAGAAACGCAAAAGTGTTTCTTTGTAAAGAAAAGCAGTTGTTTGCAACATGGCAAATTACTGTTAGAAGTGAGATCAGTGTTACTTTTCTCTGTAGAAGCTTTGCTTTGAAATATAATCATGTTCTTTTGAAAGTGTATTCATCTCTTGAAAAGCTTTATTAAGAAACACATGTGTTTCTTGGTAAAGAGAAGCAGTTTTTGCTACATGTCAAAGTCTTTTGAGAAGTGAGATCAGTGTTCCTTTTCTCTATAGAAGCTTTACTTTGGAAGATAATCACGTTTTTTTGAAAGTGCATTTATTTCATGAAATACTTTTGTAAGAAACACACATGTGTTTCTCTGTAAGGAGAAGCAGTTGTTTTCGACATGTCAAAGTATTGTTAGAAGTGAGATCAGTAGTCATTTTCTGTGTGCAAGCTTTAATTTGAAATATAATCACGTTCTTTTGAAAGTGTATTTATTTCTTTAAATGCTTTAGTAATAACACACATGTGTTTCTTGGTAAGGAAAGGCAGTTGTTTCTGACATGTCAAAGCCTTGTTAGAAGTGAGATCAGTATTCATTTCTCTTTAGAAACGTTACTTTGAAAGATAATCACATTCTTTGAAAGTGTATTCATTTCATAAATAACTTAAGTAAGAAATGCACAACTGTTCCTTGTAAAGAGAAGCCATTGTTTACGACATGTCAAAGTATTGTTAGAAGTGAGATCAGTGTTCCTTTTCTCTGTACAAGCTTTACATTGAAAGATAATCACGCTATTTTGAAACTGTATTCTTTCCTGAAAAGCTTTAGTTAAAACGCACTTGTGTTACTTGGTAAGGAGAAGCAGTTGTTTGCGACATGTCAAAGTGTTGTTTGAAGTGAGGTCAATATTCCTTTTCTAGGTACAAGATTTACTTTGAAAGATAATCACATTCTTTTGAAAGTGTATTCATTTCCTGAAAAGCTTTAGTAACTAACACACATGTGTTTCTTGATAAAGAGAAGCAGTTTTTTGCGACATGTCAACGTCTTGTTAGAAGTGATATCAGTGATCCTTTTCTTTGTACAAGCTTTACTTTGAAGGATAATCACATTCTTTTGAAAGTGTATACATTTCTTGAACAGCTTTAGTTAGAAACACATGTGTTTCTTGGTAAAGAGAAGCAGTTGTTTGCGACATGTCAAAGTATTGTTAGAAGTGAGATCAGTTTACCTTTCTCTGTACAACTTTACTTTGAAAGATAATCATATTCTTCTGAAAGTGTATTCATTTCATTAATAGCTTTAGTAAGAAACGCACAAGTGTTTCTCTGTAAAGAGAAGCAGTTGTTTGCGACATGTCAAAGTATTGTTAGAAGTGAGATCAGTGTTCCATTCTCTGTAGAAACTCTGCTTTGAAATATAATCATTTTCTTTTAAAAGTGTATTCATTTCTTTAAAACTTTAGTAAGCAAAGCACATGTGTTACTTGGTTAGGAGAAGCAGTTGTTTGGGACATGTCAAAATATTGTTTGAAGTGAGATCAATATTCCCTTTCTCTGTACAAGCTTTAATTTGAAAGATAATCACGTTCTTTTGAAAGTGTATACATTTCTTGAAAATCTTTAGTAAGAAACATACATGTATTTCTCTCTAAAGAAAAGCAGTTGTTTGTGACATGTCAAATTACTGTTAAAAATGAGAACAGTTTTCTTTTCTCTCTACAAGCTTTACTTTGAAAGATAATCTCATTGTTTTGAAAGTGTATTCATTTCAAAAATAGCTTTAGTAAGAAACGCACAACTGTTTCTCTGTAAAGAAAAGCCATTTTTTGCGACATGTCAAAGTATTTTTGGAAGAGAGATAAGTGTTCCTTTCTCTGTAGAAGCTTTACTTTGAAAGATAATCACATTTATTTCAAAGTGTATTCATTTCATGAAAAGCTTTAGGAAGAAACACACATGTGTTTCCCTGTAAAGAGAAGCAGTTGTTTGCGACGTGTCAAATTATTGTTAGAAGTGATATCAATGTTCCTTTTCTCCGTAGAAGCTTTACTTTGAAAGAAAGTCACATTCTTTGGAAAGTGTATTCATTTTATAAATAGCTTTAGTAAGAAACACACGTCTTTCTGTGTAAAGAAAAGTTGTTTGCGACATGTCAAATTACTGTTAGAAGTGAGATCAGTGTTCCTTTTCTCTGTAGAAGCTATGCTTTGAAATATAATCACGTTCTTTTGAAAGTGTATTCATTTCTTGAAAAGCTTTACTAAGAAACCCACGTGTATCTTGTTAAAGAGAAGCAATTGTTTGCGACATGTCAAAGTATTGTTTGAAGTGAGATCAGTATTCCTTTTCTCTGTAGAAGCTTTATTTGAAAGATAATCACATTCTTTTGAAAGTGTATTCATTTCTTGAAATGCTTTAGTAAGAAACGCACATGTCTTTTTCTGTAAAGCAAAGCAGTTCTTTGTGACATGTCAAAGGCTTGTTAGAAGTGAGATCCGTGTTCCTTTTCTCTGTAGAATCTTTGCTTTTAAATATAATCACGTTCCTTTTAAAGTGTATTCATTTTAGGAAAAGCTTTATTAAGAAATGCACATGTGCTTCTCCTTATAGAGAAGCAGATTTTTCCGACATATCTATTACTGTTTGAAGTGAGATCAGTTTTCCTTTTCTCTGTAGAAGCTTTACTTTGGAAGATAATCACATTGTTTTGAAAGTTCATTTCAAAAATAGCTTTAGTAAGAAACGCAAAAGTGTTTCTTTGTAAAGAAAAGCAGTTGTTTGCAACATGGCAAATTACTGTTAGAAGTGAGATCAGTGTTACTTTTCTCTGTAGAAGCTTTGCTTTGAAATATAATCATGTTCTTTTGAAAGTGTATTCATCTCTTGAAAAGCTTTATTAAGAAACACATGTGTTTCTTGGTAAAGAGAAGCAGTTTTTGCTACATGTCAAAGTCTTTTGAGAAGTGAGATCAGTGTTCCTTTTCTCTATAGAAGCTTTACTTTGGAAGATAATCACGTTTTTTTGAAAGTGCATTTATTTCATGAAATACTTTTGTAAGAAACACACATGTGTTTCTCTGTAAGGAGAAGCAGTTGTTTTCGACATGTCAAAGTATTGTTAGAAGTGAGATCAGTAGTCATTTTCTGTGTGCAAGCTTTAATTTGAAATATAATCACGTTCTTTTGAAAGTGTATTTATTTCTTTAAATGCTTTAGTAATAACACACATGTGTTTCTTGGTAAGGAAAGGCAGTTGTTTCTGACATGTCAAAGCCTTGTTAGAAGTGAGATCAGTATTCATTTCTCTTTAGAAACGTTACTTTGAAAGATAATCACATTCTTTGAAAGTGTATTCATTTCATAAATAACTTAAGTAAGAAATGCACAACTGTTCCTTGTAAAGAGAAGCCATTGTTTACGACATGTCAAAGTATTGTTAGAAGTGAGATCAGTGTTCCTTTTCTCTGTACAAGCTTTACATTGAAAGATAATCACGCTATTTTGAAACTGTATTCTTTCCTGAAAAGCTTTAGTTAAAACGCACTTGTGTTACTTGGTAAGGAGAAGCAGTTGTTTGCGACATGTCAAAGTGTTGTTTGAAGTGAGGTCAATATTCCTTTTCTAGGTACAAGATTTACTTTGAAAGATAATCACATTCTTTTGAAAGTGTATTCATTTCCTGAAAAGCTTTAGTAACTAACACACATGTGTTTCTTGATAAAGAGAAGCAGTTTTTTGCGACATGTCAACGTCTTGTTAGAAGTGATATCAGTGATCCTTTTCTTTGTACAAGCTTTACTTTGAAGGATAATCACATTCTTTTGAAAGTGTATACATTTCTTGAACAGCTTTAGTTAGAAACACATGTGTTTCTTGGTAAAGAGAAGCAGTTGTTTGCGACATGTCAAAGTATTGTTAGAAGTGAGATCAGTTTACCTTTCTCTGTACAACTTTACTTTGAAAGATAATCATATTCTTCTGAAAGTGTATTCATTTCATTAATAGCTTTAGTAAGAAACGCACAAGTGTTTCTCTGTAAAGAGAAGCAGTTGTTTGCGACATGTCAAAGTATTGTTAGAAGTGAGATCAGTGTTCCATTCTCTGTAGAAACTCTGCTTTGAAATATAATCATTTTCTTTTAAAAGTGTATTCATTTCTTTAAAACTTTAGTAAGCAAAGCACATGTGTTACTTGGTTAGGAGAAGCAGTTGTTTGGGACATGTCAAAATATTGTTTGAAGTGAGATCAATATTCCCTTTCTCTGTACAAGCTTTAATTTGAAAGATAATCACGTTCTTTTGAAAGTGTATACATTTCTTGAAAATCTTTAGTAAGAAACATACATGTATTTCTCTCTAAAGAAAAGCAGTTGTTTGTGACATGTCAAATTACTGTTAAAAATGAGAACAGTTTTCTTTTCTCTCTACAAGCTTTACTTTGAAAGATAATCTCATTGTTTTGAAAGTGTATTCATTTCAAAAATAGCTTTAGTAAGAAACGCACAACTGTTTCTCTGTAAAGAAAAGCCATTTTTTGCGACATGTCAAAGTATTTTTGGAAGAGAGATAAGTGTTCCTTTCTCTGTAGAAGCTTTACTTTGAAAGATAATCACATTTATTTCAAAGTGTATTCATTTCATGAAAAGCTTTAGGAAGAAACACACATGTGTTTCCCTGTAAAGAGAAGCAGTTGTTTGCGACGTGTCAAATTATTGTTAGAAGTGATATCAATGTTCCTTTTCTCCGTAGAAGCTTTACTTTGAAAGAAAGTCACATTCTTTGGAAAGTGTATTCATTTTATAAACAGCTTTAGTAAGAAACACACGTCTTTCTGTGTAAAGAAAAGTTGTTTGCGACATGTCAAATTACTGTTAGAAGTGAGATCAGTGTTCCTTTTCTCTGTAGAAGCTATGCTTTGAAATATAATCACGTTCTTTTGAAAGTGTATTCATTTCTTGAAAAGCTTTACTAAGAAACCCACGTGTATCTTGTTAAAGAGAAGCAATTGTTTGCGACATGTCAAAGTATTGTTTGAAGTGAGATCAGTATTCCTTTTCTCTGTAGAAGCTTTATTTGAAAGATAATCACATTCTTTTGAAAGTGTATTCATTTCTTGAAATGCTTTAGTAAGAAACGCACATGTCTTTTTCTGTAAAGCAAAGCAGTTCTTTGTGACATGTCAAAGGCTTGTTAGAAGTGAGATCCGTGTTCCTTTTCTCTGTAGAATCTTTGCTTTTAAATATAATCACGTTCTTTTTAAAGTGTATTCATTTTAGGAAAAGCTTTATTAAGAAATGCACATGTGCTTCTCCTTATAGAGAAGCAGATTTTTTCGACATATCTATTACTGTTTGAAGTGAGATCAGTTTTCCTTTTCTCTGTAGAAGCTTTACTTTGGAAGATAATCACATTGTTTTGAAAGAGTTCATTTCAAAAATAGCTTTAGTAAGAAACGCAAAAGTGTTTCTTTGTAAAGAAAAGCAGTTGTTTGCAACATGGCAAATTACTGTTAGAAGTGAGATCAGTGTTACTTTTCTCTGTAGAAGCTTTGCTTTGAAATATAATCATGTTCTTTTGAAAGTGTATTCATCTCTTGAAAAGCTTTATTAAGAAACACATGTGTTTCTTGGTAAAGAGAAGCAGTTTTTGCTACATGTCAAAGTCTTTTGAGAAGTGAGATCAGTGTTCCTTTTCTCTATAGAAGCTTTACTTTGGAAGATAATCACGTTTTTTTGAAAGTGCATTTATTTCATGAAATACTTTTGTAAGAAACACACATGTGTTTCTCTGTAAGGAGAAGCAGTTGTTTTCGACATGTCAAAGTATTGTTAGAAGTGAGATCAGTAGTCATTTTCTGTGTGCAACCTTTAATTTGAAATATAATCACGTTCTTTTGAAAGTGTATTTATTTCTTTAAATGCTTTAGTAATAACACACATGTGTTTCTTGGTAAGGAAAGGCAGTTGTTTCTGACATGTCAAAGCCTTGTTAGAAGTGAGATCAGTGTTCATTTCTCTTTAGAAACGTTACTTTGAAAGATAATCACATTCTTTGAAAGTGTATTCATTTCATAAATAACTTAAGTAAGAAATGCACAACTGTTCCTTGTAAAGAGAAGCCATTGTTTACGACATGTCAAATTATTGTTAGAAGTGAGATCAGTGTTCCTTTTCTCTGTACAAGCTTTACATTGAAAGATAATCACGCTATTTTGAAACTGTATTCTTTCCTGAAAAGCTTTAGTTAAAACGCACTTGTGTTACTTGGTAAGGAGAAGCAGTTGTTTGCGACATGTCAAAGTGTTGTTTGAAGTGAGGTCAATATTCCTTTTCTAGGTACAAGATTTACTTTGAAAGATAATCACATTCTTTTGAAAGTGTATTCATTTCCTGAAAAGCTTTAGTAACTAACACACATGTGTTTCTTGATAAAGAGAAGCAGTTTTTTGCGACATGTCAACGTCTTGTTAGAAGTGATATCAGTGTTCCTTTTCTTTGTACAAGCTTTACTTTGAAGGATAATCACATTCTTTTGAAAGTGTATACATTTCTTGAACAGCTTTAGTTAGAAACACATGTGTTTCTTGGTAAAGAGAAGCAGTTGTTTGCGACATGTCAAAGTATTGTTAGAAGTGAGATCAGTTTACCTTTCTCTGTACAACTTTACTTTGAAAGATAATCATATTCTTCTGAAAGTGTATTCATTTCATTAATAGCTTTAGTAAGAAACGCACAAGTGTTTCTCTGTAAAGAGAAGCAGTTGTTTGCGACATGTCAAAGTATTGTTAGAAGTGAGATCAGTGTTCCATTCTCTGTAGAAACTCTGCTTTGAAATATAATCATGTTCTTTTAAAAGTGTATTCATTTCTTTAAAACTTTAGTAAGCAAAGCACATGTGTTACTTGGTTAGGAGAAGCAGTTGTTTGGGACATGTCAAAATATTGTTTGAAGTGAGATCAATATTCCTTTTCTCTGTACAAGCTTTAATTTGAAAGATAATCACGTTCTTTTGAAAGTGTATACATTTCTTGAAAATCTTTAGTAAGAAACATACATGTATTTCTCTCTAAAGAAAAGCAGTTGTTTGTGACATGTCAAATTACTGTTAAAAATGAGAACAGTTTTCTTTTCTCTCTACAAGCTTTACTTTGAAAGATAATCTCATTGTTTTGAAAGTGTATTCATTTCAAAAATAGCTTTAGTAAGAAACGCACAACTGTTTCTCTGTAAAGAAAAGCCATTTTTTGCGACATGTCAAAGTATTTTTGGAAGAGAGATAAGTGTTCCTTTCTCTGTAGAAGCTTTACTTTGAAAGATAATCACATTTATTTCAAAGTGTATTCATTTCATGAAAAGCTTTAGGAAGAAACACACATGTGTTTCCCTGTAAAGAGAAGCAGTTGTTTGCGACGTGTCAAATTATTGTTAGAAGTGATATCAATGTTCCTTTTCTCCGTAGAAGCTTTACTTTGAAAGAAAGTCACATTCTTTGGAAAGTGTATTCATTTTATAAATAGCTTTAGTAAGAAACACACGTCTTTCTGTGTAAAGAAAAGTTGTTTGCGACATGTCAAATTACTGTTAGAAGTGAGATCAGTGTTCCTTTTCTCTGTAGAAGCTATGCTTTGAAATATAATCACGTTCTTTTGAAAGTGTATTCATTTCTTGAAAAGCTTTACTAAGAAACCCACGTGTATCTTGTTAAAGAGAAGCAATTGTTTGCGACATGTCAAAGTATTGTTTGAAGTGAGATCAGTATTCCTTTTCTCTGTAGAAGCTTTATTTGAAAGATAATCACATTCTTTTGAAAGTGTATTCATTTCTTGAAATGCTTTAGTAAGAAACGCACATGTCTTTTTCTGTAAAGCAAAGCAGTTCTTTGTGACATGTCAAAGGCTTGTTAGAAGTGAGATCCGTGTTCCTTTTCTCTGTAGAATCTTTGCTTTTAAATATAATCACGTTCTTTTTAAAGTGTATTCATTTTAGGAAAAGCTTTATTAAGAAATGCACATGTGCTTCTCCTTATAGAGAAGCAGATTTTTTCGACATATCTATTACTGTTTGAAGTGAGATCAGTTTTCCTTTTCTCTGTAGAAGCTTTACTTTGGAAGATAATCACATTGTTTTGAAAGAGTTCATTTCAAAAATAGCTTTAGTAAGAAACGCAAAAGTGTTTCTTTGTAAAGAAAAGCAGTTGTTTGCAACATGGCAAATTACTGTTAGAAGTGAGATCAGTGTTACTTTTCTCTGTAGAAGCTTTGCTTTGAAATATAATCATGTTCTTTTGAAAGTGTATTCATCTCTTGAAAAGCTTTATTAAGAAACACATGTGTTTCTTGGTAAAGAGAAGCAGTTTTTGCTACATGTCAAAGTCTTTTGAGAAGTGAGATCAGTGTTCCTTTTCTCTATAGAAGCTTTACTTTGGAAGATAATCACGTTTTTTTGAAAGTGCATTTATTTCATGAAATACTTTTGTAAGAAACACACATGTGTTTCTCTGTAAGGAGAAGCAGTTGTTTTCGACATGTCAAAGTATTGTTAGAAGTGAGATCAGTAGTCATTTTCTGTGTGCAACCTTTAATTTGAAATATAATCACGTTCTTTTGAAAGTGTATTTATTTCTTTAAATGCTTTAGTAATAACACACATGTGTTTCTTGGTAAGGAAAGGCAGTTGTTTCTGACATGTCAAAGCCTTGTTAGAAGTGAGATCAGTGTTCATTTCTCTTTAGAAACGTTACTTTGAAAGATAATCACATTCTTTGAAAGTGTATTCATTTCATAAATAACTTAAGTAAGAAATGCACAACTGTTCCTTGTAAAGAGAAGCCATTGTTTACGACATGTCAAATTATTGTTAGAAGTGAGATCAGTGTTCCTTTTCTCTGTACAAGCTTTACATTGAAAGATAATCACGCTATTTTGAAACTGTATTCTTTCCTGAAAAGCTTTAGTTAAAACGCACTTGTGTTACTTGGTAAGGAGAAGCAGTTGTTTGCGACATGTCAAAGTGTTGTTTGAAGTGAGGTCAATATTCCTTTTCTAGGTACAAGATTTACTTTGAAAGATAATCACATTCTTTTGAAAGTGTATTCATTTCCTGAAAAGCTTTAGTAACTAACACACATGTGTTTCTTGATAAAGAGAAGCAGTTTTTTGCGACATGTCAACGTCTTGTTAGAAGTGATATCAGTGTTCCTTTTCTTTGTACAAGCTTTACTTTGAAGGATAATCACATTCTTTTGAAAGTGTATACATTTCTTGAACAGCTTTAGTTAGAAACACATGTGTTTCTTGGTAAAGAGAAGCAGTTGTTTGCGACATGTCAAAGTATTGTTAGAAGTGAGATCAGTTTACCTTTCTCTGTACAACTTTACTTTGAAAGATAATCATATTCTTCTGAAAGTGTATTCATTTCATTAATAGCTTTAGTAAGAAACGCACAAGTGTTTCTCTGTAAAGAGAAGCAGTTGTTTGCGACATGTCAAAGTATTGTTAGAAGTGAGATCAGTGTTCCATTCTCTGTAGAAACTCTGCTTTGAAATATAATCATGTTCTTTTAAAAGTGTATTCATTTCTTTAAAACTTTAGTAAGCAAAGCACATGTGTTACTTGGTTAGGAGAAGCAGTTGTTTGGGACATGTCAAAATATTGTTTGAAGTGAGATCAATATTCCTTTTCTCTGTACAAGCTTTAATTTGAAAGATAATCACGTTCTTTTGAAAGTGTATACATTTCTTGAAAATCTTTAGTAAGAAACATACATGTATTTCTCTCTAAAGAAAAGCAGTTGTTTGTGACATGTCAAATTACTGTTAAAAATGAGAACAGTTTTCTTTTCTCTCTACAAGCTTTACTTTGAAAGATAATCTCATTGTTTTGAAAGTGTATTCATTTCAAAAATAGCTTTAGTAAGAAACGCACAACTGTTTCTCTGTAAAGAAAAGCCATTTTTTGCGACATGTCAAAGTATTTTTGGAAGAGAGATAAGTGTTCCTTTCTCTGTAGAAGCTTTACTTTGAAAGATAATCACATTTATTTCAAAGTGTATTCATTTCATGAAAAGCTTTAGGAAGAAACACACATGTGTTTCCCTGTAAAGAGAAGCAGTTGTTTGCGACGTGTCAAATTATTGTTAGAAGTGATATCAATGTTCCTTTTCTCCGTAGAAGCTTTACTTTGAAAGAAAGTCACATTCTTTGGAAAGTGTATTCATTTTATAAATAGCTTTAGTAAGAAACACACGTCTTTCTGTGTAAAGAAAAGTTGTTTGCGACATGTCAAATTACTGTTAGAAGTGAGATCAGTGTTCCTTTTCTCTGTAGAAGCTATGCTTTGAAATATAATCACGTTCTTTTGAAAGTGTATTCATTTCTTGAAAAGCTTTACTAAGAAACCCACGTGTATCTTGTTAAAGAGAAGCAATTGTTTGCGACATGTCAAAGTATTGTTTGAAGTGAGATCAGTATTCCTTTTCTCTGTAGAAGCTTTATTTGAAAGATAATCACATTCTTTTGAAAGTGTATTCATTTCTTGAAATGCTTTAGTAAGAAACGCACATGTCTTTTTCTGTAAAGCAAAGCAGTTCTTTGTGACATGTCAAAGGCTTGTTAGAAGTGAGATCCGTGTTCCTTTTCTCTGTAGAATCTTTGCTTTTAAATATAATCACGTTCTTTTTAAAGTGTATTCATTTTAGGAAAAGCTTTATTAAGAAATGCACATGTGCTTCTCCTTATAGAGAAGCAGATTTTTTCGACATATCTATTACTGTTTGAAGTGAGATCAGTTTTCCTTTTCTCTGTAGAAGCTTTACTTTGGAAGATAATCACATTGTTTTGAAAGAGTTCATTTCAAAAATAGCTTTAGTAAGAAACGCAAAAGTGTTTCTTTGTAAAGAAAAGCAGTTGTTTGCAACATGGCAAATTACTGTTAGAAGTGAGATCAGTGTTACTTTTCTCTGTAGAAGCTTTGCTTTGAAATATAATCATGTTCTTTTGAAAGTGTATTCATCTCTTGAAAAGCTTTATTAAGAAACACATGTGTTTCTTGGTAAAGAGAAGCAGTTTTTGCTACATGTCAAAGTCTTTTGAGAAGTGAGATCAGTGTTCCTTTTCTCTATAGAAGCTTTACTTTGGAAGATAATCACGTTTTTTTGAAAGTGCATTTATTTCATGAAATACTTTTGTAAGAAACACACATGTGTTTCTCTGTAAGGAGAAGCAGTTGTTTTCGACATGTCAAAGTATTGTTAGAAGTGAGATCAGTAGTCATTTTCTGTGTGCAACCTTTAATTTGAAATATAATCACGTTCTTTTGAAAGTGTATTTATTTCTTTAAATGCTTTAGTAATAACACACATGTGTTTCTTGGTAAGGAAAGGCAGTTGTTTCTGACATGTCAAAGCCTTGTTAGAAGTGAGATCAGTATTCATTTCTCTTTAGAAACGTTACTTTGAAAGATAATCACATTCTTTGAAAGTGTATTCATTTCATAAATAACTTAAGTAAGAAACGCACAACTGTTCCTTGTAAAGAGAAGCCATTGTTTACGACATGTCAAAGTATTGGTAGAAGTGAGATCAGTGTTCCTTTTCTCTGTAGAATCTTTGTTTTGCAATATAAACATGTTCTTTTGAAAGTGTATTCATATCTTGAAAAGCTTTAGTAAGAAACGCACATGTGTTTCTCTGTAAAGAGAAGCAGATGTTTGCGACATGTCAAATTACTGTTAGAAGTGAGATTAGTTTTCCTTTTCTCTGCAGAAGTTTTACTTTGAAAGATAATAACGTTCTTTTGAATGTGTATTTATTTCATGAAATGCTTTTGTAAGAAAAGCACATGTGTTTTTCTGTAAAGAGAAGCAGTTCTTTGGAACATGTTAAAGTATTGGTAGAAGTGAGATCCGCATTCCTTTTCTCTGTACAAGCTTTACTTTGAAAGATATTCACATTCTTTTGAAAGTGTATTCATTTCTTGAAAAGCTTTAGCATGAAACACACATGTGTATCTTGGTAAGGAGAAGCAGTTGTTTACGACATTCAAAGTATTGTTTGAAGTGAAATCAGTATTCCTTTTCTCTGTAGCAGGTTTACTTTGAAAGAAAATCACATTCTTTTGAAAGGGTGTTCATTTCATAAATAGCTTTAGTAAGAAACGCACATGTGTTTCTCTAAAGAGAGGCCATTTTTTGCGACATGTCAAAGTATTGTTAGAAGAGAGATCAGTGTTCCTTTCTGTGTAGAAGCTTTACTTTGAAAGATAATCACATTCCTTTGAAAGTGTATTCATTTCAGGATTAGCTTTAGTAAGAAACACACGTGTTACTTGGTAAAGAGATTCAATTGTTTCCTAAATGTCAAAGTCTTGTTAGAAGTGAGATCAGTGTTCCATCCTCTGTAGAAGCTTTGCTTTGAATGATAATCACGTTCTTTTGAATGTGTATTCATTTCTTAAAAAGTTTTAGTATGAAACACACATGAGTTTCTCTGTAAAGAAGCAGACGTTTGCAACTGTCAAATATCTATTAGAAGTGAGATCAGTTTTCCTTTTCTCTGTCAAAGCTTTATTTTGAAAGATAATCACGTTTTTTGAAAGTGTATTAGTTTCATATATAACTTTAGTAAGAAACGCACAGTTGTTTCTCTGTAAAGAAAGGCCGTATTATGCATCATGTCAAAGTAGTTTTAGAAGAGAGATCAGTGTTCCTTTCTCTGTAAAAGCTTTACTTTGAAAGATAATCACATTCTTTTCAAAGTGTATTCATTTCATGAAAAGCATTAGGAAGAAACGCATATGTGTTTCTCTGTAAAGAGAAGCAGTTTTTTCCGACATGTCAAGTATTTTTAGAAGTGAGATCAGTGTTCCTTTTCTCTGTAGAAGCTTTGCTTTGAAGTATAATCATATTCTTTTGAAAGTGTATTCATTTCATGATAAGCTTTAGTAAGAAATGTACATGTGTTTCTCTGTAAAGAAAAGCACTTCTTTTCGACATGTCAAATTACTGTTAGAAGTGAGATCAGTGTTCATTTTCTCTGTGGAAGCTTTATTTTGAAATATAGTCACGTTCTTTTGAAAGTGTATTCATTTCTAGAAATGCTTTAGTAATAATGCTCATGTGTGTCTTGGTAAAGAGAAGCAGTTGTTTCTGACATGTCAAAGTCTTGTTAGAAGTGTGATCAGTATTCATTTCTCTGTAGAAGCTTTACTTTGAAAGATAATCACATTCTTTGAAAGTGTATTCATTTCATTAATAGCTTTAGTAAGAAACGCACAAGTGTTTCTCTGTAAAGAGAAGCTGTTGTTTGCGACATGTCAAAGTATTGTTAGAAGGGAGATCAGTGTTCCATTCTCTGTAGAAGCTTTGCTTTGCAATACAATTGGTTCTTTAAAAAGTGTATTCATTTCTTTAAAAACTTTAGTAAGAAACGCACATGTGTTTCTTGGTAATGAGAAGCAGTTGTTTGCGACATGTCAACGTCCTATTAGACCTGAGATCAGTGTTGCTTTTCTCTGTAGAAGCTTTAATTTGAAAGATAACCACATTCTTTGAAAGTGTATTTATTTCATAAATAGCTTTAGTAAGAAACGCACATGTGTTTCTCTGTAAAGAGAGGCCATTTTTTGCGACATGTCAAAGTATTGTTATTAGTGAGATCAGTGTTCCTTTTCTCTGTACAAGCTTTACATTGAAAGATAATCACGCTATTTTGAAACTGTATTCTTTCCTGAAAAGCTTTAGTTAAAACGCACTTGTGTTACTTGGTAAGGAGAAGCAGTTGTTTGCGACATGTCAAAGTGTTGTTTGAAGTGAGGTCAATATTCCTTTTCTAGGTACAAGATTTACTTTGAAAGATAATCACATTCTTTTGAAAGTGTATTCATTTCCTGAAAAGCTTTAGTAACTAACACACATGTGTTTCTTGATAAAGAGAAGCAGTTTTTTGCGACATGTCAACGTCTTGTTAGAAGTGATATCAGTGTTCCTTTTCTTTGTACAAGCTTTACTTTGAAGGATAATCACATTCTTTTGAAAGTGTATACATTTCTTGAACAGCTTTAGTTAGAAACACATGTGTTTCTTGGTAAAGAGAAGCAGTTGTTTGTGACATGTCAAAGTATTGTTAGAAGTGAGATCAGTTTACCTTTCTCTGTACAACTTTACTTTGAAAGATAATCATATTCTTCTGAAAGTGTATTCATTTCATTAATAGCTTTAGTAAGAAACGCACAAGTGTTTCTCTGTAAAGAGAAGCAGTTGTTTGCGACATGTCAAAGTATTGTTAGAAGTGAGATCAGTGTTCCATTCTCTGTAGAAACTCTGCTTTGAAATATAATCATGTTCTTTTAAAAGTGTATTCATTTCTTTAAAACTTTAGTAAGCAAAGCACATGTGTTACTTGGTTAGGAGAAGCAGTTGTTTGGGACATGTCAAAATATTGTTTGAAGTGAGATCAATATTCCTTTTCTCTGTACAAGCTTTAATTTGAAAGATAATCACGTTCTTTTGAAAGTGTATACATTTCTTGAAAATCTTTAGTAAGAAACATACATGTATTTCTCTCTAAAGAAAAGCAGTTGTTTGTGACATGTCAAATTACTGTTAAAAATGAGAACAGTTTTCTTTTCTCTCTACAAGCTTTACTTTGAAAGATAATCTCATTGTTTTGAAAGTGTATTCATTTCAAAAATAGCTTTAGTAAGAAACGCACAACTGTTTCTCTGTAAAGAAAAGCCATTTTTTGCGACATGTCAAAGTATTTTTGGAAGAGAGATAAGTGTTCCTTTCTCTGTAGAAGCTTTACTTTGAAAGATAATCACATTTATTTCAAAGTGTATTCATTTCATGAAAAGCTTTAGGAAGAAACACACATGTGTTTCCCTGTAAAGAGAAGCAGTTGTTTGCGACGTGTCAAATTATTGTTAGAAGTGATATCAATGTTCCTTTTCTCTGTAGAAGCTTTACTTTGAAAGAAAGTCACATTCTTTGGAAAGTGTATTCATTTTATAAATAGCTTTAGTAAGAAACACACGTCTTTCTGTGTAAAGAAAAGTTGTTTGCGACATGTCAAATTACTGTTAGAAGTGAGATCAGTGTTCCTTTTCTCTGTAGAAGCTATGCTTTGAAATATAATCACGTTCTTTTGAAAGTGTATTCATTTCTTGAAAAGCTTTACTAAGAAACCCACGTGTATCTTGTTAAAGAGAAGTAATTGTTTGCGACATGTCAAAGTATTGTTTGAAGTGAGATCAGTATTCCTTTTCTCTGTAGAAGCTTTATTTGAAAGATAATCACATTCTTTTGAAAGTGTATTCATTTCTTGAAATGCTTTAGTAAGAAACACACATGTCTTTTTCTGTAAAGCAAAGCAGTTCTTTGTGACATGTCAAAGGCTTGTTAGAAGTGAGATCCGTGTTCCTTTTCTCTGTAGAATCTTTGCTTTTAAATATAATCACGTTCTTTTTAAAGTGTATTCATTTTAGGAAAAGCTTTATTAAGAAATGCACATGTGCTTCTCCTTTTAGAGAAGCAGATTTTTTCGACATATCTATTACTGTTTGAAGTGAGATCAGTTTTCCTTTTCTCTGTAGAAGCTTTACTTTGGAAGATAATCACATTGTTTTGAAAGAGTTCATTTCAAAAATAGCTTTAGTAAGAAACGCAAAAGTGTTTCTTTGTAAAGAAAAGCAGTTGTTTGCAACATGGCAAATTACTGTTAGAAGTGAGATCAGTGTTACTTTTCTCTGTAGAAGCTTTGCTTTGAAATATAATCATGTTCTTTTGAAAGTGTATTCATCTCTTGAAAAGCTTTATTAAGAAACTCATGTGTTTCTTGGTAAAGAGAAGCAGTTTTTGCTACATGTCAAAGTCTTTTGAGAAGTGAGATCAGTGTTCCTTTTCTCTATAGAAGCTTTACTTTGGAAGATAATCACGTTTTTTTGAAAGTGCATTTATTTCATGAAATACTTTTGTAAGAAACACACATGTGTTTCTCTGTAAGGAGAAGCAGTTGTTTTCGACATGTCAAAGTATTGTTAGAAGTGAGATCAGTAGTCATTTTCTGTGTGCAACCTTTAATTTGAAAT
Organism: Chionomys nivalis; assembly: GCF_950005125.1. Lineage (NCBI taxonomy): Eukaryota > Metazoa > Chordata > Mammalia > Rodentia > Cricetidae > Chionomys > Chionomys nivalis. The sequence goes on along the minus strand of NC_080098.1, from coordinate 3,376,950 downwards.
ATAATCACGTTCTTTTGAAAGTGTATTTATTTCTTTAAATGCTTTAGTAATAACACACATGTGTTTCTTGGTAAGGAAAGGCAGTTGTTTCTGACATGTCAAAGCCTTGTTAGAAGTGAGATCAGTGTTCATTTCTCTTTAGAAACTTTACTTTGAAAGATAATCACATTCTTTGAAAGTGTATTCATTTCATAAATAACTTAAGTAAGAAACGCACAACTGTTCCTTGTAAAGAGAAGCCATTGTTTACGACATGTCAAAGTATTGTTAGAAGTGAGATCAGTGTTCCTTTTCTCTGTAGAATCTTTGTTTTGAAATATAAACATGTTCTTTTGAAAGTGTATTCATATCTTGAAAAGCTTTAGTAAGAAACGCACATGTGTTTCTCTGTAAAGAGAAGCAGATGTTTGCGACATGTCAAATTACTGTTAGAAGTGAGATTAGTTTTCCTTTTCTCTGCAGAAGTTTTACTTTGAAAGATAATAACGTTCTTTTGAATGTGTATTTATTTCATGAAATGCTTTTGTAAGAAAAGCACATGTGTTTTTCTGTAAAGAGAAGCAGTTCTTTGGAACATGTTAAAGTATTGGTAGAAGTGAGATCCGCATTCCTTTTCTCTGTACAAGCTTTACTTTGAAAGATATTCACATTCTTTTGAAAGTGTATTCATTTCTTGAAAAGCTTTAGCATGAAACACACATGTGTATCTTGGTAAGGAGAAGCAGTTGTTTACGACATTCAAAGTATTGTTTGAAGTGAAATCAGTATTCCTTTTCTCTGTAGCAGGTTTACTTTGAAAGAAAATCACATTCTTTTGAAAGGGTGTTCATTTCATAAATAGCTTTAGTAAGAAACGCACATGTGTTTCTCTAAAGAGAGGCCATTTTTTGCGACATGTCAAAGTATTGTTAGAAGAGAGATCAGTGTTCCTTTCTGTGTAGAAGCTTTACTTTGAAAGATAATCACATTCCTTTGAAAGTGTATTCATTTCAGGATTAGCTTTAGTAAGAAACACACGTGTTACTTGGTAAAGAGATTCAATTGTTTCCTAAATGTCAAAGTCTTGTTAGAAGTGAGATCAGTGTTCCATCCTCTGTAGAAGCTTTGCTTTGAATGATAATCACGTTCTTTTGAATGTGTATTCATTTCTTAAAAAGTTTTAGTATGAAACACACATGAGTTTCTCTGTAAAGAAGCAGACGTTTGCAACTGTCAAATATCTATTAGAAGTGAGATCAGTTTTCCTTTTCTCTGTCAAAGCTTTATTTTGAAAGATAATCACGTTTTTTGAAAGTGTATTAGTTTCATATATAACTTTAGTAAGAAACGCACAGTTGTTTCTCTGTAAAGAAAGGCCGTATTATGCATCATGTCAAAGTATTTTTAGAAGAGAGATCAGTGTTCCTTTCTCTGTAAAAGCTTTACTTTGAAAGATAATCACATTCTTTTCAAAGTGTATTCATTTCATGAAAAGCATTAGGAAGAAACGCATATGTGTTTCTCTGTAAAGAGAAGCAGTTTTTTCCGACATGTCAAGTATTTTTAGAAGTGAGATCAGTGTTCCTTTTCTCTGTAGAAGCTTTGCTTTGAAGTATAATCATATTCTTTTGAAAGTGTATTCATTTCATGATAAGCTTTAGTAAGAAATGTACATGTGTTTCTCTGTAAAGAAAAGCACTTCTTTTCGACATGTCAAATTACTGTTAGAAGTGAGATCAGTGTTCATTTTCTCTGTGGAAGCTTTATTTTGAAATATAGTCACGTTCTTTTGAAAGTGTATTCATTTCTAGAAATGCGTTAGTAATAATGCTCATGTGTGTCTTGGTAAAGAGAAGCAGTTGTTTCTGACATGTCAAAGTCTTGTTAGAAGTGTGATCAGTATTCATTTCTCTGTAGAAGCTTTACTTTGAAAGATAATCACATTCATTGAAAGTGTATTCATTTCATTAATAGCTTTAGTAAGAAACGCACAAGTGTTTCTCTGTAAAGAGAAGCTGTTGTTTGCGACATGTCAAAGTATTGTTAGAAGGGAGATCAGTGTTCCATTCTCTGTAGAAGCTTTGCTTTGCAATACAATTGGTTCTTTAAAAAGTGTATTCATTTCTTTAAAAACTTTAGTAAGAAACGCACATGTGTTTCTTGGTAATGAGAAGCAGTTGTTTGCGACATGTCAACGTCCTATTAGACCTGAGATCAGTGTTGCTTTTCTCTGTAGAAGCTTTAATTTGAAAGATAACCACATTCTTTGAAAGTGTATTTATTTCATAAATAGCTTTAGTAAGAAACGCACATGTGTTTCTCTGTAAAGAGAGGCCATTTTTTGCGACATGTCAAAGTATTGTTATTAGTGAGATCAGTGTTCCTTTTCTCTGTACAAGCTTTACATTGAAAGATAATCACGCTATTTTGAAACTGTATTCTTTCCTGAAAAGCTTTAGTTAAAACGCACTTGTGTTACTTGGTAAGGAGAAGCAGTTGTTTGCGACATGTCAAAGTGTTGTTTGAAGTGAGGTCAATATTCCTTTTCTAGGTACAAGATTTACTTTGAAAGATAATCACATTCTTTTGAAAGTGTATTCATTTCCTGAAAAGCTTTAGTAACTAACACACATGTGTTTCTTGATAAAGAGAAGCAGTTTTTTGCGACATGTCAACGTCTTGTTAGAAGTGATATCAGTGTTCCTTTTCTTTGTACAAGCTTTACTTTGAAGGATAATCACATTCTTTTGAAAGTGTATACATTTCTTGAACAGCTTTAGTTAGAAACACATGTGTTTCTTGGTAAAGAGAAGCAGTTGTTTGCGACATGTCAAAGTATTGTTAGAAGTGAGATCAGTTTACCTTTCTCTGTACAACTTTACTTTGAAAGATAATCATATTCTTCTGAAAGTGTATTCATTTCATTAATAGCTTTAGTAAGAAACGCACAAGTGTTTCTCTGTAAAGAGAAGCAGTTGTTTGCAACATGTCAAAGTATTGTTAGAAGTGAGATCAGTGTTCCATTCTCTGTAGAAACTCTGCTTTGAAATATAATCATGTTCTTTTAAAAGTGTATTCATTTCTTTAAAACTTTAGTAAGCAAAGCACATGTGTTACTTGGTTAGGAGAAGCAGTTGTTTGGGACATGTCAAAATATTGTTTGAAGTGAGATCAATATTCCTTTTCTCTGTACAAGCTTTAATTTGAAAGATAATCACGTTCTTTTGAAAGTGTATACATTTCTTGAAAATCTTTAGTAAGAAACATACATGTATTTCTCTCTAAAGAAAAGCAGTTGTTTGTGACATGTCAAATTACTGTTAAAAATGAGAACAGTTTTCTTTTCTCTCTACAAGCTTTACTTTGAAAGATAATCTCATTGTTTTGAAAGTGTATTCATTTCAAAAATAGCTTTAGTAAGAAACGCACAACTGTTTCTCTGTAAAGAAAAGCCATTTTTTGCGACATGTCAAAGTATTTTTGGAAGAGAGATAAGTGTTCCTTTCTCTGTAGAAGCTTTACTTTGAAAGATAATCACATTTATTTCAAAGTGTATTCATTTCATGAAAAGCTTTAGGAAGAAACACACATGTGTTTCCCTGTAAAGAGAAGCAGTTGTTTGCGACGTGTCAAATTATTGTTAGAAGTGATATCAATGTTCCTTTTCTCCGTAGAAGCTTTACTTTGAAAGAAAGTCACATTCTTTGGAAAGTGTATTCATTTTATAAATAGCTTTAGTAAGAAACACACGTCTTTCTGTGTAAAGAAAAGTTGTTTGCGACATGTCAAATTACTGTTAGAAGTGAGATCAGTGTTCCTTTTCTCTGTAGAAGCTATGCTTTGAAATATAATCACGTTCTTTTGAAAGTGTATTCATTTCTTGAAAAGCTTTACTAAGAAACCCACGTGTATCTTGTTAAAGAGAAGCAATTGTTTGCGACATGTCAAAGTATTGTTTGAAGTGAGATCAGTATTCCTTTTCTCTGTAGAAGCTTTATTTGAAAGATAATCACATTCTTTTGAAAGTGTATTCATTTCTTGAAATGCTTTAGTAAGAAACGCACATGTCTTTTTCTGTAAAGCAAAGCAGTTCTTTGTGACATGTCAAAGGCTTGTTAGAAGTGAGATCCGTGTTCCTTTTCTCTGTAGAATCTTTGCTTTTAAATATAATCACGTTCTTTTTAAAGTGTATTCATTTTAGGAAAAGCTTTATTAAGAAATGCACATGTGCTTCTCCTTATAGAGAAGCAGATTTTTTCGACATATCTATTACTGTTTGAAGTGAGATCAGTTTTCCTTTTCTCTGTAGAAGCTTTACTTTGGAAGATAATCACATTGTTTTGAAAGAGTTCATTTCAAAAATAGCTTTAGTAAGAAACGCAAAAGTGTTTCTTTGTAAAGAAAAGCAGTTGTTTGCAACATGGCAAATTACTGTTAGAAGTGAGATCAGTGTTACTTTTCTCTGTAGAAGCTTTGCTTTGAAATATAATCATGTTCTTTTGAAAGTGTATTCATCTCTTGAAAAGCTTTATTAAGAAACACATGTGTTTCTTGGTAAAGAGAAGCAGTTTTTGCTACATGTCAAAGTCTTTTGAGAAGTGAGATCAGTGTTCCTTTTCTCTATAGAAGCTTTACTTTGGAAGATAATCACGTTTTTTTGAAAGTGCATTTATTTCATGAAATACTTTTGTAAGAAACACACATGTGTTTCTCTGTAAGGAGAAGCAGTTGTTTTCGACATGTCAAAGTATTGTTAGAAGTGAGATCAGTAGTCATTTTCTGTGTGCAACCTTTAATTTGAAATATAATCACGTTCTTTTGAAAGTGTATTTATTTCTTTAAATGCTTTAGTAATAACACACATGTGTTTCTTGGTAAGGAAAGGCAGTTGTTTCTGACATGTCAAAGCCTTGTTAGAAGTGAGATCAGTGTTCATTTCTCTTTAGAAACGTTACTTTGAAAGATAATCACATTCTTTGAAAGTGTATTCATTTCATAAATAACTTAAGTAAGAAATGCACAACTGTTCCTTGTAAAGAGAAGCCATTGTTTACGACATGTCAAATTATTGTTAGAAGTGAGATCAGTGTTCCTTTTCTCTGTACAAGCTTTACATTGAAAGATAATCACGCTATTTTGAAACTGTATTCTTTCCTGAAAAGCTTTAGTTAAAACGCACTTGTGTTACTTGGTAAGGAGAAGCAGTTGTTTGCGACATGTCAAAGTGTTGTTTGAAGTGAGGTCAATATTCCTTTTCTAGGTACAAGATTTACTTTGAAAGATAATCACATTCTTTTGAAAGTGTATTCATTTCCTGAAAAGCTTTAGTAACTAACACACATGTGTTTCTTGATAAAGAGAAGCAGTTTTTTGCGACATGTCAACGTCTTGTTAGAAGTGATATCAGTGTTCCTTTTCTTTGTACAAGCTTTACTTTGAAGGATAATCACATTCTTTTGAAAGTGTATACATTTCTTGAACAGCTTTAGTTAGAAACACATGTGTTTCTTGGTAAAGAGAAGCAGTTGTTTGCGACATGTCAAAGTATTGTTAGAAGTGAGATCAGTTTACCTTTCTCTGTACAACTTTACTTTGAAAGATAATCATATTCTTCTGAAAGTGTATTCATTTCATTAATAGCTTTAGTAAGAAACGCACAAGTGTTTCTCTGTAAAGAGAAGCAGTTGTTTGCGACATGTCAAAGTATTGTTAGAAGTGAGATCAGTGTTCCATTCTCTGTAGAAACTCTGCTTTGAAATATAATCATGTTCTTTTAAAAGTGTATTCATTTCTTTAAAACTTTAGTAAGCAAAGCACATGTGTTACTTGGTTAGGAGAAGCAGTTGTTTGGGACATGTCAAAATATTGTTTGAAGTGAGATCAATATTCCTTTTCTCTGTACAAGCTTTAATTTGAAAGATAATCACGTTCTTTTGAAAGTGTATACATTTCTTGAAAATCTTTAGTAAGAAACATACATGTATTTCTCTCTAAAGAAAAGCAGTTGTTTGTGACATGTCAAATTACTGTTAAAAATGAGAACAGTTTTCTTTTCTCTCTACAAGCTTTACTTTGAAAGATAATCTCATTGTTTTGAAAGTGTATTCATTTCAAAAATAGCTTTAGTAAGAAACGCACAACTGTTTCTCTGTAAAGAAAAGCCATTTTTTGCGACATGTCAAAGTATTTTTGGAAGAGAGATAAGTGTTCCTTTCTCTGTAGAAGCTTTACTTTGAAAGATAATCACATTTATTTCAAAGTGTATTCATTTCATGAAAAGCTTTAGGAAGAAACACACATGTGTTTCCCTGTAAAGAGAAGCAGTTGTTTGCGACGTGTCAAATTATTGTTAGAAGTGATATCAATGTTCCTTTTCTCCGTAGAAGCTTTACTTTGAAAGAAAGTCACATTCTTTGGAAAGTGTATTCATTTTATAAATAGCTTTAGTAAGAAACACACGTCTTTCTGTGTAAAGAAAAGTTGTTTGCGACATGTCAAATTACTGTTAGAAGTGAGATCAGTGTTCCTTTTCTCTGTAGAAGCTATGCTTTGAAATATAATCACGTTCTTTTGAAAGTGTATTCATTTCTTGAAAAGCTTTACTAAGAAACCCACGTGTATCTTGTTAAAGAGAAGCAATTGTTTGCGACATGTCAAAGTATTGTTTGAAGTGAGATCAGTATTCCTTTTCTCTGTAGAAGCTTTATTTGAAAGATAATCACATTCTTTTGAAAGTGTATTCATTTCTTGAAATGCTCTAGTAAGAAACGCACATGTCTTTTTCTGTAAAGCAAAGCAGTTCTTTGTGACATGTCAAAGGCTTGTTAGAAGTGAGATCCGTGTTCCTTTTCTCTGTAGAATCTTTGCTTTTAAATATAATCACGTTCTTTTTAAAGTGTATTCATTTTAGGAAAAGCTTTATTAAGAAATGCACATGTGCTTCTCCTTATAGAGAAGCAGATTTTTTCGACATATCTATTACTGTTTGAAGTGAGATCAGTTTTCCTTTTCTCTGTAGAAGCTTTACTTTGGAAGATAATCACATTGTTTTGAAAGAGTTCATTTCAAAAATAGCTTTAGTAAGAAACGCAAAAGTGTTTCTTTGTAAAGAAAAGCAGTTGTTTGCAACATGGCAAATTACTGTTAGAAGTGAGATCAGTGTTACTTTTCTCTGTAGAAGCTTTGCTTTGAAATATAATCATGTTCTTTTGAAAGTGTATTCATCTCTTGAAAAGCTTTATTAAGAAACACATGTGTTTCTTGGTAAAGAGAAGCAGTTTTTGCTACATGTCAAAGTCTTTTGAGAAGTGAGATCAGTGTTCCTTTTCTCTATAGAAGCTTTACTTTGGAAGATAATCACGTTTTTTTGAAAGTGCATTTATTTCATGAAATACTTTTGTAAGAAACACACATGTGTTTCTCTGTAAGGAGAAGCAGTTGTTTTCGACATGTCAAAGTATTGTTAGAAGTGAGATCAGTAGTCATTTTCTGTGTGCAACCTTTAATTTGAAATATAATCACGTTCTTTTGAAAGTGTATTTATTTCTTTAAATGCTTTAGTAATAACACACATGTGTTTCTTGGTAAGGAAAGGCAGTTGTTTCTGACATGTCAAAGCCTTGTTAGAAGTGAGATCAGTATTCATTTCTCTTTAGAAACGTTACTTTGAAAGATAATCACATTCTTTGAAAGTGTATTCATTTCATAAATAACTTAAGTAAGAAACGCACAACTGTTCCTTGTAAAGAGAAGCCATTGTTTACGACATGTCAAAGTATTGGTAGAAGTGAGATCAGTGTTCCTTTTCTCTGTAGAATCTTTGTTTTGCAATATAAACATGTTCTTTTGAAAGTGTATTCATATCTTGAAAAGCTTTAGTAAGAAACGCACATGTGTTTCTCTGTAAAGAGAAGCAGATGTTTGCGACATGTCAAATTACTGTTAGAAGTGAGATTAGTTTTCCTTTTCTCTGCAGAAGTTTTACTTTGAAAGATAATAACGTTCTTTTGAATGTGTATTTATTTCATGAAATGCTTTTGTAAGAAAAGCACATGTGTTTTTCTGTAAAGAGAAGCAGTTCTTTGGAACATGTTAAAGTATTGGTAGAAGTGAGATCCGTATTCCTTTTCTCTGTACAAGCTTTACTTTGAAAGATATTCACATTCTTTTGAAAGTGTATTCATTTCTTGAAAAGCTTTAGCATGAAACACACATGTGTATCTTGGTAAGGAGAAGCAGTTGTTTACGACATTCAAAGTATTGTTTGAAGTGAAATCAGTATTCCTTTTCTCTGTAGCAGGTTTACTTTGAAAGAAAATCACATTCTTTTGAAAGGGTGTTCATTTCATAAATAGCTTTAGTAAGAAACGCACATGTGTTTCTCTAAAGAGAGGCCATTTTTTGCGACATGTCAAAGTATTGTTAGAAGAGAGATCAGTGTTCCTTTCTGTGTAGAAGCTTTACTTTGAAAGATAATCACATTCCTTTGAAAGTGTATTCATTTCAGGATTAGCTTTAGTAAGAAACACACGTGTTACTTGGTAAAGAGATTCAATTGTTTCCTAAATGTCAAAGTCTTGTTAGAAGTGAGATCAGTGTTCCATCCTCTGTAGAAGCTTTGCTTTGAATGATAATCACGTTCTTTTGAATGTGTATTCATTTCTTAAAAAGTTTTAGTATGAAACACACATGAGTTTCTCTGTAAAGAAGCAGATGTTTGCAACTGTCAAATATCTATTAGAAGTGAGATCAGTTTTCCTTTTCTCTGTCAAAGCTTTATTTTGAAAGATAATCACGTTTTTTGAAAGTGTATTAGTTTCATATATAACTTTAGTAAGAAATGCACAGTTGTTTCTCTGTAAAGAAAGGCCGTATTATGCATCATGTCAAAGTATTTTTAGAAGAGAGATCAGTGTTCCTTTCTCTGTAAAAGCTTTACTTTGAAAGATAATCACATTCTTTTCAAAGTGTATTCATTTCATGAAAAGCATTAGGAAGAAACACATACGTGTTTCTCTGTAAAGAGAAGCAGTTTTTTCCGACATGTCAAGTATTTTTAGAAGTGAGATCAGTGTTCCTTTTCTCTGTAGAAGCTTTGCTTTGAAGTATAATCATATTCTTTTGAAAGTGTATTCATTTCATGATAAGCTTTAGTAAGAAATGTACATGTGTTTCTCTGTAAAGAAAAGCACTTCTTTTCGACATGTCAAATTACTGTTAGAAGTGAGATCAGTGTTGATTTTCTCTGTGGAAGCTTTATTTTGAAATATAGTCACGTTCTTTTGAAAGTGTATTCATTTCTAGAAATGCTTTAGTAATAATGCTCATGTGTGTCTTGGTAAAGAGAAGCAGTTGTTTCTGACATGTCAAAGTCTTGTTAGAAGTGTGATCAGTATTCATTTCTCTGTAGAAGCTTTACTTTGAAAGATAATCACATTCTTTGAAAGTGTATTCATTTCATTAATAGCTTTAGTAAGAAACGCACAAGTGTTTCTCTGTAAAGAGAAGCTGTTGTTTGCGACATGTCAAAGTATTGTTAGAAGTGAGATCAGTGTTCCATTCTCTGTAGAAGCTGTGCTTTGCAATACAATTGGTTCTTTAAAAAGTGTATTCATTTCTTTAAAAACTTTAGTAAGAAACGCACATGTGTTTCTTGGTAATGAGAAGCAGTTGTTTGCGACATGTCAACGTCCTATTAGACCTGAGATCAGTGTTGCTTTTCTCTGTAGAAGCTTTAATTTGAAAGATAACCACATTCTTTGAAAGTGTATTTATTTCATAAATAGCTTTAGTAAGAAACGCACATGTGTTTCTCTGTAAAGAGAGGCCATTGTTTGCGACATGTCAAAGTATTGTTATTAGTGAGATCAGTGTTCCTTTTCTCTGTACAAGCTTTACATTGAAAGATAATCACGCTATTTTGAAACTGTATTCTTTCCTGAAAAGCTTTAGTTAAAACGCACTTGTGTTACTTGGTAAGGAGAAGCAGTTGTTTGCGACATGTCAAAGTGTTGTTTGAAGTGAGGTCAATATTCCTTTTCTAGGTACAAGATTTACTTTGAAAGATAATCACATTCTTTTGAAAGTGTATTCATTTCCTGAAAAGCTTTAGTAACTAACACACATGTGTTTCTTGATAAAGAGAAGCAGTTTTTTGCGACATGTCAACGTCTTGTTAGAAGTGATATCAGTGTTCCTTTTCTTTGTACAAGCTTTACTTTGAAGGATAATCACATTCTTTTGAAAGTGTATACATTTCTTGAACAGCTTTAGTTAGAAACACATGTGTTTCTTGTGGCGGAGCAAATGAATGTAGACAGATTATATAGATATATACAGCTTTAATAAGGAAATAAACTTACAGGACCACAGGTTCCCGTGGAGCACCGGAAAAGCGGAGCCAAAGAAAAAAAGGGCTGCTGGGCTCACGCCCGGCAGATTTATCCGTAAACATTAGCCCGAGGCGAACACGCCCCCAATGGGTGGGGCTATGTCCCTACATCTCCCCCTTTTGTCTAAATAAGATAGAACCAAACCAAATACAACTATATACAATAATAACAAATAATAAATATAACAAACAATATTGAGAACAAAACTTTTGCTAAACATTTTATCTCAAGGAGTCTAAATAACATAGAGAGTAACTACAATTATTTAATCTTCAACTCCGTCAAAGATCTGAGAAGGGAATAAAGATTACTTAACAATCGAGAGATATCCAAAATGTGCAACAATTGACAGAGACAACTGACTATCTGGGCAATCACCCAAAGTCTCGTTTGTAATGTTGAGTCAACCAACTTTGGCTAAGGCCTAACATAACTGGCATACCATTATTAAAGGCAAGGAACTTTCTTAGGACTATCCTACCCTGTCTTGGCAAGATAAGACAATCCTGTTTTATCCACTTAGGGATATTTTGTATCTTTGTCAGAAGTTGAGGTATGGGCTTTTTTTAACCCAAAGGCCAGTTCTGCCAAGAAGACAAACTCCCAGTGGAGTGTCTTTGGTGTTCAACGTTCTCTCGGGAGTAGAGTGGTGTTGCCAGGAGTAATTGTGTCTCTTTGGCATAGAAATTTTAGGTTAGATTAAAGGCCATTTTTTACAGCTCTTTGAAGAGGCTGAAGATCATACTATCTATACTAAATATAATCTCTATGTAACTAAAAGACCTGATAAACTTAAAAATAAATATGACAAACATATAATTTTTAATACCTATCTAACTTTGAAGACTAAAAGAATAAACAACTGTGCAATATATGAAGACAATGATCTTTAACTGTAAACAATGTCATAGTATCAGAGGTAGAAATGTACAATGTAATATGGTAGAAGTATCAATACAATATAGACAAAGTTATAAGCATACTCATACAAAAATAGAGGTAGGAACACTCACATTCAATATTTAACATATCAGTATACAAGAAACAGTACCAGTACAATTTTCTATAAACAGTAATTTACAAATACCAATCATCCCAAAAAACCAGTTAATCCCCCTTCTTCTTTCAGAAATATAGGCTCTAGAAGTAGCAGTGATGTTAATTTGGGTATTCCATTGTTGTAATAGGTCACGACCCCATAAATTTATTGTAATATTGGCTACATATGGCCTTAATTTTTTTATTTGTCCCTTTGGACCTATACATTTAACCCATCTCGTGCTCTGCCTTACTCGAGATAGGGTTCCAATTTTCAGGAGCTGAACATTTACATTTTGAAGAGGCCAATATGGATGTCAAGATTTTGGGGTAATGATACTTATTTCCGCACCTGTGTCCAGCAGGCCAGTAATAAAAATGCCATTTACACACACTCTCAGCTTTGGTCTTTGGTCATTTATAGAAGTTTGCCAAAACACACGGAACTCATCTTTTTGATCATTATTGCTTGTAACAGTAGGCATGGGGCTTTTTAATTGTCCTGACGAGTCACGTTCTCTGTAGTAACTGGAAATGACTGAACCATGTTTGTCATGGGGGCCTGTGAGGCCCCCCCTCTCACGTTTTCCGTCTGTATTAGGTTGCCTTGTCTATCTCTTGTAGACCTGTACTCATTCGTCCAGTGTCTGTCCTTTTTATATCTTTTACATAAACCTGAAGGCTGAGTCCTCTTATTTTTGTTATTTTTAGAAGATGTATTATTATTATTTTTGAAAATCCGTTGTCTACAATTTTTTTTATATGACCCATTTTGTCACAATTAAAACATTTGGTATTTTGATGTCTCCTTTTACCATTGGAAATTGCTTTTTTTACCCATGCTTTTGTGCCATAGTCAAATGTATCAACATCTAGTGTATGTAAGACCCATTCTTTTAATGGCGCTGATCTGAGCTTTAAAGGTCCCAAAATCCTTTTGTATTTTATATTTGTATTTTTATAAGCCAAAGTCTCGATCATTATACGTCTTACTTTTGGGTCAGATATCCCTATTTGTACAGCTTTAGTTATTCTTTGTAAAAAGTCATTAAAGGGTTTTTTTTGACCCTGTTTAACTCTGACAAATGATTTCATCCTCTGTCCTGGGTCTTGCACCCTGTCCCAAGCCCTTAAGGCTGCTGTAGTACACACAGAGAGTATGTTTTTATCCAAATTAGCTTGTTCCTGAGGCTCAGAAAATAGCCCCTCTCCCAAAATTTGATCTATGGAAATCTCAATTTTCTTTGTTCTTTCTTGCTGTTTTAAAAGTCTAGCCTCTTGTCTGAATAAGCATTTTTATTTTAATTGTGTTCCATTCTCAAGGACAGCAGAGCTCAGTTGAAACCAGTCATTGGGCGTGACCCTATTTGTTGTGGCCCAAGATCTTAGCATCTCTTTAACAAAAGAGGCATTCATTCCAAAAGTCATTACAGCCTGTTTAATTTTTTTGAGATCATTTATACGGACAGGTTTCCATGTATCTTCCTTGATGACCCTAGGGTTTTTGGAACCAACTATTTTCTCAGTTGTTACAACTGGAAAGGCAGGTAGAACTGTAGGTAGAGCTTTGTGGGAATTGTCCCGGAGGGATTTACCCACAGATTTAGTTAAAATATGTCTTTTTACCTCTTGCTCTTTTTTCTCAGAATTTAGAAATTTTTTAATCTTTTTAATTTTATTTACCATTGTCTTCTTTAATGTCTGAATCTCCTGTCCAGAATTATGTTCTAAAGCCTTTATTGAGGATTTTAAAGTATGAAGTTTGTCCATTAGAGATAATGTCTCATCTTTGGACATAAGTTTTATAGCATATACCGTGCCTTCTTGTATAGATAATCTTTCTGTTAATCTGTCATAAGCTTTAGACAAAATCCGATTGTCACATTTAGCAGTTTTGATTCTCTCAGTTAATGTTTCTGTTTCTATTGAAAGGGACTGAAGCTTACGATCCAAATCAGCTGTTTTTTCTTTCACAGTAATGAATTTTTCCTTAATATTAGCCGTTAATGTTTTAGAAAGGGATTGAAGCTTACGATCCAAATCAGTTGTTCCCTCTTCCATAGTAATGAATTTTTCCTCAACATTAGCCTGTACCTCTTTTAAGTTTTTTTTAGTTTGTCGAGTTGTGTTAAACAAAGATCTGTTCTCTGCCTGGAGAACTTTAAATTGATTTTTGAGAAGATTGTTGTCATTCTCAATTGTTTTTAAGCGTTTTTTAGTTTGTCGAGTTGTGTTAAACAAAGATCTGTTCTCTGCCTGGAGAACTTTAAACTGATTTTTGAGAAGATTGTTGTCATTCTCAATTGTTTTTAAGCGTTTAACCTTGTCTCGTAAAGACTTTATCATATTTCTATTATCAAACCATACAGTACCAAGGAAAACTACGAATCCCAGAAAGATCCATATCTGTGGGCTGACAGACACTTCTTGTAAAATCTCCCACATGGTACAACTGAAAAGGCTGTTAAAGTCTTGAATGGTAATGTTTTTAGACATTTTTCTTATTTATAAAAGAAAATTATGTACCTGTAATGAAGTTTTCCTGCCAGTGGTGGCTAAAGAAATGCACCTGAGTCCACGTGGTCTAAGCCAGAGCCGGTCTGAAACAATTAACTCAAAACAAAAATTATTGTACTGCCTGTTAAGGAAAGGGGTTGGTGGCTTTTACTTCAAAACCGCGGGTGCTTCAGTTAAATCAGGCAGTGAGGGTTTGGAAGAAGCAGGGAGCTATTAACTGCTCTGTGGGGGGGTCGCTGCTCTGCGACTGTAGTGGCCTGGAGTGGGGGAAGGGAGAGCGAGCAGGGAGCGCGCTGTAAATCGCCTTCCTGAGCTCAGGCAACTGGCCGGGAAAGGTGGAGCTTGCGCCCCCCCTGTGCCGGGTCGGGGGCAAAATAGCCCCACGTTGGGCGCCAAATGTGGCGGAGCAAATGAATGTAGACAGATTATATAGATATATACAGCTTTAATAAGGAAATAAACTTACAGGACCACAGGTTCCCGCGGAGCACCGGAAAAGCGGAGCCAAAGAAAAAGAGGGCTGCTGGGCTCACGCCCGGCAGATTTATCCTTAAACATTAGCCCGAGGCGAACACGCCCCCAATGGGTGGGGCTATGTCCCTACAGTTTCTTGGTAAAGAGAAGCAGTTGTTTGCGACATGTCAAAGTATTGTTAGAAGTGAGATCAGTTTACCTTTCTCTGTACAACTTTACTTTGAAAGATAATCATATTCTTCTGAAAGTGTATTCATTTCATTAATAGCTTTAGTAAGAAACGCACAAGTGTTTCTCTGTAAAGAGAAGCAGTTGTTTGCGACATGTCAAAGTATTGTTAGAAGTGAGATCAGTGTTCCATTCTCTGTAGAAACTCTGCTTTGAAATATAATCATGTTCTTTTAAAAGTGTATTCATTTCTTTAAAACTTTAGTAAGCAAAGCACATGTGTTACTTGGTTAGGAGAAGCAGTTGTTTGGGACATGTCAAAATATTGTTTGAAGTGAGATCAATATTCCTTTTCTCTGTACAAGCTTTAATTTGAAAGATAATCACGTTCTTTTGAAAGTGTATACATTTCCTGAAAATCTTTAGTAAGAAACATACATGTATTTCTCTCTAAAGAAAAGCAGTTGTTTGTGACATGTCAAATTACTGTTAAAAATGAGAACAGTTTTCTTTTCTCTCTACAAGCTTTACTTTGAAAGATAATCTCATTGTTTTGAAAGTGTATTCATTTCAAAAATAGCTTTAGTAAGAAACGCACAACTGTTTCTCTGTAAAGAAAAGCCATTTTTTGCGACATGTCAAAGTATTTTTGGAAGAGAGATAAGTGTTCCTTTCTCTGTAGAAGCTTTACTTTGAAAGATAATCACATTTATTTCAAAGTGTATTCATTTCATGAAAAGCTTTAGGAAGAAACACACATGTGTTTCCCTGTAAAGAGAAGCAGTTGTTTGCGACGTGTCAAATTATTGTTAGAAGTGATATCAATGTTCCTTTTCTCCGTAGAAGCTTTACTTTGAAAGAAAGTCACATTCTTTGGAAAGTGTATTCATTTTATAAATAGCTTTAGTAAGAAACACACGTCTTTCTGTGTAAAGAAAAGTTGTTTGCGACATGTCAAATTACTGTTAGAAGTGAGATCAGTGTTCCTTTTCTCTGTAGAAGCTATGCTTTGAAATATAATCACGTTCTTTTGAAAGTGTATTCATTTCTTGAAAAGCTTTACTAAGAAACCCACGTGTATCTTGTTAAAGAGAAGCAATTGTTTGCGACATGTCAAAGTATTGTTTGAAGTGAGATCAGTATTCCTTTTCTCTGTAGAAGCTTTATTTGAAAGATAATCACATTCTTTTGAAAGTGTATTCATTTCTTGAAATGCTTTAGTAAGAAACGCACATGTCTTTTTCTGTAAAGCAAAGCAGTTCTTTGTGACATGTCAAAGGCTTGTTAGAAGTGAGATCCGTGTTCCTTTTCTCTGTAGAATCTTTGCTTTTAAATATAATCACGTTCTTTTTAAAGTGTATTCATTTTAGGAAAAGCTTTATTAAGAAATGCACATGTGCTTCTCCTTATAGAGAAGCAGATTTTTCCGACATATCTATTACTGTTTGAAGTGAGATCAGTTTTCCTTTTCTCTGTAGAAGCTTTACTTTGGAAGATAATCACATTGTTTTGAAAGAGTTCATTTCAAAAATAGCTTTAGTAAGAAACGCAAAAGTGTTTCTTTGTAAAGAAAAGCAGTTGTTTGCAACATGGCAAATTACTGTTAGAAGTGAGATCAGTGTTACTTTTCTCTGTAGAAGCTTTGCTTTGAAATATAATCATGTTCTTTTGAAAGTGTATTCATCTCTTGAAAAGCTTTATTAAGAAACACATGTGTTTCTTGGTAAAGAGAAGCAGTTTTTGCTACATGTCAAAGTCTTTTGAGAAGTGAGATCAGTGTTCCTTTTCTCTATAGAAGCTTTACTTTGGAAGATAATCACGTTTTTTTGAAAGTGCATTTATTTCATGAAATACTTTTGTAAGAAACACACATGTGTTTCTCTGTAAGGAGAAGCAGTTATTTTCGACATGTCAAAGTATTGTTAGAAGTGAGATCAGTAGTCATTTTCTGTGTGCAACCTTTAATTTGAAATATAATCACGTTCTTTGGAAGTGTATTTATTTCTTTAAATGCTTTAGTAATAACACACATGTGTTTCTTGGTAAGGAAAGGCAGTTGTTTCTGACATGTCAAAGCCTTGTTAGAAGTGAGATCAGTGTTCATTTCTCTTTAGAAACGTTACTTTGAAAGATAATCACATTCTTTGAAAGTGTATTCATTTCATAAATAACTTAAGTAAGAAATGCACAACTGTTCCTTGTAAAGAGAAGCCATTGTTTACGACATGTCAAATTATTGTTAGAAGTGAGATCAGTGTTCCTTTTCTCTGTACAAGCTTTACATTGAAAGATAATCACGCTATTTTGAAACTGTATTCTTTCCTGAAAAGCTTTAGTTAAAACGCACTTGTGTTACTTGGTAAGGAGAAGCAGTTGTTTGCGACATGTCAAAGTGTTGTTTGAAGTGAGGTCAATATTCCTTTTCTAGGTACAAGATTTACTTTGAAAGATAATCACATTCTTTTGAAAGTGTATTCATTTCCTGAAAAGCTTTAGTAACTAACACACATGTGTTTCTTGATAAAGAGAAGCAGTTTTTTGCGACATGTCAACGTCTTGTTAGAAGTGATATCAGTGTTCCTTTTCTTTGTACAAGCTTTACTTTGAAGGATAATCACATTCTTTTGAAAGTGTATACATTTCTTGAACAGCTTTAGTTAGAAACACATGTGTTTCTTGGTAAAGAGAAGCAGTTGTTTGCGACATGTCAAAGTATTGTTAGAAGTGAGATCAGTTTACCTTTCTCTGTACAACTTTACTTTGAAAGATAATCATATTCTTCTGAAAGTGTATTCATTTCATTAATAGCTTTAGTAAGAAACGCACAAGTGTTTCTCTGTAAAGAGAAGCAGTTGTTTGCGACATGTCAAAGTATTGTTAGAAGTGAGATCAGTGTTCCATTCTCTGTAGAAACTCTGCTTTGAAATATAATCATGTTCTTTTAAAAGTGTATTCATTTCTTTAAAACTTTAGTAAGCAAAGCACATGTGTTACTTGGTTAGGAGAAGCAGTTGTTTGGGACATGTCAAAATATTGTTTGAAGTGAGATCAATATTCCTTTTCTCTGTACAAGCTTTAATTTGAAAGATAATCACGTTCTTTTGAAAGTGTATACATTTCCTGAAAATCTTTAGTAAGAAACATACATGTATTTCTCTCTAAAGAAAAGCAGTTGTTTGTGACATGTCAAATTACTGTTAAAAATGAGAACAGTTTTCTTTTCTCTCTACAAGCTTTACTTTGAAAGATAATCTCATTGTTTTGAAAGTGTATTCATTTCAAAAATAGCTTTAGTAAGAAACGCACAACTGTTTCTCTGTAAAGAAAAGCCATTTTTTGCGACATGTCAAAGTATTTTTGGAAGAGAGATAAGTGTTCCTTTCTCTGTAGAAGCTTTACTTTGAAAGATAATCACATTTATTTCAAAGTGTATTCATTTCATGAAAAGCTTTAGGAAGAAACACACATGTGTTTCCCTGTAAAGAGAAGCAGTTGTTTGCGACGTGTCAAATTATTGTTAGAAGTGATATCAATGTTCCTTTTCTCCGTAGAAGCTTTACTTTGAAAGAAAGTCACATTCTTTGGAAAGTGTATTCATTTTATAAATAGCTTTAGTAAGAAACACACGTCTTTCTGTGTAAAGAAAAGTTGTTTGCGACATGTCAAATTACTGTTAGAAGTGAGATCAGTGTTCCTTTTCTCTGTAGAAGCTATGCTTTGAAATATAATCACGTTCTTTTGAAAGTGTATTCATTTCTTGAAAAGCTTTACTAAGAAACCCACGTGTATCTTGTTAAAGAGAAGCAATTGTTTGCGACATGTCAAAGTATTGTTTGAAGTGAGATCAGTATTCCTTTTCTCTGTAGAAGCTTTATTTGAAAGATAATCACATTCTTTTGAAAGTGTATTCATTTCTTGAAATGCTTTAGTAAGAAACGCACATGTCTTTTTCTGTAAAGCAAAGCAGTTCTTTGTGACATGTCAAAGGCTTGTTAGAAGTGAGATCCGTGTTCCTTTTCTCTGTAGAATCTTTGCTTTTAAATATAATCACGTTCTTTTTAAAGTGTATTCATTTTAGGAAAAGCTTTATTAAGAAATGCACATGTGCTTCTCCTTATAGAGAAGCAGATTTTTTCGACATATCTATTACTGTTTGAAGTGAGATCAGTTTTCCTTTTCTCTGTAGAAGCTTTACTTTGGAAGATAATCACATTGTTTTGAAAGAGTTCATTTCAAAAATAGCTTTAGTAAGAAACGCAAAAGTGTTTCTTTGTAAAGAAAAGCAGTTGTTTGCAACATGGCAAATTACTGTTAGAAGTGAGATCAGTGTTACTTTTCTCTGTAGAAGCTTTGCTTTGAAATATAATCATGTTCTTTTGAAAGTGTATTCATCTCTTGAAAAGCTTTATTAAGAAACACATGTGTTTCTTGGTAAAGAGAAGCAGTTTTTGCTACATGTCAAAGTCTTTTGAGAAGTGAGATCAGTGTTCCTTTTCTCTATAGAAGCTTTACTTTGGAAGATAATCACGTTTTTTTGAAAGTGCATTTATTTCATGAAATACTTTTGTAAGAAACACACATGTGTTTCTCTGTAAGGAGAAGCAGTTATTTTCGACATGTCAAAGTATTGTTAGAAGTGAGATCAGTAGTCATTTTCTGTGTGCAACCTTTAATTTGAAATATAATCACGTTCTTTTGAAAGTGTATTTATTTCTTTAAATGCTTTTGTAAGAAAAGCACATGTGTTTTTCTGTAAAGAGAAGCAGTTCTTTGGAACATGTTAAAGTATTGGTAGAAGTGAGATCCGTATTCCTTTTCTCTGTACAAGCTTTACTTTGAAAGATATTCACATTCTTTTGAAAGTGTATTCATTTCTTGAAAAGCTTTAGCATGAAACACACATGTGTATCTTGGTAAGGAGAAGCAGTTGTTTACGACATTCAAAGTATTGTTTGAAGTGAAATCAGTATTCCTTTTCTCTGTAGCAGGTTTACTTTGAAAGAAAATCACATTCTTTTGAAAGGGTGTTCATTTCATAAATAGCTTTAGTAAGAAACGCACATGTGTTTCTCTAAAGAGAGGCCATTTTTTGCGACATGTCAAAGTATTGTTAGAAGAGAGATCAGTGTTCCTTTCTGTGTAGAAGCTTTACTTTGAAAGATAATCACATTCCTTTGAAAGTGTATTCATTTCAGGATTAGCTTTAGTAAGAAACACACGTGTTACTTGGTAAAGAGATTCAATTGTTTCCTAAATGTCAAAGTCTTGTTAGAAGTGAGATCAGTGTTCCATCCTCTGTAGAAGCTTTGCTTTGAATGATAATCACGTTCTTTTGAATGTGTATTCATTTCTTAAAAAGTTTTAGTATGAAACACACATGAGTTTCTCTGTAAAGAAGCAGATGTTTGCAACTGTCAAATATCTATTAGAAGTGAGATCAGTTTTCCTTTTCTCTGTCAAAGCTTTATTTTGAAAGATAATCACGTTTTTTGAAAGTGTATTAGTTTCATATATAACTTTAGTAAGAAACGCACAGTTGTTTCTCTGTAAAGAAAGGCCGTATTATGCATCATGTCAAAGAATTTTTAGAAGAGAGATCAGTGTTCCTTTCTCTGTAAAAGCTTTACTTTGAAAGATAATCACATTCTTTTCAAAGTGTATTCATTTCATGAAAAGCATTAGGAAGAAACGCATATGTGTTTCTCTGTAAAGAGAAGCAGTTTTTTCCGACATGTCAAGTATTTTTAGAAGTGAGATCAGTGTTCCTTTTCTCTGTAGAAGCTTTGCTTTGAAGTATAATCATATTCTTTTGAAAGTGTATTCATTTCATGATAAGCTTTAGTAAGAAACGTACATGTGTTTCTCTGTAAAGAAAAGCACTTCTTTTCGACATGTCAAATTACTGTTAGAAGTGAGATCAGTGTTCATTTTCTCTGTGGAAGCTTTATTTTGAAATATAGTCACGTTCTTTTGAAAGTGTATTCATTTCTAGAAATGCTTTAGTAATAATGCTCATGTGTGTCTTGGTAAAGAGAAGCAGTTGTTTCTGACATGTCAAAGTCTTGTTAGAAGTGTGATCAGTATTCATTTCTCTGTAGAAGCTTTACTTTGAAAGATAATCACATTCTTTGAAAGTGTATTCATTTCATTAATAGCTTTAGTAAGAAACACACAAGTGTTTCTCTGTAAAGAGAAGCTGTTGTTTGCGACATGTCAAAGTATTGTTAGAAGTGAGATCAGTGTTCCATTCTCTGTAGAAGCTTTGCTTTGCAATACAATTGGTTCTTTAAAAAGTGTATTCATTTCTTTAAAAACTTTAGTAAGAAACGCACATGTGTTTCTTGGTAATGAGAAGCAGTTGTTTGCGACATGTCAACGTCCTATTAGACCTGAGATCAGTGTTGTTTTTCTCTGTAGAAGCTTTAATTTGAAAGATAACCACATTCTTTGAAAGTGTATTTATTTCATAAATAGCTTTAGTAAGAAACGCACATGTGTTTCTCTGTAAAGAGAGGCCATTTTTTGCGACATGTCAAAGTATTGTTATTAGTGAGATCAGTGTTCCTTTTCTCTGTACAAGCTTTACATTGAAAGATAATCACGCTATTTTGAAACTGTATTCTTTCCTGAAAAGCTTTAGTTAAAACGCACTTGTGTTACTTGGTAAGGAGAAGCAGTTGTTTGCGACATGTCAAAGTGTTGTTTGAAGTGAGGTCAATATTCCTTTTCTAGGTACAAGATTTACTTTGAAAGATAATCACATTCTTTTGAAAGTGTATTCATTTCCTGAAAAGCTTTAGTAACTAACACACATGTGTTTCTTGATAAAGAGAAGCAGTTTTTTGCGACATGTCAACGTCTTGTTAGAAGTGATATCAGTGTTCCTTTTCTTTGTACAAGCTTTACTTTGAAGGATAATCACATTCTTTTGAAAGTGTATACATTTCTTGAACAGCTTTAGTTAGAAACACATGTGTTTCTTGGTAAAGAGAAGCAGTTGTTTGCGACATGTCAAAGTATTGTTAGAAGTGAGATCAGTTTACCTTTCTCTGTACAACTTTACTTTGAAAGATAATCATATTCTTCTGAAAGTGTATTCATTTCATTAATAGCTTTAGTAAGAAACGCACAAGTGTTTCTCTGTAAAGAGAAGCAGTTGTTTGCGACATGTCAAAGTATTGTTAGAAGTGAGATCAGTGTTCCATTCTCTGTAGAAACTCTGCTTTGAAATATAATCATGTTCTTTTAAAAGTGTATTCATTTCTTTAAAACTTTAGTAAGCAAAGCACATGTGTTACTTGGTTAGGAGAAGCAGTTGTTTGGGACATGTCAAAATATTGTTTGAAGTGAGATCAATATTCCTTTTCTCTGTACAAGCTTTAATTTGAAAGATAATCACGTTCTTTTGAAAGTGTATACATTTCTTGAAAATCTTTAGTAAGAAACATACATGTATTTCTCTCTAAAGAAAAGCAGTTGTTTGTGACATGTCAAATTACTGTTAAAAATGAGAACAGTTTTCTTTTCTCTCTACAAGCTTTACTTTGAAAGATAATCTCATTGTTTTGAAAGTGTATTCATTTCAAAAATAGCTTTAGTAAGAAACGCACAACTGTTTCTCTGTAAAGAAAAGCCATTTTTTGCGACATGTCAAAGTATTTTTGGAAGAGAGATAAGTGTTCCTTTCTCTGTAGAAGCTTTACTTTGAAAGATAATCACATTTATTTCAAAGTGTATTCATTTCATGAAAAGCTTTAGGAAGAAACACACATGTGTTTCCCTGTAAAGAGAAGCAGTTGTTTGCGACGTGTCAAATTATTGTTAGAAGTGATATCAATGTTCCTTTTCTCCGTAGAAGCTTTACTTTGAAAGAAAGTCACATTCTTTGGAAAGTGTATTCATTTTATAAATAGCTTTAGTAAGAAACACACGTCTTTCTGTGTAAAGAAAAGTTGTTTGCGACATGTCAAATTACTGTTAGAAGTGAGATCAGTGTTCCTTTTCTCTGTAGAAGCTATGCTTTGAAATATAATCACGTTCTTTTGAAAGTGTATTCATTCATTTCTTGAAAAGCTTTACTAAGAAACCCACGTGTATCTTGTTAAAGAGAAGCAATTGTTTGCGACATGTCAAAGTATTGTTTGAAGTGAGATCAGTATTCCTTTTCTCTGTAGAAGCTTTATTTGAAAGATAATCACATTCTTTTGAAAGTGTATTCATTTCTTGAAATGCTTTAGTAAGAAACGCACATGTCTTTTTCTGTAAAGCAAAGCAGTTCTTTGTGACATGTCAAAGGCTTGTTAGAAGTGAGATCCGTGTTCCTTTTCTCTGTAGAATCTTTGCTTTTAAATATAATCACGTTCCTTTTAAAGTGTATTCATTTTAGGAAAAGCTTTATTAAGAAATGCACATGTGCTTCTCCTTATAGAGAAGCAGATTTTTTCGACATATCTATTACTGTTTGAAGTGAGATCAGTTTTCCTTTTCTCTGTAGAAGCTTTACTTTGGAAGATAATCACATTGTTTTGAAAGAGTTCATTTCAAAAATAGCTTTAGTAAGAAACGCAAACGTGTTTCTTTGTAAAGAAAAGCAGTTGTTTGCAACATGGCAAATTACTGTTAGAAGTGAGATCAGTGTTACTTTTCTCTGTAGAAGCTTTGCTTTGAAATATAATCATGTTCTTTTGAAAGTGTATTCATCTCTTGAAAAGCTTTATTAAGAAACACATGTGTTTCTTGGTAAAGAGAAGCAGTTTTTGCTACATGTCAAAGTCTTTTGAGAAGTGAGATCAGTGTTCCTTTTCTCTATAGAAGCTTTACTTTGGAAGATAATCACGTTTTTTTGAAAGTGCATTTATTTCATGAAATACTTTTGTAAGAAACACACATGTGTTTCTCTGTAAGGAGAAGCAGTTGTTTTCGACATGTCAAAGTATTGTTAGAAGTGAGATCAGTAGTCATTTTCTGTGTGCAAGCTTTAATTTGAAATATAATCACGTTCTTTTGAAAGTGTATTTATTTCTTTAAATGCTTTAGTAATAACACACATGTGTTTCTTGGTAAGGAAAGGCAGTTGTTTCTGACATGTCAAAGCCTTGTTAGAAGTGAGATCAGTGTTCATTTCTCTTTAGAAACTTTACTTTGAAAGATAATCACATTCTTTGAAAGTGTATTCATTTCATAAATAACTTAAGTAAGAAACGCACAACTGTTCCTTGTAAAGAGAAGCCATTGTTTACGACATGTCAAAGTATTGTTAGAAGTGAGATCAGTGTTCCTTTTCTCTGTAGAATCTTTGTTTTGAAATATAAACATGTTCTTTTGAAAGTGTATTCATATCTTGAAAAGCTTTAGTAAGAAACGCACATGTGTTTCTCTGTAAAGAGAAGCAGATGTTTGCGACATGTCAAATTACTGTTAGAAGTGAGATTAGTTTTCCTTTTCTCTGCAGAAGTTTTACTTTGAAAGATAATAACGTTCTTTTGAATGTGTATTTATTTCATGAAATGCTTTTGTAAGAAAAGCACATGTGTTTTTCTGTAAAGAGAAGCAGTTCTTTGGAACATGTTAAAGTATTGGTAGAAGTGAGATCCGCATTCCTTTTCTCTGTACAAGCTTTACTTTGAAAGATATTCACATTCTTTTGAAAGTGTATTCATTTCTTGAAAAGCTTTAGCATGAAACACACATGTGTATCTTGGTAAGGAGAAGCAGTTGTTTACGACATTCAAAGTATTGTTTGAAGTGAAATCAGTATTCCTTTTCTCTGTAGCAGGTTTACTTTGAAAGAAAATCACATTCTTTTGAAAGGGTGTTCATTTCATAAATAGCTTTAGTAAGAAACGCACATGTGTTTCTCTAAAGAGAGGCCATTTTTTGCGACATGTCAAAGTATTGTTAGAAGAGAGATCAGTGTTCCTTTCTGTGTAGAAGCTTTACTTTGAAAGATAATCACATTCCTTTGAAAGTGTATTCATTTCAGGATTAGCTTTAGTAAGAAACACACGTGTTACTTGGTAAAGAGATTCAATTGTTTCCTAAATGTCAAAGTCTTGTTAGAAGTGAGATCAGTGTTCCATCCTCTGTAGAAGCTTTGCTTTGAATGATAATCACGTTCTTTTGAATGTGTATTCATTTCTTAAAAAGTTTTAGTATGAAACACACATGAGTTTCTCTGTAAAGAAGCAGATGTTTGCAACTGTCAAATATCTATTAGAAGTGAGATCAGTTTTCCTTTTCTCTGTCAAAGCTTTATTTTGAAAGATAATCACGTTTTTTGAAAGTGTATTAGTTTCATATATAACTTTAGTAAGAAACGCACAGTTGTTTCTCTGTAAAGAAAGGCCGTATTATGCATCATGTCAAAGTATTTTTAGAAGAGAGATCAGTGTTCCTTTCTCTGTAAAAGCTTTACTTTGAAAGATAATCACATTCTTTTCAAAGTGTATTCATTTCATGAAAAGCATTAGGAAGAAACGCATATGTGTTTCTCTGTAAAGAGAAGCAGTTTTTTCCGACATGTCAAGTATTTTTAGAAGTGAGATCAGTGTTCCTTTTCTCTGTAGAAGCTTTGCTTTGAAGTATAATCATATTCTTTTGAAAGTGTATTCATTTCATGATAAGCTTTAGTAAGAAACGTACATGTGTTTCTCTGTAAAGAAAAGCACTTCTTTTCGACGTGTCAAATTACTGTTAGAAGTGAGATCAGTGTTCATTTTCTCTGTGGAAGCTTTATTTTGAAATATAGTCACGTTCCTTTGAAAGTGTATTCATTTCTAGAAATGCTTTAGTAATAATGCTCATGTGTGTCTTGGTAAAGAGAAGCAGTTGTTTCTGACATGTCAAAGTCTTGTTAGAAGTGTGATCAGTATTCATTTCTCTGTAGAAGCTTTACTTTGAAAGATAATCACATTCTTTGAAAGTGTATTCATTTCATTAATAGCTTTAGTAAGAAACGCACAAGTGTTTCTCTGTAAAGAGAAGCTGTTGTTTGCGACATGTCAAAGTATTGTTAGAAGGGAGATCAGTGTTCCATTCTCTGTAGAAGCTTTGCTTTGCAATACAATTGGTTCTTTAAAAAGTGTATTCATTTCTTTAAAAACTTTAGTAAGAAACGCACATGTGTTTCTTGGTAATGAGAAGCAGTTGTTTGCGACATGTCAACGTCCTATTAGACCTGAGATCAGTGTTGCTTTTCTCTGTAGAAGCTTTAATTTGAAAGATAACCACATTCTTTGAAAGTGTATTTATTTCATAAATAGCTTTAGTAAGAAACGCACATGTGTTTCTCTGTAAAGAGAGGCCATTTTTTGCGACATGTCAATGTATTGTTATTAGTGAGATCAGTGTTCCTTTTCTCTGTACAAGCTTTACATTGAAAGATAATCACGCTATTTTGAAACTGTATTCTTTCCTGAAAAGCTTTAGTTAAAACGCACTTGTGTTACTTGGTAAGGAGAAGCAGTTGTTTGCGACATGTCAAAGTGTTGTTTGAAGTGAGGTCAATATTCCTTTTCTAGGTACAAGATTTACTTTGAAAGATAATCACATTCTTTTGAAAGTGTATTCATTTCCTGAAAAGCTTTAGTAACTAACACACATGTGTTTCTTGATAAAGAGAAGCAGTTTTTTGCGACATGTCAACGTCTTGTTAGAAGTGATATCAGTGTTCCTTTTCTTTGTACAAGCTTTACTTTGAAGGATAATCACATTCTTTTGAAAGTGTATACATTTCTTGAACAGCTTTAGTTAGAAACACATGTGTTTCTTGGTAAAGAGAAGCAGTTGTTTGCGACATGTCAAAGTATTGTTAGAAGTGAGATCAGTTTACCTTTCTCTGTACAACTTTACTTTGAAAGATAATCATATTCTTCTGAAAATGTATTCATTTCATTAATAGCTTTAGTAAGAAACGCACAAGTGTTTCTCTGTAAAGAGAAGCAGTTGTTTGCGACATGTCAAAGTATTGTTAGAAGTGAGATCAGTGTTCCATTCTCTGTAGAAACTCTGCTTTGAAATATAATCATGTTCTTTTAAAAGTGTATTCATTTCTTTAAAACTTTAGTAAGCAAAGCACATGTGTTACTTGGTTAGGAGAAGCAGTTGTTTGGGACATGTCAAAATATTGTTTGAAGTGAGATCAATATTCCTTTTCTCTGTACAAGCTTTAATTTGAAAGATAATCACGTTCTTTTGAAAGTGTATACATTTCTTGAAAATCTTTAGTAAGAAACATACATGTATTTCTCTCTAAAGAAAAGCAGTTGTTTGTGACATGTCAAATTACTGTTAAAAATGAGAACAGTTTTCTTTTCTCTCTACAAGCTTTACTTTGAAAGATAATCTCATTGTTTTGAAAGTGTATTCATTTCAAAAATAGCTTTAGTAAGAAACGCACAACTGTTTCTCTGTAAAGAAAAGCCATTTTTTGCGACATGTCAAAGTATTTTTGGAAGAGAGATAAGTGTTCCTTTCTCTGTAGAAGCTTTACTTTGAAAGATAATCACATTTATTTCAAAGTGTATTCATTTCATGAAAAGCTTTAGGAAGAAACACACATGTGTTTCCCTGTAAAGAGAAGCAGTTGTTTGCGACGTGTCAAATTATTGTTAGAAGTGATATCAATGTTCCTTTTCTCCGTAGAAGCTTTACTTTGAAAGAAAGTCACATTCTTTGGAAAGTGTATTCATTTTATAAATAGCTTTAGTAAGAAACACACGTCTTTCTGTGTAAAGAAAAGTTGTTTGCGACATGTCAAATTACTGTTAGAAGTGAGATCAGTGTTCCTTTTCTCTGTAGAAGCTATGCTTTGAAATATAATCACGTTCTTTTGAAAGTGTATTCATTCATTTCTTGAAAAGCTTTACTAAGAAACCCACGTGTATCTTGTTAAAGAGAAGCAATTGTTTGCGACATGTCAAAGTATTGTTTGAAGTGAGATCAGTATTCCTTTTCTCTGTAGAAGCTTTATTTGAAAGATAATCACATTCTTTTGAAAGTGTATTCATTTCTTGAAATGCTTTAGTAAGAAACGCACATGTCTTTTTCTGTAAAGCAAAGCAGTTCTTTGTGACATGTCAAAGGCTTGTTAGAAGTGAGATCCGTGTTCCTTTTCTCTGTAGAATCTTTGCTTTTAAATATAATCACGTTCTTTTTAAAGTGTATTCATTTTAGGAAAAGCTTTATTAAGAAATGCACATGTGCTTCTCCTTATAGAGAAGCAGATTTTTCCGACATATCTATTACTGTTTGAAGTGAGATCAGTTTTCCTTTTCTCTGTAGAAGCTTTACTTTGGAAGATAATCACATTGTTTTGAAAGAGTTCATTTCAAAAATAGCTTTAGTAAGAAACGCAAAAGTGTTTCTTTGTAAAGAAAAGCAGTTGTTTGCAACATGGCAAATTACTGTTAGAAGTGAGATCAGTGTTACTTTTCTCTGTAGAAGCTTTGCTTTGAAATATAATCATGTTCTTTTGAAAGTGTATTCATCTCTTGAAAAGCTTTATTAAGAAACACATGTGTTTCTTGGTAAAGAGAAGCAGTTTTTGCTACATGTCAAAGTCTTTTGAGAAGTGAGATCAGTGTTCCTTTTCTCTATAGAAGCTTTACTTTGGAAGATAATCACGTTTTTTTGAAAGTGCATTTATTTCATGAAATACTTTTGTAAGAAACACACATGTGTTTCTCTGTAAGGAGAAGCAGTTGTTTTCGACATGTCAAAGTATTGTTAGAAGTGAGATCAGTAGTCATTTTCTGTGTGCAAGCTTTAATTTGAAATATAATCACGTTCTTTTGAAAGTGTATTTATTTCTTTAAATGCTTTAGTAATAACACACATGTGTTTCTTGGTAAGGAAAGGCAGTTGTTTCTGACATGTCAAAGCCTTGTTAGAAGTGAGATCAGTGTTCATTTCTCTTTAGAAACTTTACTTTGAAAGATAATCACATTCTTTGAAAGTGTATTCATTTCATAAATAACTTAAGTAAGAAACGCACAACTGTTCCTTGTAAAGAGAAGCCATTGTTTACGACATGTCAAAGTATTGTTATTAGTGAGATCAGTGTTCCTTTTCTCTGTACAAGCTTTACATTGAAAGATAATCACGCTATTTTGAAACTGTATTCTTTCCTGAAAAGCTTTAGTTAAAACGCACTTGTGTTACTTGGTAAGGAGAAGCAGTTGTTTGCGACATGTCAAAGTGTTGTTTGAAGTGAGGTCAATATTCCTTTTCTAGGTACAAGATTTACTTTGAAAGATAATCACATTCTTTTGAAAGTGTATTCATTTCCTGAAAAGCTTTAGTAACTAACACACATGTGTTTCTTGATAAAGAGAAGCAGTTTTTTGCGACATGTCAACGTCTTGTTAGAAGTGATATCAGTGTTCCTTTTCTTTGTACAAGCTTTACTTTGAAGGATAATCACATTCTTTTGAAAGTGTATACATTTCTTGAACAGCTTTAGTTAGAAACACATGTGTTTCTTGGTAAAGAGAAGCAGTTGTTTGCGACATGTCAAAGTATTGTTAGAAGTGAGATCAGTTTACCTTTCTCTGTACAACTTTACTTTGAAAGATAATCATATTCTTCTGAAAGTGTATTCATTTCATTAATAGCTTTAGTAAGAAACGCACAAGTGTTTCTCTGTAAAGAGAAGCAGTTGTTTGCGACATGTCAAAGTATTGTTAGAAGTGAGATCAGTGTTCCATTCTCTGTAGAAACTCTGCTTTGAAATATAATCATGTTCTTTTAAAAGTGTATTCATTTCTTTAAAACTTTAGTAAGCAAAGCACATGTGTTACTTGGTTAGGAGAAGCAGTTGTTTGGGACATGTCAAAATATTGTTTGAAGTGAGATCAATATTCCTTTTCTCTGTACAAGCTTTAATTTGAAAGATAATCACGTTCTTTTGAAAGTGTATACATTTCTTGAAAATCTTTAGTAAGAAACATACATGTATTTCTCTCTAAAGAAAAGCAGTTGTTTGTGACATGTCAAATTACTGTTAAAAATGAGAACAGTTTTCTTTTCTCTCTACAAGCTTTACTTTGAAAGATAATCTCATTGTTTTGAAAGTGTATTCATTTCAAAAATAGCTTTAGTAAGAAACGCACAACTGTTTCTCTGTAAAGAAAAGCCATTTTTTGCGACATGTCAAAGTATTTTTGGAAGAGAGATAAGTGTTCCTTTCTCTGTAGAAGCTTTACTTTGAAAGATAATCACATTTATTTCAAAGTGTATTCATTTCATGAAAAGCTTTAGGAAGAAACACACATGTGTTTCCCTGTAAAGAGAAGCAGTTGTTTGCGACGTGTCAAATTATTGTTAGAAGTGATATCAATGTTCCTTTTCTCCGTAGAAGCTTTACTTTGAAAGAAAGTCACATTCTTTGGAAAGTGTATTCATTTTATAAATAGCTTTAGTAAGAAACACATGTCTTTCTGTGTAAAGAAAAGTTGTTTGCGACATGTCAAATTACTGTTAGAAGTGAGATCAGTGTTCCTTTTCTCTGTAGAAGCTATGCTTTGAAATATAATCACGTTCTTTTGAAAGTGTATTCATTCATTTCTTGAAAAGCTTTACTAAGAAACCCACGTGTATCTTGTTAAAGAGAAGCAATTGTTTGCGACATGTCAAAGTATTGTTTGAAGTGAGATCAGTATTCCTTTTCTCTGTAGAAGCTTTATTTGAAAGATAATCACATTCTTTTGAAAGTGTATTCATTTCTTGAAATGCTTT
Organism: Chionomys nivalis; assembly: GCF_950005125.1. Taxonomy (NCBI): domain Eukaryota; kingdom Metazoa; phylum Chordata; class Mammalia; order Rodentia; family Cricetidae; genus Chionomys; species Chionomys nivalis. Next base: position 3,346,648 of record NC_080098.1, on the reverse strand, counting down.
AGTAAGAAACGCACATGTCTTTTTCTGTAAAGCAAAGCAGTTCTTTGTGACATGTCAAAGGCTTGTTAGAAGTGAGATCCGTGTTCCTTTTCTCTGTAGAATCTTTGCTTTTAAATATAATCACGTTCTTTTTAAAGTGTATTCATTTTAGGAAAAGCTTTACTAAGAAATGCACATGTGCTTCTCCTTATAGAGAAGCAGATTTTTTCGACATATCTATTACTGTTTGAAGTGAGATCAGTTTTCCTTTTCTCTGTAGAAGCTTTACTTTGGAAGATAATCACATTGTTTTGAAAGAGTTCATTTCAAAAATAGCTTTAGTAAGAAACGCAAACGTGTTTCTTTGTAAAGAAAAGCAGTTGTTTGCAACATGGCAAATTACTGTTAGAAGTGAGATCAGTGTTACTTTTCTCTGTAGAAGCTTTGCTTTGAAATATAATCATGTTCTTTTGAAAGTGTATTCATCTCTTGAAAAGCTTTATTAAGAAACACATGTGTTTCTTGGTAAAGAGAAGCAGTTTTTGCTACATGTCAAAGTCTTTTGAGAAGTGAGATCAGTGTTCCTTTTCTCTATAGAAGCTTTACTTTGGAAGATAATCACGTTTTTTTGAAAGTGCATTTATTTCATGAAATACTTTTGTAAGAAACACACATGTGTTTCTCTGTAAGGAGAAGCAGTTGTTTTCGACATGTCAAAGTATTGTTAGAAGTGAGATCAGTAGTCATTTTCTGTGTGCAAGCTTTAATTTGAAATATAATCACGTTCTTTTGAAAGTGTATTTATTTCTTTAAATGCTTTTGTAAGAAAAGCACATGTGTTTTTCTGTAAAGAGAAGCAGTTCTTTGGAACATGTTAAAGTATTGGTAGATGTGAGATCCGTATTCCTTTTCTCTGTACAAGCTTTACTTTGAAAGATATTCACATTCTTTTGAAAGTGTATTCATTTCTTGAAAAGCTTTAGCATGAAACACACATGTGTATCTTGGTAAGGAGAAGCAGTTGTTTACGACATTCAAAGTATTGTTTGAAGTGAAATCAGTATTCCTTTTCTCTGTAGCAGGTTTACTTTGAAATAAAATCACATTCTTTTGAAAGGGTGTTCATTTCATAAATAGCTTTAGTAAGAAACGCACATGTGTTTCTCTAAAGAGAGGCCATTTTTTGCGACATGTCAAAGTATTGTTAGAAGAGAGATCAGTGTTCCTTTCTGTGTAGAAGCTTTACTTTGAAAGATAATCACATTCCTTTGAAAGTGTATTCATTTCAGGATTAGCTTTAGTAAGAAACACACGTGTTACTTGGTAAAGAGATTCAATTGTTTCCTAAATGTCAAAGTCTTGTTAGAAGTGAGATCAGTGTTCCATCCTCTGTAGAAGCTTTGCTTTGAATGATAATCACGTTCTTTTGAATGTGTATTCATTTCTTAAAAAGTTTTAGTATGAAACACACATGAGTTTCTCTGTAAAGAAGCAGATGTTTGCAACTGTCAAATATCTATTAGAAGTGAGATCAGTTTTCCTTTTCTCTGTCAAAGCTTTATTTTGAAAGATAATCACGTTTTTTGAAAGTGTATTAGTTTCATATATAACTTTAGTAAGAAACGCACAGTTGTTTCTCTGTAAAGAAAGGCCGTATTATGCATCATGTCAAAGTATTTTTAGAAGAGAGATCAGTGTTCCTTTCTCTGTAAAAGCTTTACTTTGAAAGATAATCACATTCTTTTCAAAGTGTATTCATTTCATGAAAAGCATTAGGAAGAAACGCATATGTGTTTCTCTGTAAAGAGAAGCAGTTTTTTCCGACATGTCAAGTATTTTTAGAAGTGAGATCAGTGTTCCTTTTCTCTGTAGAAGCTTTGCTTTGAAGTATAATCATATTCTTTTGAAAGTGTATTCATTTCATGATAAGCTTTAGTAAGAAACGTACATGTGTTTCTCTGTAAAGAAAAGCACTTCTTTTCGACATGTCAAATTACTGTTAGAAGTGAGATCAGTGTTCATTTTCTCTGTGGAAGCTTTATTTTGAAATATAGTCACGTTCTTTTGAAAGTGTATTCATTTCTAGAAATGCTTTAGTAATAATGCTCATGTGTGTCTTGGTAAAGAGAAGCAGTTGTTTCTGACATGTCAAAGTCTTGTTAGAAGTGTGATCAGTATTCATTTCTCTGTAGAAGCTTTATTTTGAAAGATAATCACATTCTTTGAAAGTGTATTCATTTCATTAATAGCTTTAGTAAGAAACACACAAGTGTTTCTCTGTAAAGAGAAGCTGTTGTTTGCGACATGTCAAAGTATTGTTAGAAGTGAGATCAGTGTTCCATTCTCTGTAGAAGCTTTGCTTTGCAATACAATTGGTTCTTTAAAAAGTGTATTCATTTCTTTAAAAACTTTAGTAATAAACGCACATGTGTTTCTTGGTAATGAGAAGCAGTTGTTTGCGACATGTCAACGTCCTATTAGACCTGAGATCAGTGTTGTTTTTCTCTGTAGAAGCTTTAATTTGAAAGATAACCACATTCTTTGAAAGTGTATTTATTTCATAAATAGCTTTAGTAAGAAACGCACATGTGTTTCTCTGTAAAGAGAGGCCATTTTTTGCGACATGTCAAAGTATTGTTATTAGTGAGATCAGTGTTCCTTTTCTCTGTACAAGCTTTACATTGAAAGATAATCACGCTATTTTGAAACTGTATTCTTTCCTGAAAAGCTTTAGTTAAAACGCACTTGTGTTACTTGGTAAGGAGAAGCAGTTGTTTGCGACATGTCAAAGTGTTGTTTGAAGTGAGGTCAATATTCCTTTTCTATGTACAAGATTTACTTTGAAAGATAATCACATTCTTTTGAAAGTGTATTCATTTCCTGAAAAGCTTTAGTAACTAACACACATGTGTTTCTTGATAAAGAGAAGCAGTTTTTTGCGACATGTCAACGTCTTGTTAGAAGTGATATCAGTGTTCCTTTTCTTTGTACAAGCTTTACTTTGAAGGATAATCACATTCTTTTGAAAGTGTATACATTTCTTGAACAGCTTTAGTTAGAAACACATGTGTTTCTTGGTAAAGAGAAGCAGTTGTTTGCGACATGTCAAAGTATTGTTAGAAGTGAGATCAGTTTACCTTTCTCTGTACAACTTTACTTTGAAAGATAATCATATTCTTCTGAAAGTGTATTCATTTCATTAATAGCTTTAGTAAGAAACGCACAAGTGTTTCTCTGTAAAGAGAAGCAGTTGTTTGCAACATGTCAAAGTATTGTTAGAAGTGAGATCAGTGTTCCATTCTCTGTAGAAACTCTGCTTTGAAATATAATCATGTTCTTTTAAAAGTGTATTCATTTCTTTAAAACTTTAGTAAGCAAAGCACATGTGTTACTTGGTTAGGAGAAGCAGTTGTTTGGGACATGTCAAAATATTGTTTGAAGTGAGATCAATATTCCTTTTCTCTGTACAAGCTTTAATTTGAAAGATAATCACGTTCTTTTGAAAGTGTATACATTTCTTGAAAATCTTTAGTAAGAAACATACATGTATTTCTCTCTAAAGAAAAGCAGTTGTTTGTGACATGTCAAATTACTGTTAAAAATGAGAACAGTTTTCTTTTCTCTCTACAAGCTTTACTTTGAAAGATAATCTCATTGTTTTGAAAGTGTATTCATTTCAAAAATAGCTTTAGTAAGAAACGCACAACTGTTTCTCTGTAAAGAAAAGCCATTTTTTGCGACATGTCAAAGTATTTTTGGAAGAGAGATAAGTGTTCCTTTCTCTGTAGAAGCTTTACTTTGAAAGATAATCACATTTATTTCAAAGTGTATTCATTTCATGAAAAGCTTTAGGAAGAAACACACATGTGTTTCCCTGTAAAGAGAAGCAGTTGTTTGCGACGTGTCAAATTATTGTTAGAAGTGATATCAATGTTCCTTTTCTCCGTAGAAGCTTTACTTTGAAAGAAAGTCACATTCTTTGGAAAGTGTATTCATTTTATAAATAGCTTTAGTAAGAAACACACGTCTTTCTGTGTAAAGAAAAGTTGTTTGCGACATGTCAAATTACTGTTAGAAGTGAGATCAGTGTTCCTTTTCTCTGTAGAAGCTATGCTTTGAAATATAATCACGTTCTTTTGAAAGTGTATTCATTCATTTCTTGAAAAGCTTTACTAAGAAACCCACGTGTATCTTGTTAAAGAGAAGCAATTGTTTGCGACATGTCAAAGTATTGTTTGAAGTGAGATCAGTATTCCTTTTCTCTGTAGAAGCTTTATTTGAAAGATAATCACATTCTTTTGAAAGTGTATTCATTTCTTGAAATGCTTTAGTAAGAAACGCACATGTCTTTTTCTGTAAAGCAAAGCAGTTCTTTGTGACATGTCAAAGGCTTGTTAGAAGTGAGATCCGTGTTCCTTTTCTCTGTAGAATCTTTGCTTTTAAATATAATCACGTTCTTTTTAAAGTGTATTCATTTTAGGAAAAGCTTTACTAAGAAATGCACATGTGCTTCTCCTTATAGAGAAGCAGATTTTTTCGACATATCTATTACTGTTTGAAGTGAGATCAGTTTTCCTTTTCTCTGTAGAAGCTTTACTTTGGAAGATAATCACATTGTTTTGAAAGAGTTCATTTCAAAAATAGCTTTAGTAAGAAACGCAAACGTGTTTCTTTGTAAAGAAAAGCAGTTGTTTGCAACATGGCAAATTACTGTTAGAAGTGAGATCAGTGTTACTTTTCTCTGTAGAAGCTTTGCTTTGAAATATAATCATGTTCTTTTGAAAGTGTATTCATCTCTTGAAAAGCTTTATTAAGAAACACATGTGTTTCTTGGTAAAGAGAAGCAGTTTTTGCTACATGTCAAAGTCTTTTGAGAAGTGAGATCAGTGTTCCTTTTCTCTATAGAAGCTTTACTTTGGAAGATAATCACGTTTTTTTGAAAGTGCATTTATTTCATGAAATACTTTTGTAAGAAACACACATGTGTTTCTCTGTAAGGAGAAGCAGTTGTTTTCGACATGTCAAAGTATTGTTAGAAGTGAGATCAGTAGTCATTTTCTGTGTGCAAGCTTTAATTTGAAATATAATCACGTTCTTTTGAAAGTGTATTTATTTCTTTAAATGCTTTAGTAATAACACACATGTGTTTCTTGGTAAGGAAAGGCAGTTGTTTCTGACATGTCAAAGCCTTGTTAGAAGTGAGATCAGTGTTCATTTCTCTTTAGAAACTTTACTTTGAAAGATAATCACATTCTTTGAAAGTGTATTCATTTCATAAATAACTTAAGTAAGAAACGCACAACTGTTCCTTGTAAAGAGAAGCCATTGTTTACGACATGTCAAAGTATTGTTAGAAGTGAGATCAGTGTTCCTTTTCTCTGTAGAATCTTTGTTTTGCAATATAAACATGTTCTTTTGAAAGTGTATTCATATCTTGAAAAGCTTTAGTAAGAAACGCACATGTGTTTCTCTGTAAAGAGAAGCAGATGTTTGCGACATGTCAAATTACTGTTAGAAGTGAGATTAGTTTTCCTTTTCTCTGCAGAAGTTTTACTTTGAAAGATAATAACGTTCTTTTGAATGTGTATTTATTTCATGAAATGCTTTTGTAAGAAAAGCACATGTGTTTTTCTGTAAAGAGAAGCAGTTCTTTGGAACATGTTAAAGTATTGGTAGAAGTGAGATCCGCATTCCTTTTCTCTGTACAAGCTTTACTTTGAAAGATATTCACATTCTTTTGAAAGTGTATTCATTTCTTGAAAAGCTTTAGCATGAAACACACATGTGTATCTTGGTAAGGAGAAGCAGTTGTTTACGACATTCAAAGTATTGTTTGAAGTGAAATCAGTATTCCTTTTCTCTGTAGCAGGTTTACTTTGAAAGAAAATCACATTCTTTTGAAAGGGTGTTCATTTCATAAATAGCTTTAGTAAGAAACGCACATGTGTTTCTCTAAAGAGAGGCCATTTTTTGCGACATGTCAAAGTATTGTTAGAAGAGAGATCAGTGTTCCTTTCTGTGTAGAAGCTTTACTTTGAAAGATAATCACATTCCTTTGAAAGTGTATTCATTTCAGGATTAGCTTTAGTAAGAAACACACGTGTTACTTGGTAAAGAGATTCAATTGTTTCCTAAATGTCAAAGTCTTGTTAGAAGTGAGATCAGTGTTCCATCCTCTGTAGAAGCTTTGCTTTGAATGATAATCACGTTCTTTTGAATGTGTATTCATTTCTTAAAAAGTTTTAGTATGAAACACACATGAGTTTCTCTGTAAAGAAGCAGATGTTTGCAACTGTCAAATATCTATTAGAAGTGAGATCAGTTTTCCTTTTCTCTGTCAAAGCTTTATTTTGAAAGATAATCACGTTTTTTGAAAGTGTATTAGTTTCATATATAACTTTAGTAAGAAACGCACAGTTGTTTCTCTGTAAAGAAAGGCCGTATTATGCATCATGTCAAAGTATTTTTAGAAGAGAGATCAGTGTTCCTTTCTCTGTAAAAGCTTTACTTTGAAAGATAATCACATTCTTTTCAAAGTGTATTCATTTCATGAAAAGCATTAGGAAGAAACGCATATGTGTTTCTCTGTAAAGAGAAGCAGTTTTTTCCGACATGTCAAGTATTTTTAGAAGTGAGATCAGTGTTCCTTTTCTCTGTAGAAGCTTTGCTTTGAAGTATAATCATATTCTTTTGAAAGTGTATTCATTTCATGATAAGCTTTAGTAAGAAACGTACATGTGTTTCTCTGTAAAGAAAAGCACTTCTTTTCGACGTGTCAAATTACTGTTAGAAGTGAGATCAGTGTTCATTTTCTCTGTGGAAGCTTTATTTTGAAATATAGTCACGTTCTTTTGAAAGTGTATTCATTTCTAGAAATGCTTTAGTAATAATGCTCATGTGTGTCTTGGTAAAGAGAAGCAGTTGTTTCTGACATGTCAAAGTCTTGTTAGAAGTGTGATCAGTATTCATTTCTCTGTAGAAGCTTTACTTTGAAAGATAATCACATTCTTTGAAAGTGTATTCATTTCATTAATAGCTTTAGTAAGAAACGCACAAGTGTTTCTCTGTAAAGAGAAGCTGTTGTTTGCGACATGTCAAAGTATTGTTAGAAGGGAGATCAGTGTTCCATTCTCTGTAGAAGCTTTGCTTTGCAATACAATTGGTTCTTTAAAAAGTGTATTCATTTCTTTAAAAACTTTAGTAAGAAACGCACATGTGTTTCTTGGTAATGAGAAGCAGTTGTTTGCGACATGTCAACGTCCTATTAGACCTGAGATCAGTGTTGCTTTTCTCTGTAGAAGCTTTAATTTGAAAGATAACCACATTCTTTGAAAGTGTATTTATTTCATAAATAGCTTTAGTAAGAAACGCACATGTGTTTCTCTGTAAAGAGAGGCCATTTTTTGCGACATGTCAAAGTATTGTTATTAGTGAGATCAGTGTTCCTTTTCTCTGTACAAGCTTTACATTGAAAGATAATCACGCTATTTTGAAACTGTATTCTTTCCTGAAAAGCTTTAGTTAAAACGCACTTGTGTTACTTGGTAAGGAGAAGCAGTTGTTTGCGACATGTCAAAGTGTTGTTTGAAGTGAGGTCAATATTCCTTTTCTAGGTACAAGATTTACTTTGAAAGATAATCACATTCTTTTGAAAGTGTATTCATTTCCTGAAAAGCTTTAGTAACTAACACACATGTGTTTCTTGATAAAGAGAAGCAGTTTTTTGCGACATGTCAACGTCTTGTTAGAAGTGATATCAGTGTTCCTTTTCTTTGTACAAGCTTTACTTTGAAGGATAATCACATTCTTTTGAAAGTGTATACATTTCTTGAACAGCTTTAGTTAGAAACACATGTGTTTCTTGGTAAAGAGAAGCAGTTGTTTGCGACATGTCAAAGTATTGTTAGAAGTGAGATCAGTTTACCTTTCTCTGTACAACTTTACTTTGAAAGATAATCATATTCTTCTGAAAGTGTATTCATTTCATTAATAGCTTTAGTAAGAAACGCACAAGTGTTTCTCTGTAAAGAGAAGCAGTTGTTTGCGACATGTCAAAGTATTGTTAGAAGTGAGATCAGTGTTCCATTCTCTGTAGAAACTCTGCTTTGAAATATAATCATGTTCTTTTAAAAGTGTATTCATTTCTTTAAAACTTTAGTAAGCAAAGCACATGTGTTACTTGGTTAGGAGAAGCAGTTGTTTGGGACATGTCAAAATATTGTTTGAAGTGAGATCAATATTCCTTTTCTCTGTACAAGCTTTAATTTGAAAGATAATCACGTTCTTTTGAAAGTGTATACATTTCTTGAAAATCTTTAGTAAGAAACATACATGTATTTCTCTCTAAAGAAAAGCAGTTGTTTGTGACATGTCAAATTACTGTTAAAAATGAGAACAGTTTTCTTTTCTCTCTACAAGCTTTACTTTGAAAGATAATCTCATTGTTTTGAAAGTGTATTCATTTCAAAAATAGCTTTAGTAAGAAACGCACAACTGTTTCTCTGTAAAGAAAAGCCATTTTTTGCGACATGTCAAAGTATTTTTGGAAGAGAGATAAGTGTTCCTTTCTCTGTAGAAGCTTTACTTTGAAAGATAATCACATTTATTTCAAAGTGTATTCATTTCATGAAAAGCTTTAGGAAGAAACACACATGTGTTTCCCTGTAAAGAGAAGCAGTTGTTTGCGACGTGTCAAATTATTGTTAGAAGTGATATCAATGTTCCTTTTCTCCGTAGAAGCTTTACTTTGAAAGAAAGTCACATTCTTTGGAAAGTGTATTCATTTTATAAATAGCTTTAGTAAGAAACACACGTCTTTCTGTGTAAAGAAAAGTTGTTTGCGACATGTCAAATTACTGTTAGAAGTGAGATCAGTGTTCCTTTTCTCTGTAGAAGCTATGCTTTGAAATATAATCACGTTCTTTTGAAAGTGTATTCATTCATTTCTTGAAAAGCTTTACTAAGAAACCCACGTGTATCTTGTTAAAGAGAAGCAATTGTTTGCGACATGTCAAAGTATTGTTTGAAGTGAGATCAGTATTCCTTTTCTCTGTAGAAGCTTTATTTGAAAGATAATCACATTCTTTTGAAAGTGTATTCATTTCTTGAAATGCTTTAGTAAGAAACGCACATGTCTTTTTCTGTAAAGCAAAGCAGTTCTTTGTGACATGTCAAAGGCTTGTTAGAAGTGAGATCCGTGTTCCTTTTCTCTGTAGAATCTTTGCTTTTAAATATAATCACGTTCTTTTTAAAGTGTATTCATTTTAGGAAAAGCTTTATTAAGAAATGCACATGTGCTTCTCCTTATAGAGAAGCAGATTTTTCCGACATATCTATTACTGTTTGAAGTGAGATCAGTTTTCCTTTTCTCTGTAGAAGCTTTACTTTGGAAGATAATCACATTGTTTTGAAAGAGTTCATTTCAAAAATAGCTTTAGTAAGAAACGCAAAAGTGTTTCTTTGTAAAGAAAAGCAGTTGTTTGCAACATGGCAAATTACTGTTAGAAGTGAGATCAGTGTTACTTTTCTCTGTAGAAGCTTTGCTTTGAAATATAATCATGTTCTTTTGAAAGTGTATTCATCTCTTGAAAAGCTTTATTAAGAAACACATGTGTTTCTTGGTAAAGAGAAGCAGTTTTTGCTACATGTCAAAGTCTTTTGAGAAGTGAGATCAGTGTTCCTTTTCTCTATAGAAGCTTTACTTTGGAAGATAATCACGTTTTTTTGAAAGTGCATTTATTTCATGAAATACTTTTGTAAGAAACACACATGTGTTTCTCTGTAAGGAGAAGCAGTTGTTTTCGACATGTCAAAGTATTGTTAGAAGTGAGATCAGTAGTCATTTTCTGTGTGCAAGCTTTAATTTGAAATATAATCACGTTCTTTTGAAAGTGTATTTATTTCTTTAAATGCTTTAGTAATAACACACATGTGTTTCTTGGTAAGGAAAGGCAGTTGTTTCTGACATGTCAAAGCCTTGTTAGAAGTGAGATCAGTGTTCATTTCTCTTTAGAAACTTTACTTTGAAAGATAATCACATTCTTTGAAAGTGTATTCATTTCATAAATAACTTAAGTAAGAAACGCACAACTGTTCCTTGTAAAGAGAAGCCATTGTTTACGACATGTCAAAGTATTGGTAGAAGTGAGATCAGTGTTCCTTTTCTCTGTAGAATCTTTGTTTTGAAATATAAACATGTTCTTTTGAAAGTGTATTCATATCTTGAAAAGCTTTAGTAAGAAACGCACATGTGTTTCTCTGTAAAGAGAAGCAGATGTTTGCGACATGTCAAATTACTGTTAGAAGTGAGATTAGTTTTCCTTTTCTCTGCAGAAGTTTTACTTTGAAAGATAATAACGTTCTTTTGAATGTGTATTTATTTCATGAAATGCTTTTGTAAGAAAAGCACATGTGTTTTTCTGTAAAGAGAAGCAGTTCTTTGGAACATGTTAAAGTATTGGTAGAAGTGAGATCCGCATTCCTTTTCTCTGTACAAGCTTTACTTTGAAAGATATTCACATTCTTTTGAAAGTGTATTCATTTCTTGAAAAGCTTTAGCATGAAACACACATGTGTATCTTGGTAAGGAGAAGCAGTTGTTTACGACATTCAAAGTATTGTTTGAAGTGAAATCAGTATTCCTTTTCTCTGTAGCAGGTTTACTTTGAAAGAAAATCACATTCTTTTGAAAGGGTGTTCATTTCATAAATAGCTTTAGTAAGAAACGCACATGTGTTTCTCTAAAGAGAGGCCATTTTTTGCGACATGTCAAAGTATTGTTAGAAGAGAGATCAGTGTTCCTTTCTGTGTAGAAGCTTTACTTTGAAAGATAATCACATTCCTTTGAAAGTGTATTCATTTCAGGATTAGCTTTAGTAAGAAACACACGTGTTACTTGGTAAAGAGATTCAATTGTTTCCTAAATGTCAAAGTCTTGTTAGAAGTGAGATCAGTGTTCCATCCTCTGTAGAAGCTTTGCTTTGAATGATAATCACGTTCTTTTGAATGTGTATTCATTTCTTAAAAAGTTTTAGTATGAAACACACATGAGTTTCTCTGTAAAGAAGCAGATGTTTGCAACTGTCAAATATCTATTAGAAGTGAGATCAGTTTTCCTTTTCTCTGTCAAAGCTTTATTTTGAAAGATAATCACGTTTTTTGAAAGTGTATTAGTTTCATATATAACTTTAGTAAGAAACGCACAGTTGTTTCTCTGTAAAGAAAGGCCGTATTATGCATCATGTCAAAGTATTTTTAGAAGAGAGATCAGTGTTCCTTTCTCTGTAAAAGCTTTACTTTGAAAGATAATCACATTCTTTTCAAAGTGTATTCATTTCATGAAAAGCATTAGGAAGAAACGCATATGTGTTTCTCTGTAAAGAGAAGCAGTTTTTTCCGACATGTCAAGTATTTTTAGAAGTGAGATCAGTGTTCCTTTTCTCTGTAGAAGCTTTGCTTTGAAGTATAATCATATTCTTTTGAAAGTGTATTCATTTCATGATAAGCTTTAGTAAGAAACGTACATGTGTTTCTCTGTAAAGAAAAGCACTTCTTTTCGACGTGTCAAATTACTGTTAGAAGTGAGATCAGTGTTCATTTTCTCTGTGGAAGCTTTATTTTGAAATATAGTCACGTTCTTTTGAAAGTGTATTCATTTCTAGAAATGCTTTAGTAATAATGCTCATGTGTGTCTTGGTAAAGAGAAGCAGTTGTTTCTGACATGTCAAAGTCTTGTTAGAAGTGTGATCAGTATTCATTTCTCTGTAGAAGCTTTACTTTGAAAGATAATCACATTCTTTGAAAGTGTATTCATTTCATTAATAGCTTTAGTAAGAAACACACAAGTGTTTCTCTGTAAAGAGAAGCTGTTGTTTGCGACATGTCAAAGTATTGTTAGAAGGGAGATCAGTGTTCCATTCTCTGTAGAAGCTTTGCTTTGCAATACAATTGGTTCTTTAAAAGGTGTATTCATTTCTTTAAAAACTTTAGTAAGAAACGCACATGTGTTTCTTGGTAATGAGAAGCAGTTGTTTGCGACATGTCAACGTCCTATTAGACCTGAGATCAGTGTTGCTTTTCTCTGTAGAAGCTTTAATTTGAAAGATAACCACATTCTTTGAAAGTGTATTTATTTCATAAATAGCTTTAGTAAGAAACGCACATGTGTTTCTCTGTAAAGAGAGGCCATTTTTTGCGACATGTCAAAGTATTGTTATTAGTGAGATCAGTGTTCCTTTTCTCTGTACAAGCTTTACATTGAAAGATAATCACGCTATTTTGAAACTGTATTCTTTCCTGAAAAGCTTTAGTTAAAACGCACTTGTGTTACTTGGTAAGGAGAAGCAGTTGTTTGCGACATGTCAAAGTGTTGTTTGAAGTGAGGTCAATATTCCTTTTCTAGGTACAAGATTTACTTTGAAAGATAATCACATTCTTTTGAAAGTGTATTCATTTCCTGAAAAGCTTTAGTAACTAACACACATGTGTTTCTTGATAAAGAGAAGCAGTTTTTTGCGACATGTCAACGTCTTGTTAGAAGTGATATCAGTGTTCCTTTTCTTTGTACAAGCTTTACTTTGAAGGATAATCACATTCTTTTGAAAGTGTATACATTTCTTGAACAGCTTTAGTTAGAAACACATGTGTTTCTTGGTAAAGAGAAGCAGTTGTTTGCGACATGTCAAAGTATTGTTAGAAGTGAGATCAGTTTACCTTTCTCTGTACAACTTTACTTTGAAAGATAATCATATTCTTCTGAAAGTGTATTCATTTCATTAATAGCTTTAGTAAGAAACGCACAAGTGTTTCTCTGTAAAGAGAAGCAGTTGTTTGCGACATGTCAAAGTATTGTTAGAAGTGAGATCAGTGTTCCATTCTCTGTAGAAACTCTGCTTTGAAATATAATCATGTTCTTTTAAAAGTGTATTCATTTCTTTAAAACTTTAGTAAGCAAAGCACATGTGTTACTTGGTTAGGAGAAGCAGTTGTTTGGGACATGTCAAAATATTGTTTGAAGTGAGATCAATATTCCTTTTCTCTGTACAAGCTTTAATTTGAAAGATAATCACGTTCTTTTGAAAGTGTATACATTTCTTGAAAATCTTTAGTAAGAAACATACATGTATTTCTCTCTAAAGAAAAGCAGTTGTTTGTGACATGTCAAATTACTGTTAAAAATGAGAACAGTTTTCTTTTCTCTCTACAAGCTTTACTTTGAAAGATAATCTCATTGTTTTGAAAGTGTATTCATTTCAAAAATAGCTTTAGTAAGAAACGCACAACTGTTTCTCTGTAAAGAAAAGCCATTTTTTGCGACATGTCAAAGTATTTTTGGAAGAGAGATAAGTGTTCCTTTCTCTGTAGAAGCTTTACTTTGAAAGATAATCACATTTATTTCAAAGTGTATTCATTTCATGAAAAGCTTTAGGAAGAAACACACATGTGTTTCCCTGTAAAGAGAAGCAGTTGTTTGCGACGTGTCAAATTATTGTTAGAAGTGATATCAATGTTCCTTTTCTCCGTAGAAGCTTTACTTTGAAAGAAAGTCACATTCTTTGGAAAGTGTATTCATTTTATAAATAGCTTTAGTAAGAAACACACGTCTTTCTGTGTAAAGAAAAGTTGTTTGCGACATGTCAAATTACTGTTAGAAGTGAGATCAGTGTTCCTTTTCTCTGTAGAAGCTATGCTTTGAAATATAATCACGTTCTTTTGAAAGTGTATTCATTCATTTCTTGAAAAGCTTTACTAAGAAACCCACGTGTATCTTGTTAAAGAGAAGCAATTGTTTGCGACATGTCAAAGTATTGTTTGAAGTGAGATCAGTATTCCTTTTCTCTGTAGAAGCTTTATTTGAAAGATAATCACATTCTTTTGAAAGTGTATTCATTTCTTGAAATGCTTTAGTAAGAAACGCACATGTCTTTTTCTGTAAAGCAAAGCAGTTCTTTGTGACATGTCAAAGGCTTGTTAGAAGTGAGATCCGTGTTCCTTTTCTCTGTAGAATCTTTGCTTTTAAATATAATCACGTTCTTTTTAAAGTGTATTCATTTTAGGAAAAGCTTTATTAAGAAATGCACATGTGCTTCTCCTTATAGAGAAGCAGATTTTTCCGACATATCTATTACTGTTTGAAGTGAGATCAGTTTTCCTTTTCTCTGTAGAAGCTTTACTTTGGAAGATAATCACATTGTTTTGAAAGAGTTCATTTCAAAAATAGCTTTAGTAAGAAACGCAAAAGTGTTTCTTTGTAAAGAAAAGCAGTTGTTTGCAACATGGCAAATTACTGTTAGAAGTGAGATCAGTGTTACTTTTCTCTGTAGAAGCTTTGCTTTGAAATATAATCATGTTCTTTTGAAAGTGTATTCATCTCTTGAAAAGCTTTATTAAGAAACACATGTGTTTCTTGGTAAAGAGAAGCAGTTTTTGCTACATGTCAAAGTCTTTTGAGAAGTGAGATCAGTGTTCCTTTTCTCTATAGAAGCTTTACTTTGGAAGATAATCACGTTTTTTTGAAAGTGCATTTATTTCATGAAATACTTTTGTAAGAAACACACATGTGTTTCTCTGTAAGGAGAAGCAGTTGTTTTCGACATGTCAAAGTATTGTTAGAAGTGAGATCAGTAGTCATTTTCTGTGTGCAAGCTTTAATTTGAAATATAATCACGTTCTTTTGAAAGTGTATTTATTTCTTTAAATGCTTTAGTAATAACACACATGTGTTTCTTGGTAAGGAAAGGCAGTTGTTTCTGACATGTCAAAGCCTTGTTAGAAGTGAGATCAGTGTTCATTTCTCTTTAGAAACTTTACTTTGAAAGATAATCACATTCTTTGAAAGTGTATTCATTTCATAAATAACTTAAGTAAGAAACGCACAACTGTTCCTTGTAAAGAGAAGCCATTGTTTACGACATGTCAAAGTATTGTTAGAAGTGAGATCAGTGTTCCTTTTCTCTGTAGAATCTTTGTTTTGCAATATAAACATGTTCTTTTGAAAGTGTATTCATATCTTGAAAAGCTTTAGTAAGAAACGCACATGTGTTTCTCTGTAAAGAGAAGCAGATGTTTGCGACATGTCAAATTACTGTTAGAAGTGAGATTAGTTTTCCTTTTCTCTGCAGAAGTTTTACTTTGAAAGATAATAACGTTCTTTTGAATGTGTATTTATTTCATGAAATGCTTTTGTAAGAAAAGCACATGTGTTTTTCTGTAAAGAGAAGCAGTTCTTTGGAACATGTTAAAGTATTGGTAGAAGTGAGATCCGCATTCCTTTTCTCTGTACAAGCTTTACTTTGAAAGATATTCACATTCTTTTGAAAGTGTATTCATTTCTTGAAAAGCTTTAGCATGAAACACACATGTGTATCTTGGTAAGGAGAAGCAGTTGTTTACGACATTCAAAGTATTGTTTGAAGTGAAATCAGTATTCCTTTTCTCTGTAGCAGGTTTACTTTGAAAGAAAATCACATTCTTTTGAAAGGGTGTTCATTTCATAAATAGCTTTAGTAAGAAACGCACATGTGTTTCTCTAAAGAGAGGCCATTTTTTGCGACATGTCAAAGTATTGTTAGAAGAGAGATCAGTGTTCCTTTCTGTGTAGAAGCTTTACTTTGAAAGATAATCACATTCCTTTGAAAGTGTATTCATTTCAGGATTAGCTTTAGTAAGAAACACACGTGTTACTTGGTAAAGAGATTCAATTGTTTCCTAAATGTCAAAGTCTTGTTAGAAGTGAGATCAGTGTTCCATCCTCTGTAGAAGCTTTGCTTTGAATGATAATCACGTTCTTTTGAATGTGTATTCATTTCTTAAAAAGTTTTAGTATGAAACACACATGAGTTTCTCTGTAAAGAAGCAGATGTTTGCAACTGTCAAATATCTATTAGAAGTGAGATCAGTTTTCCTTTTCTCTGTCAAAGCTTTATTTTGAAAGATAATCACGTTTTTTGAAAGTGTATTAGTTTCATATATAACTTTAGTAAGAAACGCACAGTTGTTTCTCTGTAAAGAAAGGCCGTATTATGCATCATGTCAAAGTATTTTTAGAAGAGAGATCAGTGTTCCTTTCTCTGTAAAAGCTTTACTTTGAAAGATAATCACATTCTTTTCAAAGTGTATTCATTTCATGAAAAGCATTAGGAAGAAACGCATATGTGTTTCTCTGTAAAGAGAAGCAGTTTTTTCCGACATGTCAAGTATTTTTAGAAGTGAGATCAGTGTTCCTTTTCTCTGTAGAAGCTTTGCTTTGAAGTATAATCATATTCTTTTGAAAGTGTATTCATTTCATGATAAGCTTTAGTAAGAAACGTACATGTGTTTCTCTGTAAAGAAAAGCACTTCTTTTCGACGTGTCAAATTACTGTTAGAAGTGAGATCAGTGTTCATTTTCTCTGTGGAAGCTTTATTTTGAAATATAGTCACGTTCTTTTGAAAGTGTATTCATTTCTAGAAATGCTTTAGTAATAATGCTCATGTGTGTCTTGGTAAAGAGAAGCAGTTGTTTCTGACATGTCAAAGTCTTGTTAGAAGTGTGATCAGTATTCATTTCTCTGTAGAAGCTTTACTTTGAAAGATAATCACATTCTTTGAAAGTGTATTCATTTCATTAATAGCTTTAGTAAGAAACACACAAGTGTTTCTCTGTAAAGAGAAGCTGTTGTTTGCGACATGTCAAAGTATTGTTAGAAGGGAGATCAGTGTTCCATTCTCTGTAGAAGCTTTGCTTTGCAATACAATTGGTTCTTTAAAAGGTGTATTCATTTCTTTAAAAACTTTAGTAAGAAACGCACATGTGTTTCTTGGTAATGAGAAGCAGTTGTTTGCGACATGTCAACGTCCTATTAGACCTGAGATCAGTGTTGCTTTTCTCTGTAGAAGCTTTAATTTGAAAGATAACCACATTCTTTGAAAGTGTATTTATTTCATAAATAGCTTTAGTAAGAAACGCACATGTGTTTCTCTGTAAAGAGAGGCCATTTTTTGCGACATGTCAAAGTATTGTTATTAGTGAGATCAGTGTTCCTTTTCTCTGTACAAGCTTTACATTGAAAGATAATCACGCTATTTTGAAACTGTATTCTTTCCTGAAAAGCTTTAGTTAAAACGCACTTGTGTTACTTGGTAAGGAGAAGCAGTTGTTTGCGACATGTCAAAGTGTTGTTTGAAGTGAGGTCAATATTCCTTTTCTAGGTACAAGATTTACTTTGAAAGATAATCACATTCTTTTGAAAGTGTATTCATTTCCTGAAAAGCTTTAGTAACTAACACACATGTGTTTCTTGATAAAGAGAAGCAGTTTTTTGCGACATGTCAACGTCTTGTTAGAAGTGATATCAGTGTTCCTTTTCTTTGTACAAGCTTTACTTTGAAGGATAATCACATTCTTTTGAAAGTGTATACATTTCTTGAACAGCTTTAGTTAGAAACACATGTGTTTCTTGGTAAAGAGAAGCAGTTGTTTGCGACATGTCAAAGTATTGTTAGAAGTGAGATCAGTTTACCTTTCTCTGTACAACTTTACTTTGAAAGATAATCATATTCTTCTGAAAGTGTATTCATTTCATTAATAGCTTTAGTAAGAAACGCACAAGTGTTTCTCTGTAAAGAGAAGCAGTTGTTTGCGACATGTCAAAGTATTGTTAGAAGTGAGATCAGTGTTCCATTCTCTGTAGAAACTCTGCTTTGAAATATAATCATGTTCTTTTAAAAGTGTATTCATTTCTTTAAAACTTTAGTAAGCAAAGCACATGTGTTACTTGGTTAGGAGAAGCAGTTGTTTGGGACATGTCAAAATATTGTTTGAAGTGAGATCAATATTCCTTTTCTCTGTACAAGCTTTAATTTGAAAGATAATCACGTTCTTTTGAAAGTGTATACATTTCTTGAAAATCTTTAGTAAGAAACATACATGTATTTCTCTCTAAAGAAAAGCAGTTGTTTGTGACATGGCAAATTACTGTTAAAAATGAGAACAGTTTTCTTTTCTCTCTACAAGCTTTACTTTGAAAGATAATCTCATTGTTTTGAAAGTGTATTCATTTCAAAAATAGCTTTAGTAAGAAACGCACAACTGTTTCTCTGTAAAGAAAAGCCATTTTTTGCGACATGTCAAAGTATTTTTGGAAGAGAGATAAGTGTTCCTTTCTCTGTAGAAGCTTTACTTTGAAAGATAATCACATTTATTTCAAAGTGTATTCATTTCATGAAAAGCTTTAGGAAGAAACACACATGTGTTTCCCTGTAAAGAGAAGCAGTTGTTTGCGACGTGTCAAATTATTGTTAGAAGTGATATCAATGTTCCTTTTCTCCGTAGAAGCTTTACTTTGAAAGAAAGTCACATTCTTTGGAAAGTGTATTCATTTTATAAATAGCTTTAGTAAGAAACACACGTCTTTCTGTGTAAAGAAAAGTTGTTTGCGACATGTCAAATTACTGTTAGAAGTGAGATCAGTGTTCCTTTTCTCTGTAGAAGCTATGCTTTGAAATATAATCACGTTCTTTTGAAAGTGTATTCATTCATTTCTTGAAAAGCTTTACTAAGAAACCCACGTGTATCTTGTTAAAGAGAAGCAATTGTTTGCGACATGTCAAAGTATTGTTTGAAGTGAGATCAGTATTCCTTTTCTCTGTAGAAGCTTTATTTGAAAGATAATCACATTCTTTTGAAAGTGTATTCATTTCTTGAAATGCTTTAGTAAGAAACGCACATGTCTTTTTCTGTAAAGCAAAGCAGTTCTTTGTGACATGTCAAAGGCTTGTTAGAAGTGAGATCCGTGTTCCTTTTCTCTGTAGAATCTTTGCTTTTAAATATAATCACGTTCTTTTTAAAGTGTATTCATTTTAGGAAAAGCTTTATTAAGAAATGCACATGTGCTTCTCCTTATAGAGAAGCAGATTTTTCCGACATATCTATTACTGTTTGAAGTGAGATCAGTTTTCCTTTTCTCTGTAGAAGCTTTACTTTGGAAGATAATCACATTGTTTTGAAAGAGTTCATTTCAAAAATAGCTTTAGTAAGAAACGCAAAAGTGTTTCTTTGTAAAGAAAAGCAGTTGTTTGCAACATGGCAAATTACTGTTAGAAGTGAGATCAGTGTTACTTTTCTCTGTAGAAGCTTTGCTTTGAAATATAATCATGTTCTTTTGAAAGTGTATTCATCTCTTGAAAAGCTTTATTAAGAAACACATGTGTTTCTTGGTAAAGAGAAGCAGTTTTTGCTACATGTCAAAGTCTTTTGAGAAGTGAGATCAGTGTTCCTTTTCTCTATAGAAGCTTTACTTTGGAAGATAATCACGTTTTTTTGAAAGTGCATTTATTTCATGAAATACTTTTGTAAGAAACACACATGTGTTTCTCTGTAAGGAGAAGCAGTTGTTTTCGACATGTCAAAGTATTGTTAGAAGTGAGATCAGTAGTCATTTTCTGTGTGCAAGCTTTAATTTGAAATATAATCACGTTCTTTTGAAAGTGTATTTATTTCTTTAAATGCTTTAGTAATAACACACATGTGTTTCTTGGTAAGGAAAGGCAGTTGTTTCTGACATGTCAAAGCCTTGTTAGAAGTGAGATCAGTGTTCATTTCTCTTTAGAAACTTTACTTTGAAAGATAATCACATTCTTTGAAAGTGTATTCATTTCATAAATAACTTAAGTAAGAAACGCACAACTGTTCCTTGTAAAGAGAAGCCATTGTTTACGACATGTCAAAGTATTGGTAGAAGTGAGATCAGTGTTCCTTTTCTCTGTAGAATCTTTGTTTTGCAATATAAACATGTTCTTTTGAAAGTGTATTCATGGGGCCGGAGAGATAGCTCAGTGGTTAAGAGCATTGCCTGCTCTTCTAAAGGTCCTGAGTTCAATTCCCGGCAACCACATGGTGGCTCACAACCATCTGTAATGAGGTCTGATGCCCTCTTCTGGCCTGCAGACATACGCACAGACAGAATATTGTATAATAAATAAATAAATAAAAATATTAAAAAAAAAAAAAAAAAAAAAAAAAAAAGAAAGTGTATTCATATCTTGAAAAGCTTTAGTAAGAAACGCACATGTGTTTCTCTGTAAAGAGAAGCAGATGTTTGCGACATGTCAAATTACTGTTAGAAGTGAGATTAGTTTTCCTTTTCTCTGCAGAAGTTTTACTTTGAAAGATAATAACGTTCTTTTGAATGTGTATTTATTTCATGAAATGCTTTTGTAAGAAAAGCACATGTGTTTTTCTGTAAAGAGAAGCAGTTCTTTGGAACATGTTAAAGTATTGGTAGAAGTGAGATCCGCATTCCTTTTCTCTGTACAAGCTTTACTTTGAAAGATATTCACATTCTTTTGAAAGTGTATTCATTTCTTGAAAAGCTTTAGCATGAAACACACATGTGTATCTTGGTAAGGAGAAGCAGTTGTTTACGACATTCAAAGTATTGTTTGAAGTGAAATCAGTATTCCTTTTCTCTGTAGCAGGTTTACTTTGAAAGAAAATCACATTCTTTTGAAAGGGTGTTCATTTCATAAATAGCTTTAGTAAGAAACGCACATGTGTTTCTCTAAAGAGAGGCCATTTTTTGCGACATGTCAAAGTATTGTTAGAAGAGAGATCAGTGTTCCTTTCTGTGTAGAAGCTTTACTTTGAAAGATAATCACATTCCTTTGAAAGTGTATTCATTTCAGGATTAGCTTTAGTAAGAAACACACGTGTTACTTGGTAAAGAGATTCAATTGTTTCCTAAATGTCAAAGTCTTGTTAGAAGTGAGATCAGTGTTCCATCCTCTGTAGAAGCTTTGCTTTGAATGATAATCACGTTCTTTTGAATGTGTATTCATTTCTTAAAAAGTTTTAGTATGAAACACACATGAGTTTCTCTGTAAAGAAGCAGATGTTTGCAACTGTCAAATATCTATTAGAAGTGAGATCAGTTTTCCTTTTCTCTGTCAAAGCTTTATTTTGAAAGATAATCACGTTTTTTGAAAGTGTATTAGTTTCATATATAACTTTAGTAAGAAACGCACAGTTGTTTCTCTGTAAAGAAAGGCCGTATTATGCATCATGTCAAAGTATTTTTAGAAGAGAGATCAGTGTTCCTTTCTCTGTAAAAGCTTTACTTTGAAAGATAATCACATTCTTTTCAAAGTGTATTCATTTCATGAAAAGCATTAGGAAGAAACGCATATGTGTTTCTCTGTAAAGAGAAGCAGTTTTTTCCGACATGTCAAGTATTTTTAGAAGTGAGATCAGTGTTCCTTTTCTCTGTAGAAGCTTTGCTTTGAAGTATAATCATATTCTTTTGAAAGTGTATTCATTTCATGATAAGCTTTAGTAAGAAACGTACATGTGTTTCTCTGTAAAGAAAAGCACTTCTTTTCGACGTGTCAAATTACTGTTAGAAGTGAGATCAGTGTTCATTTTCTCTGTGGAAGCTTTATTTTGAAATATAGTCACGTTCTTTTGAAAGTGTATTCATTTCTAGAAATGCTTTAGTAATAATGCTCATGTGTGTCTTGGTAAAGAGAAGCAGTTGTTTCTGACATGTCAAAGTCTTGTTAGAAGTGTGATCAGTATTCATTTCTCTGTAGAAGCTTTACTTTGAAAGATAATCACATTCTTTGAAAGTGTATTCATTTCATTAATAGCTTTAGTAAGAAACACACAAGTGTTTCTCTGTAAAGAGAAGCCGTTGTTTGCGACATGTCAAAGTATTGTTAGAAGGGAGATCAGTGTTCCATTCTCTGTAGAAGCTTTGCTTTGCAATACAATTGGTTCTTTAAAAGGTGTATTCATTTCTTTAAAAACTTTAGTAAGAAACGCACATGTGTTTCTTGGTAATGAGAAGCAGTTGTTTGCGACATGTCAACGTCCTATTAGACCTGAGATCAGTGTTGCTTTTCTCTGTAGAAGCTTTAATTTGAAAGATAACCACATTCTTTGAAAGTGTATTTATTTCATAAATAGCTTTAGTAAGAAACGCACATGTGTTTCTCTGTAAAGAGAGGCCATTTTTTGCGACATGTCAAAGTATTGTTATTAGTGAGATCAGTGTTCCTTTTCTCTGTACAAGCTTTACATTGAAAGATAATCACGCTATTTTGAAACTGTATTCTTTCCTGAAAAGCTTTAGTTAAAACGCACTTGTGTTACTTGGTAAGGAGAAGCAGTTGTTTGCGACATGTCAAAGTGTTGTTTGAAGTGAGGTCAATATTCCTTTTCTAGGTACAAGATTTACTTTGAAAGATAATCACATTCTTTTGAAAGTGTATTCATTTCCTGAAAAGCTTTAGTAACTAACACACATGTGTTTCTTGATAAAGAGAAGCAGTTTTTTGCGACATGTCAACGTCTTGTTAGAAGTGATATCAGTGTTCCTTTTCTTTGTACAAGCTTTACTTTGAAGGATAATCACATTCTTTTGAAAGTGTATACATTTCTTGAACAGCTTTAGTTAGAAACACATGTGTTTCTTGGTAAAGAGAAGCAGTTGTTTGCGACATGTCAAAGTATTGTTAGAAGTGAGATCAGTTTACCTTTCTCTGTACAACTTTACTTTGAAAGATAATCATATTCTTCTGAAAGTGTATTCATTTCATTAATAGCTTTAGTAAGAAACGCACAAGTGTTTCTCTGTAAAGAGAAGCAGTTGTTTGCGACATGTCAAAGTATTGTTAGAAGTGAGATCAGTGTTCCATTCTCTGTAGAAACTCTGCTTTGAAATATAATCATGTTCTTTTAAAAGTGTATTCATTTCTTTAAAACTTTAGTAAGCAAAGCACATGTGTTACTTGGTTAGGAGAAGCAGTTGTTTGGGACATGTCAAAATATTGTTTGAAGTGAGATCAATATTCCTTTTCTCTGTACAAGCTTTAATTTGAAAGATAATCACGTTCTTTTGAAAGTGTATACATTTCTTGAAAATCTTTAGTAAGAAACATACATGTATTTCTCTCTAAAGAAAAGCAGTTGTTTGTGACATGGCAAATTACTGTTAAAAATGAGAACAGTTTTCTTTTCTCTCTACAAGCTTTACTTTGAAAGATAATCTCATTGTTTTGAAAGTGTATTCATTTCAAAAATAGCTTTAGTAAGAAACGCACAACTGTTTCTCTGTAAAGAAAAGCCATTTTTTGCGACATGTCAAAGTATTTTTGGAAGAGAGATAAGTGTTCCTTTCTCTGTAGAAGCTTTACTTTGAAAGATAATCACATTTATTTCAAAGTGTATTCATTTCATGAAAAGCTTTAGGAAGAAACACACATGTGTTTCCCTGTAAAGAGAAGCAGTTGTTTGCGACGTGTCAAATTATTGTTAGAAGTGATATCAATGTTCCTTTTCTCCGTAGAAGCTTTACTTTGAAAGAAAGTCACATTCTTTGGAAAGTGTATTCATTTTATAAATAGCTTTAGTAAGAAACACACGTCTTTCTGTGTAAAGAAAAGTTGTTTGCGACATGTCAAATTACTGTTAGAAGTGAGATCAGTGTTCCTTTTCTCTGTAGAAGCTATGCTTTGAAATATAATCACGTTCTTTTGAAAGTGTATTCATTCATTTCTTGAAAAGCTTTACTAAGAAACCCACGTGTATCTTGTTAAAGAGAAGCAATTGTTTGCGACATGTCAAAGTATTGTTTGAAGTGAGATCAGTATTCCTTTTCTCTGTAGAAGCTTTATTTGAAAGATAATCACATTCTTTTGAAAGTGTATTCATTTCTTGAAATGCTTTAGTAAGAAACGCACATGTCTTTTTCTGTAAAGCAAAGCAGTTCTTTGTGACATGTCAAAGGCTTGTTAGAAGTGAGATCCGTGTTCCTTTTCTCTGTAGAATCTTTGCTTTTAAATATAATCACGTTCTTTTTAAAGTGTATTCATTTTAGGAAAAGCTTTATTAAGAAATGCACATGTGCTTCTCCTTATAGAGAAGCAGATTTTTCCGACATATCTATTACTGTTTGAAGTGAGATCAGTTTTCCTTTTCTCTGTAGAAGCTTTACTTTGGAAGATAATCACATTGTTTTGAAAGAGTTCATTTCAAAAATAGCTTTAGTAAGAAACGCAAAAGTGTTTCTTTGTAAAGAAAAGCAGTTGTTTGCAACATGGCAAATTACTGTTAGAAGTGAGATCAGTGTTACTTTTCTCTGTAGAAGCTTTGCTTTGAAATATAATCATGTTCTTTTGAAAGTGTATTCATCTCTTGAAAAGCTTTATTAAGAAACACATGTGTTTCTTGGTAAAGAGAAGCAGTTTTTGCTACATGTCAAAGTCTTTTGAGAAGTGAGATCAGTGTTCCTTTTCTCTATAGAAGCTTTACTTTGGAAGATAATCACGTTTTTTTGAAAGTGCATTTATTTCATGAAATACTTTTGTAAGAAACACACATGTGTTTCTCTGTAAGGAGAAGCAGTTGTTTTCGACATGTCAAAGTATTGTTAGAAGTGAGATCAGTAGTCATTTTCTGTGTGCAAGCTTTAATTTGAAATATAATCACGTTCTTTTGAAAGTGTATTTATTTCTTTAAATGCTTTAGTAATAACACACATGTGTTTCTTGGTAAGGAAAGGCAGTTGTTTCTGACATGTCAAAGCCTTGTTAGAAGTGAGATCAGTGTTCATTTCTCTTTAGAAACTTTACTTTGAAAGATAATCACATTCTTTGAAAGTGTATTCATTTCATAAATAACTTAAGTAAGAAACGCACAACTGTTCCTTGTAAAGAGAAGCCATTGTTTACGACATGTCAAAGTATTGGTAGAAGTGAGATCAGTGTTCCTTTTCTCTGTAGAATCTTTGTTTTGAAATATAAACATGTTCTTTTGAAAGTGTATTCATATCTTGAAAAGCTTTAGTAAGAAACGCACATGTGTTTCTCTGTAAAGAGAAGCAGATGTTTGCGACATGTCAAATTACTGTTAGAAGTGAGATTAGTTTTCCTTTTCTCTGCAGAAGTTTTACTTTGAAAGATAATAACGTTCTTTTGAATGTGTATTTATTTCATGAAATGCTTTTGTAAGAAAAGCACATGTGTTTTTCTGTAAAGAGAAGCAGTTCTTTGGAACATGTTAAAGTATTGGTAGAAGTGAGATCCGCATTCCTTTTCTCTGTACAAGCTTTACTTTGAAAGATATTCACATTCTTTTGAAAGTGTATTCATTTCTTGAAAAGCTTTAGCATGAAACACACATGTGTATCTTGGTAAGGAGAAGCAGTTGTTTACGACATTCAAAGTATTGTTTGAAGTGAAATCAGTATTCCTTTTCTCTGTAGCAGGTTTACTTTGAAAGAAAATCACATTCTTTTGAAAGGGTGTTCATTTCATAAATAGCTTTAGTAAGAAACGCACATGTGTTTCTCTAAAGAGAGGCCATTTTTGGGACATGTCAAAGTATTGTTAGAAGAGAGATCAGTGTTCCTTTCTGTGTAGAAGCTTTACTTTGAAAGATAATCACATTCCTTTGAAAGTGTATTCATTTCAGGATTAGCTTTAGTAAGAAACACACGTGTTACTTGGTAAAGAGATTCAATTGTTTCCTAAATGTCAAAGTCTTGTTAGAAGTGAGATCAGTGTTCCATCCTCTGTAGAAGCTTTGCTTTGAATGATAATCACGTTCTTTTGAATGTGTATTCATTTCTTAAAAAGTTTTAGTATGAAACACACATGAGTTTCTCTGTAAAGAAGCAGATGTTTGCAACTGTCAAATATCTATTAGAAGTGAGATCAGTTTTCCTTTTCTCTGTCAAAGCTTTATTTTGAAAGATAATCACGTTTTTTGAAAGTGTATTAGTTTCATATATAACTTTAGTAAGAAACGCACAGTTGTTTCTCTGTAAAGAAAGGCCGTATTATGCATCATGTCAAAGTATTTTTAGAAGAGAGATCAGTGTTCCTTTCTCTGTAAAAGCTTTACTTTGAAAGATAATCACATTCTTTTCAAAGTGTATTCATTTCATGAAAAGCATTAGGAAGAAACGCATATGTGTTTCTCTGTAAAGAGAAGCAGTTTTTTCCGACATGTCAAGTATTTTTAGAAGTGAGATCAGTGTTCCTTTTCTCTGTAGAAGCTTTGCTTTGAAGTATAATCATATTCTTTTGAAAGTGTATTCATTTCATGATAAGCTTTAGTAAGAAACGTACATGTGTTTCTCTGTAAAGAAAAGCACTTCTTTTCGACGTGTCAAATTACTGTTAGAAGTGAGATCAGTGTTCATTTTCTCTGTGGAAGCTTTATTTTGAAATATAGTCACGTTCTTTTGAAAGTGTATTCATTTCTAGAAATGCTTTAGTAATAATGCTCATGTGTGTCTTGGTAAAGAGAAGCAGTTGTTTCTGACATGTCAAAGTCTTGTTAGAAGTGTGATCAGTATTAATTTCTCTGTAGAAGCTTTACTTTGAAAGATAATCACATTCTTTGAAAGTGTATTCATTTCATTAATAGCTTTAGTAAGAAACGCACAAGTGTTTCTCTGTAAAGAGAAGCCATTGTTTGCGACATGTCAAAGTATTGTTAGAAGGGAGATCAGTGTTCCATTCTCTGTAGAAGCTTTGCTTTGCAATACAATTGGTTCTTTAAAAAGTGTATTCATTTCTTTAAAAACTTTAGTAAGAAACGCACATGTGTTTCTTGGTAATGAGAAGCAGTTGTTTGCGACATGTCAACGTCCTATTAGACCTGAGATCAGTGTTGCTTTTCTCTGTAGAAGCTTTAATTTGAAAGATAACCACATTCTTTGAAAGTGTATTTATTTCATAAATAGCTTTAGTAAGAAACGCACATGTGTTTCTCTGTAAAGAGAGGCCATTTTTTGCGACATGTCAAAGTATTGTTATTAGTGAGATCAGTGTTCCTTTTCTCTGTACAAGCTTTACATTGAAAGATAATCACGCTATTTTGAAACTGTATTCTTTCCTGAAAAGCTTTAGTTAAAACGCACTTGTGTTACTTGGTAAGGAGAAGCAGTTGTTTGCGACATGTCAAAGTGTTATTTGAAGTGAGGTCAATATTCCTTTTCTAGGTACAAGATTTACTTTGAAAGATAATCACATTCTTTTGAAAGTGTATTCATTTCCTGAAAAGCTTTAGTAACTAACACACATGTGTTTCTTGATAAAGAGAAGCAGTTTTTTGCGACATGTCAACGTCTTGTTAGAAGTGATATCAGTGTTCCTTTTCTTTGTACAAGCTTTACTTTGAAGGATAATCACATTCTTTTGAAAGTGTATACATTTCTTGAACAGCTTTAGTTAGAAACACATGTGTTTCTTGGTAAAGAGAAGCAGTTGTTTGCGACATGTCAAAGTATTGTTAGAAGTGAGATCAGTTTACCTTTCTCTGTACAACTTTACTTTGAAAGATAATCATATTCTTCTGAAAGTGTATTCATTTCATTAATAGCTTTAGTAAGAAACGCACAAGTGTTTCTCTGTAAAGAGAAGCAGTTGTTTGCGACATGTCAAAGTATTGTTAGAAGTGAGATCAGTGTTCCATTCTCTGTAGAAACTCTGCTTTGAAATATAATCATGTTCTTTTAAAAGTGTATTCATTTCTTTAAAACTTTAGTAAGCAAAGCACATGTGTTACTTGGTTAGGAGAAGCAGTTGTTTGGGACATGTCAAAATATTGTTTGAAGTGAGATCAATATTCCTTTTCTCTGTACAAGCTTTAATTTGAAAGATAATCACGTTCTTTTGAAAGTGTATACATTTCTTGAAAATCTTTAGTAAGAAACATACATGTATTTCTCTCTAAAGAAAAGCAGTTGTTTGTGACATGTCAAATTACTGTTAAAAATGAGAACAGTTTTCTTTTCTCTCTACAAGCTTTACTTTGAAAGATAATCTCATTGTTTTGAAAGTGTATTCATTTCAAAAATAGCTTTAGTAAGAAACGCACAACTGTTTCTCTGTAAAGAAAAGCCATTTTTTGCGACATGTCAAAGTATTTTTGGAAGAGAGATAAGTGTTCCTTTCTCTGTAGAAGCTTTACTTTGAAAGATAATCACATTTATTTCAAAGTGTATTCATTTCATGAAAAGCTTTAGGAAGAAACACACATGTGTTTCCCTGTAAAGAGAAGCAGTTGTTTGCGACGTGTCAAAATATTGTTAGAAGTGATATCAATGTTCCTTTTCTCCGTAGAAGCTTTACTTTGAAAGAAAGTCACATTCTTTGGAAAGTGTATTCATTTTATAAATAGCTTTAGTAAGAAACACACGTCTTTCTGTGTAAAGAAAAGTTGTTTGCGACATGTCAAATTACTGTTAGAAGTGAGATCAGTGTTCCTTTTCTCTGTAGAAGCTATGCTTTGAAATATAATCACGTTCTTTTGAAAGTGTATTCATTCATTTCTTGAAAAGCTTTACTAAGAAACCCACGTGTATCTTGTTAAAGAGAAGCAATTGTTTGCGACATGTCAAAGTATTGTTTGAAGTGAGATCAGTATTCCTTTTCTCTGTAGAAGCTTTATTTGAAAGATAATCACATTCTTTTGAAAGTGTATTCATTTCTTGAAATGCTTTAGTAAGAAACGCACATGTCTTTTTCTGTAAAGCAAAGCAGTTCTTTGTGACATGTCAAAGGCTTGTTAGAAGTGAGATCCGTGTTCCTTTTCTCTGTAGAATCTTTGCTTTTAAATATAATCACGTTCTTTTTAAAGTGTATTCATTTTAGGAAAAGCTTTATTAAGAAATGCACATGTGCTTCTCCTTATAGAGAAGCAGATTTTTCCGACATATCTATTACTGTTTGAAGTGAGATCAGTTTTCCTTTTCTCTGTAGAAGCTTTACTTTGGAAGATAATCACATTGTTTTGAAAGAGTTCATTTCAAAAATAGCTTTAGTAAGAAACGCAAAAGTGTTTCTTTGTAAAGAAAAGCAGTTGTTTGCAACATGGCAAATTACTGTTAGAAGTGAGATCAGTGTTACTTTTCACTGTAGAAGCTTTGCTTTGAAATATAATCATGTTCTTTTGAAAGTGTATTCATCTCTTGAAAAGCTTTATTAAGAAACACATGTGTTTCTTGGTAAAGAGAAGCAGTTTTTGCTACATGTCAAAGTCTTTTGAGAAGTGAGATCAGTGTTCCTTTTCTCTATAGAAGCTTTACTTTGGAAGATAATCACGTTTTTTTGAAAGTGCATTTATTTCATGAAATACTTTTGTAAGAAACACACATGTGTTTCTCTGTAAGGAGAAGCAGTTGTTTTCGACATGTCAAAGTATTGTTAGAAGTGAGATCAGTAGTCATTTTCTGTGTGCAAGCTTTAATTTGAAATATAATCACGTTCTTTTGAAAGTGTATTTATTTCTTTAAATGCTTTAGTAATAACACACATGTGTTTCTTGGTAAGGAAAGGCAGTTGTTTCTGACATGTCAAAGCCTTGTTAGAAGTGAGATCAGTGTTCATTTCTCTTTAGAAACTTTACTTTGAAAGATAATCACATTCTTTGAAAGTGTATTCATTTCATAAATAACTTAAGTAAGAAACGCACAACTGTTCCTTGTAAAGAGAAGCCATTGTTTACGACATGTCAAAGTATTGTTAGAAGTGAGATCAGTGTTCCTTTTCTCTGTAGAATCTTTGTTTTGAAATATAAACATGTTCTTTTGAAAGTGTATTCATATCTTGAAAAGCTTTAGTAAGAAACGCACATGTGTTTCTCTGTAAAGAGAAGCAGATGTTTGCGACATGTCAAATTACTGTTAGAAGTGAGATTAGTTTTCCTTTTCTCTGCAGAAGTTTTACTTTGAAAGATAATAACGTTCTTTTGAATGTGTATTTATTTCATGAAATGCTTTTGTAAGAAAAGCACATGTGTTTTTCTGTAAAGAGAAGCAGTTCTTTGGAACATGTTAAAGTATTGGTAGAAGTGAGATCCGCATTCCTTTTCTCTGTACAAGCTTTACTTTGAAAGATATTCACATTCTTTTGAAAGTGTATTCATTTCTTGAAAAGCTTTAGCATGAAACACACATGTGTATCTTGGTAAGGAGAAGCAGTTGTTTACGACATTCAAAGTATTGTTTGAAGTGAAATCAGTATTCCTTTTCTCTGTAGCAGGTTTACTTTGAAAGAAAATCACATTCTTTTGAAAGGGTGTTCATTTCATAAATAGCTTTAGTAAGAAACGCACATGTGTTTCTCTAAAGAGAGGCCATTTTTTGCGACATGTCAAAGTATTGTTAGAAGAGAGATCAGTGTTCCTTTCTGTGTAGAAGCTTTACTTTGAAAGATAATCACATTCCTTTGAAAGTGTATTCATTTCAGGATTAGCTTTAGTAAGAAACACACGTGTTACTTGGTAAAGAGATTCAATTGTTTCCTAAATGTCAAAGTCTTGTTAGAAGTGAGATCAGTGTTCCATCCTCTGTAGAAGCTTTGCTTTGAATGATAATCACGTTCTTTTGAATGTGTATTCATTTCTTAAAAAGTTTTAGTATGAAACACACATGAGTTTCTCTGTAAAGAAGCAGATGTTTGCAACTGTCAAATATCTATTAGAAGTGAGATCAGTTTTCCTTTTCTCTGTCAAAGCTTTATTTTGAAAGATAATCACGTTTTTTGAAAGTGTATTAGTTTCATATATAACTTTAGTAAGAAACGCACAGTTGTTTCTCTGTAAAGAAAGGCCGTATTATGCATCATGTCAAAGTATTTTTAGAAGAGAGATCAGTGTTCCTTTCTCTGTAAAAGCTTTACTTTGAAAGATAATCACATTCTTTTCAAAGTGTATTCATTTCATGAAAAGCATTAGGAAGAAACGCATATGTGTTTCTCTGTAAAGAGAAGCAGTTTTTTCCGACATGTCAAGTATTTTTAGAAGTGAGATCAGTGTTCCTTTTCTCTGTAGAAGCTTTGCTTTGAAGTATAATCATATTCTTTTGAAAGTGTATTCATTTCATGATAAGCTTTAGTAAGAAACGTACATGTGTTTCTCTGTAAAGAAAAGCACTTCTTTTCGACGTGTCAAATTACTGTTAGAAGTGAGATCAGTGTTCATTTTCTCTGTGGAAGCTTTATTTTGAAATATAGTCACGTTCTTTTGAAAGTGTATTCATTTCTAGAAATGCTTTAGTAATAATGCTCATGTGTGTCTTGGTAAAGAGAAGCAGTTGTTTCTGACATGTCAAAGTCTTGTTAGAAGTGTGATCAGTATTCATTTCTCTGTAGAAGCTTTACTTTGAAAGATAATCACATTCTTTGAAAGTGTATTCATTTCATTAATAGCTTTAGTAAGAAACGCACAAGTGTTTCTCTGTAAAGAGAAGCCGTTGTTTGCGACATGTCAAAGTATTGTTAGAAGGGAGATCAGTGTTCCATTCTCTGTAGAAGCTTTGCTTTGCAATACAATTGGTTCTTTAAAAAGTGTATTCATTTCTTTAAAAACTTTAGTAAGAAACGCACATGTGTTTCTTGGTAATGAGAAGCAGTTGTTTGCGACATGTCAACGTCCTATTAGACCTGAGATCAGTGTTGCTTTTCTCTGTAGAAGCTTTAATTTGAAAGATAACCACATTCTTTGAAAGTGTATTTATTTCATAAATAGCTTTAGTAAGAAACGCACATGTGTTTCTCTGTAAAGAGAGGCCATTTTTTGCGACATGTCAAAGTATTGTTATTAGTGAGATCAGTGTTCCTTTTCTCTGTACAAGCTTTACATTGAAAGATAATCACGCTATTTTGAAACTGTATTCTTTCCTGAAAAGCTTTAGTTAAAACGCACTTGTGTTACTTGGTAAGGAGAAGCAGTTGTTTGCGACATGTCAAAGTGTTGTTTGAAGTGAGGTCAATATTCCTTTTCTAGGTACAAGATTTACTTTGAAAGATAATCACATTCTTTTGAAAGTGTATTCATTTCCTGAAAAGCTTTAGTAACTAACACACATGTGTTTCTTGATAAAGAGAAGCAGTTTTTTGCGACATGTCAACGTCTTGTTAGAAGTGATATCAGTGTTCCTTTTCTTTGTACAAGCTTTACTTTGAAGGATAATCACATTCTTTTGAAAGTGTATACATTTCTTGAACAGCTTTAGTTAGAAACACATGTGTTTCTTGGTAAAGAGAAGCAGTTGTTTGCGACATGTCAAAGTATTGTTAGAAGTGAGATCAGTTTACCTTTCTCTGTACAACTTTACTTTGAAAGATAATCATATTCTTCTGAAAGTGTATTCATTTCATTAATAGCTTTAGTAAGAAACGCACAAGTGTTTCTCTGTAAAGAGAAGCAGTTGTTTGCGACATGTCAAAGTATTGTTAGAAGTGAGATCAGTGTTCCATTCTCTGTAGAAACTCTGCTTTGAAATATAATCATGTTCTTTTAAAAGTGTATTCATTTCTTTAAAACTTTAGTAAGCAAAGCACATGTGTTACTTGGTTAGGAGAAGCAGTTGTTTGGGACATGTCAAAATATTGTTTGAAGTGAGATCAATATTCCTTTTCTCTGTACAAGCTTTAATTTGAAAGATAATCACGTTCTTTTGAAAGTGTATACATTTCTTGAAAATCTTTAGTAAGAAACATACATGTATTTCTCTCTAAAGAAAAGCAGTTGTTTGTGACATGGCAAATTACTGTTAAAAATGAGAACAGTTTTCTTTTCTCTCTACAAGCTTTACTTTGAAAGATAATCTCATTGTTTTGAAAGTGTATTCATTTCAAAAATAGCTTTAGTAAGAAACGCACAACTGTTTCTCTGTAAAGAAAAGCCATTTTTTGCGACATGTCAAAGTATTTTTGGAAGAGAGATAAGTGTTCCTTTCTCTGTAGAAGCTTTACTTTGAAAGATAATCACATTTATTTCAAAGTGTATTCATTTCATGAAAAGCTTTAGGAA
Source organism: Chionomys nivalis (assembly GCF_950005125.1). Classification (NCBI taxonomy): domain Eukaryota; kingdom Metazoa; phylum Chordata; class Mammalia; order Rodentia; family Cricetidae; genus Chionomys; species Chionomys nivalis. The sequence continues at coordinate 3,313,869 of NC_080098.1, read as the reverse complement.
GAAACACACATGTGTTTCCCTGTAAAGAGAAGCAGTTGTTTGCGACGTGTCAAAATATTGTTAGAAGTGATATCAATGTTCCTTTTCTCCGTAGAAGCTTTACTTTGAAAGAAAGTCACATTCTTTGGAAAGTGTATTCATTTTATAAATAGCTTTAGTAAGAAACACACGTCTTTCTGTGTAAAGAAAAGTTGTTTGCGACATGTCAAATTACTGTTAGAAGTGAGATCAGTGTTCCTTTTCTCTGTAGAAGCTATGCTTTGAAATATAATCACGTTCTTTTGAAAGTGTATTCATTCATTTCTTGAAAAGCTTTACTAAGAAACCCACGTGTATCTTGTTAAAGAGAAGCAATTGTTTGCGACATGTCAAAGTATTGTTTGAAGTGAGATCAGTATTCCTTTTCTCTGTAGAAGCTTTATTTGAAAGATAATCACATTCTTTTGAAAGTGTATTCATTTCTTGAAATGCTTTAGTAAGAAACGCACATGTCTTTTTCTGTAAAGCAAAGCAGTTCTTTGTGACATGTCAAAGGCTTGTTAGAAGTGAGATCCGTGTTCCTTTTCTCTGTAGAATCTTTGCTTTTAAATATAATCACGTTCTTTTTAAAGTGTATTCATTTTAGGAAAAGCTTTATTAAGAAATGCACATGTGCTTCTCCTTATAGAGAAGCAGATTTTTCCGACATATCTATTACTGTTTGAAGTGAGATCAGTTTTCCTTTTCTCTGTAGAAGCTTTACTTTGGAAGATAATCACATTGTTTTGAAAGAGTTCATTTCAAAAATAGCTTTAGTAAGAAACGCAAAAGTGTTTCTTTGTAAAGAAAAGCAGTTGTTTGCAACATGGCAAATTACTGTTAGAAGTGAGATCAGTGTTACTTTTCTCTGTAGAAGCTTTGCTTTGAAATATAATCATGTTCTTTTGAAAGTGTATTCATCTCTTGAAAAGCTTTATTAAGAAACACATGTGTTTCTTGGTAAAGAGAAGCAGTTTTTGCTACATGTCAAAGTCTTTTGAGAAGTGAGATCAGTGTTCCTTTTCTCTATAGAAGCTTTACTTTGGAAGATAATCACGTTTTTTTGAAAGTGCATTTATTTCATGAAATACTTTTGTAAGAAACACACATGTGTTTCTCTGTAAGGAGAAGCAGTTGTTTTCGACATGTCAAAGTATTGTTAGAAGTGAGATCAGTAGTCATTTTCTGTGTGCAAGCTTTAATTTGAAATATAATCACGTTCTTTTGAAAGTGTATTTATTTCTTTAAATGCTTTAGTAATAACACACATGTGTTTCTTGGTAAGGAAAGGCAGTTGTTTCTGACATGTCAAAGCCTTGTTAGAAGTGAGATCAGTGTTCATTTCTCTTTAGAAACTTTACTTTGAAAGATAATCACATTCTTTGAAAGTGTATTCATTTCATAAATAACTTAAGTAAGAAACGCACAACTGTTCCTTGTAAAGAGAAGCCATTGTTTACGACATGTCAAAGTATTGGTAGAAGTGAGATCAGTGTTCCTTTTCTCTGTAGAATCTTTGTTTTGAAATATAAACATGTTCTTTTGAAAGTGTATTCATATCTTGAAAAGCTTTAGTAAGAAACGCACATGTGTTTCTCTGTAAAGAGAAGCAGATGTTTGCGACATGTCAAATTACTGTTAGAAGTGAGATTAGTTTTCCTTTTCTCTGCAGAAGTTTTACTTTGAAAGATAATAACGTTCTTTTGAATGTGTATTTATTTCATGAAATGCTTTTGTAAGAAAAGCACATGTGTTTTTCTGTAAAGAGAAGCAGTTCTTTGGAACATGTTAAAGTATTGGTAGAAGTGAGATCCGCATTCCTTTTCTCTGTACAAGCTTTACTTTGAAAGATATTCACATTCTTTTGAAAGTGTATTCATTTCTTGAAAAGCTTTAGCATGAAACACACATGTGTATCTTGGTAAGGAGAAGCAGTTGTTTACGACATTCAAAGTATTGTTTGAAGTGAAATCAGTATTCCTTTTCTCTGTAGCAGGTTTACTTTGAAAGAAAATCACATTCTTTTGAAAGGGTGTTCATTTCATAAATAGCTTTAGTAAGAAACGCACATGTGTTTCTCTAAAGAGAGGCCATTTTTTGCGACATGTCAAAGTATTGTTAGAAGAGAGATCAGTGTTCCTTTCTGTGTAGAAGCTTTACTTTGAAAGATAATCACATTCCTTTGAAAGTGTATTCATTTCAGGATTAGCTTTAGTAAGAAACACACGTGTTACTTGGTAAAGAGATTCAATTGTTTCCTAAATGTCAAAGTCTTGTTAGAAGTGAGATCAGTGTTCCATCCTCTGTAGAAGCTTTGCTTTGAATGATAATCACGTTCTTTTGAATGTGTATTCATTTCTTAAAAAGTTTTAGTATGAAACACACATGAGTTTCTCTGTAAAGAAGCAGATGTTTGCAACTGTCAAATATCTATTAGAAGTGAGATCAGTTTTCCTTTTCTCTGTCAAAGCTTTATTTTGAAAGATAATCACGTTTTTTGAAAGTGTATTAGTTTCATATATAACTTTAGTAAGAAACGCACAGTTGTTTCTCTGTAAAGAAAGGCCGTATTATGCATCATGTCAAAGTATTTTTAGAAGAGAGATCAGTGTTCCTTTCTCTGTAAAAGCTTTACTTTGAAAGATAATCACATTCTTTTCAAAGTGTATTCATTTCATGAAAAGCATTAGGAAGAAACGCATATGTGTTTCTCTGTAAAGAGAAGCAGTTTTTTCCAACATGTCAAGTATTTTTAGAAGTGAGATCAGTGTTCCTTTTCTCTGTAGAAGCTTTGCTTTGAAGTATAATCATATTCTTTTGAAAGTGTATTCATTTCATGATAAGCTTTAGTAAGAAACGTACATGTGTTTCTCTGTAAAGAAAAGCACTTCTTTTCGACGTGTCAAATTACTGTTAGAAGTGAGAACAGTGTTCATTTTCTCTGTGGAAGCTTTATTTTGAAATATAGTCACGTTCTTTTGAAAGTGTATTCATTTCTAGAAATGCTTTAGTAATAATGCTCATGTGTGTCTTGGTAAAGAGAAGCAGTTGTTTCTGACATGTCAAAGTCTTGTTAGAAGTGTGATCAGTATTCATTTCTCTGTAGAAGCTTTACTTTGAAAGATAATCACATTCTTTGAAAGTGTATTCATTTCATTAATAGCTTTAGTAAGAAACGCACAAGTGTTTCTCTGTAAAGAGAAGCCGTTGTTTGCGACATGTCAAAGTATTGTTAGAAGGGAGATCAGTGTTCCATTCTCTGTAGAAGCTTTGCTTTGCAATACAATTGGTTCTTTAAAAAGTGTATTCATTTCTTTAAAAACTTTAGTAAGAAACGCACATGTGTTTCTTGGTAATGAGAAGCAGTTGTTTGCGACATGTCAACGTCCTATTAGACCTGAGATCAGTGTTGCTTTTCTCTGTAGAAGCTTTAATTTGAAAGATAACCACATTCTTTGAAAGTGTATTTATTTCATAAATAGCTTTAGTAAGAAACGCACATGTGTTTCTCTGTAAAGAGAGGCCATTTTTTGCGACATGTCAAAGTATTGTTATTAGTGAGATCAGTGTTCCTTTTCTCTGTACAAGCTTTACATTGAAAGATAATCACGCTATTTTGAAACTGTATTCTTTCCTGAAAAGCTTTAGTTAAAACGCACTTGTGTTACTTGGTAAGGAGAAGCAGTTGTTTGCGACATGTCAAAGTGTTGTTTGAAGTGAGGTCAATATTCCTTTTCTAGGTACAAGATTTACTTTGAAAGATAATCACATTCTTTTGAAAGTGTATTCATTTCCTGAAAAGCTTTAGTAACTAACACACATGTGTTTCTTGATAAAGAGAAGCAGTTTTTTTGCGACATGTCAACGTCTTGTTAGAAGTGATATCAGTGTTCCTTTTCTTTGTACAAGCTTTACTTTGAAGGATAATCACATTCTTTTGAAAGTGTATACATTTCTTGAACAGCTTTAGTTAGAAACACATGTGTTTCTTGGTAAAGAGAAGCAGTTGTTTGCGACATGTCAAAGTATTGTTAGAAGTGAGATCAGTTTACCTTTCTCTGTACAACTTTACTTTGAAAGATAATCATATTCTTCTGAAAGTGTATTCATTTCATTAATAGCTTTAGTAAGAAACGCACAAGTGTTTCTCTGTAAAGAGAAGCAGTTGTTTGCGACATGTCAAAGTATTGTTAGAAGTGAGATCAGTGTTCCATTCTCTGTAGAAACTCTGCTTTGAAATATAATCATGTTCTTTTAAAAGTGTATTCATTTCTTTAAAACTTTAGTAAGCAAAGCACATGTGTTACTTGGTTAGGAGAAGCAGTTGTTTGGGACATGTCAAAATATTGTTTGAAGTGAGATCAATATTCCTTTTCTCTGTACAAGCTTTAATTTGAAAGATAATCACGTTCTTTTGAAAGTGTATACATTTCTTGAAAATCTTTAGTAAGAAACATACATGTATTTCTCTCTAAAGAAAAGCAGTTGTTTGTGACATGTCAAATTACTGTTAAAAATGAGAACAGTTTTCTTTTCTCTCTACAAGCTTTACTTTGAAAGATAATCTCATTGTTTTGAAAGTGTATTCATTTCAAAAATAGCTTTAGTAAGAAACGCACAACTGTTTCTCTGTAAAGAAAAGCCATTTTTTGCGACATGTCAAAGTATTTTTGGAAGAGAGATAAGTGTTCCTTTCTCTGTAGAAGCTTTACTTTGAAAGATAATCACATTTATTTCAAAGTGTATTCATTTCATGAAAAGCTTTAGGAAGAAACACACATGTGTTTCCCTGTAAAGAGAAGCAGTTGTTTGCGACGTGTCAAAATATTGTTAGAAGTGATATCAATGTTCCTTTTCTCCGTAGAAGCTTTACTTTGAAAGAAAGTCACATTCTTTGGAAAGTGTATTCATTTTATAAATAGCTTTAGTAAGAAACACACGTCTTTCTGTGTAAAGAAAAGTTGTTTGCGACATGTCAAATTACTGTTAGAAGTGAGATCAGTGTTCCTTTTCTCTGTAGAAGCTATGCTTTGAAATATAATCACGTTCTTTTGAAAGTGTATTCATTCATTTCTTGAAAAGCTTTACTAAGAAACCCACGTGTATCTTGTTAAAGAGAAGCAATTGTTTGCGACATGTCAAAGTATTGTTTGAAGTGAGATCAGTATTCCTTTTCTCTGTAGAAGCTTTATTTGAAAGATAATCACATTCTTTTGAAAGTGTATTCATTTCTTGAAATGCTTTAGTAAGAAACGCACATGTCTTTTTCTGTAAAGCAAAGCAGTTCTTTGTGACATGTCAAAGGCTTGTTAGAAGTGAGATCCGTGTTCCTTTTCTCTGTAGAATCTTTGCTTTTAAATATAATCACGTTCTTTTTAAAGTGTATTCATTTTAGGAAAAGCTTTATTAAGAAATGCACATGTGCTTCTCCTTATAGAGAAGCAGATTTTTCCGACATATCTATTACTGTTTGAAGTGAGATCAGTTTTCCTTTTCTCTGTAGAAGCTTTACTTTGGAAGATAATCACATTGTTTTGAAAGAGTTCATTTCAAAAATAGCTTTAGTAAGAAACGCAAAAGTGTTTCTTTGTAAAGAAAAGCAGTTGTTTGCAACATGGCAAATTACTGTTAGAAGTGAGATCAGTGTTACTTTTCTCTGTAGAAGCTTTGCTTTGAAATATAATCATGTTCTTTTGAAAGTGTATTCATCTCTTGAAAAGCTTTATTAAGAAACACATGTGTTTCTTGGTAAAGAGAAGCAGTTTTTGCTACATGTCAAAGTCTTTTGAGAAGTGAGATCAGTGTTCCTTTTCTCTATAGAAGCTTTACTTTGGAAGATAATCACGTTTTTTTGAAAGTGCATTTATTTCATGAAATACTTTTGTAAGAAACACACATGTGTTTCTCTGTAAGGAGAAGCAGTTGTTTTCGACATGTCAAAGTATTGTTAGAAGTGAGATCAGTAGTCATTTTCTGTGTGCAAGCTTTAATTTGAAATATAATCACGTTCTTTTGAAAGTGTATTTATTTCTTTAAATGCTTTAGTAATAACACACATGTGTTTCTTGGTAAGGAAAGGCAGTTGTTTCTGACATGTCAAAGCCTTGTTAGAAGTGAGATCAGTGTTCATTTCTCTTTAGAAACTTTACTTTGAAAGATAATCACATTCTTTGAAAGTGTATTCATTTCATAAATAACTTAAGTAAGAAACGCACAACTGTTCCTTGTAAAGAGAAGCCATTGTTTACGACATGTCAAAGTATTGGTAGAAGTGAGATCAGTGTTCCTTTTCTCTGTAGAATCTTTGTTTTGCAATATAAACATGTTCTTTTGAAAGTGTATTCATATCTTGAAAAGCTTTAGTAAGAAACGCACATGTGTTTCTCTGTAAAGAGAAGCAGATGTTTGCGACATGTCAAATTACTGTTAGAAGTGAGATTAGTTTTCCTTTTCTCTGCAGAAGTTTTACTTTGAAAGATAATAACGTTCTTTTGAATGTGTATTTATTTCATGAAATGCTTTTGTAAGAAAAGCACATGTGTTTTTCTGTAAAGAGAAGCAGTTCTTTGGAACATGTTAAAGTATTGGTAGAAGTGAGATCCGCATTCCTTTTCTCTGTACAAGCTTTACTTTGAAAGATATTCACATTCTTTTGAAAGTGTATTCATTTCTTGAAAAGCTTTAGCATGAAACACACATGTGTATCTTGGTAAGGAGAAGCAGTTGTTTACGACATTCAAAGTATTGTTTGAAGTGAAATCAGTATTCCTTTTCTCTGTAGCAGGTTTACTTTGAAAGAAAATCACATTCTTTTGAAAGGGTGTTCATTTCATAAATAGCTTTAGTAAGAAACGCACATGTGTTTCTCTAAAGAGAGGCCATTTTTTGCGACATGTCAAAGTATTGTTAGAAGAGAGATCAGTGTTCCTTTCTCTGTAAAAGCTTTACTTTGAAAGATAATCACATTCTTTTCAAAGTGTATTCATTTCATGAAAAGCATTAGGAAGAAACGCATATGTGTTTCTCTGTAAAGAGAAGCAGTTTTTTCCGACATGTCAAGTATTTTTAGAAGTGAGATCAGTGTTCCTTTTCTCTGTAGAAGCTTTGCTTTGAAGTATAATCATATTCTTTTGAAAGTGTATTCATTTCATGATAAGCTTTAGTAAGAAACGTACATGTGTTTCTCTGTAAAGAAAAGCACTTCTTTTCGACGTGTCAAATTACTGTTAGAAGTGAGATCAGTGTTCATTTTCTCTGTGGAAGCTTTATTTTGAAATATAGTCACGTTCTTTTGAAAGTGTATTCATTTCTAGAAATGCTTTAGTAATAATGCTCATGTGTGTCTTGGTAAAGAGAAGCAGTTGTTTCTGACATGTCAAAGTCTTGTTAGAAGTGTGATCAGTATTCATTTCTCTGTAGAAGCTTTACTTTGAAAGATAATCACATTCTTTGAAAGTGTATTCATTTCATTAATAGCTTTAGTAAGAAACGCACAAGTGTTTCTCTGTAAAGAGAAGCCATTGTTTGCGACATGTCAAAGTATTGTTAGAAGGGAGATCAGTGTTCCATTCTCTGTAGAAGCTTTGCTTTGAAATACAATTGGTTCTTTAAAAAGTGTATTCATTTCTTTAAAAACTTTAGTAAGAAACGCACATGTGTTTCTTGGTAATGAGAAGCAGTTGTTTGCGACATGTCAACGTCCTATTAGACCTGAGATCAGTGTTGCTTTTCTCTGTAGAAGCTTTAATTTGAAAGATAACCACATTCTTTGAAAGTGTATTTATTTCATAAATAGCTTTAGTAAGAAACGCACATGTGTTTCTCTGTAAAGAGAGGCCATTTTTTGCGACATGTCAAAGTATTGTTATTAGTGAGATCAGTGTTCCTTTTCTCTGTACAAGCTTTACATTGAAAGATAATCACGCTATTTTGAAACTGTATTCTTTCCTGAAAAGCTTTAGTTAAAACGCACTTGTGTTACTTGGTAAGGAGAAGCAGTTGTTTGCGACATGTCAAAGTGTTGTTTGAAGTGAGGTCAATATTCCTTTTCTAGGTACAAGATTTACTTTGAAAGATAATCACATTCTTTTGAAAGTGTATTCATTTCCTGAAAAGCTTTAGTAACTAACACACATGTGTTTCTTGATAAAGAGAAGCAGTTTTTTGCGACATGTCAACGTCTTGTTAGAAGTGATATCAGTGTTCCTTTTCTTTGTACAAGCTTTACTTTGAAGGATAATCACATTCTTTTGAAAGTGTATACATTTCTTGAACTGCTTTAGTTAGAAACACATGTGTTTCTTGGTAAAGAGAAGCAGTTGTTTGCGACATGTCAAAGTATTGTTAGAAGTGAGATCAGTTTACCTTTCTCTGTACAACTTTACTTTGAAAGATAATCATATTCTTCTGAAAGTGTATTCATTTCATTAATAGCTTTAGTAAGAAACGCACAAGTGTTTCTCTGTAAAGAGAAGCAGTTGTTTGCGACATGTCAAAGTATTGTTAGAAGTGAGATCAGTGTTCCATTCTCTGTAGAAACTCTGCTTTGAAATATAATCATGTTCTTTTAAAAGTGTATTCATTTCTTTAAAACTTTAGTAAGCAAAGCACATGTGTTACTTGGTTAGGAGAAGCAGTTGTTTGGGACATGTCAAAATATTGTTTGAAGTGAGATCAATATTCCTTTTCTCTGTACAAGCTTTAATTTGAAAGATAATCACGTTCTTTTGAAAGTGTATACATTTCTTGAAAATCTTTAGTAAGAAACATACATGTATTTCTCTCTAAAGAAAAGCAGTTGTTTGTGACATGTCAAATTACTGTTAAAAATGAGAACAGTTTTCTTTTCTCTCTACAAGCTTTACTTTGAAAGATAATCTCATTGTTTTGAAAGTGTATTCATTTCAAAAATAGCTTTAGTAAGAAACGCACAACTGTTTCTCTGTAAAGAAAAGCCATTTTTTGCGACATGTCAAAGTATTTTTGGAAGAGAGATAAGTGTTCCTTTCTCTGTAGAAGCTTTACTTTGAAAGATAATCACATTTATTTCAAAGTGTATTCATTTCATGAAAAGCTTTAGGAAGAAACACACATGTGTTTCCCTGTAAAGAGAAGCAGTTGTTTGCGACGTGTCAAAATATTGTTAGAAGTGATATCAATGTTCCTTTTCTCCGTAGAAGCTTTACTTTGAAAGAAAGTCACATTCTTTGGAAAGTGTATTCATTTTATAAATAGCTTTAGTAAGAAACACACGTCTTTCTGTGTAAAGAAAAGTTGTTTGCGACATGTCAAATTACTGTTAGAAGTGAGATCAGTGTTCCTTTTCTCTGTAGAAGCTATGCTTTGAAATATAATCACGTTCTTTTGAAAGTGTATTCATTCATTTCTTGAAAAGCTTTACTAAGAAACCCACGTGTATCTTGTTAAAGAGAAGCAATTGTTTGCGACATGTCAAAGTATTGTTTGAAGTGAGATCAGTATTCCTTTTCTCTGTAGAAGCTTTATTTGAAAGATAATCACATTCTTTTGAAAGTGTATTCATTTCTTGAAATGCTTTAGTAAGAAACGCACATGTCTTTTTCTGTAAAGCAAAGCAGTTCTTTGTGACATGTCAAAGGCTTGTTAGAAGTGAGATCCGTGTTCCTTTTCTCTGTAGAATCTTTGCTTTTAAATATAATCACGTTCTTTTTAAAGTGTATTCATTTTAGGAAAAGCTTTATTAAGAAATGCACATGTGCTTCTCCTTATAGAGAAGCAGATTTTTCCGACATATCTATTACTGTTTGAAGTGAGATCAGTTTTCCTTTTCTCTGTAGAAGCTTTACTTTGGAAGATAATCACATTGTTTTGAAAGAGTTCATTTCAAAAATAGCTTTAGTAAGAAACGCAAAAGTGTTTCTTTGTAAAGAAAAGCAGTTGTTTGCAACATGGCAAATTACTGTTAGAAGTGAGATCAGTGTTACTTTTCACTGTAGAAGCTTTGCTTTGAAATATAATCATGTTCTTTTGAAAGTGTATTCATCTCTTGAAAAGCTTTATTAAGAAACACATGTGTTTCTTGGTAAAGAGAAGCAGTTTTTGCTACATGTCAAAGTCTTTTGAGAAGTGAGATCAGTGTTCCTTTTCTCTATAGAAGCTTTACTTTGGAAGATAATCACGTTTTTTTGAAAGTGCATTTATTTCATGAAATACTTTTGTAAGAAACACACATGTGTTTCTCTGTAAGGAGAAGCAGTTGTTTTCGACATGTCAAAGTATTGTTAGAAGTGAGATCAGTAGTCATTTTCTGTGTGCAAGCTTTAATTTGAAATATAATCACGTTCTTTTGAAAGTGTATTTATTTCTTTAAATGCTTTAGTAATAACACACATGTGTTTCTTGGTAAGGAAAGGCAGTTGTTTCTGACATGTCAAAGCCTTGTTAGAAGTGAGATCAGTGTTCATTTCTCTTTAGAAACTTTACTTTGAAAGATAATCACATTCTTTGAAAGTGTATTCATTTCATAAATAACTTAAGTAAGAAACGCACAACTGTTCCTTGTAAAGAGAAGCCATTGTTTACGACATGTCAAAGTATTGTTAGAAGTGAGATCAGTGTTCCTTTTCTCTGTAGAATCTTTGTTTTGAAATATAAACATGTTCTTTTGAAAGTGTATTCATATCTTGAAAAGCTTTAGTAAGAAACGCACATGTGTTTCTCTGTAAAGAGAAGCAGATGTTTGCGACATGTCAAATTACTGTTAGAAGTGAGATTAGTTTTCCTTTTCTCTGCAGAAGTTTTACTTTGAAAGATAATAACGTTCTTTTGAATGTGTATTTATTTCATGAAATGCTTTTGTAAGAAAAGCACATGTGTTTTTCTGTAAAGAGAAGCAGTTCTTTGGAACATGTTAAAGTATTGGTAGAAGTGAGATCCGCATTCCTTTTCTCTGTACAAGCTTTACTTTGAAAGATATTCACATTCTTTTGAAAGTGTATTCATTTCTTGAAAAGCTTTAGCATGAAACACACATGTGTATCTTGGTAAGGAGAAGCAGTTGTTTACGACATTCAAAGTATTGTTTGAAGTGAAATCAGTATTCCTTTTCTCTGTAGCAGGTTTACTTTGAAAGAAAATCACATTCTTTTGAAAGGGTGTTCATTTCATAAATAGCTTTAGTAAGAAACGCACATGTGTTTCTCTAAAGAGAGGCCATTTTTTGCGACATGTCAAAGTATTGTTAGAAGAGAGATCAGTGTTCCTTTCTGTGTAGAAGCTTTACTTTGAAAGATAATCACATTCCTTTGAAAGTGTATTCATTTCAGGATTAGCTTTAGTAAGAAACACACGTGTTACTTGGTAAAGAGATTCAATTGTTTCCTAAATGTCAAAGTCTTGTTAGAAGTGAGATCAGTGTTCCATCCTCTGTAGAAGCTTTGCTTTGAATGATAATCACGTTCTTTTGAATGTGTATTCATTTCTTAAAAAGTTTTAGTATGAAACACACATGAGTTTCTCTGTAAAGAAGCAGATGTTTGCAACTGTCAAATATCTATTAGAAGTGAGATCAGTTTTCCTTTTCTCTGTCAAAGCTTTATTTTGAAAGATAATCACGTTTTTTGAAAGTGTATTAGTTTCATATATAACTTTAGTAAGAAACGCACAGTTGTTTCTCTGTAAAGAAAGGCCGTATTATGCATCATGTCAAAGTATTTTTAGAAGAGAGATCAGTGTTCCTTTCTCTGTAAAAGCTTTACTTTGAAAGATAATCACATTCTTTTCAAAGTGTATTCATTTCATGAAAAGCATTAGGAAGAAACGCATATGTGTTTCTCTGTAAAGAGAAGCAGTTTTTTCCGACATGTCAAGTATTTTTAGAAGTGAGATCAGTGTTCCTTTTCTCTGTAGAAGCTTTGCTTTGAAGTATAATCATATTCTTTTGAAAGTGTATTCATTTCATGATAAGCTTTAGTAAGAAACGTACATGTGTTTCTCTGTAAAGAAAAGCACTTCTTTTCGACGTGTCAAATTACTGTTAGAAGTGAGATCAGTGTTCATTTTCTCTGTGGAAGCTTTATTTTGAAATATAGTCACGTTCTTTTGAAAGTGTATTCATTTCTAGAAATGCTTTAGTAATAATGCTCATGTGTGTCTTGGTAAAGAGAAGCAGTTGTTTCTGACATGTCAAAGTCTTGTTAGAAGTGTGATCAGTATTCATTTCTCTGTAGAAGCTTTACTTTGAAAGATAATCACATTCTTTGAAAGTGTATTCATTTCATTAATAGCTTTAGTAAGAAACGCACAAGTGTTTCTCTGTAAAGAGAAGCCGTTGTTTGCGACATGTCAAAGTATTGTTAGAAGGGAGATCAGTGTTCCATTCTCTGTAGAAGCTTTGCTTTGCAATACAATTGGTTCTTTAAAAAGTGTATTCATTTCTTTAAAAACTTTAGTAAGAAACGCACATGTGTTTCTTGGTAATGAGAAGCAGTTGTTTGCGACATGTCAACGTCCTATTAGACCTGAGATCAGTGTTGCTTTTCTCTGTAGAAGCTTTAATTTGAAAGATAACCACATTCTTTGAAAGTGTATTTATTTCATAAATAGCTTTAGTAAGAAACGCACATGTGTTTCTCTGTAAAGAGAGGCCATTTTTTGCGACATGTCAAAGTATTGTTATTAGTGAGATCAGTGTTCCTTTTCTCTGTACAAGCTTTACATTGAAAGATAATCACGCTATTTTGAAACTGTATTCTTTCCTGAAAAGCTTTAGTTAAAACGCACTTGTGTTACTTGGTAAGGAGAAGCAGTTGTTTGCGACATGTCAAAGTGTTGTTTGAAGTGAGGTCAATATTCCTTTTCTAGGTACAAGATTTACTTTGAAAGATAATCACATTCTTTTGAAAGTGTATTCATTTCCTGAAAAGCTTTAGTAACTAACACACATGTGTTTCTTGATAAAGAGAAGCAGTTTTTTGCGACATGTCAACGTCTTGTTAGAAGTGATATCAGTGTTCCTTTTCTTTGTACAAGCTTTACTTTGAAGGATAATCACATTCTTTTGAAAGTGTATACATTTCTTGAACAGCTTTAGTTAGAAACACATGTGTTTCTTGGTAAAGAGAAGCAGTTGTTTGCGACATGTCAAAGTATTGTTAGAAGTGAGATCAGTTTACCTTTCTCTGTACAACTTTACTTTGAAAGATAATCATATTCTTCTGAAAGTGTATTCATTTCATTAATAGCTTTAGTAAGAAACGCACAAGTGTTTCTCTGTAAAGAGAAGCAGTTGTTTGCGACATGTCAAAGTATTGTTAGAAGTGAGATCAGTGTTCCATTCTCTGTAGAAACTCTGCTTTGAAATATAATCATGTTCTTTTAAAAGTGTATTCATTTCTTTAAAACTTTAGTAAGCAAAGCACATGTGTTACTTGGTTAGGAGAAGCAGTTGTTTGGGACATGTCAAAATATTGTTTGAAGTGAGATCAATATTCCTTTTCTCTGTACAAGCTTTAATTTGAAAGATAATCACGTTCTTTTGAAAGTGTATACATTTCTTGAAAATCTTTAGTAAGAAACATACATGTATTTCTCTCTAAAGAAAAGCAGTTGTTTGTGACATGTCAAATTACTGTTAAAAATGAGAACAGTTTTCTTTTCTCTCTACAAGCTTTACTTTGAAAGATAATCTCATTGTTTTGAAAGTGTATTCATTTCAAAAATAGCTTTAGTAAGAAACGCACAACTGTTTCTCTGTAAAGAAAAGCCATTTTTTGCGACATGTCAAAGTATTTTTGGAAGAGAGATAAGTGTTCCTTTCTCTGTAGAAGCTTTACTTTGAAAGATAATCACATTTATTTCAAAGTGTATTCATTTCATGAAAAGCTTTAGGAAGAAACACACATGTGTTTCCCTGTAAAGAGAAGCAGTTGTTTGCGACGTGTCAAATTATTGTTAGAAGTGATATCAATGTTCCTTTTCTCCGTAGAAGCTTTACTTTGAAAGAAAGTCACATTCTTTGGAAAGTGTATTCATTTTATAAATAGCTTTAGTAAGAAACACACGTCTTTCTGTGTAAAGAAAAGTTGTTTGCGACATGTCAAATTACTGTTAGAAGTGAGATCAGTGTTCCTTTTCTCTGTAGAAGCTATGCTTTGAAATATAATCACGTTCTTTTGAAAGTGTATTCATTCATTTCTTGAAAAGCTTTACTAAGAAACCCACGTGTATCTTGTTAAAGAGAAGCAATTGTTTGCGACATGTCAAAGTATTGTTTGAAGTGAGATCAGTATTCCTTTTCTCTGTAGAAGCTTTATTTGAAAGATAATCACATTCTTTTGAAAGTGTATTCATTTCTTGAAATGCTTTAGTAAGAAACGCACATGTCTTTTTCTGTAAAGCAAAGCAGTTCTTTGTGACATGTCAAAGGCTTGTTAGAAGTGAGATCCGTGTTCCTTTTCTCTGTAGAATCTTTGCTTTTAAATATAATCACGTTCTTTTTAAAGTGTATTCATTTTAGGAAAAGCTTTATTAAGAAATGCACATGTGCTTCTCCTTATAGAGAAGCAGATTTTTCCGACATATCTATTACTGTTTGAAGTGAGATCAGTTTTCCTTTTCTCTGTAGAAGCTTTACTTTGGAAGATAATCACATTGTTTTGAAAGAGTTCATTTCAAAAATAGCTTTAGTAAGAAACGCAAAAGTGTTTCTTTGTAAAGAAAAGCAGTTGTTTGCAACATGGCAAATTACTGTTAGAAGTGAGATCAGTGTTACTTTTCTCTGTAGAAGCTTTGCTTTGAAATATAATCATGTTCTTTTGAAAGTGTATTCATCTCTTGAAAAGCTTTATTAAGAAACACATGTGTTTCTTGGTAAAGAGAAGCAGTTTTTGCTACATGTCAAAGTCTTTTGAGAAGTGAGATCAGTGTTCCTTTTCTCTATAGAAGCTTTACTTTGGAAGATAATCACGTTTTTTTGAAAGTGCATTTATTTCATGAAATACTTTTGTAAGAAACACACATGTGTTTCTCTGTAAGGAGAAGCAGTTGTTTTCGACATGTCAAAGTATTGTTAGAAGTGAGATCAGTAGTCATTTTCTGTGTGCAAGCTTTAATTTGAAATATAATCACGTTCTTTTGAAAGTGTATTTATTTCTTTAAATGCTTTAGTAATAACACACATGTGTTTCTTGGTAAGGAAAGGCAGTTGTTTCTGACATGTCAAAGCCTTGTTAGAAGTGAGATCAGTGTTCATTTCTCTTTAGAAACTTTACTTTGAAAGATAATCACATTCTTTGAAAGTGTATTCATTTCATAAATAACTTAAGTAAGAAACGCACAACTGTTCCTTGTAAAGAGAAGCCATTGTTTACGACATGTCAAAGTATTGGTAGAAGTGAGATCAGTGTTCCTTTTCTCTGTAGAATCTTTGTTTTGAAATATAAACATGTTCTTTTGAAAGTGTATTCATATCTTGAAAAGCTTTAGTAAGAAACGCACATGTGTTTCTCTGTAAAGAGAAGCAGATGTTTGCGACATGTCAAATTACTGTTAGAAGTGAGATTAGTTTTCCTTTTCTCTGCAGAAGTTTTACTTTGAAAGATAATAACGTTCTTTTGAATGTGTATTTATTTCATGAAATGCTTTTGTAAGAAAAGCACATGTGTTTTTCTGTAAAGAGAAGCAGTTCTTTGGAACATGTTAAAGTATTGGTAGAAGTGAGATCCGCATTCCTTTTCTCTGTACAAGCTTTACTTTGAAAGATATTCACATTCTTTTGAAAGTGTATTCATTTCTTGAAAAGCTTTAGCATGAAACACACATGTGTATCTTGGTAAGGAGAAGCAGTTGTTTACGACATTCAAAGTATTGTTTGAAGTGAAATCAGTATTCCTTTTCTCTGTAGCAGGTTTACTTTGAAAGAAAATCACATTCTTTTGAAAGGGTGTTCATTTCATAAATAGCTTTAGTAAGAAACGCACATGTGTTTCTCTAAAGAGAGGCCATTTTTTGCGACATGTCAAAGTATTGTTAGAAGAGAGATCAGTGTTCCTTTCTGTGTAGAAGCTTTACTTTGAAAGATAATCACATTCCTTTGAAAGTGTATTCATTTCAGGATTAGCTTTAGTAAGAAACACACGTGTTACTTGGTAAAGAGATTCAATTGTTTCCTAAATGTCAAAGTCTTGTTAGAAGTGAGATCAGTGTTCCATCCTCTGTAGAAGCTTTGCTTTGAATGATAATCACGTTCTTTTGAATGTGTATTCATTTCTTAAAAAGTTTTAGTATGAAACACACATGAGTTTCTCTGTAAAGAAGCAGATGTTTGCAACTGTCAAATATCTATTAGAAGTGAGATCAGTTTTCCTTTTCTCTGTCAAAGCTTTATTTTGAAAGATAATCACGTTTTTTGAAAGTGTATTAGTTTCATATATAACTTTAGTAAGAAACGCACAGTTGTTTCTCTGTAAAGAAAGGCCGTATTATGCATCATGTCAAAGTATTTTTAGAAGAGAGATCAGTGTTCCTTTCTCTGTAAAAGCTTTACTTTGAAAGATAATCACATTCTTTTCAAAGTGTATTCATTTCATGAAAAGCATTAGGAAGAAACGCATATGTGTTTCTCTGTAAAGAGAAGCAGTTTTTTCCAACATGTCAAGTATTTTTAGAAGTGAGATCAGTGTTCCTTTTCTCTGTAGAAGCTTTGCTTTGAAGTATAATCATATTCTTTTGAAAGTGTATTCATTTCATGATAAGCTTTAGTAAGAAACGTACATGTGTTTCTCTGTAAAGAAAAGCACTTCTTTTCGACGTGTCAAATTACTGTTAGAAGTGAGAACAGTGTTCATTTTCTCTGTGGAAGCTTTATTTTGAAATATAGTCACGTTCTTTTGAAAGTGTATTCATTTCTAGAAATGCTTTAGTAATAATGCTCATGTGTGTCTTGGTAAAGAGAAGCAGTTGTTTCTGACATGTCAAAGTCTTGTTAGAAGTGTGATCAGTATTCATTTCTCTGTAGAAGCTTTACTTTGAAAGATAATCACATTCTTTGAAAGTGTATTCATTTCATTAATAGCTTTAGTAAGAAACGCACAAGTGTTTCTCTGTAAAGAGAAGCCGTTGTTTGCGACATGTCAAAGTATTGTTAGAAGGGAGATCAGTGTTCCATTCTCTGTAGAAGCTTTGCTTTGCAATACAATTGGTTCTTTAAAAAGTGTATTCATTTCTTTAAAAACTTTAGTAAGAAACGCACATGTGTTTCTTGGTAATGAGAAGCAGTTGTTTGCGACATGTCAACGTCCTATTAGACCTGAGATCAGTGTTGCTTTTCTCTGTAGAAGCTTTAATTTGAAAGATAACCACATTCTTTGAAAGTGTATTTATTTCATAAATAGCTTTAGTAAGAAACGCACATGTGTTTCTCTGTAAAGAGAGGCCATTTTTTGCGACATGTCAAAGTATTGTTATTAGTGAGATCAGTGTTCCTTTTCTCTGTACAAGCTTTACATTGAAAGATAATCACGCTATTTTGAAACTGTATTCTTTCCTGAAAAGCTTTAGTTAAAACGCACTTGTGTTACTTGGTAAGGAGAAGCAGTTGTTTGCGACATGTCAAAGTGTTGTTTGAAGTGAGGTCAATATTCCTTTTCTAGGTACAAGATTTACTTTGAAAGATAATCACATTCTTTTGAAAGTGTATTCATTTCCTGAAAAGCTTTAGTAACTAACACACATGTGTTTCTTGATAAAGAGAAGCAGTTTTTTGCGACATGTCAACGTCTTGTTAGAAGTGATATCAGTGTTCCTTTTCTTTGTACAAGCTTTACTTTGAAGGATAATCACATTCTTTTGAAAGTGTATACATTTCTTGAACAGCTTTAGTTAGAAACACATGTGTTTCTTGGTAAAGAGAAGCAGTTGTTTGCGACATGTCAAAGTATTGTTAGAAGTGAGATCAGTTTACCTTTCTCTGTACAACTTTACTTTGAAAGATAATCATATTCTTCTGAAAGTGTATTCATTTCATTAATAGCTTTAGTAAGAAACGCACAAGTGTTTCTCTGTAAAGAGAAGCAGTTGTTTGCGACATGTCAAAGTATTGTTAGAAGTGAGATCAGTGTTCCATTCTCTGTAGAAACTCTGCTTTGAAATATAATCATGTTCTTTTAAAAGTGTATTCATTTCTTTAAAACTTTAGTAAGCAAAGCACATGTGTTACTTGGTTAGGAGAAGCAGTTGTTTGGGACATGTCAAAATATTGTTTGAAGTGAGATCAATATTCCTTTTCTCTGTACAAGCTTTAATTTGAAAGATAATCACGTTCTTTTGAAAGTGTATACATTTCTTGAAAATCTTTAGTAAGAAACATACATGTATTTCTCTCTAAAGAAAAGCAGTTGTTTGTGACATGTCAAATTACTGTTAAAAATGAGAACAGTTTTCTTTTCTCTCTACAAGCTTTACTTTGAAAGATAATCTCATTGTTTTGAAAGTGTATTCATTTCAAAAATAGCTTTAGTAAGAAACGCACAACTGTTTCTCTGTAAAGAAAAGCCATTTTTTGCGACATGTCAAAGTATTTTTGGAAGAGAGATAAGTGTTCCTTTCTCTGTAGAAGCTTTACTTTGAAAGATAATCACATTTATTTCAAAGTGTATTCATTTCATGAAAAGCTTTAGGAAGAAACACACATGTGTTTCCCTGTAAAGAGAAGCAGTTGTTTGCGACGTGTCAAAATATTGTTAGAAGTGATATCAATGTTCCTTTTCTCCGTAGAAGCTTTACTTTGAAAGAAAGTCACATTCTTTGGAAAGTGTATTCATTTTATAAATAGCTTTAGTAAGAAACACACGTCTTTCTGTGTAAAGAAAAGTTGTTTGCGACATGTCAAATTACTGTTAGAAGTGAGATCAGTGTTCCTTTTCTCTGTAGAAGCTATGCTTTGAAATATAATCACGTTCTTTTGAAAGTGTATTCATTCATTTCTTGAAAAGCTTTACTAAGAAACCCACGTGTATCTTGTTAAAGAGAAGCAATTGTTTGCGACATGTCAAAGTATTGTTTGAAGTGAGATCAGTATTCCTTTTCTCTGTAGAAGCTTTATTTGAAAGATAATCACATTCTTTTGAAAGTGTATTCATTTCTTGAAATGCTTTAGTAAGAAACGCACATGTCTTTTTCTGTAAAGCAAAGCAGTTCTTTGTGACATGTCAAAGGCTTGTTAGAAGTGAGATCCGTGTTCCTTTTCTCTGTAGAATCTTTGCTTTTAAATATAATCACGTTCTTTTTAAAGTGTATTCATTTTAGGAAAAGCTTTATTAAGAAATGCACATGTGCTTCTCCTTATAGAGAAGCAGATTTTTCCGACATATCTATTACTGTTTGAAGTGAGATCAGTTTTCCTTTTCTCTGTAGAAGCTTTACTTTGGAAGATAATCACATTGTTTTGAAAGAGTTCATTTCAAAAATAGCTTTAGTAAGAAACGCAAAAGTGTTTCTTTGTAAAGAAAAGCAGTTGTTTGCAACATGGCAAATTACTGTTAGAAGTGAGATCAGTGTTACTTTTCTCTGTAGAAGCTTTGCTTTGAAATATAATCATGTTCTTTTGAAAGTGTATTCATCTCTTGAAAAGCTTTATTAAGAAACACATGTGTTTCTTGGTAAAGAGAAGCAGTTTTTGCTACATGTCAAAGTCTTTTGAGAAGTGAGATCAGTGTTCCTTTTCTCTATAGAAGCTTTACTTTGGAAGATAATCACGTTTTTTTGAAAGTGCATTTATTTCATGAAATACTTTTGTAAGAAACACACATGTGTTTCTCTGTAAGGAGAAGCAGTTGTTTTCGACATGTCAAAGTATTGTTAGAAGTGAGATCAGTAGTCATTTTCTGTGTGCAAGCTTTAATTTGAAATATAATCACGTTCTTTTGAAAGTGTATTTATTTCTTTAAATGCTTTAGTAATAACACACATGTGTTTCTTGGTAAGGAAAGGCAGTTGTTTCTGACATGTCAAAGCCTTGTTAGAAGTGAGATCAGTGTTCATTTCTCTTTAGAAACTTTACTTTGAAAGATAATCACATTCTTTGAAAGTGTATTCATTTCATAAATAACTTAAGTAAGAAACGCACAACTGTTCCTTGTAAAGAGAAGCCATTGTTTACGACATGTCAAAGTATTGGTAGAAGTGAGATCAGTGTTCCTTTTCTCTGTAGAATCTTTGTTTTGAAATATAAACATGTTCTTTTGAAAGTGTATTCATATCTTGAAAAGCTTTAGTAAGAAACGCACATGTGTTTCTCTGTAAAGAGAAGCAGATGTTTGCGACATGTCAAATTACTGTTAGAAGTGAGATTAGTTTTCCTTTTCTCTGCAGAAGTTTTACTTTGAAAGATAATAACGTTCTTTTGAATGTGTATTTATTTCATGAAATGCTTTTGTAAGAAAAGCACATGTGTTTTTCTGTAAAGAGAAGCAGTTCTTTGGAACATGTTAAAGTATTGGTAGAAGTGAGATCCGCATTCCTTTTCTCTGTACAAGCTTTACTTTGAAAGATATTCACATTCTTTTGAAAGTGTATTCATTTCTTGAAAAGCTTTAGCATGAAACACACATGTGTATCTTGGTAAGGTGAAGCAGTTGTTTACGACATTCAAAGTATTGTTTGAAGTGAAATCAGTATTCCTTTTCTCTGTAGCAGGTTTACTTTGAAAGAAAATCACATTCTTTTGAAAGGGTGTTCATTTCATAAATAGCTTTAGTAAGAAACGCACATGTGTTTCTCTAAAGAGAGGCCATTTTTTGCGACATGTCAAAGTATTGTTAGAAGAGAGATCAGTGTTCCTTTCTCTGTAAAAGCTTTACTTTGAAAGATAATCACATTCTTTTCAAAGTGTATTCATTTCATGAAAAGCATTAGGAAGAAACGCATATGTGTTTCTCTGTAAAGAGAAGCAGTTTTTTCCGACATGTCAAGTATTTTTAGAAGTGAGATCAGTGTTCCTTTTCTCTGTAGAAGCTTTGCTTTGAAGTATAATCATATTCTTTTGAAAGTGTATTCATTTCATGATAAGCTTTAGTAAGAAACGTACATGTGTTTCTCTGTAAAGAAAAGCACTTCTTTTCGACGTGTCAAATTACTGTTAGAAGTGAGATCAGTGTTCATTTTCTCTGTGGAAGCTTTATTTTGAAATATAGTCACGTTCTTTTGAAAGTGTATTCATTTCTAGAAATGCTTTAGTAATAATGCTCATGTGTGTCTTGGTAAAGAGAAGCAGTTGTTTCTGACATGTCAAAGTCTTGTTAGAAGTGTGATCAGTATTCATTTCTCTGTAGAAGCTTTACTTTGAAAGATAATCACATTCTTTGAAAGTGTATTCATTTCATTAATAGCTTTAGTAAGAAACGCACAAGTGTTTCTCTGTAAAGAGAAGCCATTGTTTGCGACATGTCAAAGTATTGTTAGAAGGGAGATCAGTGTTCCATTCTCTGTAGAAGCTTTGCTTTGAAATACAATTGGTTCTTTAAAAAGTGTATTCATTTCTTTAAAAACTTTAGTAAGAAACGCACATGTGTTTCTTGGTAATGAGAAGCAGTTGTTTGCGACATGTCAACGTCCTATTAGACCTGAGATCAGTGTTGCTTTTCTCTGTAGAAGCTTTAATTTGAAAGATAACCACATTCTTTGAAAGTGTATTTATTTCATAAATAGCTTTAGTAAGAAACGCACATGTGTTTCTCTGTAAAGAGAGGCCATTTTTTGCGACATGTCAAAGTATTGTTATTAGTGAGATCAGTGTTCCTTTTCTCTGTACAAGCTTTACATTGAAAGATAATCACGCTATTTTGAAACTGTATTCTTTCCTGAAAAGCTTTAGTTAAAACGCACTTGTGTTACTTGGTAAGGAGAAGCAGTTGTTTGCGACATGTCAAAGTGTTGTTTGAAGTGAGGTCAATATTCCTTTTCTAGGTACAAGATTTACTTTGAAAGATAATCACATTCTTTTGAAAGTGTATTCATTTCCTGAAAAGCTTTAGTAACTAACACACATGTGTTTCTTGATAAAGAGAAGCAGTTTTTTGCGACATGTCAACGTCTTGTTAGAAGTGATATCAGTGTTCCTTTTCTTTGTACAAGCTTTACTTTGAAGGATAATCACATTCTTTTGAAAGTGTATACATTTCTTGAACTGCTTTAGTTAGAAACACATGTGTTTCTTGGTAAAGAGAAGCAGTTGTTTGCGACATGTCAAAGTATTGTTAGAAGTGAGATCAGTTTACCTTTCTCTGTACAACTTTACTTTGAAAGATAATCATATTCTTCTGAAAGTGTATTCATTTCATTAATAGCTTTAGTAAGAAACGCACAAGTGTTTCTCTGTAAAGAGAAGCAGTTGTTTGCGACATGTCAAAGTATTGTTAGAAGTGAGATCAGTGTTCCATTCTCTGTAGAAACTCTGCTTTGAAATATAATCATGTTCTTTTAAAAGTGTATTCATTTCTTTAAAACTTTAGTAAGCAAAGCACATGTGTTACTTGGTTAGGAGAAGCAGTTGTTTGGGACATGTCAAAATATTGTTTGAAGTGAGATCAATATTCCTTTTCTCTGTACAAGCTTTAATTTGAAAGATAATCACGTTCTTTTGAAAGTGTATACATTTCTTGAAAATCTTTAGTAAGAAACATACATGTATTTCTCTCTAAAGAAAAGCAGTTGTTTGTGACATGTCAAATTACTGTTAAAAATGAGAACAGTTTTCTTTTCTCTCTACAAGCTTTACTTTGAAAGATAATCTCATTGTTTTGAAAGTGTATTCATTTCAAAAATAGCTTTAGTAAGAAACGCACAACTGTTTCTCTGTAAAGAAAAGCCATTTTTTGCGACATGTCAAAGTATTTTTGGAAGAGAGATAAGTGTTCCTTTCTCTGTAGAAGCTTTACTTTGAAAGATAATCACATTTATTTCAAAGTGTATTCATTTCATGAAAAGCTTTAGGAAGAAACACACATGTGTTTCCCTGTAAAGAGAAGCAGTTGTTTGCGACGTGTCAAATTATTGTTAGAAGTGATATCAATGTTCCTTTTCTCCGTAGAAGCTTTACTTTGAAAGAAAGTCACATTCTTTGGAAAGTGTATTCATTTTATAAATAGCTTTAGTAAGAAACACACGTCTTTCTGTGTAAAGAAAAGTTGTTTGCGACATGTCAAATTACTGTTAGAAGTGAGATCAGTGTTCCTTTTCTCTGTAGAAGCTATGCTTTGAAATATAATCACGTTCTTTTGAAAGTGTATTCATTCATTTCTTGGAAAGCTTTACTAAGAAACCCACGTGTATCTTGTTAAAGAGAAGCAATTGTTTGCGACATGTCAAAGTATTGTTTGAAGTGAGATCAGTATTCCTTTTCTCTGTAGAAGCTTTATTTGAAAGATAATCACATTCTTTTGAAAGTGTATTCATTTCTTGAAATGCTTTAGTAAGAAACGCACATGTCTTTTTCTGTAAAGCAAAGCAGTTCTTTGTGACATGTCAAAGGCTTGTTAGAAGTGAGATCCGTGTTCCTTTTCTCTGTAGAATCTTTGCTTTTAAATATAATCACGTTCTTTTTAAAGTGTATTCATTTTAGGAAAAGCTTTATTAAGAAATGCACATGTGCTTCTCCTTATAGAGAAGCAGATTTTTCCGACATATCTATTACTGTTTGAAGTGAGATCAGTTTTCCTTTTCTCTGTAGAAGCTTTACTTTGGAAGATAATCACATTGTTTTGAAAGAGTTCATTTCAAAAATAGCTTTAGTAAGAAACGCAAAAGTGTTTCTTTGTAAAGAAAAGCAGTTGTTTGCAACATGGCAAATTACTGTTAGAAGTGAGATCAGTGTTACTTTTCTCTGTAGAAGCTTTGCTTTGAAATATAATCATGTTCTTTTGAAAGTGTATTCATCTCTTGAAAAGCTTTATTAAGAAACACATGTGTTTCTTGGTAAAGAGAAGCAGTTTTTGCTACATGTCAAAGTCTTTTGAGAAGTGAGATCAGTGTTCCTTTTCTCTATAGAAGCTTTACTTTGGAAGATAATCACGTTTTTTTGAAAGTGCATTTATTTCATGAAATACTTTTGTAAGAAACACACATGTGTTTCTCTGTAAGGAGAAGCAGTTGTTTTCGACATGTCAAAGTATTGTTAGAAGTGAGATCAGTAGTCATTTTCTGTGTGCAAGCTTTAATTTGAAATATAATCACGTTCTTTTGAAAGTGTATTTATTTCTTTAAATGCTTTAGTAATAACACACATGTGTTTCTTGGTAAGGAAAGGCAGTTGTTTCTGACATGTCAAAGCCTTGTTAGAAGTGAGATCAGTGTTCATTTCTCTTTAGAAACTTTACTTTGAAAGATAATCACATTCTTTGAAAGTGTATTCATTTCATAAATAACTTAAGTAAGAAACGCACAACTGTTCCTTGTAAAGAGAAGCCATTGTTTACGACATGTCAAAGTATTGGTAGAAGTGAGATCAGTGTTCCTTTTCTCTGTAGAATCTTTGTTTTGAAATATAAACATGTTCTTTTGAAAGTGTATTCATATCTTGAAAAGCTTTAGTAAGAAACGCACATGTGTTTCTCTGTAAAGAGAAGCAGATGTTTGCGACATGTCAAATTACTGTTAGAAGTGAGATTAGTTTTCCTTTTCTCTGCAGAAGTTTTACTTTGAAAGATAATAACGTTCTTTTGAATGTGTATTTATTTCATGAAATGCTTTTGTAAGAAAAGCACATGTGTTTTTCTGTAAAGAGAAGCAGTTCTTTGGAACATGTTAAAGTATTGGTAGAAGTGAGATCCGCATTCCTTTTCTCTGTACAAGCTTTACTTTGAAAGATATTCACATTCTTTTGAAAGTGTATTCATTTCTTGAAAAGCTTTAGCATGAAACACACATGTGTATCTTGGTAAGGTGAAGCAGTTGTTTACGACATTCAAAGTATTGTTTGAAGTGAAATCAGTATTCCTTTTCTCTGTAGCAGGTTTACTTTGAAAGAAAATCACATTCTTTTGAAAGGGTGTTCATTTCATAAATAGCTTTAGTAAGAAACGCACATGTGTTTCTCTAAAGAGAGGCCATTTTTTGCGACATGTCAAAGTATTGTTAGAAGAGAGATCAGTGTTCCTTTCTCTGTAAAAGCTTTACTTTGAAAGATAATCACATTCTTTTCAAAGTGTATTCATTTCATGAAAAGCATTAGGAAGAAACGCATATGTGTTTCTCTGTAAAGAGAAGCAGTTTTTTCCGACATGTCAAGTATTTTTAGAAGTGAGATCAGTGTTCCTTTTCTCTGTAGAAGCTTTGCTTTGAAGTATAATCATATTCTTTTGAAAGTGTATTCATTTCATGATAAGCTTTAGTAAGAAACGTACATGTGTTTCTCTGTAAAGAAAAGCACTTCTTTTCGACGTGTCAAATTACTGTTAGAAGTGAGATCAGTGTTCATTTTCTCTGTGGAAGCTTTATTTTGAAATATAGTCACGTTCTTTTGAAAGTGTATTCATTTCTAGAAATGCTTTAGTAATAATGCTCATGTGTGTCTTGGTAAAGAGAAGCAGTTGTTTCTGACATGTCAAAGTCTTGTTAGAAGTGTGATCAGTATTCATTTCTCTGTAGAAGCTTTACTTTGAAAGATAATCACATTCTTTGAAAGTGTATTCATTTCATTAATAGCTTTAGTAAGAAACGCACAAGTGTTTCTCTGTAAAGAGAAGCCATTGTTTGCGACATGTCAAAGTATTGTTAGAAGGGAGATCAGTGTTCCATTCTCTGTAGAAGCTTTGCTTTGAAATACAATTGGTTCTTTAAAAAGTGTATTCATTTCTTTAAAAACTTTAGTAAGAAACGCACATGTGTTTCTTGGTAATGAGAAGCAGTTGTTTGCGACATGTCAACGTCCTATTAGACCTGAGATCAGTGTTGCTTTTCTCTGTAGAAGCTTTAATTTGAAAGATAACCACATTCTTTGAAAGTGTATTTATTTCATAAATAGCTTTAGTAAGAAACGCACATGTGTTTCTCTGTAAAGAGAGGCCATTTTTTGCGACATGTCAAAGTATTGTTATTAGTGAGATCAGTGTTCCTTTTCTCTGTACAAGCTTTACATTGAAAGATAATCACGCTATTTTGAAACTGTATTCTTTCCTGAAAAGCTTTAGTTAAAACGCACTTGTGTTACTTGGTAAGGAGAAGCAGTTGTTTGCGACATGTCAAAGTGTTGTTTGAAGTGAGGTCAATATTCCTTTTCTAGGTACAAGATTTACTTTGAAAGATAATCACATTCTTTTGAAAGTGTATTCATTTCCTGAAAAGCTTTAGTAACTAACACACATGTGTTTCTTGATAAAGAGAAGCAGTTTTTTGCGACATGTCAACGTCTTGTTAGAAGTGATATCAGTGTTCCTTTTCTTTGTACAAGCTTTACTTTGAAGGATAATCACATTCTTTTGAAAGTGTATACATTTCTTGAACTGCTTTAGTTAGAAACACATGTGTTTCTTGGTAAAGAGAAGCAGTTGTTTGCGACATGTCAAAGTATTGTTAGAAGTGAGATCAGTTTACCTTTCTCTGTACAACTTTACTTTGAAAGATAATCATATTCTTCTGAAAGTGTATTCATTTCATTAATAGCTTTAGTAAGAAACGCACAAGTGTTTCTCTGTAAAGAGAAGCAGTTGTTTGCGACATGTCAAAGTATTGTTAGAAGTGAGATCAGTGTTCCATTCTCTGTAGAAACTCTGCTTTGAAATATAATCATGTTCTTTTAAAAGTGTATTCATTTCTTTAAAACTTTAGTAAGCAAAGCACATGTGTTACTTGGTTAGGAGAAGCAGTTGTTTGGGACATGTCAAAATATTGTTTGAAGTGAGATCAATATTCCTTTTCTCTGTACAAGCTTTAATTTGAAAGATAATCACGTTCTTTTGAAAGTGTATACATTTCTTGAAAATCTTTAGTAAGAAACATACATGTATTTCTCTCTAAAGAAAAGCAGTTGTTTGTGACATGTCAAATTACTGTTAAAAATGAGAACAGTTTTCTTTTCTCTCTACAAGCTTTACTTTGAAAGATAATCTCATTGTTTTGAAAGTGTATTCATTTCAAAAATAGCTTTAGTAAGAAACGCACAACTGTTTCTCTGTAAAGAAAAGCCATTTTTTGCGACATGTCAAAGTATTTTTGGAAGAGAGATAAGTGTTCCTTTCTCTGTAGAAGCTTTACTTTGAAAGATAATCACATTTATTTCAAAGTGTATTCATTTCATGAAAAGCTTTAGGAAGAAACACACATGTGTTTCCCTGTAAAGAGAAGCAGTTGTTTGCGACGTGTCAAATTATTGTTAGAAGTGATATCAATGTTCCTTTTCTCCGTAGAAGCTTTACTTTGAAAGAAAGTCACATTCTTTGGAAAGTGTATTCATTTTATAAATAGCTTTAGTAAGAAACACACGTCTTTCTGTGTAAAGAAAAGTTGTTTGCGACATGTCAAATTACTGTTAGAAGTGAGATCAGTGTTCCTTTTCTCTGTAGAAGCTATGCTTTGAAATATAATCACGTTCTTTTGAAAGTGTATTCATTCATTTCTTGGAAAGCTTTACTAAGAAACCCACGTGTATCTTGTTAAAGAGAAGCAATTGTTTGCGACATGTCAAAGTATTGTTTGAAGTGAGATCAGTATTCCTTTTCTCTGTAGAAGCTTTATTTGAAAGATAATCACATTCTTTTGAAAGTGTATTCATTTCTTGAAATGCTTTAGTAAGAAACGCACATGTCTTTTTCTGTAAAGCAAAGCAGTTCTTTGTGACATGTCAAAGGCTTGTTAGAAGTGAGATCCGTGTTCCTTTTCTCTGTAGAATCTTTGCTTTTAAATATAATCACGTTCTTTTTAAAGTGTATTCATTTTAGGAAAAGCTTTATTAAGAAATGCACATGTGCTTCTCCTTATAGAGAAGCAGATTTTTCCGACATATCTATTACTGTTTGAAGTGAGATCAGTTTTCCTTTTCTCTGTAGAAGCTTTACTTTGGAAGATAATCACATTGTTTTGAAAGAGTTCATTTCAAAAATAGCTTTAGTAAGAAACGCAAAAGTGTTTCTTTGTAAAGAAAAGCAGTTGTTTGCAACATGGCAAATTACTGTTAGAAGTGAGATCAGTGTTACTTTTCACTGTAGAAGCTTTGCTTTGAAATATAATCATGTTCTTTTGAAAGTGTATTCATCTCTTGAAAAGCTTTATTAAGAAACACATGTGTTTCTTGGTAAAGAGAAGCAGTTTTTGCTACATGTCAAAGTCTTTTGAGAAGTGAGATCAGTGTTCCTTTTCTCTATAGAAGCTTTACTTTGGAAGATAATCACGTTTTTTTGAAAGTGCATTTATTTCATGAAATACTTTTGTAAGAAACACACATGTGTTTCTCTGTAAGGAGAAGCAGTTGTTTTCGACATGTCAAAGTATTGTTAGAAGTGAGATCAGTAGTCATTTTCTGTGTGCAAGCTTTAATTTGAAATATAATCACGTTCTTTTGAAAGTGTATTTATTTCTTTAAATGCTTTAGTAATAACACACATGTGTTTCTTGGTAAGGAAAGGCAGTTGTTTCTGACATGTCAAAGCCTTGTTAGAAGTGAGATCAGTGTTCATTTCTCTTTAGAAACTTTACTTTGAAAGATAATCACATTCTTTGAAAGTGTATTCATTTCATAAATAACTTAAGTAAGAAACGCACAACTGTTCCTTGTAAAGAGAAGCCATTGTTTACGACATGTCAAAGTATTGTTAGAAGTGAGATCAGTGTTCCTTTTCTCTGTAGAATCTTTGTTTTGAAATATAAACATGTTCTTTTGAAAGTGTATTCATATCTTGAAAAGCTTTAGTAAGAAACGCACATGTGTTTCTCTGTAAAGAGAAGCAGATGTTTGCGACATGTCAAATTACTGTTAGAAGTGAGATTAGTTTTCCTTTTCTCTGCAGAAGTTTTACTTTGAAAGATAATAACGTTCTTTTGAATGTGTATTTATTTCATGAAATGCTTTTGTAAGAAAAGCACATGTGTTTTTCTGTAAAGAGAAGCAGTTCTTTGGAACATGTTAAAGTATTGGTAGAAGTGAGATCCGCATTCCTTTTCTCTGTACAAGCTTTACTTTGAAAGATATTCACATTCTTTTGAAAGTGTATTCATTTCTTGAAAAGCTTTAGCATGAAACACACATGTGTATCTTGGTAAGGAGAAGCAGTTGTTTACGACATTCAAAGTATTGTTTGAAGTGAAATCAGTATTCCTTTTCTCTGTAGCAGGTTTACTTTGAAAGAAAATCACATTCTTTTGAAAGGGTGTTCATTTCATAAATAGCTTTAGTAAGAAACGCACATGTGTTTCTCTAAAGAGAGGCCATTTTTTGCGACATGTCAAAGTATTGTTAGAAGAGAGATCAGTGTTCCTTTCTGTGTAGAAGCTTTACTTTGAAAGATAATCACATTCCTTTGAAAGTGTATTCATTTCAGGATTAGCTTTAGTAAGAAACACACGTGTTACTTGGTAAAGAGATTCAATTGTTTCCTAAATGTCAAAGTCTTGTTAGAAGTGAGATCAGTGTTCCATCCTCTGTAGAAGCTTTGCTTTGAATGATAATCACGTTCTTTTGAATGTGTATTCATTTCTTAAAAAGTTTTAGTATGAAACACACATGAGTTTCTCTGTAAAGAAGCAGATGTTTGCAACTGTCAAATATCTATTAGAAGTGAGATCAGTTTTCCTTTTCTCTGTCAAAGCTTTATTTTGAAAGATAATCACGTTTTTTGAAAGTGTATTAGTTTCATATATAACTTTAGTAAGAAACGCACAGTTGTTTCTCTGTAAAGAAAGGCCGTATTATGCATCATGTCAAAGTATTTTTAGAAGAGAGATCAGTGTTCCTTTCTCTGTAAAAGCTTTACTTTGAAAGATAATCACATTCTTTTCAAAGTGTATTCATTTCATGAAAAGCATTAGGAAGAAACGCATATGTGTTTCTCTGTAAAGAGAAGCAGTTTTTTCCAACATGTCAAGTATTTTTAGAAGTGAGATCAGTGTTCCTTTTCTCTGTAGAAGCTTTGCTTTGAAGTATAATCATATTCTTTTGAAAGTGTATTCATTTCATGATAAGCTTTAGTAAGAAACGTACATGTGTTTCTCTGTAAAGAAAAGCACTTCTTTTCGACGTGTCAAATTACTGTTAGAAGTGAGATCAGTGTTCATTTTCTCTGTGGAAGCTTTATTTTGAAATATAGTCACGTTCTTTTGAAAGTGTATTCATTTCTAGAAATGCTTTAGTAATAATGCTCATGTGTGTCTTGGTAAAGAGAAGCAGTTGTTTCTGACATGTCAAAGTCTTGTTAGAAGTGTGATCAGTATTCATTTCTCTGTAGAAGCTTTACTTTGAAAGATAATCACATTCTTTGAAAGTGTATTCATTTCATTAATAGCTTTAGTAAGAAACGCACAAGTGTTTCTCTGTAAAGAGAAGCCGTTGTTTGCGACATGTCAAAGTATTGTTAGAAGGGAGATCAGTGTTCCATTCTCTGTAGAAGCTTTGCTTTGCAATACAATTGGTTCTTTAAAAAGTGTATTCATTTCTTTAAAAACTTTAGTAAGAAACGCACATGTGTTTCTTGGTAATGAGAAGCAGTTGTTTGCGACATGTCAACGTCCTATTAGACCTGAGATCAGTGTTGCTTTTCTCTGTAGAAGCTTTAATTTGAAAGATAACCACATTCTTTGAAAGTGTATTTATTTCATAAATAGCTTTAGTAAGAAACGCACATGTGTTTCTCTGTAAAGAGAGGCCATTTTTTGCGACATGTCAAAGTATTGTTATTAGTGAGATCAGTGTTCCTTTTCTCTGTACAAGCTTTACATTGAAAGATAATCACGCTATTTTGAAACTGTATTCTTTCCTGAAAAGCTTTAGTTAAAACGCACTTGTGTTACTTGGTAAGGAGAAGCAGTTGTTTGCGACATGTCAAAGTGTTGTTTGAAGTGAGGTCAATATTCCTTTTCTAGGTACAAGATTTACTTTGAAAGATAATCACATTCTTTTGAAAGTGTATTCATTTCATGATAAGCTTTAGTAAGAAATGTACATGTGTTTCTCTGTAAAGAAAAGCACTTCTTTTCGACATGTCAAATTACTGTTAGAAGTGAGATCAGTGTTCATTTTCTCTGTGGAAGCTTTATTTTGAAATATAGTCACGTTCTTTTGAAAGTGTATTCATTTCTAGAAATGCTTTAGTAATAATGCTCATGTGTGTCTCGGTAAAGAGAAGCAGTTGTTTCTGACATGTCAAAGTCTTGTTAGAAGTGTGATCAGTATTCATTTCTCTGTAGAAGCTTTACTTTGAAAGATAATCACATTCTTTGAAAGTGTATTCATTTCATTAATAGCTTTAGTAAGAAACGCACAAGTGTTTCTCTGTAAAGAGAGCTGTTGTTTGCGACATGTCAAAGTATTGTTAGAAGTGAGATCAGTGTTCCATTCTCTGTAGAAGCTTTGCTTTGAAATACAATTGGTTCTTTAAAAAGTGTATTCATTTCTTTAAAAACTTTAGTAAGAAACGCACATGTGTTTCTTGGTAATGAGAAGCAGTTGTTTGCGACATGTCAACGTCCTATTAGACCTGAGATCAGTGTTGCTTTTCTCTGTAGAAGCTTTAATTTGAAAGATAACCACATTCTTTGAAAGTGTATTTATTTCATAAATAGCTTTAGTAAGAAACGCACATGTGTTTCTCTGTAAAGAGAGGCCATTTTTTGCGACATGTCAAAGTATTGTTATTAGTGAGATCAGTGTTCCTTTTCTCTGTACAAGCTTTACATTGAAAGATAATAACGCTATTTTGAAACTGTATTCTTTCCTGAAAAGCTTTAGTTAAAACGCACTTGTGTTACTTGGTAAGGAGAAGCAGTTGTTTGCGACATGTCAAAGTGTTGTTTGAAGTGAGGTCAATATTCCTTTTCTAGGTACAAGATTTACTTTGAAAGATAATCACATTCTTTTGAAAGTGTATTCATTTCCTGAAAAGCTTTAGTAACTAACACACATGTGTTTCTTGATAAAGAGAAGCAGTTTTTTGCGACATGTCAACGTCTTGTTAGAAGTGATATCAGTGTTCCTTTTCTTTGTACAAGCTTTACTTTGAAGGATAATCACATTCTTTTGAAAGTGTATACATTTCTTGAACAGCTTTAGTTAGAAACACATGTGTTTCTTGGTAAAGAGAAGCAGTTGTTTGCGACATGTCAAAGTATTGTTAGAAGTGAGATCAGTTTACCTTTCTCTGTACAACTTTACTTTGAAAGATAATCATATTCTTCTGAAAGTGTATTCATTTCATTAATAGCTTTAGTAAGAAACGCACAAGTGTTTCTCTGTAAAGAGAAGCAGTTGTTTGCGACATGTCAAAGTATTGTTAGAAGTGAGATCAGTGTTCCATTCTCTGTAGAAACTCTGCTTTGAAATATAATCATGTTCTTTTAAAAGTGTATTCATTTCTTTAAAACTTTAGTAAGCAAAGCACATGTGTTACTTGGTTAGGAGAAGCAGTTGTTTGGGACATGTCAAAATATTGTTTGAAGTGAGATCAATATTCCTTTTCTCTGTACAAGCTTTAATTTGAAAGATAATCACGTTCTTTTGAAAGTGTATACATTTCTTGAAAATCTTTAGTAAGAAACATACATGTATTTCTCTCTAAAGAAAAGCAGTTGTTTGTGACATGTCAAATTACTGTTAAAAATGAGAACAGTTTTCTTTTCTCTCTACAAGCTTTACTTTGAAAGATAATCTCATTGTTTTGAAAGTGTATTCATTTCAAAAATAGCTTTAGTAAGAAACGCACAACTGTTTCTCTGTAAAGAAAAGCCATTTTTTGCGACATGTCAAAGTATTTTTGGAAGAGAGATAAGTGTTCCTTTCTCTGTAGAAGCTTTACTTTGAAAGATAATCACATTTATTTCAAAGTGTATTCATTTCATGAAAAGCTTTAGGAAGAAACACACATGTGTTTCCCTGTAAAGAGAAGCAGTTGTTTGCGACGTGTCAAATTATTGTTAGAAGTGATATCAATGTTCCTTTTCTCCGTAGAAGCTTTACTTTGAAAGAAAGTCACATTCTTTGGAAAGTGTATTCATTTTATAAATAGCTTTAGTAAGAAACACACGTCTTTCTGTGTAAAGAAAAGTTGTTTGCGACATGTCAAATTACTGTTAGAAGTGAGATCAGTGTTCCTTTTCTCTGTAGAAGCTATGCTTTGAAATATAATCACGTTCTTTTGAAAGTGTATTCATTCATTTCTTGAAAAGCTTTACTAAGAAACCCACGTGTATCTTGTTAAAGAGAAGCAATTGTTTGCGACATGTCAAAGTATTGTTTGAAGTGAGATCAGTATTCCTTTTCTCTGTAGAAGCTTTATTTGAAAGATAATCACATTCTTTTGAAAGTGTATTCATTTCTTGAAATGCTTTAGTAAGAAACGCACATGTCTTTTTCTGTAAAGCAAAGCAGTTCTTTGTGACATGTCAAAGGCTTGTTAGAAGTGAGATCCGTGTTCCTTTTCTCTGTAGAATCTTTGCTTTTAAATATAATCACGTTCTTTTTAAAGTGTATTCATTTTAGGAAAAGCTTTATTAAGAAATGCACATGTGCTTCTCCTTATAGAGAAGCAGATTTTTCCGACATATCTATTACTGTTTGAAGTGAGATCAGTTTTCCTTTTCTCTGTAGAAGCTTTACTTTGGAAGATAATCACATTGTTTTGAAAGAGTTCATTTCAAAAATAGCTTTAGTAAGAAACGCAAAAGTGTTTCTTTGTAAAGAAAAGCAGTTGTTTGCAACATGGCAAATTACTGTTAGAAGTGAGATCAGTGTTACTTTTCTCTGTAGAAGCTTTGCTTTGAAATATAATCATGTTCTTTTGAAAGTGTATTCATCTCTTGAAAAGCTTTATTAAGAAACACATGTGTTTCTTGGTAAAGAGAAGCAGTTTTTGCTACATGTCAAAGTCTTTTGAGAAGTGAGATCAGTGTTCCTTTTCTCTATAGAAGCTTTACTTTGGAAGATAATCACGTTTTTTTGAAAGTGCATTTATTTCATGAAATACTTTTGTAAGAAACACACATGTGTTTCTCTGTAAGGAGAAGCAGTTGTTTTCGACATGTCAAAGTATTGTTAGAAGTGAGATCAGTAGTCATTTTCTGTGTGCAAGCTTTAATTTGAAATATAATCACGTTCTTTTGAAAGTGTATTTATTTCTTTAAATGCTTTAGTAATAACACACATGTGTTTCTTGGTAAGGAAAGGCAGTTGTTTCTGACATGTCAAAGCCTTGTTAGAAGTGAGATCAGTGTTCATTTCTCTTTAGAAACTTTACTTTGAAAGATAATCACATTCTTTGAAAGTGTATTCATTTCATAAATAACTTAAGTAAGAAACGCACAACTGTTCCTTGTAAAGAGAAGCCATTGTTTACGACATGTCAAAGTATTGGTAGAAGTGAGATCAGTGTTCCTTTTCTCTGTAGAATCTTTGTTTTGAAATATAAACATGTTCTTTTGAAAGTGTATTCATATCTTGAAAAGCTTTAGTAAGAAACGCACATGTGTTTCTCTGTAAAGAGAAGCAGATGTTTGCGACATGTCAAATTACTGTTAGAAGTGAGATTAGTTTTCCTTTTCTCTGCAGAAGTTTTACTTTGAAAGATAATAACGTTCTTTTGAATGTGTATTTATTTCATGAAATGCTTTTGTAAGAAAAGCACATGTGTTTTTCTGTAAAGAGAAGCAGTTCTTTGGAACATGTTAAAGTATTGGTAGAAGTGAGATCCGCATTCCTTTTCTCTGTACAAGCTTTACTTTGAAAGATATTCACATTCTTTTGAAAGTGTATTCATTTCTTGAAAAGCTTTAGCATGAAACACACATGTGTATCTTGGTAAGGAGAAGCAGTTGTTTACGACATTCAAAGTATTGTTTGAAGTGAAATCAGTATTCCTTTTCTCTGTAGCAGGTTTACTTTGAAAGAAAATCACATTCTTTTGAAAGGGTGTTCATTTCATAAATAGCTTTAGTAAGAAACGCACATGTGTTTCTCTAAAGAGAGGCCATTTTTTGCGACATGTCAAAGTATTGTTAGAAGAGAGATCAGTGTTCCTTTCTGTGTAGAAGCTTTACTTTGAAAGATAATCACATTCCTTTGAAAGTGTATTCATTTCAGGATTAGCTTTAGTAAGAAACACACGTGTTACTTGGTAAAGAGATTCAATTGTTTCCTAAATGTCAAAGTCTTGTTAGAAGTGAGATCAGTGTTCCATCCTCTGTAGAAGCTTTGCTTTGAATGATAATCACGTTCTTTTGAATGTGTATTCATTTCTTAAAAAGTTTTAGTATGAAACACACATGAGTTTCTCTGTAAAGAAGCAGATGTTTGCAACTGTCAAATATCTATTAGAAGTGAGATCAGTTTTCCTTTTCTCTGTCAAAGCTTTATTTTGAAAGATAATCACGTTTTTTGAAAGTGTATTAGTTTCATATATAACTTTAGTAAGAAACGCACAGTTGTTTCTCTGTAAAGAAAGGCCGTATTATGCATCATGTCAAAGTATTTTTAGAAGAGAGATCAGTGTTCCTTTCTCTGTAAAAGCTTTACTTTGAAAGATAATCACATTCTTTTCAAAGTGTATTCATTTCATGAAAAGCATTAGGAAGAAACGCATATGTGTTTCTCTGTAAAGAGAAGCAGTTTTTTCCGACATGTCAAGTATTTTTAGAAGTGAGATCAGTGTTCCTTTTCTCTGTAGAAGCTTTGCTTTGAAGTATAATCATATTCTTTTGAAAGTGTATTCATTTCATGATAAGCTTTAGTAAGAAACGTACATGTGTTTCTCTGTAAAGAAAAGCACTTCTTTTCGACGTGTCAAATTACTGTTAGAAGTGAGATCAGTGTTCATTTTCTCTGTGGAAGCTTTATTTTGAAATATAGTCACGTTCTTTTGAAAGTGTATTCATTTCTAGAAATGCTTTAGTAATAATGCTCATGTGTGTCTTGGTAAAGAGAAGCAGTTGTTTCTGACATGTCAAAGTCTTGTTAGAAGTGTGATCAGTATTCATTTCTCTGTAGAAGCTTTACTTTGAAAGATAATCACATTCTTTGAAAGTGTATTCATTTCATTAATAGCTTTAGTAAGAAACGCACAAGTGTTTCTCTGTAAAGAGAAGCCGTTGTTTGCGACATGTCAAAGTATTGTTAGAAGGGAGATCAGTGTTCCATTCTCTGTAGAAGCTTTGCTTTGCAATACAATTGGTTCTTTAAAAAGTGTATTCATTTCTTTAAAAACTTTAGTAAGAAACGCACATGTGTTTCTTGGTAATGAGAAGCAGTTGTTTGCGACATGTCAACGTCCTATTAGACCTGAGATCAGTGTTGCTTTTCTCTGTAGAAGCTTTAATTTGAAAGATAACCACATTCTTTGAAAGTGTATTTATTTCATAAATAGCTTTAGTAAGAAACGCACATGTGTTTCTCTGTAAAGAGAGGCCATTTTTTGCGACATGTCAAAGTATTGTTATTAGTGAGATCAGTGTTCCTTTTCTCTGTACAAGCTTTACATTGAAAGATAATCACGCTATTTTGAAACTGTATTCTTTCCTGAAAAGCTTTAGTTAAAACGCACTTGTGTTACTTGGTAAGGAGAAGCAGTTGTTTGCGACATGTCAAAGTGTTGTTTGAAGTGAGGTCAATATTCCTTTTCTAGGTACAAGATTTACTTTGAAAGATAATCACATTCTTTTGAAAGTGTATTCATTTCCTGAAAAGCTTTAGTAACTAACACACATGTGTTTCTTGATAAAGAGAAGCAGTTTTTTGCGACATGTCAACGTCTTGTTAGAAGTGATATCAGTGTTCCTTTTCTTTGTACAAGCTTTACTTTGAAGGATAATCACATTCTTTTGAAAGTGTATACATTTCTTGAACAGCTTTAGTTAGAAACACATGTGTTTCTTGGTAAAGAGAAGCAGTTGTTTGCGACATGTCAAAGTATTGTTAGAAGTGAGATCAGTTTACCTTTCTCTGTACAACTTTACTTTGAAAGATAATCATATTCTTCTGAAAGTGTATTCATTTCATTAATAGCTTTAGTAAGAAACGCACAAGTGTTTCTCTGTAAAGAGAAGCAGTTGTTTGCGACATGTCAAAGTATTGTTAGAAGTGAGATCAGTGTTCCATTCTCTGTAGAAACTCTGCTTTGAAATATGATCATGTTCTTTTAAAAGTGTATTCATTTCTTTAAAACTTTAGTAAGCAAAGCACATGTGTTACTTGGTTAGGAGAAGCAGTTGTTTGGGACATGTCAAAATATTGTTTGAAGTGAGATCAATATTCCTTTTCTCTGTACAAGCTTTAATTTGAAAGATAATCACGTTCTTTTGAAAGTGTATACATTTCTTGAAAATCTTTAGTAAGAAACATACATGTATTTCTCTCTAAAGAAAAGCAGTTGTTTGTGACATGGCAAATTACTGTTAAAAATGAGAACAGTTTTCTTTTCTCTCTACAAGCTTTACTTTGAAAGATAATCTCATTGTTTTGAAAGTGTATTCATTTCAAAAATAGCTTTAGTAAGAAACGCACAACTGTTTCTCTGTAAAGAAAAGCCATTTTTTGCGACATGTCAAAGTATTTTTGGAAGAGAGATAAGTGTTCCTTTCTCTGTAGAAGCTTTACTTTGAAAGATAATCACATTTATTTCAAAGTGTATTCATTTCATGAAAAGCTTTAGGAAGAAACACACATGTGTTTCCCTGTAAAGAGAAGCAGTTGTTTGCGACGTGTCAAATTATTGTTAGAAGTGATATCAATGTTCCTTTTCTCCGTAGAAGCTTTACTTTGAAAGAAAGTCACATTCTTTGGAAAGTGTATTCATTTTATAAATAGCTTTAGTAAGAAACACACGTCTTTCTGTGTAAAGAAAAGTTGTTTGCGACATGTCAAATTACTGTTAGAAGTGAGATCAGTGTTCCTTTTCTCTGTAGAAGCTATGCTTTGAAATATAATCACGTTCTTTTGAAAGTGTATTCATTCATTTCTTGAAAAGCTTTACTAAGAAACCCACGTGTATCTTGTTAAAGAGAAGCAATTGTTTGCGACATGTCAAAGTATTGTTTGAAGTGAGATCAGTATTCCTTTTCTCTGTAGAAGCTTTATTTGAAAGATAATCACATTCTTTTGAAAGTGTATTCATTTCTTGAAATGCTTTAGTAAGAAACGCACATGTCTTTTTCTGTAAAGCAAAGCAGTTCTTTGTGACATGTCAAAGGCTTGTTAGAAGTGAGATCCGTGTTCCTTTTCTCTGTAGAATCTTTGCTTTTAAATATAATCACGTTCTTTTTAAAGTGTATTCATTTTAGGAAAAGCTTTATTAAGAAATGCACATGTGCTTCTCCTTATAGAGAAGCAGATTTTTCCGACATATCTATTACTGTTTGAAGTGAGATCAGTTTTCCTTTTCTCTGTAGAAGCTTTACTTTGGAAGATAATCACATTGTTTTGAAAGAGTTCATTTCAAAAATAGCTTTAGTAAGAAACGCAAAAGTGTTTCTTTGTAAAGAAAAGCAGTTGTTTGCAACATGGCAAATTACTGTTAGAAGTGAGATCAGTGTTACTTTTCTCTGTAGAAGCTTTGCTTTGAAATATAATCATGTTCTTTTGAAAGTGTATTCATCTCTTGAAAAGCTTTATTAAGAAACACATGTGTTTCTTGGTAAAGAGAAGCAGTTTTTGCTACATGTCAAAGTCTTTTGAGAAGTGAGATCAGTGTTCCTTTTCTCTATAGAAGCTTTACTTTGGAAGATAATCACGTTTTTTTGAAAGTGCATTTATTTCATGAAATACTTTTGTAAGAAACACACATGTGTTTCTCTGTAAGGAGAAGCAGTTGTTTTCGACATGTCAAAGTATTGTTAGAAGTGAGATCAGTAGTCATTTTCTGTGTGCAAGCTTTAATTTGAAATATAATCACGTTCTTTTGAAAGTGTATTTATTTCTTTAAATGCTTTAGTAATAACACACATGTGTTTCTTGGTAAGGAAAGGCAGTTGTTTCTGACATGTCAAAGCCTTGTTAGAAGTGAGATCAGTGTTCATTTCTCTTTAGAAACTTTACTTTGAAAGATAATCACATTCTTTGAAAGTGTATTCATTTCATAAATAACTTAAGTAAGAAACGCACAACTGTTCCTTGTAAAGAGAAGCCATTGTTTACGACATGTCAAAGTATTGGTAGAAGTGAGATCAGTGTTCCTTTTCTCTGTAGAATCTTTGTTTTGAAATATAAACATGTTCTTTTGAAAGTGTATTCATATCTTGAAAAGCTTTAGTAAGAAACGCACATGTGTTTCTCTGTAAAGAGAAGCAGATGTTTGCGACATGTCAAATTACTGTTAGAAGTGAGATTAGTTTTCCTTTTCTCTGCAGAAGTTTTACTTTGAAAGATAATAACGTTCTTTTGAATGTGTATTTATTTCATGAAATGCTTTTGTAAGAA
This sequence comes from Chionomys nivalis, assembly GCF_950005125.1. NCBI lineage: Eukaryota > Metazoa > Chordata > Mammalia > Rodentia > Cricetidae > Chionomys > Chionomys nivalis. The sequence goes on along the minus strand of NC_080098.1, from coordinate 3,274,280 downwards.
AAGCACATGTGTTTTTCTGTAAAGAGAAGCAGTTCTTTGGAACATGTTAAAGTATTGGTAGAAGTGAGATCCGCATTCCTTTTCTCTGTACAAGCTTTACTTTGAAAGATATTCACATTCTTTTGAAAGTGTATTCATTTCTTGAAAAGCTTTAGCATGAAACACACATGTGTATCTTGGTAAGGAGAAGCAGTTGTTTACGACATTCAAAGTATTGTTTGAAGTGAAATCAGTATTCCTTTTCTCTGTAGCAGGTTTACTTTGAAAGAAAATCACATTCTTTTGAAAGGGTGTTCATTTCATAAATAGCTTTAGTAAGAAACGCACATGTGTTTCTCTAAAGAGAGGCCATTTTTTGCGACATGTCAAAGTATTGTTAGAAGAGAGATCAGTGTTCCTTTCTGTGTAGAAGCTTTACTTTGAAAGATAATCACATTCCTTTGAAAGTGTATTCATTTCAGGATTAGCTTTAGTAAGAAACACACGTGTTACTTGGTAAAGAGATTCAATTGTTTCCTAAATGTCAAAGTCTTGTTAGAAGTGAGATCAGTGTTCCATCCTCTGTAGAAGCTTTGCTTTGAATGATAATCACGTTCTTTTGAATGTGTATTCATTTCTTAAAAAGTTTTAGTATGAAACACACATGAGTTTCTCTGTAAAGAAGCAGATGTTTGCAACTGTCAAATATCTATTAGAAGTGAGATCAGTTTTCCTTTTCTCTGTCAAAGCTTTATTTTGAAAGATAATCACGTTTTTTGAAAGTGTATTAGTTTCATATATAACTTTAGTAAGAAACGCACAGTTGTTTCTCTGTAAAGAAAGGCCGTATTATGCATCATGTCAAAGTATTTTTAGAAGAGAGATCAGTGTTCCTTTCTCTGTAAAAGCTTTACTTTGAAAGATAATCACATTCTTTTCAAAGTGTATTCATTTCATGAAAAGCATTAGGAAGAAACGCATATGTGTTTCTCTGTAAAGAGAAGCAGTTTTTTCCGACATGTCAAGTATTTTTAGAAGTGAGATCAGTGTTCCTTTTCTCTGTAGAAGCTTTGCTTTGAAGTATAATCATATTCTTTTGAAAGTGTATTCATTTCATGATAAGCTTTAGTAAGAAACGTACATGTGTTTCTCTGTAAAGAAAAGCACTTCTTTTCGACGTGTCAAATTACTGTTAGAAGTGAGATCAGTGTTCATTTTCTCTGTGGAAGCTTTATTTTGAAATATAGTCACGTTCTTTTGAAAGTGTATTCATTTCTAGAAATGCTTTAGTAATAATGCTCATGTGTGTCTTGGTAAAGAGAAGCAGTTGTTTCTGACATGTCAAAGTCTTGTTAGAAGTGTGATCAGTATTCATTTCTCTGTAGAAGCTTTACTTTGAAAGATAATCACATTCTTTGAAAGTGTATTCATTTCATTAATAGCTTTAGTAAGAAACGCACAAGTGTTTCTCTGTAAAGAGAAGCCGTTGTTTGCGACATGTCAAAGTATTGTTAGAAGGGAGATCAGTGTTCCATTCTCTGTAGAAGCTTTGCTTTGCAATACAATTGGTTCTTTAAAAAGTGTATTCATTTCTTTAAAAACTTTAGTAAGAAACGCACATGTGTTTCTTGGTAATGAGAAGCAGTTGTTTGCGACATGTCAACGTCCTATTAGACCTGAGATCAGTGTTGCTTTTCTCTGTAGAAGCTTTAATTTGAAAGATAACCACATTCTTTGAAAGTGTATTTATTTCATAAATAGCTTTAGTAAGAAACGCACATGTGTTTCTCTGTAAAGAGAGGCCATTTTTTGCGACATGTCAAAGTATTGTTATTAGTGAGATCAGTGTTCCTTTTCTCTGTACAAGCTTTACATTGAAAGATAATCACGCTATTTTGAAACTGTATTCTTTCCTGAAAAGCTTTAGTTAAAACGCACTTGTGTTACTTGGTAAGGAGAAGCAGTTGTTTGCGACATGTCAAAGTGTTGTTTGAAGTGAGGTCAATATTCCTTTTCTAGGTACAAGATTTACTTTGAAAGATAATCACATTCTTTTGAAAGTGTATTCATTTCCTGAAAAGCTTTAGTAACTAACACACATGTGTTTCTTGATAAAGAGAAGCAGTTTTTTGCGACATGTCAACGTCTTGTTAGAAGTGATATCAGTGTTCCTTTTCTTTGTACAAGCTTTACTTTGAAGGATAATCACATTCTTTTGAAAGTGTATACATTTCTTGAACAGCTTTAGTTAGAAACACATGTGTTTCTTGGTAAAGAGAAGCAGTTGTTTGCGACATGTCAAAGTATTGTTAGAAGTGAGATCAGTTTACCTTTCTCTGTACAACTTTACTTTGAAAGATAATCATATTCTTCTGAAAGTGTATTCATTTCATTAATAGCTTTAGTAAGAAACGCACAAGTGTTTCTCTGTAAAGAGAAGCAGTTGTTTGCGACATGTCAAAGTATTGTTAGAAGTGAGATCAGTGTTCCATTCTCTGTAGAAACTCTGCTTTGAAATATGATCATGTTCTTTTAAAAGTGTATTCATTTCTTTAAAACTTTAGTAAGCAAAGCACATGTGTTACTTGGTTAGGAGAAGCAGTTGTTTGGGACATGTCAAAATATTGTTTGAAGTGAGATCAATATTCCTTTTCTCTGTACAAGCTTTAATTTGAAAGATAATCACGTTCTTTTGAAAGTGTATACATTTCTTGAAAATCTTTAGTAAGAAACATACATGTATTTCTCTCTAAAGAAAAGCAGTTGTTTGTGACATGGCAAATTACTGTTAAAAATGAGAACAGTTTTCTTTTCTCTCTACAAGCTTTACTTTGAAAGATAATCTCATTGTTTTGAAAGTGTATTCATTTCAAAAATAGCTTTAGTAAGAAACGCACAACTGTTTCTCTGTAAAGAAAAGCCATTTTTTGCGACATGTCAAAGTATTTTTGGAAGAGAGATAAGTGTTCCTTTCTCTGTAGAAGCTTTACTTTGAAAGATAATCACATTTATTTCAAAGTGTATTCATTTCATGAAAAGCTTTAGGAAGAAACACACATGTGTTTCCCTGTAAAGAGAAGCAGTTGTTTGCGACGTGTCAAATTATTGTTAGAAGTGATATCAATGTTCCTTTTCTCCGTAGAAGCTTTACTTTGAAAGAAAGTCACATTCTTTGGAAAGTGTATTCATTTTATAAATAGCTTTAGTAAGAAACACACGTCTTTCTGTGTAAAGAAAAGTTGTTTGCGACATGTCAAATTACTGTTAGAAGTGAGATCAGTGTTCCTTTTCTCTGTAGAAGCTATGCTTTGAAATATAATCACGTTCTTTTGAAAGTGTATTCATTCATTTCTTGAAAAGCTTTACTAAGAAACCCACGTGTATCTTGTTAAAGAGAAGCAATTGTTTGCGACATGTCAAAGTATTGTTTGAAGTGAGATCAGTATTCCTTTTCTCTGTAGAAGCTTTATTTGAAAGATAATCACATTCTTTTGAAAGTGTATTCATTTCTTGAAATGCTTTAGTAAGAAACGCACATGTCTTTTTCTGTAAAGCAAAGCAGTTCTTTGTGACATGTCAAAGGCTTGTTAGAAGTGAGATCCGTGTTCCTTTTCTCTGTAGAATCTTTGCTTTTAAATATAATCACGTTCTTTTTAAAGTGTATTCATTTTAGGAAAAGCTTTATTAAGAAATGCACATGTGCTTCTCCTTATAGAGAAGCAGATTTTTCCGACATATCTATTACTGTTTGAAGTGAGATCAGTTTTCCTTTTCTCTGTAGAAGCTTTACTTTGGAAGATAATCACATTGTTTTGAAAGAGTTCATTTCAAAAATAGCTTTAGTAAGAAACGCAAAAGTGTTTCTTTGTAAAGAAAAGCAGTTGTTTGCAACATGGCAAATTACTGTTAGAAGTGAGATCAGTGTTACTTTTCTCTGTAGAAGCTTTGCTTTGAAATATAATCATGTTCTTTTGAAAGTGTATTCATCTCTTGAAAAGCTTTATTAAGAAACACATGTGTTTCTTGGTAAAGAGAAGCAGTTTTTGCTACATGTCAAAGTCTTTTGAGAAGTGAGATCAGTGTTCCTTTTCTCTATAGAAGCTTTACTTTGGAAGATAATCACGTTTTTTTGAAAGTGCATTTATTTCATGAAATACTTTTGTAAGAAACACACATGTGTTTCTCTGTAAGGAGAAGCAGTTGTTTTCGACATGTCAAAGTATTGTTAGAAGTGAGATCAGTAGTCATTTTCTGTGTGCAAGCTTTAATTTGAAATATAATCACGTTCTTTTGAAAGTGTATTTATTTCTTTAAATGCTTTAGTAATAACACACATGTGTTTCTTGGTAAGGAAAGGCAGTTGTTTCTGACATGTCAAAGCCTTGTTAGAAGTGAGATCAGTGTTCATTTCTCTTTAGAAACTTTACTTTGAAAGATAATCACATTCTTTGAAAGTGTATTCATTTCATAAATAACTTAAGTAAGAAACGCACAACTGTTCCTTGTAAAGAGAAGCCATTGTTTACGACATGTCAAAGTATTGGTAGAAGTGAGATCAGTGTTCCTTTTCTCTGTAGAATCTTTGTTTTGAAATATAAACATGTTCTTTTGAAAGTGTATTCATATCTTGAAAAGCTTTAGTAAGAAACGCACATGTGTTTCTCTGTAAAGAGAAGCAGATGTTTGCGACATGTCAAATTACTGTTAGAAGTGAGATTAGTTTTCCTTTTCTCTGCAGAAGTTTTACTTTGAAAGATAATAACGTTCTTTTGAATGTGTATTTATTTCATGAAATGCTTTTGTAAGAAAAGCACATGTGTTTTTCTGTAAAGAGAAGCAGTTCTTTGGAACATGTTAAAGTATTGGTAGAAGTGAGATCCGCATTCCTTTTCTCTGTACAAGCTTTACTTTGAAAGATATTCACATTCTTTTGAAAGTGTATTCATTTCTTGAAAAGCTTTAGCATGAAACACACATGTGTATCTTGGTAAGGAGAAGCAGTTGTTTACGACATTCAAAGTATTGTTTGAAGTGAAATCAGTATTCCTTTTCTCTGTAGCAGGTTTACTTTGAAAGAAAATCACATTCTTTTGAAAGGGTGTTCATTTCATAAATAGCTTTAGTAAGAAACGCACATGTGTTTCTCTAAAGAGAGGCCATTTTTTGCGACATGTCAAAGTATTGTTAGAAGAGAGATCAGTGTTCCTTTCTGTGTAGAAGCTTTACTTTGAAAGATAATCACATTCCTTTGAAAGTGTATTCATTTCAGGATTAGCTTTAGTAAGAAACACACGTGTTACTTGGTAAAGAGATTCAATTGTTTCCTAAATGTCAAAGTCTTGTTAGAAGTGAGATCAGTGTTCCATCCTCTGTAGAAGCTTTGCTTTGAATGATAATCACGTTCTTTTGAATGTGTATTCATTTCTTAAAAAGTTTTAGTATGAAACACACATGAGTTTCTCTGTAAAGAAGCAGATGTTTGCAACTGTCAAATATCTATTAGAAGTGAGATCAGTTTTCCTTTTCTCTGTCAAAGCTTTATTTTGAAAGATAATCACGTTTTTTGAAAGTGTATTAGTTTCATATATAACTTTAGTAAGAAACGCACAGTTGTTTCTCTGTAAAGAAAGGCCGTATTATGCATCATGTCAAAGTATTTTTAGAAGAGAGATCAGTGTTCCTTTCTCTGTAAAAGCTTTACTTTGAAAGATAATCACATTCTTTTCAAAGTGTATTCATTTCATGAAAAGCATTAGGAAGAAACGCATATGTGTTTCTCTGTAAAGAGAAGCAGTTTTTTCCGACATGTCAAGTATTTTTAGAAGTGAGATCAGTGTTCCTTTTCTCTGTAGAAGCTTTGCTTTGAAGTATAATCATATTCTTTTGAAAGTGTATTCATTTCATGATAAGCTTTAGTAAGAAACGTACATGTGTTTCTCTGTAAAGAAAAGCACTTCTTTTCGACGTGTCAAATTACTGTTAGAAGTGAGATCAGTGTTCATTTTCTCTGTGGAAGCTTTATTTTGAAATATAGTCACGTTCTTTTGAAAGTGTATTCATTTCTAGAAATGCTTTAGTAATAATGCTCATGTGTGTCTTGGTAAAGAGAAGCAGTTGTTTCTGACATGTCAAAGTCTTGTTAGAAGTGTGATCAGTATTCATTTCTCTGTAGAAGCTTTACTTTGAAAGATAATCACATTCTTTGAAAGTGTATTCATTTCATTAATAGCTTTAGTAAGAAACGCACAAGTGTTTCTCTGTAAAGAGAAGCCGTTGTTTGCGACATGTCAAAGTATTGTTAGAAGGGAGATCAGTGTTCCATTCTCTGTAGAAGCTTTGCTTTGCAATACAATTGGTTCTTTAAAAAGTGTATTCATTTCTTTAAAAACTTTAGTAAGAAACGCACATGTGTTTCTTGGTAATGAGAAGCAGTTGTTTGCGACATGTCAACGTCCTATTAGACCTGAGATCAGTGTTGCTTTTCTCTGTAGAAGCTTTAATTTGAAAGATAACCACATTCTTTGAAAGTGTATTTATTTCATAAATAGCTTTAGTAAGAAACGCACATGTGTTTCTCTGTAAAGAGAGGCCATTTTTTGCGACATGTCAAAGTATTGTTATTAGTGAGATCAGTGTTCCTTTTCTCTGTACAAGCTTTACATTGAAAGATAATCACGCTATTTTGAAACTGTATTCTTTCCTGAAAAGCTTTAGTTAAAACGCACTTGTATTACTTGGTAAGGAGAAGCAGTTGTTTGCGACATGTCAAAGTGTTGTTTGAAGTGAGGTCAATATTCCTTTTCTAGGTACAAGATTTACTTTGAAAGATAATCACATTCTTTTGAAAGTGTATTCATTTCATGATAAGCTTTAGTAAGAAATGTACATGTGTTTCTCTGTAAAGAAAAGCACTTCTTTTCGACATGTCAAATTACTGTTAGAAGTGAGATCAGTGTTCATTTTCTCTGTGGAAGCTTTATTTTGAAATATAGTCACGTTCTTTTGAAAGTGTATTCATTTCTAGAAATGCTTTAGTAATAATGCTCCTGTGTGTCTTGGTAAAGAGAAGCAGTTGTTTCTGACATGTCAAAGTCTTGTTAGAAGTGTGATCAGTATTCATTTCTCTGTAGAAGCTTTACTTTGAAAGATAATCACATTCTTTGAAAGTGTATTCATTTCATTAATAGCTTTAGTAAGAAACGCACAAGTGTTTCTCTGTAAAGAGAGCTGTTGTTTGCGACATGTCAAAGTATTGTTAGAAGTGAGATCAGTGTTCCATTCTCTGTAGAAGCTTTGCTTTGAAATACAATTGGTTCTTTAAAAAGTGTATTCATTTCTTTAAAAACTTTAGTAAGAAACGCACATGTGTTTCTTGGTAATGAGAAGCAGTTGTTTGCGATATGTCAACGTCCTATTAGACCTGAGATCAGTGTTGCTTTTCTCTGTAGAAGCTTTAATTTGAAAGATAACCACATTCTTTGAAAGTGTATTTATTTCATAAATAGCTTTAGTAAGAAACGCACATGTGTTTCTCTGTAAAGAGAGGCCATTTTTTGCGACATGTCAAAGTATTGTTATTAGTGAGATCAGTGTTCCTTTTCTCTGTACAAGCTTTACATTGAAAGATAATCACGCTATTTTGAAACTGTATTCTTTCCTGAAAAGCTTTAGTTAAAACGCACTTGTGTTACTTGGTAAGGAGAAGCAGTTGTTTGCGACATGTCAAAGTGTTGTTTGAAGTGAGGTCAATATTCCTTTTCTAGGTACAAGATTTACTTTGAAAGATAATCACATTCTTTTGAAAGTGTATTCATTTCCTGAAAAGCTTTAGTAACTAACACACATGTGTTTCTTGATAAAGAGAAGCAGTTTTTTGCGACATGTCAACGTCTTGTTAGAAGTGATATCAGTGTTCCTTTTCTTTGTACAAGCTTTACTTTGAAGGATAATCACATTCTTTTGAAAGTGTATACATTTCTTGAACAGCTTTAGTTAGAAACACATGTGTTTCTTGGTAAAGAGAAGCAGTTGTTTGCGACATGTCAAAGTATTGTTAGAAGTGAGATCAGTTTACCTTTCTCTGTACAACTTTACTTTGAAAGATAATCATATTCTTCTGAAAGTGTATTCATTTCATTAATAGCTTTAGTAAGAAACGCACAAGTGTTTCTCTGTAAAGAGAAGCAGTTGTTTGCGACATGTCAAAGTATTGTTAGAAGTGAGATCAGTGTTCCATTCTCTGTAGAAACTCTGCTTTGAAATATGATCATGTTCTTTTAAAAGTGTATTCATTTCTTTAAAACTTTAGTAAGCAAAGCACATGTGTTACTTGGTTAGGAGAAGCAGTTGTTTGGGACATGTCAAAATATTGTTTGAAGTGAGATCAATATTCCTTTTCTCTGTACAAGCTTTAATTTGAAAGATAATCACGTTCTTTTGAAAGTGTATACATTTCTTGAAAATCTTTAGTAAGAAACATACATGTATTTCTCTCTAAAGAAAAGCAGTTGTTTGTGACATGGCAAATTACTGTTAAAAATGAGAACAGTTTTCTTTTCTCTCTACAAGCTTTACTTTGAAAGATAATCTCATTGTTTTGAAAGTGTATTCATTTCAAAAATAGCTTTAGTAAGAAACGCACAACTGTTTCTCTGTAAAGAAAAGCCATTTTTTGCGACATGTCAAAGTATTTTTGGAAGAGAGATAAGTGTTCCTTTCTCTGTAGAAGCTTTACTTTGAAAGATAATCACATTTATTTCAAAGTGTATTCATTTCATGAAAAGCTTTAGGAAGAAACACACAACTGTTCCTTGTAAAGAGAAGCCATTGTTTACGACATGTCAAAGTATTGGTAGAAGTGAGATCAGTGTTCCTTTTCTCTGTAGAATCTTTGTTTTGCAATATAAACATGTTCTTTTGAAAGTGTATTCATATCTTGAAAAGCTTTAGTAAGAAACGCACATGTGTTTCTCTGTAAAGAGAAGCAGATGTTTGCGACATGTCAAATTACTGTTAGAAGTGAGATTAGTTTTCCTTTTCTCTGCAGAAGTTTTACTTTGAAAGATAATAACGTTCTTTTGAATGTGTATTTATTTCATGAAATGCTTTTGTAAGAAAAGCACATGTGTTTTTCTGTAAAGAGAAGCAGTTCTTTGGAACATGTTAAAGTATTGGTAGAAGTGAGATCCGCATTCCTTTTCTCTGTACAAGCTTTACTTTGAAAGATATTCACATTCTTTTGAAAGTGTATTCATTTCTTGAAAAGCTTTAGCATGAAACACACATGTGTATCTTGGTAAGGAGAAGCAGTTGTTTATGACATTCAAAGTATTGTTTGAAGTGAAATCAGTATTCCTTTTCTCTGTAGCAGGTTTACTTTGAAAGAAAATCACATTCTTTTGAAAGGGTGTTCATTTCATAAATAGCTTTAGTAAGAAACGCACATGTGTTTCTCTAAAGAGAGGCCATTTTTTGCGACATGTCAAAGTATTGTTAGAAGAGAGATCAGTGTTCCTTTCTGTGTAGAAGCTTTACTTTGAAAGATAATCACATTCCTTTGAAAGTGTATTCATTTCAGGATTAGCTTTAGTAAGAAACACACGTGTTACTTGGTAAAGAGATTCAATTGTTTCCTAAATGTCAAAGTCTTGTTAGAAGTGAGATCAGTGTTCCATCCTCTGTAGAAGCTTTGCTTTGAATGATAATCACGTTCTTTTGAATGTGTATTCATTTCTTAAAAAGTTTTAGTATGAAACACACATGAGTTTCTCTGTAAAGAAGCAGATGTTTGCAACTGTCAAATATCTATTAGAAGTGAGATCAGTTTTCCTTTTCTCTGTCAAAGCTTTATTTTGAAAGATAATCACGTTTTTTGAAAGTGTATTAGTTTCATATATAACTTTAGTAAGAAACGCACAGTTGTTTCTCTGTAAAGAAAGGCCGTATTATGCATCATGTCAAAGTATTTTTAGAAGAGAGATCAGTGTTCCTTTCTCTGTAAAAGCTTTACTTTGAAAGATAATCACATTCTTTTCAAAGTGTATTCATTTCATGAAAAGCATTAGGAAGAAACGCATATGTGTTTCTCTGTAAAGAGAAGCAGTTTTTTCCGACATGTCAAGTATTTTTAGAAGTGAGATCAGTGTTCCTTTTCTCTGTAGAAGCTTTGCTTTGAAGTATAATCATATTCTTTTGAAAGTGTATTCATTTCATGATAAGCTTTAGTAAGAAACGTACATGTGTTTCTCTGTAAAGAAAAGCACTTCTTTTCGACGTGTCAAATTACTGTTAGAAGTGAGATCAGTGTTCATTTTCTCTGTGGAAGCTTTATTTTGAAATATAGTCACGTTCTTTTGAAAGTGTATTCATTTCTAGAAATGCTTTAGTAATAATGCTCATGTGTGTCTTGGTAAAGAGAAGCAGTTGTTTCTGACATGTCAAAGTCTTGTTAGAAGTGTGATCAGTATTCATTTCTCTGTAGAAGCTTTACTTTGAAAGATAATCACATTCTTTGAAAGTGTATTCATTTCATTAATAGCTTTAGTAAGAAACGCACAAGTGTTTCTCTGTAAAGAGAAGCCGTTGTTTGCGACATGTCAAAGTATTGTTAGAAGGGAGATCAGTGTTCCATTCTCTGTAGAAGCTTTGCTTTGCAATACAATTGGTTCTTTAAAAAGTGTATTCATTTCTTTAAAAACTTTAGTAAGAAACGCACATGTGTTTCTTGGTAATGAGAAGCAGTTGTTTGCGACATGTCAACGTCCTATTAGACCTGAGATCAGTGTTGCTTTTCTCTGTAGAAGCTTTAATTTGAAAGATAACCACATTCTTTGAAAGTGTATTTATTTCATAAATAGCTTTAGTAAGAAACGCACATGTGTTTCTCTGTAAAGAGAGGCCATTTTTTGCGACATGTCAAAGTATTGTTATTAGTGAGATCAGTGTTCCTTTTCTCTGTACAAGCTTTACATTGAAAGATAATCACGCTATTTTGAAACTGTATTCTTTCCTGAAAAGCTTTAGTTAAAACGCACTTGTGTTACTTGGTAAGGAGAAGCAGTTGTTTGCGACATGTCAAAGTGTTGTTTGAAGTGAGGTCAATATTCCTTTTCTAGGTACAAGATTTACTTTGAAAGATAATCACATTCTTTTGAAAGTGTTTTCATTTCCTGAAAAGCTTTAGTAACTAACACACATGTGTTTCTTGATAAAGAGAAGCAGTTTTTTGCGACATGTCAACGTCTTGTTAGAAGTGATATCAGTGTTCCTTTTCTTTGTACAAGCTTTACTTTGAAGGATAATCACATTCTTTTGAAAGTGTATACATTTCTTGAACAGCTTTAGTTAGAAACACATGTGTTTCTTGGTAAAGAGAAGCAGTTGTTTGCGACATGTCAAAGTATTGTTAGAAGTGAGATCAGTTTACCTTTCTCTGTACAACTTTACTTTGAAAGATAATCATATTCTTCTGAAAGTGTATTCATTTCATTAATAGCTTTAGTAAGAAACGCACAAGTGTTTCTCTGTAAAGAGAAGCAGTTGTTTGCGACATGTCAAAGTATTGTTAGAAGTGAGATCAGTGTTCCATTCTCTGTAGAAACTCTGCTTTGAAATATGATCATGTTCTTTTAAAAGTGTATTCATTTCTTTAAAACTTTAGTAAGCAAAGCACATGTGTTACTTGGTTAGGAGAAGCAGTTGTTTGGGACATGTCAAAATATTGTTTGAAGTGAGATCAATATTCCTTTTCTCTGTACAAGCTTTAATTTGAAAGATAATCACGTTCTTTTGAAAGTGTATACATTTCTTGAAAATCTTTAGTAAGAAACATACATGTATTTCTCTCTAAAGAAAAGCAGTTGTTTGTGACATGGCAAATTACTGTTAAAAATGAGAACAGTTTTCTTTTCTCTCTACAAGCTTTACTTTGAAAGATAATCTCATTGTTTTGAAAGTGTATTCATTTCAAAAATAGCTTTAGTAAGAAACGCACAACTGTTTCTCTGTAAAGAAAAGCCATTTTTTGCGACATGTCAAAGTATTTTTGGAAGAGAGATAAGTGTTCCTTTCTCTGTAGAAGCTTTACTTTGAAAGATAATCACATTTATTTCAAAGTGTATTCATTTCATGAAAAGCTTTAGGAAGAAACACACAACTGTTCCTTGTAAAGAGAAGCCATTGTTTACGACATGTCAAAGTATTGGTAGAAGTGAGATCAGTGTTCCTTTTCTCTGTAGAATCTTTGTTTTGAAATATAAACATGTTCTTTTGAAAGTGTATTCATATCTTGAAAAGCTTTAGTAAGAAACGCACATGTGTTTCTCTGTAAAGAGAAGCAGATGTTTGCGACATGTCAAATTACTGTTAGAAGTGAGATTAGTTTTCCTTTTCTCTGCAGAAGTTTTACTTTGAAAGATAATAACGTTCTTTTGAATGTGTATTTATTTCATGAAATGCTTTTGTAAGAAAAGCACATGTGTTTTTCTGTAAAGAGAAGCAGTTCTTTGGAACATGTTAAAGTATTGGTAGAAGTGAGATCCGCATTCCTTTTCTCTGTACAAGCTTTACTTTGAAAGATATTCACATTCTTTTGAAAGTGTATTCATTTCTTGAAAAGCTTTAGCATGAAACACACATGTGTATCTTGGTAAGGAGAAGCAGTTGTTTACGACATTCAAAGTATTGTTTGAAGTGAAATCAGTATTCCTTTTCTCTGTAGCAGGTTTACTTTGAAAGAAAATCACATTCTTTTGAAAGGGTGTTCATTTCATAAATAGCTTTAGTAAGAAACGCACATGTGTTTCTCTAAAGAGAGGCCATTTTTTGCGACATGTCAAAGTATTGTTAGAAGAGAGATCAGTGTTCCTTTCTGTGTAGAAGCTTTACTTTGAAAGATAATCACATTCCTTTGAAAGTGTATTCATTTCAGGATTAGCTTTAGTAAGAAACACACGTGTTACTTGGTAAAGAGATTCAATTGTTTCCTAAATGTCAAAGTCTTGTTAGAAGTGAGATCAGTGTTCCATCCTCTGTAGAAGCTTTGCTTTGAATGATAATCACGTTCTTTTGAATGTGTATTCATTTCTTAAAAAGTTTTAGTATGAAACACACATGAGTTTCTCTGTAAAGAAGCAGATGTTTGCAACTGTCAAATATCTATTAGAAGTGAGATCAGTTTTCCTTTTCTCTGTCAAAGCTTTATTTTGAAAGATAATCACGTTTTTTGAAAGTGTATTAGTTTCATATATAACTTTAGTAAGAAACGCACAGTTGTTTCTCTGTAAAGAAAGGCCGTATTATGCATCATGTCAAAGTATTTTTAGAAGAGAGATCAGTGTTCCTTTCTCTGTAAAAGCTTTACTTTGAAAGATAATCACATTCTTTTCAAAGTGTATTCATTTCATGAAAAGCATTAGGAAGAAACGCATATGTGTTTCTCTGTAAAGAGAAGCAGTTTTTTCCGACATGTCAAGTATTTTTAGAAGTGAGATCAGTGTTCCTTTTCTCTGTAGAAGCTTTGCTTTGAAGTATAATCATATTCTTTTGAAAGTGTATTCATTTCATGATAAGCTTTAGTAAGAAACGTACATGTGTTTCTCTGTAAAGAAAAGCACTTCTTTTCGACGTGTCAAATTACTGTTAGAAGTGAGATCAGTGTTCATTTTCTCTGTGGAAGCTTTATTTTGAAATATAGTCACGTTCTTTTGAAAGTGTATTCATTTCTAGAAATGCTTTAGTAATAATGCTCATGTGTGTCTTGGTAAAGAGAAGCAGTTGTTTCTGACATGTCAAAGTCTTGTTAGAAGTGTGATCAGTATTCATTTCTCTGTAGAAGCTTTACTTTGAAAGATAATCACATTCTTTGAAAGTGTATTCATTTCATTAATAGCTTTAGTAAGAAACGCACAAGTGTTTCTCTGTAAAGAGAAGCCGTTGTTTGCGACATGTCAAAGTATTGTTAGAAGGGAGATCAGTGTTCCATTCTCTGTAGAAGCTTTGCTTTGCAATACAATTGGTTCTTTAAAAAGTGTATTCATTTCTTTAAAAACTTTAGTAAGAAACGCACATGTGTTTCTTGGTAATGAGAAGCAGTTGTTTGCGACATGTCAACGTCCTATTAGACCTGAGATCAGTGTTGCTTTTCTCTGTAGAAGCTTTAATTTGAAAGATAACCACATTCTTTGAAAGTGTATTTATTTCATAAATAGCTTTAGTAAGAAACGCACATGTGTTTCTCTGTAAAGAGAGGCCATTTTTTGCGACATGTCAAAGTATTGTTATTAGTGAGATCAGTGTTCCTTTTCTCTGTACAAGCTTTACATTGAAAGATAATCACGCTATTTTGAAACTGTATTCTTTCCTGAAAAGCTTTAGTTAAAACGCACTTGTGTTACTTGGTAAGGAGAAGCAGTTGTTTGCGACATGTCAAAGTGTTGTTTGAAGTGAGGTCAATATTCCTTTTCTAGGTACAAGATTTACTTTGAAAGATAATCACATTCTTTTGAAAGTGTATTCATTTCCTGAAAAGCTTTAGTAACTAACACACATGTGTTTCTTGATAAAGAGAAGCAGTTTTTTGCGACATGTCAACGTCTTGTTAGAAGTGATATCAGTGTTCCTTTTCTTTGTACAAGCTTTACTTTGAAGGATAATCACATTCTTTTGAAAGTGTATACATTTCTTGAACAGCTTTAGTTAGAAACACATGTGTTTCTTGGTAAAGAGAAGCAGTTGTTTGCGACATGTCAAAGTATTGTTAGAAGTGAGATCAGTTTACCTTTCTCTGTACAACTTTACTTTGAAAGATAATCATATTCTTCTGAAAGTGTATTCATTTCATTAATAGCTTTAGTAAGAAACGCACAAGTGTTTCTCTGTAAAGAGAAGCAGTTGTTTGCGACATGTCAAAGTATTGTTAGAAGTGAGATCAGTGTTCCATTCTCTGTAGAAACTCTGCTTTGAAATATGATCATGTTCTTTTAAAAGTGTATTCATTTCTTTAAAACTTTAGTAAGCAAAGCACATGTGTTACTTGGTTAGGAGAAGCAGTTGTTTGGGACATGTCAAAATATTGTTTGAAGTGAGATCAATATTCCTTTTCTCTGTACAAGCTTTAATTTGAAAGATAATCACGTTCTTTTGAAAGTGTATACATTTCTTGAAAATCTTTAGTAAGAAACATACATGTATTTCTCTCTAAAGAAAAGCAGTTGTTTGTGACATGGCAAATTACTGTTAAAAATGAGAACAGTTTTCTTTTCTCTCTACAAGCTTTACTTTGAAAGATAATCTCATTGTTTTGAAAGTGTATTCATTTCAAAAATAGCTTTAGTAAGAAACGCACAACTGTTTCTCTGTAAAGAAAAGCCATTTTTTGCGACATGTCAAAGTATTTTTGGAAGAGAGATAAGTGTTCCTTTCTCTGTAGAAGCTTTACTTTGAAAGATAATCACATTTATTTCAAAGTGTATTCATTTCATGAAAAGCTTTAGGAAGAAACACACATGTGTTTCCCTGTAAAGAGAAGCAGTTGTTTGCGACGTGTCAAATTATTGTTAGAAGTGATATCAATGTTCCTTTTCTCCGTAGAAGCTTTACTTTGAAAGAAAGTCACATTCTTTGGAAAGTGTATTCATTTTATAAATAGCTTTAGTAAGAAACACACGTCTTTCTGTGTAAAGAAAAGTTGTTTGCGACATGTCAAATTACTGTTAGAAGTGAGATCAGTGTTCCTTTTCTCTGTAGAAGCTATGCTTTGAAATATAATCACGTTCTTTTGAAAGTGTATTCATTCATTTCTTGAAAAGCTTTACTAAGAAACCCACGTGTATCTTGTTAAAGAGAAGCAATTGTTTGCGACATGTCAAAGTATTGTTTGAAGTGAGATCAGTATTCCTTTTCTCTGTAGAAGCTTTATTTGAAAGATAATCACATTCTTTTGAAAGTGTATTCATTTCTTGAAATGCTTTAGTAAGAAACGCACATGTCTTTTTCTGTAAAGCAAAGCAGTTCTTTGTGACATGTCAAAGGCTTGTTAGAAGTGAGATCCGTGTTCCTTTTCTCTGTAGAATCTTTGCTTTTAAATATAATCACGTTCTTTTTAAAGTGTATTCATTTTAGGAAAAGCTTTATTAAGAAATGCACATGTGCTTCTCCTTATAGAGAAGCAGATTTTTCCGACATATCTATTACTGTTTGAAGTGAGATCAGTTTTCCTTTTCTCTGTAGAAGCTTTACTTTGGAAGATAATCACATTGTTTTGAAAGAGTTCATTTCAAAAATAGCTTTAGTAAGAAACGCAAAAGTGTTTCTTTGTAAAGAAAAGCAGTTGTTTGCAACATGGCAAATTACTGTTAGAAGTGAGATCAGTGTTACTTTTCTCTGTAGAAGCTTTGCTTTGAAATATAATCATGTTCTTTTGAAAGTGTATTCATCTCTTGAAAAGCTTTATTAAGAAACACATGTGTTTCTTGGTAAAGAGAAGCAGTTTTTGCTACATGTCAAAGTCTTTTGAGAAGTGAGATCAGTGTTCCTTTTCTCTATAGAAGCTTTACTTTGGAAGATAATCACGTTTTTTTGAAAGTGCATTTATTTCATGAAATACTTTTGTAAGAAACACACATGTGTTTCTCTGTAAGGAGAAGCAGTTGTTTTCGACATGTCAAAGTATTGTTAGAAGTGAGATCAGTAGTCATTTTCTGTGTGCAAGCTTTAATTTGAAATATAATCACGTTCTTTTGAAAGTGTATTTATTTCTTTAAATGCTTTAGTAATAACACACATGTGTTTCTTGGTAAGGAAAGGCAGTTGTTTCTGACATGTCAAAGCCTTGTTAGAAGTGAGATCAGTGTTCATTTCTCTTTAGAAACTTTACTTTGAAAGATAATCACATTCTTTGAAAGTGTATTCATTTCATAAATAACTTAAGTAAGAAACGCACAACTGTTCCTTGTAAAGAGAAGCCATTGTTTACGACATGTCAAAGTATTGGTAGAAGTGAGATCAGTGTTCCTTTTCTCTGTAGAATCTTTGTTTTGAAATATAAACATGTTCTTTTGAAAGTGTATTCATATCTTGAAAAGCTTTAGTAAGAAACGCACATGTGTTTCTCTGTAAAGAGAAGCAGATGTTTGCGACATGTCAAATTACTGTTAGAAGTGAGATTAGTTTTCCTTTTCTCTGCAGAAGTTTTACTTTGAAAGATAATAACGTTCTTTTGAATGTGTATTTATTTCATGAAATGCTTTTGTAAGAAAAGCACATGTGTTTTTCTGTAAAGAGAAGCAGTTCTTTGGAACATGTTAAAGTATTGGTAGAAGTGAGATCCGCATTCCTTTTCTCTGTACAAGCTTTACTTTGAAAGATATTCACATTCTTTTGAAAGTGTATTCATTTCTTGAAAAGCTTTAGCATGAAACACACATGTGTATCTTGGTAAGGAGAAGCAGTTGTTTACGACATTCAAAGTATTGTTTGAAGTGAAATCAGTATTCCTTTTCTCTGTAGCAGGTTTACTTTGAAAGAAAATCACATTCTTTTGAAAGGGTGTTCATTTCATAAATAGCTTTAGTAAGAAACGCACATGTGTTTCTCTAAAGAGAGGCCATTTTTTGCGACATGTCAAAGTATTGTTAGAAGAGAGATCAGTGTTCCTTTCTCTGTAAAAGCTTTACTTTGAAAGATAATCACATTCTTTTCAAAGTGTATTCATTTCATGAAAAGCATTAGGAAGAAACGCATATGTGTTTCTCTGTAAAGAGAAGCAGTTTTTTCCGACATGTCAAGTATTTTTAGAAGTGAGATCAGTGTTCCTTTTCTCTGTAGAAGCTTTGCTTTGAAGTATAATCATATTCTTTTGAAAGTGTATTCATTTCATGATAAGCTTTAGTAAGAAACGTACATGTGTTTCTCTGTAAAGAAAAGCACTTCTTTTCGACGTGTCAAATTACTGTTAGAAGTGAGATCAGTGTTCATTTTCTCTGTGGAAGCTTTATTTTGAAATATAGTCACGTTCTTTTGAAAGTGTATTCATTTCTAGAAATGCTTTAGTAATAATGCTCATGTGTGTCTTGGTAAAGAGAAGCAGTTGTTTCTGACATGTCAAAGTCTTGTTAGAAGTGTGATCAGTATTCATTTCTCTGTAGAAGCTTTACTTTGAAAGATAATCACATTCTTTGAAAGTGTATTCATTTCATTAATAGCTTTAGTAAGAAACGCACAAGTGTTTCTCTGTAAAGAGAAGCCATTGTTTGCGACATGTCAAAGTATTGTTAGAAGGGAGATCAGTGTTCCATTCTCTGTAGAAGCTTTGCTTTGAAATACAATTGGTTCTTTAAAAAGTGTATTCATTTCTTTAAAAACTTTAGTAAGAAACGCACATGTGTTTCTTGGTAATGAGAAGCAGTTGTTTGCGACATGTCAACGTCCTATTAGACCTGAGATCAGTGTTGCTTTTCTCTGTAGAAGCTTTAATTTGAAAGATAACCACATTCTTTGAAAGTGTATTTATTTCATAAATAGCTTTAGTAAGAAACGCACATGTGTTTCTCTGTAAAGAGAGGCCATTTTTTGCGACATGTCAAAGTATTGTTATTAGTGAGATCAGTGTTCCTTTTCTCTGTACAAGCTTTACATTGAAAGATAATCACGCTATTTTGAAACTGTATTCTTTCCTGAAAAGCTTTAGTTAAAACGCACTTGTGTTACTTGGTAAGGAGAAGCAGTTGTTTGCGACATGTCAAAGTGTTGTTTGAAGTGAGGTCAATATTCCTTTTCTAGGTACAAGATTTACTTTGAAAGATAATCACATTCTTTTGAAAGTGTATTCATTTCCTGAAAAGCTTTAGTAACTAACACACATGTGTTTCTTGATAAAGAGAAGCAGTTTTTTGCGACATGTCAACGTCTTGTTAGAAGTGATATCAGTGTTCCTTTTCTTTGTACAAGCTTTACTTTGAAGGATAATCACATTCTTTTGAAAGTGTATACATTTCTTGAACTGCTTTAGTTAGAAACACATGTGTTTCTTGGTAAAGAGAAGCAGTTGTTTGCGACATGTCAAAGTATTGTTAGAAGTGAGATCAGTTTACCTTTCTCTGTACAACTTTACTTTGAAAGATAATCATATTCTTCTGAAAGTGTATTCATTTCATTAATAGCTTTAGTAAGAAACGCACAAGTGTTTCTCTGTAAAGAGAAGCAGTTGTTTGCGACATGTCAAAGTATTGTTAGAAGTGAGATCAGTGTTCCATTCTCTGTAGAAACTCTGCTTTGAAATATAATCATGTTCTTTTAAAAGTGTATTCATTTCTTTAAAACTTTAGTAAGCAAAGCACATGTGTTACTTGGTTAGGAGAAGCAGTTGTTTGGGACATGTCAAAATATTGTTTGAAGTGAGATCAATATTCCTTTTCTCTGTACAAGCTTTAATTTGAAAGATAATCACGTTCTTTTGAAAGTGTATACATTTCTTGAAAATCTTTAGTAAGAAACATACATGTATTTCTCTCTAAAGAAAAGCAGTTGTTTGTGACATGGCAAATTACTGTTAAAAATGAGAACAGTTTTCTTTTCTCTCTACAAGCTTTACTTTGAAAGATAATCTCATTGTTTTGAAAGTGTATTCATTTCAAAAATAGCTTTAGTAAGAAACGCACAACTGTTTCTCTGTAAAGAAAAGCCATTTTTTGCGACATGTCAAAGTATTTTTGGAAGAGAGATAAGTGTTCCTTTCTCTGTAGAAGCTTTACTTTGAAAGATAATCACATTTATTTCAAAGTGTATTCATTTCATGAAAAGCTTTAGGAAGAAACACACATGTGTTTCCCTGTAAAGAGAAGCAGTTGTTTGCGACGTGTCAAATTATTGTTAGAAGTGATATCAATGTTCCTTTTCTCCGTAGAAGCTTTACTTTGAAAGAAAGTCACATTCTTTGGAAAGTGTATTCATTTTATAAATAGCTTTAGTAAGAAACACACGTCTTTCTGTGTAAAGAAAAGTTGTTTGCGACATGTCAAATTACTGTTAGAAGTGAGATCAGTGTTCCTTTTCTCTGTAGAAGCTATGCTTTGAAATATAATCACGTTCTTTTGAAAGTGTATTCATTCATTTCTTGAAAAGCTTTACTAAGAAACCCACGTGTATCTTGTTAAAGAGAAGCAATTGTTTGCGACATGTCAAAGTATTGTTTGAAGTGAGATCAGTATTCCTTTTCTCTGTAGAAGCTTTATTTGAAAGATAATCACATTCTTTTGAAAGTGTATTCATTTCTTGAAATGCTTTAGTAAGAAACGCACATGTCTTTTTCTGTAAAGCAAAGCAGTTCTTTGTGACATGTCAAAGGCTTGTTAGAAGTGAGATCCGTGTTCCTTTTCTCTGTAGAATCTTTGCTTTTAAATATAATCACGTTCTTTTTAAAGTGTATTCATTTTAGGAAAAGCTTTATTAAGAAATGCACATGTGCTTCTCCTTATAGAGAAGCAGATTTTTCCGACATATCTATTACTGTTTGAAGTGAGATCAGTTTTCCTTTTCTCTGTAGAAGCTTTACTTTGGAAGATAATCACATTGTTTTGAAAGAGTTCATTTCAAAAATAGCTTTAGTAAGAAACGCAAAAGTGTTTCTTTGTAAAGAAAAGCAGTTGTTTGCAACATGGCAAATTACTGTTAGAAGTGAGATCAGTGTTACTTTTCTCTGTAGAAGCTTTGCTTTGAAATATAATCATGTTCTTTTGAAAGTGTATTCATCTCTTGAAAAGCTTTATTAAGAAACACATGTGTTTCTTGGTAAAGAGAAGCAGTTTTTGCTACATGTCAAAGTCTTTTGAGAAGTGAGATCAGTGTTCCTTTTCTCTATAGAAGCTTTACTTTGGAAGATAATCACGTTTTTTTGAAAGTGCATTTATTTCATGAAATACTTTTGTAAGAAACACACATGTGTTTCTCTGTAAGGAGAAGCAGTTGTTTTCGACATGTCAAAGTATTGTTAGAAGTGAGATCAGTAGTCATTTTCTGTGTGCAAGCTTTAATTTGAAATATAATCACGTTCTTTTGAAAGTGTATTTATTTCTTTAAATGCTTTAGTAATAACACACATGTGTTTCTTGGTAAGGAAAGGCAGTTGTTTCTGACATGTCAAAGCCTTGTTAGAAGTGAGATCAGTGTTCATTTCTCTTTAGAAACTTTACTTTGAAAGATAATCACATTCTTTGAAAGTGTATTCATTTCATAAATAACTTAAGTAAGAAACGCACAACTGTTCCTTGTAAAGAGAAGCCATTGTTTACGACATGTCAAAGTATTGGTAGAAGTGAGATCAGTGTTCCTTTTCTCTGTAGAATCTTTGTTTTGCAATATAAACATGTTCTTTTGAAAGTGTATTCATATCTTGAAAAGCTTTAGTAAGAAACGCACATGTGTTTCTCTGTAAAGAGAAGCAGATGTTTGCGACATGTCAAATTACTGTTAGAAGTGAGATTAGTTTTCCTTTTCTCTGCAGAAGTTTTACTTTGAAAGATAATAACGTTCTTTTGAATGTGTATTTATTTCATGAAATGCTTTTGTAAGAAAAGCACATGTGTTTTTCTGTAAAGAGAAGCAGTTCTTTGGAACATGTTAAAGTATTGGTAGAAGTGAGATCCGCATTCCTTTTCTCTGTACAAGCTTTACTTTGAAAGATATTCACATTCTTTTGAAAGTGTATTCATTTCTTGAAAAGCTTTAGCATGAAACACACATGTGTATCTTGGTAAGGAGAAGCAGTTGTTTACGACATTCAAAGTATTGTTTGAAGTGAAATCAGTATTCCTTTTCTCTGTAGCAGGTTTACTTTGAAAGAAAATCACATTCTTTTGAAAGGGTGTTCATTTCATAAATAGCTTTAGTAAGAAACGCACATGTGTTTCTCTAAAGAGAGGCCATTTTTTGCGACATGTCAAAGTATTGTTAGAAGAGAGATCAGTGTTCCTTTCTGTGTAGAAGCTTTACTTTGAAAGATAATCACATTCCTTTGAAAGTGTATTCATTTCAGGATTAGCTTTAGTAAGAAACACACGTGTTACTTGGTAAAGAGATTCAATTGTTTCCTAAATGTCAAAGTCTTGTTAGAAGTGAGATCAGTGTTCCATCCTCTGTAGAAGCTTTGCTTTGAATGATAATCACGTTCTTTTGAATGTGTATTCATTTCTTAAAAAGTTTTAGTATGAAACACACATGAGTTTCTCTGTAAAGAAGCAGATGTTTGCAACTGTCAAATATCTATTAGAAGTGAGATCAGTTTTCCTTTTCTCTGTCAAAGCTTTATTTTGAAAGATAATCACGTTTTTTGAAAGTGTATTAGTTTCATATATAACTTTAGTAAGAAACGCACAGTTGTTTCTCTGTAAAGAAAGGCCGTATTATGCATCATGTCAAAGTATTTTTAGAAGAGAGATCAGTGTTCCTTTCTCTGTAAAAGCTTTACTTTGAAAGATAATCACATTCTTTTCAAAGTGTATTCATTTCATGAAAAGCATTAGGAAGAAACGCATATGTGTTTCTCTGTAAAGAGAAGCAGTTTTTTCCGACATGTCAAGTATTTTTAGAAGTGAGATCAGTGTTCCTTTTCTCTGTAGAAGCTTTGCTTTGAAGTATAATCATATTCTTTTGAAAGTGTATTCATTTCATGATAAGCTTTAGTAAGAAACGTACATGTGTTTCTCTGTAAAGAAAAGCACTTCTTTTCGACGTGTCAAATTACTGTTAGAAGTGAGATCAGTGTTCATTTTCTCTGTGGAAGCTTTATTTTGAAATATAGTCACGTTCTTTTGAAAGTGTATTCATTTCTAGAAATGCTTTAGTAATAATGCTCATGTGTGTCTTGGTAAAGAGAAGCAGTTGTTTCTGACATGTCAAAGTCTTGTTAGAAGTGTGATCAGTATTCATTTCTCTGTAGAAGCTTTACTTTGAAAGATAATCACATTCTTTGAAAGTGTATTCATTTCATTAATAGCTTTAGTAAGAAACGCACAAGTGTTTCTCTGTAAAGAGAAGCCATTGTTTGCGACATGTCAAAGTATTGTTAGAAGGGAGATCAGTGTTCCATTCTCTGTAGAAGCTTTGCTTTGCAATACAATTGGTTCTTTAAAAAGTGTATTCATTTCTTTAAAAACTTTAGTAAGAAACGCACATGTGTTTCTTGGTAATGAGAAGCAGTTGTTTGCGACATGTCAACGTCCTATTAGACCTGAGATCAGTGTTGCTTTTCTCTGTAGAAGCTTTAATTTGAAAGATAACCACATTCTTTGAAAGTGTATTTATTTCATAAATAGCTTTAGTAAGAAACGCACATGTGTTTCTCTGTAAAGAGAGGCCATTTTTTGCGACATGTCAAAGTATTGTTATTAGTGAGATCAGTGTTCCTTTTCTCTGTACAAGCTTTACATTGAAAGATAATCACGCTATTTTGAAACTGTATTCTTTCCTGAAAAGCTTTAGTTAAAACGCACTTGTGTTACTTGGTAAGGAGAAGCAGTTGTTTGCGACATGTCAAAGTGTTGTTTGAAGTGAGGTCAATATTCCTTTTCTAGGTACAAGATTTACTTTGAAAGATAATCACATTCTTTTGAAAGTGTATTCATTTCCTGAAAAGCTTTAGTAACTAACACACATGTGTTTCTTGATAAAGAGAAGCAGTTTTTTGCGACATGTCAACGTCTTGTTAGAAGTGATATCAGTGTTCCTTTTCTTTGTACAAGCTTTACTTTGAAGGATAATCACATTCTTTTGAAAGTGTATACATTTCTTGAACAGCTTTAGTTAGAAACACATGTGTTTCTTGGTAAAGAGAAGCAGTTGTTTGCGACATGTCAAAGTATTGTTAGAAGTGAGATCAGTTTACCTTTCTCTGTACAACTTTACTTTGAAAGATAATCATATTCTTCTGAAAGTGTATTCATTTCATTAATAGCTTTAGTAAGAAACGCACAAGTGTTTCTCTGTAAAGAGAAGCAGTTGTTTGCGACATGTCAAAGTATTGTTAGAAGTGAGATCAGTGTTCCATTCTCTGTAGAAACTCTGCTTTGAAATATGATCATGTTCTTTTAAAAGTGTATTCATTTCTTTAAAACTTTAGTAAGCAAAGCACATGTGTTACTTGGTTAGGAGAAGCAGTTGTTTGGGACATGTCAAAATATTGTTTGAAGTGAGATCAATATTCCTTTTCTCTGTACAAGCTTTAATTTGAAAGATAATCACGTTCTTTTGAAAGTGTATACATTTCTTGAAAATCTTTAGTAAGAAACATACATGTATTTCTCTCTAAAGAAAAGCAGTTGTTTGTGACATGGCAAATTACTGTTAAAAATGAGAACAGTTTTCTTTTCTCTCTACAAGCTTTACTTTGAAAGATAATCTCATTGTTTTGAAAGTGTATTCATTTCAAAAATAGCTTTAGTAAGAAACGCACAACTGTTTCTCTGTAAAGAAAAGCCATTTTTTGCGACATGTCAAAGTATTTTTGGAAGAGAGATAAGTGTTCCTTTCTCTGTAGAAGCTTTACTTTGAAAGATAATCACATTTATTTCAAAGTGTATTCATTTCATGAAAAGCTTTAGGAAGAAACACACATGTGTTTCCCTGTAAAGAGAAGCAGTTGTTTGCGACGTGTCAAATTATTGTTAGAAGTGATATCAATGTTCCTTTTCTCCGTAGAAGCTTTACTTTGAAAGAAAGTCACATTCTTTGGAAAGTGTATTCATTTTATAAATAGCTTTAGTAAGAAACACACGTCTTTCTGTGTAAAGAAAAGTTGTTTGCGACATGTCAAATTACTGTTAGAAGTGAGATCAGTGTTCCTTTTCTCTGTAGAAGCTATGCTTTGAAATATAATCACGTTCTTTTGAAAGTGTATTCATTCATTTCTTGAAAAGCTTTACTAAGAAACCCACGTGTATCTTGTTAAAGAGAAGCAATTGTTTGCGACATGTCAAAGTATTGTTTGAAGTGAGATCAGTATTCCTTTTCTCTGTAGAAGCTTTATTTGAAAGATAATCACATTCTTTTGAAAGTGTATTCATTTCTTGAAATGCTTTAGTAAGAAACGCACATGTCTTTTTCTGTAAAGCAAAGCAGTTCTTTGTGACATGTCAAAGGCTTGTTAGAAGTGAGATCCGTGTTCCTTTTCTCTGTAGAATCTTTGCTTTTAAATATAATCACGTTCTTTTTAAAGTGTATTCATTTTAGGAAAAGCTTTATTAAGAAATGCACATGTGCTTCTCCTTATAGAGAAGCAGATTTTTCCGACATATCTATTACTGTTTGAAGTGAGATCAGTTTTCCTTTTCTCTGTAGAAGCTTTACTTTGGAAGATAATCACATTGTTTTGAAAGAGTTCATTTCAAAAATAGCTTTAGTAAGAAACGCAAAAGTGTTTCTTTGTAAAGAAAAGCAGTTGTTTGCAACATGGCAAATTACTGTTAGAAGTGAGATCAGTGTTACTTTTCTCTGTAGAAGCTTTGCTTTGAAATATAATCATGTTCTTTTGAAAGTGTATTCATCTCTTGAAAAGCTTTATTAAGAAACACATGTGTTTCTTGGTAAAGAGAAGCAGTTTTTGCTACATGTCAAAGTCTTTTGAGAAGTGAGATCAGTGTTCCTTTTCTCTATAGAAGCTTTACTTTGGAAGATAATCACGTTTTTTTGAAAGTGCATTTATTTCATGAAATACTTTTGTAAGAAACACACATGTGTTTCTCTGTAAGGAGAAGCAGTTGTTTTCGACATGTCAAAGTATTGTTAGAAGTGAGATCAGTAGTCATTTTCTGTGTGCAAGCTTTAATTTGAAATATAATCACGTTCTTTTGAAAGTGTATTTATTTCTTTAAATGCTTTAGTAATAACACACATGTGTTTCTTGGTAAGGAAAGGCAGTTGTTTCTGACATGTCAAAGCCTTGTTAGAAGTGAGATCAGTGTTCATTTCTCTTTAGAAACTTTACTTTGAAAGATAATCACATTCTTTGAAAGTGTATTCATTTCATAAATAACTTAAGTAAGAAACGCACAACTGTTCCTTGTAAAGAGAAGCCATTGTTTACGACATGTCAAAGTATTGGTAGAAGTGAGATCAGTGTTCCTTTTCTCTGTAGAATCTTTGTTTTGCAATATAAACATGTTCTTTTGAAAGTGTATTCATATCTTGAAAAGCTTTAGTAAGAAACGCACATGTGTTTCTCTGTAAAGAGAAGCAGATGTTTGCGACATGTCAAATTACTGTTAGAAGTGAGATTAGTTTTCCTTTTCTCTGCAGAAGTTTTACTTTGAAAGATAATAACGTTCTTTTGAATGTGTATTTATTTCATGAAATGCTTTTGTAAGAAAAGCACATGTGTTTTTCTGTAAAGAGAAGCAGTTCTTTGGAACATGTTAAAGTATTGGTAGAAGTGAGATCCGCATTCCTTTTCTCTGTACAAGCTTTACTTTGAAAGATATTCACATTCTTTTGAAAGTGTATTCATTTCTTGAAAAGCTTTAGCATGAAACACACATGTGTATCTTGGTAAGGAGAAGCAGTTGTTTACGACATTCAAAGTATTGTTTGAAGTGAAATCAGTATTCCTTTTCTCTGTAGCAGGTTTACTTTGAAAGAAAATCACATTCTTTTGAAAGGGTGTTCATTTCATAAATAGCTTTAGTAAGAAACGCACATGTGTTTCTCTAAAGAGAGGCCATTTTTTGCGACATGTCAAAGTATTGTTAGAAGAGAGATCAGTGTTCCTTTCTGTGTAGAAGCTTTACTTTGAAAGATAATCACATTCCTTTGAAAGTGTATTCATTTCAGGATTAGCTTTAGTAAGAAACACACGTGTTACTTGGTAAAGAGATTCAATTGTTTCCTAAATGTCAAAGTCTTGTTAGAAGTGAGATCAGTGTTCCATCCTCTGTAGAAGCTTTGCTTTGAATGATAATCACGTTCTTTTGAATGTGTATTCATTTCTTAAAAAGTTTTAGTATGAAACACACATGAGTTTCTCTGTAAAGAAGCAGATGTTTGCAACTGTCAAATATCTATTAGAAGTGAGATCAGTTTTCCTTTTCTCTGTCAAAGCTTTATTTTGAAAGATAATCACGTTTTTTGAAAGTGTATTAGTTTCATATATAACTTTAGTAAGAAACGCACAGTTGTTTCTCTGTAAAGAAAGGCCGTATTATGCATCATGTCAAAGTATTTTTAGAAGAGAGATCAGTGTTCCTTTCTCTGTAAAAGCTTTACTTTGAAAGATAATCACATTCTTTTCAAAGTGTATTCATTTCATGAAAAGCATTAGGAAGAAACGCATATGTGTTTCTCTGTAAAGAGAAGCAGTTTTTTCCGACATGTCAAGTATTTTTAGAAGTGAGATCAGTGTTCCTTTTCTCTGTAGAAGCTTTGCTTTGAAGTATAATCATATTCTTTTGAAAGTGTATTCATTTCATGATAAGCTTTAGTAAGAAACGTACATGTGTTTCTCTGTAAAGAAAAGCACTTCTTTTCGACGTGTCAAATTACTGTTAGAAGTGAGATCAGTGTTCATTTTCTCTGTGGAAGCTTTATTTTGAAATATAGTCACGTTCTTTTGAAAGTGTATTCATTTCTAGAAATGCTTTAGTAATAATGCTCATGTGTGTCTTGGTAAAGAGAAGCAGTTGTTTCTGACATGTCAAAGTCTTGTTAGAAGTGTGATCAGTATTCATTTCTCTGTAGAAGCTTTACTTTGAAAGATAATCACATTCTTTGAAAGTGTATTCATTTCATTAATAGCTTTAGTAAGAAACGCACAAGTGTTTCTCTGTAAAGAGAAGCCGTTGTTTGCGACATGTCAAAGTATTGTTAGAAGGGAGATCAGTGTTCCATTCTCTGTAGAAGCTTTGCTTTGCAATACAATTGGTTCTTTAAAAAGTGTATTCATTTCTTTAAAAACTTTAGTAAGAAACGCACATGTGTTTCTTGGTAATGAGAAGCAGTTGTTTGCGACATGTCAACGTCCTATTAGACCTGAGATCAGTGTTGCTTTTCTCTGTAGAAGCTTTAATTTGAAAGATAACCACATTCTTTGAAAGTGTATTTATTTCATAAATAGCTTTAGTAAGAAACGCACATGTGTTTCTCTGTAAAGAGAGGCCATTTTTTGCGACATGTCAAAGTATTGTTATTAGTGAGATCAGTGTTCCTTTTCTCTGTACAAGCTTTACATTGAAAGATAATCACGCTATTTTGAAACTGTATTCTTTCCTGAAAAGCTTTAGTTAAAACGCACTTGTGTTACTTGGTAAGGAGAAGCAGTTGTTTGCGACATGTCAAAGTGTTGTTTGAAGTGAGGTCAATATTCCTTTTCTAGGTACAAGATTTACTTTGAAAGATAATCACATTCTTTTGAAAGTGTATTCATTTCCTGAAAAGCTTTAGTAACTAACACACATGTGTTTCTTGATAAAGAGAAGCAGTTTTTTGCGACATGTCAACGTCTTGTTAGAAGTGATATCAGTGTTCCTTTTCTTTGTACAAGCTTTACTTTGAAGGATAATCACATTCTTTTGAAAGTGTATACATTTCTTGAACAGCTTTAGTTAGAAACACATGTGTTTCTTGGTAAAGAGAAGCAGTTGTTTGCGACATGTCAAAGTATTGTTAGAAGTGAGATCAGTTTACCTTTCTCTGTACAACTTTACTTTGAAAGATAATCATATTCTTCTGAAAGTGTATTCATTTCATTAATAGCTTTAGTAAGAAACGCACAAGTGTTTCTCTGTAAAGAGAAGCAGTTGTTTGCGACATGTCAAAGTATTGTTAGAAGTGAGATCAGTGTTCCATTCTCTGTAGAAACTCTGCTTTGAAATATGATCATGTTCTTTTAAAAGTGTATTCATTTCTTTAAAACTTTAGTAAGCAAAGCACATGTGTTACTTGGTTAGGAGAAGCAGTTGTTTGGGACATGTCAAAATATTGTTTGAAGTGAGATCAATATTCCTTTTCTCTGTACAAGCTTTAATTTGAAAGATAATCACGTTCTTTTGAAAGTGTATACATTTCTTGAAAATCTTTAGTAAGAAACATACATGTATTTCTCTCTAAAGAAAAGCAGTTGTTTGTGACATGGCAAATTACTGTTAAAAATGAGAACAGTTTTCTTTTCTCTCTACAAGCTTTACTTTGAAAGATAATCTCATTGTTTTGAAAGTGTATTCATTTCAAAAATAGCTTTAGTAAGAAACGCACAACTGTTTCTCTGTAAAGAAAAGCCATTTTTTGCGACATGTCAAAGTATTTTTGGAAGAGAGATAAGTGTTCCTTTCTCTGTAGAAGCTTTACTTTGAAAGATAATCACATTTATTTCAAAGTGTATTCATTTCATGAAAAGCTTTAGGAAGAAACACACATGTGTTTCCCTGTAAAGAGAAGCAGTTGTTTGCGACGTGTCAAATTATTGTTAGAAGTGATATCAATGTTCCTTTTCTCCGTAGAAGCTTTACTTTGAAAGAAAGTCACATTCTTTGGAAAGTGTATTCATTTTATAAATAGCTTTAGTAAGAAACACACGTCTTTCTGTGTAAAGAAAAGTTGTTTGCGACATGTCAAATTACTGTTAGAAGTGAGATCAGTGTTCCTTTTCTCTGTAGAAGCTATGCTTTGAAATATAATCACGTTCTTTTGAAAGTGTATTCATTCATTTCTTGAAAAGCTTTACTAAGAAACCCACGTGTATCTTGTTAAAGAGAAGCAATTGTTTGCGACATGTCAAAGTATTGTTTGAAGTGAGATCAGTATTCCTTTTCTCTGTAGAAGCTTTATTTGAAAGATAATCACATTCTTTTGAAAGTGTATTCATTTCTTGAAATGCTTTAGTAAGAAACGCACATGTCTTTTTCTGTAAAGCAAAGCAGTTCTTTGTGACATGTCAAAGGCTTGTTAGAAGTGAGATCCGTGTTCCTTTTCTCTGTAGAATCTTTGCTTTTAAATATAATCACGTTCTTTTTAAAGTGTATTCATTTTAGGAAAAGCTTTATTAAGAAATGCACATGTGCTTCTCCTTATAGAGAAGCAGATTTTTCCGACATATCTATTACTGTTTGAAGTGAGATCAGTTTTCCTTTTCTCTGTAGAAGCTTTACTTTGGAAGATAATCACATTGTTTTGAAAGAGTTCATTTCAAAAATAGCTTTAGTAAGAAACGCAAAAGTGTTTCTTTGTAAAGAAAAGCAGTTGTTTGCAACATGGCAAATTACTGTTAGAAGTGAGATCAGTGTTACTTTTCACTGTAGAAGCTTTGCTTTGAAATATAATCATGTTCTTTTGAAAGTGTATTCATCTCTTGAAAAGCTTTATTAAGAAACACATGTGTTTCTTGGTAAAGAGAAGCAGTTTTTGCTACATGTCAAAGTCTTTTGAGAAGTGAGATCAGTGTTCCTTTTCTCTATAGAAGCTTTACTTTGGAAGATAATCACGTTTTTTTGAAAGTGCATTTATTTCATGAAATACTTTTGTAAGAAACACACATGTGTTTCTCTGTAAGGAGAAGCAGTTGTTTTCGACATGTCAAAGTATTGTTAGAAGTGAGATCAGTAGTCATTTTCTGTGTGCAAGCTTTAATTTGAAATATAATCACGTTCTTTTGAAAGTGTATTTATTTCTTTAAATGCTTTAGTAATAACACACATGTGTTTCTTGGTAAGGAAAGGCAGTTGTTTCTGACATGTCAAAGCCTTGTTAGAAGTGAGATCAGTGTTCATTTCTCTTTAGAAACTTTACTTTGAAAGATAATCACATTCTTTGAAAGTGTATTCATTTCATAAATAACTTAAGTAAGAAACGCACAACTGTTCCTTGTAAAGAGAAGCCATTGTTTACGACATGTCAAAGTATTGGTAGAAGTGAGATCAGTGTTCCTTTTCTCTGTAGAATCTTTGTTTTGCAATATAAACATGTTCTTTTGAAAGTGTATTCATATCTTGAAAAGCTTTAGTAAGAAACGCACATGTGTTTCTCTGTAAAGAGAAGCAGATGTTTGCGACATGTCAAATTACTGTTAGAAGTGAGATTAGTTTTCCTTTTCTCTGCAGAAGTTTTACTTTGAAAGATAATAACGTTCTTTTGAATGTGTATTTATTTCATGAAATGCTTTTGTAAGAAAAGCACATGTGTTTTTCTGTAAAGAGAAGCAGTTCTTTGGAACATGTTAAAGTATTGGTAGAAGTGAGATCCGCATTCCTTTTCTCTGTACAAGCTTTACTTTGAAAGATATTCACATTCTTTTGAAAGTGTATTCATTTCTTGAAAAGCTTTAGCATGAAACACACATGTGTATCTTGGTAAGGAGAAGCAGTTGTTTACGACATTCAAAGTATTGTTTGAAGTGAAATCAGTATTCCTTTTCTCTGTAGCAGGTTTACTTTGAAAGAAAATCACATTCTTTTGAAAGGGTGTTCATTTCATAAATAGCTTTAGTAAGAAACGCACATGTGTTTCTCTAAAGAGAGGCCATTTTTTGCGACATGTCAAAGTATTGTTAGAAGAGAGATCAGTGTTCCTTTCTGTGTAGAAGCTTTACTTTGAAAGATAATCACATTCCTTTGAAAGTGTATTCATTTCAGGATTAGCTTTAGTAAGAAACACACGTGTTACTTGGTAAAGAGATTCAATTGTTTCCTAAATGTCAAAGTCTTGTTAGAAGTGAGATCAGTGTTCCATCCTCTGTAGAAGCTTTGCTTTGAATGATAATCACGTTCTTTTGAATGTGTATTCATTTCTTAAAAAGTTTTAGTATGAAACACACATGAGTTTCTCTGTAAAGAAGCAGATGTTTGCAACTGTCAAATATCTATTAGAAGTGAGATCAGTTTTCCTTTTCTCTGTCAAAGCTTTATTTTGAAAGATAATCACGTTTTTTGAAAGTGTATTAGTTTCATATATAACTTTAGTAAGAAACGCACAGTTGTTTCTCTGTAAAGAAAGGCCGTATTATGCATCATGTCAAAGTATTTTTAGAAGAGAGATCAGTGTTCCTTTCTCTGTAAAAGCTTTACTTTGAAAGATAATCACATTCTTTTCAAAGTGTATTCATTTCATGAAAAGCATTAGGAAGAAACGCATATGTGTTTCTCTGTAAAGAGAAGCAGTTTTTTCCGACATGTCAAGTATTTTTAGAAGTGAGATCAGTGTTCCTTTTCTCTGTAGAAGCTTTGCTTTGAAGTATAATCATATTCTTTTGAAAGTGTATTCATTTCATGATAAGCTTTAGTAAGAAACGTACATGTGTTTCTCTGTAAAGAAAAGCACTTCTTTTCGACGTGTCAAATTACTGTTAGAAGTGAGATCAGTGTTCATTTTCTCTGTGGAAGCTTTATTTTGAAATATAGTCACGTTCTTTTGAAAGTGTATTCATTTCTAGAAATGCTTTAGTAATAATGCTCATGTGTGTCTTGGTAAAGAGAAGCAGTTGTTTCTGACATGTCAAAGTCTTGTTAGAAGTGTGATCAGTATTCATTTCTCTGTAGAAGCTTTACTTTGAAAGATAATCACATTCTTTGAAAGTGTATTCATTTCATTAATAGCTTTAGTAAGAAACGCACAAGTGTTTCTCTGTAAAGAGAAGCCGTTGTTTGCGACATGTCAAAGTATTGTTAGAAGGGAGATCAGTGTTCCATTCTCTGTAGAAGCTTTGCTTTGCAATACAATTGGTTCTTTAAAAAGTGTATTCATTTCTTTAAAAACTTTAGTAAGAAACGCACATGTGTTTCTTGGTAATGAGAAGCAGTTGTTTGCGACATGTCAACGTCCTATTAGACCTGAGATCAGTGTTGCTTTTCTCTGTAGAAGCTTTAATTTGAAAGATAACCACATTCTTTGAAAGTGTATTTATTTCATAAATAGCTTTAGTAAGAAACGCACATGTGTTTCTCTGTAAAGAGAGGCCATTTTTTGCGACATGTCAAAGTATTGTTATTAGTGAGATCAGTGTTCCTTTTCTCTGTACAAGCTTTACATTGAAAGATAATCACGCTATTTTGAAACTGTATTCTTTCCTGAAAAGCTTTAGTTAAAACGCACTTGTGTTACTTGGTAAGGAGAAGCAGTTGTTTGCGACATGTCAAAGTGTTGTTTGAAGTGAGGTCAATATTCCTTTTCTAGGTACAAGATTTACTTTGAAAGATAATCACATTCTTTTGAAAGTGTATTCATTTCCTGAAAAGCTTTAGTAACTAACACACATGTGTTTCTTGATAAAGAGAAGCAGTTTTTTGCGACATGTCAACGTCTTGTTAGAAGTGATATCAGTGTTCCTTTTCTTTGTACAAGCTTTACTTTGAAGGATAATCACATTCTTTTGAAAGTGTATACATTTCTTGAACAGCTTTAGTTAGAAACACATGTGTTTCTTGGTAAAGAGAAGCAGTTGTTTGCGACATGTCAAAGTATTGTTAGAAGTGAGATCAGTTTACCTTTCTCTGTACAACTTTACTTTGAAAGATAATCATATTCTTCTGAAAGTGTATTCATTTCATTAATAGCTTTAGTAAGAAACGCACAAGTGTTTCTCTGTAAAGAGAAGCAGTTGTTTGCGACATGTCAAAGTATTGTTAGAAGTGAGATCAGTGTTCCATTCTCTGTAGAAACTCTGCTTTGAAATATGATCATGTTCTTTTAAAAGTGTATTCATTTCTTTAAAACTTTAGTAAGCAAAGCACATGTGTTACTTGGTTAGGAGAAGCAGTTGTTTGGGACATGTCAAAATATTGTTTGAAGTGAGATCAATATTCCTTTTCTCTGTACAAGCTTTAATTTGAAAGATAATCACGTTCTTTTGAAAGTGTATACATTTCTTGAAAATCTTTAGTAAGAAACATACATGTATTTCTCTCTAAAGAAAAGCAGTTGTTTGTGACATGGCAAATTACTGTTAAAAATGAGAACAGTTTTCTTTTCTCTCTACAAGCTTTACTTTGAAAGATAATCTCATTGTTTTGAAAGTGTATTCATTTCAAAAATAGCTTTAGTAAGAAACGCACAACTGTTTCTCTGTAAAGAAAAGCCATTTTTTGCGACATGTCAAAGTATTTTTGGAAGAGAGATAAGTGTTCCTTTCTCTGTAGAAGCTTTACTTTGAAAGATAATCACATTTATTTCAAAGTGTATTCATTTCATGAAAAGCTTTAGGAAGAAACACACATGTGTTTCCCTGTAAAGAGAAGCAGTTGTTTGCGACGTGTCAAATTATTGTTAGAAGTGATATCAATGTTCCTTTTCTCCGTAGAAGCTTTACTTTGAAAGAAAGTCACATTCTTTGGAAAGTGTATTCATTTTATAAATAGCTTTAGTAAGAAACACACGTCTTTCTGTGTAAAGAAAAGTTGTTTGCGACATGTCAAATTACTGTTAGAAGTGAGATCAGTGTTCCTTTTCTCTGTAGAAGCTATGCTTTGAAATATAATCACGTTCTTTTGAAAGTGTATTCATTCATTTCTTGAAAAGCTTTACTAAGAAACCCACGTGTATCTTGTTAAAGAGAAGCAATTGTTTGCGACATGTCAAAGTATTGTTTGAAGTGAGATCAGTATTCCTTTTCTCTGTAGAAGCTTTATTTGAAAGATAATCACATTCTTTTGAAAGTGTATTCATTTCTTGAAATGCTTTAGTAAGAAACGCACATGTCTTTTTCTGTAAAGCAAAGCAGTTCTTTGTGACATGTCAAAGGCTTGTTAGAAGTGAGATCCGTGTTCCTTTTCTCTGTAGAATCTTTGCTTTTAAATATAATCACGTTCTTTTTAAAGTGTATTCATTTTAGGAAAAGCTTTATTAAGAAATGCACATGTGCTTCTCCTTATAGAGAAGCAGATTTTTCCGACATATCTATTACTGTTTGAAGTGAGATCAGTTTTCCTTTTCTCTGTAGAAGCTTTACTTTGGAAGATAATCACATTGTTTTGAAAGAGTTCATTTCAAAAATAGCTTTAGTAAGAAACGCAAAAGTGTTTCTTTGTAAAGAAAAGCAGTTGTTTGCAACATGGCAAATTACTGTTAGAAGTGAGATCAGTGTTACTTTTCTCTGTAGAAGCTTTGCTTTGAAATATAATCATGTTCTTTTGAAAGTGTATTCATCTCTTGAAAAGCTTTATTAAGAAACACATGTGTTTCTTGGTAAAGAGAAGCAGTTTTTGCTACATGTCAAAGTCTTTTGAGAAGTGAGATCAGTGTTCCTTTTCTCTATAGAAGCTTTACTTTGGAAGATAATCACGTTTTTTTGAAAGTGCATTTATTTCATGAAATACTTTTGTAAGAAACACACATGTGTTTCTCTGTAAGGAGAAGCAGTTGTTTTCGACATGTCAAAGTATTGTTAGAAGTGAGATCAGTAGTCATTTTCTGTGTGCAAGCTTTAATTTGAAATATAATCACGTTCTTTTGAAAGTGTATTTATTTCTTTAAATGCTTTAGTAATAACACACATGTGTTTCTTGGTAAGGAAAGGCAGTTGTTTCTGACATGTCAAAGCCTTGTTAGAAGTGAGATCAGTGTTCATTTCTCTTTAGAAACTTTACTTTGAAAGATAATCACATTCTTTGAAAGTGTATTCATTTCATAAATAACTTAAGTAAGAAACGCACAACTGTTCCTTGTAAAGAGAAGCCATTGTTTACGACATGTCAAAGTATTGGTAGAAGTGAGATCAGTGTTCCTTTTCTCTGTAGAATCTTTGTTTTGAAATATAAACATGTTCTTTTGAAAGTGTATTCATATCTTGAAAAGCTTTAGTAAGAAACGCACATGTGTTTCTCTGTAAAGAGAAGCAGATGTTTGTGACATGTCAAATTACTGTTAGAAGTGAGATTAGTTTTCCTTTTCTCTGCAGAAGTTTTACTTTGAAAGATAATAACGTTCTTTTGAATGTGTATTTATTTCATGAAATGCTTTTGTAAGAAAAGCACATGTGTTTTTCTGTAAAGAGAAGCAGTTCTTTGGAACATGTTAAAGTATTGGTAGAAGTGAGATCCGCATTCCTTTTCTCTGTACAAGCTTTACTTTGAAAGATATTCACATTCTTTTGAAAGTGTATTCATTTCTTGAAAAGCTTTAGCATGAAACACACATGTGTATCTTGGTAAGGAGAAGCAGTTGTTTACGACATTCAAAGTATTGTTTGAAGTGAAATCAGTATTCCTTTTCTCTGTAGCAGGTTTACTTTGAAAGAAAATCACATTCTTTTGAAAGGGTGTTCATTTCATAAATAGCTTTAGTAAGAAACGCACATGTGTTTCTCTAAAGAGAGGCCATTTTTTGCGACATGTCAAAGTATTGTTAGAAGAGAGATCAGTGTTCCTTTCTGTGTAGAAGCTTTACTTTGAAAGATAATCACATTCCTTTGAAAGTGTATTCATTTCAGGATTAGCTTTAGTAAGAAACACACGTGTTACTTGGTAAAGAGATTCAATTGTTTCCTAAATGTCAAAGTCTTGTTAGAAGTGAGATCAGTGTTCCATCCTCTGTAGAAGCTTTGCTTTGAATGATAATCACATTCTTTTGAATGTGTATTCATTTCTTAAAAAGTTTTAGTATGAAACACACATGAGTTTCTCTGTAAAGAAGCAGATGTTTGCAACTGTCAAATATCTATTAGAAGTGAGATCAGTTTTCCTTTTCTCTGTCAAAGCTTTATTTTGAAAGATAATCACGTTTTTTGAAAGTGTATTAGTTTCATATATAACTTTAGTAAGAAACGCACAGTTGTTTCTCTGTAAAGAAAGGCCGTATTATGCATCATGTCAAAGTATTTTTAGAAGAGAGATCAGTGTTCCTTTCTCTGTAAAAGCTTTACTTTGAAAGATAATCACATTCTTTTCAAAGTGTATTCATTTCATGAAAAGCATTAGGAAGAAACGCATATGTGTTTCTCTGTAAAGAGAAGCAGTTTTTTCCGACATGTCAAGTATTTTTAGAAGTGAGATCAGTGTTCCTTTTCTCTGTAGAAGCTTTGCTTTGAAGTATAATCATATTCTTTTGAAAGTGTATTCATTTCATGATAAGCTTTAGTAAGAAACGTACATGTGTTTCTCTGTAAAGAAAAGCACTTCTTTTCGACGTGTCAAATTACTGTTAGAAGTGAGATCAGTGTTCATTTTCTCTGTGGAAGCTTTATTTTGAAATATAGTCACGTTCTTTTGAAAGTGTATTCATTTCTAGAAATGCTTTAGTAATAATGCTCATGTGTGTCTTGGTAAAGAGAAGCAGTTGTTTCTGACATGTCAAAGTCTTGTTAGAAGTGTGATCAGTATTCATTTCTCTGTAGAAGCTTTACTTTGAAAGATAATCACATTCTTTGAAAGTGTATTCATTTCATTAATAGCTTTAGTAAGAAACGCACAAGTGTTTCTCTGTAAAGAGAAGCCATTGTTTGCGACATGTCAAAGTATTGTTAGAAGGGAGATCAGTGTTCCATTCTCTGTAGAAGCTTTGCTTTGAAATACAATTGGTTCTTTAAAAAGTGTATTCATTTCTTTAAAAACTTTAGTAAGAAACGCACATGTGTTTCTTGGTAATGAGAAGCAGTTGTTTGCGACATGTCAACGTCCTATTAGACCTGAGATCAGTGTTGCTTTTCTCTGTAGAAGCTTTAATTTGAAAGATAACCACATTCTTTGAAAGTGTATTTATTTCATAAATAGCTTTAGTAAGAAACGCACATGTGTTTCTCTGTAAAGAGAGGCCATTTTTTGCGACATGTCAAAGTATTGTTATTAGTGAGATCAGTGTTCCTTTTCTCTGTACAAGCTTTACATTGAAAGATAATCACGCTATTTTGAAACTGTATTCTTTCCTGAAAAGCTTTAGTTAAAACGCACTTGTGTTACTTGGTAAGGAGAAGCAGTTGTTTGCGACATGTCAAAGTGTTGTTTGAAGTGAGGTCAATATTCCTTTTCTAGGTACAAGATTTACTTTGAAAGATAATCACATTCTTTTGAAAGTGTATTCATTTCCTGAAAAGCTTTAGTAACTAACACACATGTGTTTCTTGATAAAGAGAAGCAGTTTTTTGCGACATGTCAACGTCTTGTTAGAAGTGATATCAGTGTTCCTTTTCTTTGTACAAGCTTTACTTTGAAGGATAATCACATTCTTTTGAAAGTGTATACATTTCTTGAACTGCTTTAGTTAGAAACACATGTGTTTCTTGGTAAAGAGAAGCAGTTGTTTGCGACATGTCAAAGTATTGTTAGAAGTGAGATCAGTTTACCTTTCTCTGTACAACTTTACTTTGAAAGATAATCATATTCTTCTGAAAGTGTATTCATTTCATTAATAGCTTTAGTAAGAAACGCACAAGTGTTTCTCTGTAAAGAGAAGCAGTTGTTTGCGACATGTCAAAGTATTGTTAGAAGTGAGATCAGTGTTCCATTCTCTGTAGAAACTCTGCTTTGAAATATAATCATGTTCTTTTAAAAGTGTATTCATTTCTTTAAAACTTTAGTAAGCAAAGCACATGTGTTACTTGGTTAGGAGAAGCAGTTGTTTGGGACATGTCAAAATATTGTTTGAAGTGAGATCAATATTCCTTTTCTCTGTACAAGCTTTAATTTGAAAGATAATCACGTTCTTTTGAAAGTGTATACATTTCTTGAAAATCTTTAGTAAGAAACATACATGTATTTCTCTCTAAAGAAAAGCAGTTGTTTGTGACATGGCAAATTACTGTTAAAAATGAGAACAGTTTTCTTTTCTCTCTACAAGCTTTACTTTGAAAGATAATCTCATTGTTTTGAAAGTGTATTCATTTCAAAAATAGCTTTAGTAAGAAACGCACAACTGTTTCTCTGTAAAGAAAAGCCATTTTTTGCGACATGTCAAAGTATTTTTGGAAGAGAGATAAGTGTTCCTTTCTCTGTAGAAGCTTTACTTTGAAAGATAATCACATTTATTTCAAAGTGTATTCATTTCATGAAAAGCTTTAGGAAGAAACACACATGTGTTTCCCTGTAAAGAGAAGCAGTTGT
The DNA here is from genome assembly GCF_950005125.1 of Chionomys nivalis. Lineage (NCBI taxonomy): Eukaryota > Metazoa > Chordata > Mammalia > Rodentia > Cricetidae > Chionomys > Chionomys nivalis. The sequence goes on along the minus strand of NC_080098.1, from coordinate 3,235,308 downwards.
TTGCGACGTGTCAAATTATTGTTAGAAGTGATATCAATGATCCTTTTCTCCGTAGAAGCTTTACTTTGAAAGAAAGTCACATTCTTTGGAAAGTGTATTCATTTTATAAATAGCTTTAGTAAGAAACACACGTCTTTCTGTGTAAAGAAAAGTTGTTTGCGACATGTCAAATTACTGTTAGAAGTGAGATCAGTGTTCCTTTTCTCTGTAGAAGCTATGCTTTGAAATATAATCACGTTCTTTTGAAAGTGTATTCATTCATTTCTTGAAAAGCTTTACTAAGAAACCCACGTGTATCTTGTTAAAGAGAAGCAATTGTTTGCGACATGTCAAAGTATTGTTTGAAGTGAGATCAGTATTCCTTTTCTCTGTAGAAGCTTTATTTGAAAGATAATCACATTCTTTTGAAAGTGTATTCATTTCTTGAAATGCTTTAGTAAGAAACGCACATGTCTTTTTCTGTAAAGCAAAGCAGTTCTTTGTGACATGTCAAAGGCTTGTTAGAAGTGAGATCCGTGTTCCTTTTCTCTGTAGAATCTTTGCTTTTAAATATAATCACGTTCTTTTTAAAGTGTATTCATTTTAGGAAAAGCTTTATTAAGAAATGCACATGTGCTTCTCCTTATAGAGAAGCAGATTTTTCCGACATATCTATTACTGTTTGAAGTGAGATCAGTTTTCCTTTTCTCTGTAGAAGCTTTACTTTGGAAGATAATCACATTGTTTTGAAAGAGTTCATTTCAAAAATAGCTTTAGTAAGAAACGCAAAAGTGTTTCTTTGTAAAGAAAAGCAGTTGTTTGCAACATGGCAAATTACTGTTAGAAGTGAGATCAGTGTTACTTTTCTCTGTAGAAGCTTTGCTTTGAAATATAATCATGTTCTTTTGAAAGTGTATTCATCTCTTGAAAAGCTTTATTAAGAAACACATGTGTTTCTTGGTAAAGAGAAGCAGTTTTTGCTACATGTCAAAGTCTTTTGAGAAGTGAGATCAGTGTTCCTTTTCTCTATAGAAGCTTTACTTTGGAAGATAATCACGTTTTTTTGAAAGTGCATTTATTTCATGAAATACTTTTGTAAGAAACACACATGTGTTTCTCTGTAAGGAGAAGCAGTTGTTTTCGACATGTCAAAGTATTGTTAGAAGTGAGATCAGTAGTCATTTTCTGTGTGCAAGCTTTAATTTGAAATATAATCACGTTCTTTTGAAAGTGTATTTATTTCTTTAAATGCTTTAGTAATAACACACATGTGTTTCTTGGTAAGGAAAGGCAGTTGTTTCTGACATGTCAAAGCCTTGTTAGAAGTGAGATCAGTGTTCATTTCTCTTTAGAAACTTTACTTTGAAAGATAATCACATTCTTTGAAAGTGTATTCATTTCATAAATAACTTAAGTAAGAAACGCACAACTGTTCCTTGTAAAGAGAAGCCATTGTTTACGACATGTCAAAGTATTGGTAGAAGTGAGATCAGTGTTCCTTTTCTCTGTAGAATCTTTGTTTTGCAATATAAACATGTTCTTTTGAAAGTGTATTCATATCTTGAAAAGCTTTAGTAAGAAACGCACATGTGTTTCTCTGTAAAGAGAAGCAGATGTTTGCGACATGTCAAATTACTGTTAGAAGTGAGATTAGTTTTCCTTTTCTCTGCAGAAGTTTTACTTTGAAAGATAATAACGTTCTTTTGAATGTGTATTTATTTCATGAAATGCTTTTGTAAGAAAAGCACATGTGTTTTTCTGTAAAGAGAAGCAGTTCTTTGGAACATGTTAAAGTATTGGTAGAAGTGAGATCCGCATTCCTTTTCTCTGTACAAGCTTTACTTTGAAAGATATTCACATTCTTTTGAAAGTGTATTCATTTCTTGAAAAGCTTTAGCATGAAACACACATGTGTATCTTGGTAAGGAGAAGCAGTTGTTTACGACATTCAAAGTATTGTTTGAAGTGAAATCAGTATTCCTTTTCTCTGTAGCAGGTTTACTTTGAAAGAAAATCACATTCTTTTGAAAGGGTGTTCATTTCATAAATAGCTTTAGTAAGAAACGCACATGTGTTTCTCTAAAGAGAGGCCATTTTTTGCGACATGTCAAAGTATTGTTAGAAGAGAGATCAGTGTTCCTTTCTGTGTAGAAGCTTTACTTTGAAAGATAATCACATTCCTTTGAAAGTGTATTCATTTCAGGATTAGCTTTAGTAAGAAACACACGTGTTACTTGGTAAAGAGATTCAATTGTTTCCTAAATGTCAAAGTCTTGTTAGAAGTGAGATCAGTGTTCCATCCTCTGTAGAAGCTTTGCTTTGAATGATAATCACGTTCTTTTGAATGTGTATTCATTTCTTAAAAAGTTTTAGTATGAAACACACATGAGTTTCTCTGTAAAGAAGCAGATGTTTGCAACTGTCAAATATCTATTAGAAGTGAGATCAGTTTTCCTTTTCTCTGTCAAAGCTTTATTTTGAAAGATAATCACGTTTTTTGAAAGTGTATTAGTTTCATATATAACTTTAGTAAGAAACGCACAGTTGTTTCTCTGTAAAGAAAGGCCGTATTATGCATCATGTCAAAGTATTTTTAGAAGAGAGATCAGTGTTCCTTTCTCTGTAAAAGCTTTACTTTGAAAGATAATCACATTCTTTTCAAAGTGTATTCATTTCATGAAAAGCATTAGGAAGAAACGCATATGTGTTTCTCTGTAAAGAGAAGCAGTTTTTTCCGACATGTCAAGTATTTTTAGAAGTGAGATCAGTGTTCCTTTTCTCTGTAGAAGCTTTGCTTTGAAGTATAATCATATTCTTTTGAAAGTGTATTCATTTCATGATAAGCTTTAGTAAGAAACGTACATGTGTTTCTCTGTAAAGAAAAGCACTTCTTTTCGACGTGTCAAATTACTGTTAGAAGTGAGATCAGTGTTCATTTTCTCTGTGGAAGCTTTATTTTGAAATATAGTCACGTTCTTTTGAAAGTGTATTCATTTCTAGAAATGCTTTAGTAATAATGCTCATGTGTGTCTTGGTAAAGAGAAGCAGTTGTTTCTGACATGTCAAAGTCTTGTTAGAAGTGTGATCAGTATTCATTTCTCTGTAGAAGCTTTACTTTGAAAGATAATCACATTCTTTGAAAGTGTATTCATTTCATTAATAGCTTTAGTAAGAAACGCACAAGTGTTTCTCTGTAAAGAGAAGCCGTTGTTTGCGACATGTCAAAGTATTGTTAGAAGGGAGATCAGTGTTCCATTCTCTGTAGAAGCTTTGCTTTGCAATACAATTGGTTCTTTAAAAAGTGTATTCATTTCTTTAAAAACTTTAGTAAGAAACGCACATGTGTTTCTTGGTAATGAGAAGCAGTTGTTTGCGACATGTCAACGTCCTATTAGACCTGAGATCAGTGTTGCTTTTCTCTGTAGAAGCTTTAATTTGAAAGATAACCACATTCTTTGAAAGTGTATTTATTTCATAAATAGCTTTAGTAAGAAACGCACATGTGTTTCTCTGTAAAGAGAGGCCATTTTTTGCGACATGTCAAAGTATTGTTATTAGTGAGATCAGTGTTCCTTTTCTCTGTACAAGCTTTACATTGAAAGATAATCACGCTATTTTGAAACTGTATTCTTTCCTGAAAAGCTTTAGTTAAAACGCACTTGTGTTACTTGGTAAGGAGAAGCAGTTGTTTGCGACATGTCAAAGTGTTGTTTGAAGTGAGGTCAATATTCCTTTTCTAGGTACAAGATTTACTTTGAAAGATAATCACATTCTTTTGAAAGTGTATTCATTTCCTGAAAAGCTTTAGTAACTAACACACATGTGTTTCTTGATAAAGAGAAGCAGTTTTTTGCGACATGTCAACGTCTTGTTAGAAGTGATATCAGTGTTCCTTTTCTTTGTACAAGCTTTACTTTGAAGGATAATCACATTCTTTTGAAAGTGTATACATTTCTTGAACAGCTTTAGTTAGAAACACATGTGTTTCTTGGTAAAGAGAAGCAGTTGTTTGCGACATGTCAAAGTATTGTTAGAAGTGAGATCAGTTTACCTTTCTCTGTACAACTTTACTTTGAAAGATAATCATATTCTTCTGAAAGTGTATTCATTTCATTAATAGCTTTAGTAAGAAACGCACAAGTGTTTCTCTGTAAAGAGAAGCAGTTGTTTGCGACATGTCAAAGTATTGTTAGAAGTGAGATCAGTGTTCCATTCTCTGTAGAAACTCTGCTTTGAAATATGATCATGTTCTTTTAAAAGTGTATTCATTTCTTTAAAACTTTAGTAAGCAAAGCACATGTGTTACTTGGTTAGGAGAAGCAGTTGTTTGGGACATGTCAAAATATTGTTTGAAGTGAGATCAATATTCCTTTTCTCTGTACAAGCTTTAATTTGAAAGATAATCACGTTCTTTTGAAAGTGTATACATTTCTTGAAAATCTTTAGTAAGAAACATACATGTATTTCTCTCTAAAGAAAAGCAGTTGTTTGTGACATGGCAAATTACTGTTAAAAATGAGAACAGTTTTCTTTTCTCTCTACAAGCTTTACTTTGAAAGATAATCTCATTGTTTTGAAAGTGTATTCATTTCAAAAATAGCTTTAGTAAGAAACGCACAACTGTTTCTCTGTAAAGAAAAGCCATTTTTTGCGACATGTCAAAGTATTTTTGGAAGAGAGATAAGTGTTCCTTTCTCTGTAGAAGCTTTACTTTGAAAGATAATCACATTTATTTCAAAGTGTATTCATTTCATGAAAAGCTTTAGGAAGAAACACACATGTGTTTCCCTGTAAAGAGAAGCAGTTGTTTGCGACGTGTCAAATTATTGTTAGAAGTGATATCAATGTTCCTTTTCTCCGTAGAAGCTTTACTTTGAAAGAAAGTCACATTCTTTGGAAAGTGTATTCATTTTATAAATAGCTTTAGTAAGAAACACACGTCTTTCTGTGTAAAGAAAAGTTGTTTGCGACATGTCAAATTACTGTTAGAAGTGAGATCAGTGTTCCTTTTCTCTGTAGAAGCTATGCTTTGAAATATAATCACGTTCTTTTGAAAGTGTATTCATTCATTTCTTGAAAAGCTTTACTAAGAAACCCACGTGTATCTTGTTAAAGAGAAGCAATTGTTTGCGACATGTCAAAGTATTGTTTGAAGTGAGATCAGTATTCCTTTTCTCTGTAGAAGCTTTATTTGAAAGATAATCACATTCTTTTGAAAGTGTATTCATTTCTTGAAATGCTTTAGTAAGAAACGCACATGTCTTTTTCTGTAAAGCAAAGCAGTTCTTTGTGACATGTCAAAGGCTTGTTAGAAGTGAGATCCGTGTTCCTTTTCTCTGTAGAATCTTTGCTTTTAAATATAATCACGTTCTTTTTAAAGTGTATTCATTTTAGGAAAAGCTTTATTAAGAAATGCACATGTGCTTCTCCTTATAGAGAAGCAGATTTTTCCGACATATCTATTACTGTTTGAAGTGAGATCAGTTTTCCTTTTCTCTGTAGAAGCTTTACTTTGGAAGATAATCACATTGTTTTGAAAGAGTTCATTTCAAAAATAGCTTTAGTAAGAAACGCAAAAGTGTTTCTTTGTAAAGAAAAGCAGTTGTTTGCAACATGGCAAATTACTGTTAGAAGTGAGATCAGTGTTACTTTTCTCTGTAGAAGCTTTGCTTTGAAATATAATCATGTTCTTTTGAAAGTGTATTCATCTCTTGAAAAGCTTTATTAAGAAACACATGTGTTTCTTGGTAAAGAGAAGCAGTTTTTGCTACATGTCAAAGTCTTTTGAGAAGTGAGATCAGTGTTCCTTTTCTCTATAGAAGCTTTACTTTGGAAGATAATCACGTTTTTTTGAAAGTGCATTTATTTCATGAAATACTTTTGTAAGAAACACACATGTGTTTCTCTGTAAGGAGAAGCAGTTGTTTTCGACATGTCAAAGTATTGTTAGAAGTGAGATCAGTAGTCATTTTCTGTGTGCAAGCTTTAATTTGAAATATAATCACGTTCTTTTGAAAGTGTATTTATTTCTTTAAATGCTTTAGTAATAACACACATGTGTTTCTTGGTAAGGAAAGGCAGTTGTTTCTGACATGTCAAAGCCTTGTTAGAAGTGAGATCAGTGTTCATTTCTCTTTAGAAACTTTACTTTGAAAGATAATCACATTCTTTGAAAGTGTATTCATTTCATAAATAACTTAAGTAAGAAACGCACAACTGTTCCTTGTAAAGAGAAGCCATTGTTTACGACATGTCAAAGTATTGGTAGAAGTGAGATCAGTGTTCCTTTTCTCTGTAGAATCTTTGTTTTGAAATATAAACATGTTCTTTTGAAAGTGTATTCATATCTTGAAAAGCTTTAGTAAGAAACGCACATGTGTTTCTCTGTAAAGAGAAGCAGATGTTTGCGACATGTCAAATTACTGTTAGAAGTGAGATTAGTTTTCCTTTTCTCTGCAGAAGTTTTACTTTGAAAGATAATAACGTTCTTTTGAATGTGTATTTATTTCATGAAATGCTTTTGTAAGAAAAGCACATGTGTTTTTCTGTAAAGAGAAGCAGTTCTTTGGAACATGTTAAAGTATTGGTAGAAGTGAGATCCGCATTCCTTTTCTCTGTACAAGCTTTACTTTGAAAGATATTCACATTCTTTTGAAAGTGTATTCATTTCTTGAAAAGCTTTAGCATGAAACACACATGTGTATCTTGGTAAGGAGAAGCAGTTGTTTACGACATTCAAAGTATTGTTTGAAGTGAAATCAGTATTCCTTTTCTCTGTAGCAGGTTTACTTTGAAAGAAAATCACATTCTTTTGAAAGGGTGTTCATTTCATAAATAGCTTTAGTAAGAAACGCACATGTGTTTCTCTAAAGAGAGGCCATTTTTTGCGACATGTCAAAGTATTGTTAGAAGAGAGATCAGTGTTCCTTTCTGTGTAGAAGCTTTACTTTGAAAGATAATCACATTCCTTTGAAAGTGTATTCATTTCAGGATTAGCTTTAGTAAGAAACACACGTGTTACTTGGTAAAGAGATTCAATTGTTTCCTAAATGTCAAAGTCTTGTTAGAAGTGAGATCAGTGTTCCATCCTCTGTAGAAGCTTTGCTTTGAATGATAATCACGTTCTTTTGAATGTGTATTCATTTCTTAAAAAGTTTTAGTATGAAACACACATGAGTTTCTCTGTAAAGAAGCAGATGTTTGCAACTGTCAAATATCTATTAGAAGTGAGATCAGTTTTCCTTTTCTCTGTCAAAGCTTTATTTTGAAAGATAATCACGTTTTTTGAAAGTGTATTAGTTTCATATATAACTTTAGTAAGAAACGCACAGTTGTTTCTCTGTAAAGAAAGGCCGTATTATGCATCATGTCAAAGTATTTTTAGAAGAGAGATCAGTGTTCCTTTCTCTGTAAAAGCTTTACTTTGAAAGATAATCACATTCTTTTCAAAGTGTATTCATTTCATGAAAAGCATTAGGAAGAAACGCATATGTGTTTCTCTGTAAAGAGAAGCAGTTTTTTCCGACATGTCAAGTATTTTTAGAAGTGAGATCAGTGTTCCTTTTCTCTGTAGAAGCTTTGCTTTGAAGTATAATCATATTCTTTTGAAAGTGTATTCATTTCATGATAAGCTTTAGTAAGAAACGTACATGTGTTTCTCTGTAAAGAAAAGCACTTCTTTTCGACGTGTCAAATTACTGTTAGAAGTGAGATCAGTGTTCATTTTCTCTGTGGAAGCTTTATTTTGAAATATAGTCACGTTCTTTTGAAAGTGTATTCATTTCTAGAAATGCTTTAGTAATAATGCTCATGTGTGTCTTGGTAAAGAGAAGCAGTTGTTTCTGACATGTCAAAGTCTTGTTAGAAGTGTGATCAGTATTCATTTCTCTGTAGAAGCTTTACTTTGAAAGATAATCACATTCTTTGAAAGTGTATTCATTTCATTAATAGCTTTAGTAAGAAACGCACAAGTGTTTCTCTGTAAAGAGAAGCCGTTGTTTGCGACATGTCAAAGTATTGTTAGAAGGGAGATCAGTGTTCCATTCTCTGTAGAAGCTTTGCTTTGCAATACAATTGGTTCTTTAAAAAGTGTATTCATTTCTTTAAAAACTTTAGTAAGAAACGCACATGTGTTTCTTGGTAATGAGAAGCAGTTGTTTGCGACATGTCAACGTCCTATTAGACCTGAGATCAGTGTTGCTTTTCTCTGTAGAAGCTTTAATTTGAAAGATAACCACATTCTTTGAAAGTGTATTTATTTCATAAATAGCTTTAGTAAGAAACGCACATGTGTTTCTCTGTAAAGAGAGGCCATTTTTTGCGACATGTCAAAGTATTGTTATTAGTGAGATCAGTGTTCCTTTTCTCTGTACAAGCTTTACATTGAAAGATAATCACGCTATTTTGAAACTGTATTCTTTCCTGAAAAGCTTTAGTTAAAACGCACTTGTGTTACTTGGTAAGGAGAAGCAGTTGTTTGCGACATGTCAAAGTGTTGTTTGAAGTGAGGTCAATATTCCTTTTCTAGGTACAAGATTTACTTTGAAAGATAATCACATTCTTTTGAAAGTGTATTCATTTCCTGAAAAGCTTTAGTAACTAACACACATGTGTTTCTTGATAAAGAGAAGCAGTTTTTTGCGACATGTCAACGTCTTGTTAGAAGTGATATCAGTGTTCCTTTTCTTTGTACAAGCTTTACTTTGAAGGATAATCACATTCTTTTGAAAGTGTATACATTTCTTGAACAGCTTTAGTTAGAAACACATGTGTTTCTTGGTAAAGAGAAGCAGTTGTTTGCGACATGTCAAAGTATTGTTAGAAGTGAGATCAGTTTACCTTTCTCTGTACAACTTTACTTTGAAAGATAATCATATTCTTCTGAAAGTGTATTCATTTCATTAATAGCTTTAGTAAGAAACGCACAAGTGTTTCTCTGTAAAGAGAAGCAGTTGTTTGCGACATGTCAAAGTATTGTTAGAAGTGAGATCAGTGTTCCATTCTCTGTAGAAACTCTGCTTTGAAATATGATCATGTTCTTTTAAAAGTGTATTCATTTCTTTAAAACTTTAGTAAGCAAAGCACATGTGTTACTTGGTTAGGAGAAGCAGTTGTTTGGGACATGTCAAAATATTGTTTGAAGTGAGATCAATATTCCTTTTCTCTGTACAAGCTTTAATTTGAAAGATAATCACGTTCTTTTGAAAGTGTATACATTTCTTGAAAATCTTTAGTAAGAAACATACATGTATTTCTCTCTAAAGAAAAGCAGTTGTTTGTGACATGGCAAATTACTGTTAAAAATGAGAACAGTTTTCTTTTCTCTCTACAAGCTTTACTTTGAAAGATAATCTCATTGTTTTGAAAGTGTATTCATTTCAAAAATAGCTTTAGTAAGAAACGCACAACTGTTTCTCTGTAAAGAAAAGCCATTTTTTGCGACATGTCAAAGTATTTTTGGAAGAGAGATAAGTGTTCCTTTCTCTGTAGAAGCTTTACTTTGAAAGATAATCACATTTATTTCAAAGTGTATTCATTTCATGAAAAGCTTTAGGAAGAAACACACATGTGTTTCCCTGTAAAGAGAAGCAGTTGTTTGCGACGTGTCAAATTATTGTTAGAAGTGATATCAATGTTCCTTTTCTCCGTAGAAGCTTTACTTTGAAAGAAAGTCACATTCTTTGGAAAGTGTATTCATTTTATAAATAGCTTTAGTAAGAAACACACGTCTTTCTGTGTAAAGAAAAGTTGTTTGCGACATGTCAAATTACTGTTAGAAGTGAGATCAGTGTTCCTTTTCTCTGTAGAAGCTATGCTTTGAAATATAATCACGTTCTTTTGAAAGTGTATTCATTCATTTCTTGAAAAGCTTTACTAAGAAACCCACGTGTATCTTGTTAAAGAGAAGCAATTGTTTGCGACATGTCAAAGTATTGTTTGAAGTGAGATCAGTATTCCTTTTCTCTGTAGAAGCTTTATTTGAAAGATAATCACATTCTTTTGAAAGTGTATTCATTTCTTGAAATGCTTTAGTAAGAAACGCACATGTCTTTTTCTGTAAAGCAAAGCAGTTCTTTGTGACATGTCAAAGGCTTGTTAGAAGTGAGATCCGTGTTCCTTTTCTCTGTAGAATCTTTGCTTTTAAATATAATCACGTTCTTTTTAAAGTGTATTCATTTTAGGAAAAGCTTTATTAAGAAATGCACATGTGCTTCTCCTTATAGAGAAGCAGATTTTTCCGACATATCTATTACTGTTTGAAGTGAGATCAGTTTTCCTTTTCTCTGTAGAAGCTTTACTTTGGAAGATAATCACATTGTTTTGAAAGAGTTCATTTCAAAAATAGCTTTAGTAAGAAACGCAAAAGTGTTTCTTTGTAAAGAAAAGCAGTTGTTTGCAACATGGCAAATTACTGTTAGAAGTGAGATCAGTGTTACTTTTCACTGTAGAAGCTTTGCTTTGAAATATAATCATGTTCTTTTGAAAGTGTATTCATCTCTTGAAAAGCTTTATTAAGAAACACATGTGTTTCTTGGTAAAGAGAAGCAGTTTTTGCTACATGTCAAAGTCTTTTGAGAAGTGAGATCAGTGTTCCTTTTCTCTATAGAAGCTTTACTTTGGAAGATAATCACGTTTTTTTGAAAGTGCATTTATTTCATGAAATACTTTTGTAAGAAACACACATGTGTTTCTCTGTAAGGAGAAGCAGTTGTTTTCGACATGTCAAAGTATTGTTAGAAGTGAGATCAGTAGTCATTTTCTGTGTGCAAGCTTTAATTTGAAATATAATCACGTTCTTTTGAAAGTGTATTTATTTCTTTAAATGCTTTAGTAATAACACACATGTGTTTCTTGGTAAGGAAAGGCAGTTGTTTCTGACATGTCAAAGCCTTGTTAGAAGTGAGATCAGTGTTCATTTCTCTTTAGAAACTTTACTTTGAAAGATAATCACATTCTTTGAAAGTGTATTCATTTCATAAATAACTTAAGTAAGAAACGCACAACTGTTCCTTGTAAAGAGAAGCCATTGTTTACGACATGTCAAAGTATTGGTAGAAGTGAGATCAGTGTTCCTTTTCTCTGTAGAATCTTTGTTTTGCAATATAAACATGTTCTTTTGAAAGTGTATTCATATCTTGAAAAGCTTTAGTAAGAAACGCACATGTGTTTCTCTGTAAAGAGAAGCAGATGTTTGCGACATGTCAAATTACTGTTAGAAGTGAGATTAGTTTTCCTTTTCTCTGCAGAAGTTTTACTTTGAAAGATAATAACGTTCTTTTGAATGTGTATTTATTTCATGAAATGCTTTTGTAAGAAAAGCACATGTGTTTTTCTGTAAAGAGAAGCAGTTCTTTGGAACATGTTAAAGTATTGGTAGAAGTGAGATCCGCATTCCTTTTCTCTGTACAAGCTTTACTTTGAAAGATATTCACATTCTTTTGAAAGTGTATTCATTTCTTGAAAAGCTTTAGCATGAAACACACATGTGTATCTTGGTAAGGAGAAGCAGTTGTTTACGACATTCAAAGTATTGTTTGAAGTGAAATCAGTATTCCTTTTCTCTGTAGCAGGTTTACTTTGAAAGAAAATCACATTCTTTTGAAAGGGTGTTCATTTCATAAATAGCTTTAGTAAGAAACGCACATGTGTTTCTCTAAAGAGAGGCCATTTTTTGCGACATGTCAAAGTATTGTTAGAAGAGAGATCAGTGTTCCTTTCTGTGTAGAAGCTTTACTTTGAAAGATAATCACATTCCTTTGAAAGTGTATTCATTTCAGGATTAGCTTTAGTAAGAAACACACGTGTTACTTGGTAAAGAGATTCAATTGTTTCCTAAATGTCAAAGTCTTGTTAGAAGTGAGATCAGTGTTCCATCCTCTGTAGAAGCTTTGCTTTGAATGATAATCACGTTCTTTTGAATGTGTATTCATTTCTTAAAAAGTTTTAGTATGAAACACACATGAGTTTCTCTGTAAAGAAGCAGATGTTTGCAACTGTCAAATATCTATTAGAAGTGAGATCAGTTTTCCTTTTCTCTGTCAAAGCTTTATTTTGAAAGATAATCACGTTTTTTGAAAGTGTATTAGTTTCATATATAACTTTAGTAAGAAACGCACAGTTGTTTCTCTGTAAAGAAAGGCCGTATTATGCATCATGTCAAAGTATTTTTAGAAGAGAGATCAGTGTTCCTTTCTCTGTAAAAGCTTTACTTTGAAAGATAATCACATTCTTTTCAAAGTGTATTCATTTCATGAAAAGCATTAGGAAGAAACGCATATGTGTTTCTCTGTAAAGAGAAGCAGTTTTTTCCGACATGTCAAGTATTTTTAGAAGTGAGATCAGTGTTCCTTTTCTCTGTAGAAGCTTTGCTTTGAAGTATAATCATATTCTTTTGAAAGTGTATTCATTTCATGATAAGCTTTAGTAAGAAACGTACATGTGTTTCTCTGTAAAGAAAAGCACTTCTTTTCGACGTGTCAAATTACTGTTAGAAGTGAGATCAGTGTTCATTTTCTCTGTGGAAGCTTTATTTTGAAATATAGTCACGTTCTTTTGAAAGTGTATTCATTTCTAGAAATGCTTTAGTAATAATGCTCATGTGTGTCTTGGTAAAGAGAAGCAGTTGTTTCTGACATGTCAAAGTCTTGTTAGAAGTGTGATCAGTATTCATTTCTCTGTAGAAGCTTTACTTTGAAAGATAATCACATTCTTTGAAAGTGTATTCATTTCATTAATAGCTTTAGTAAGAAACGCACAAGTGTTTCTCTGTAAAGAGAAGCCGTTGTTTGCGACATGTCAAAGTATTGTTAGAAGGGAGATCAGTGTTCCATTCTCTGTAGAAGCTTTGCTTTGCAATACAATTGGTTCTTTAAAAAGTGTATTCATTTCTTTAAAAACTTTAGTAAGAAACGCACATGTGTTTCTTGGTAATGAGAAGCAGTTGTTTGCGACATGTCAACGTCCTATTAGACCTGAGATCAGTGTTGCTTTTCTCTGTAGAAGCTTTAATTTGAAAGATAACCACATTCTTTGAAAGTGTATTTATTTCATAAATAGCTTTAGTAAGAAACGCACATGTGTTTCTCTGTAAAGAGAGGCCATTTTTTGCGACATGTCAAAGTATTGTTATTAGTGAGATCAGTGTTCCTTTTCTCTGTACAAGCTTTACATTGAAAGATAATCACGCTATTTTGAAACTGTATTCTTTCCTGAAAAGCTTTAGTTAAAACGCACTTGTGTTACTTGGTAAGGAGAAGCAGTTGTTTGCGACATGTCAAAGTGTTGTTTGAAGTGAGGTCAATATTCCTTTTCTAGGTACAAGATTTACTTTGAAAGATAATCACATTCTTTTGAAAGTGTATTCATTTCCTGAAAAGCTTTAGTAACTAACACACATGTGTTTCTTGATAAAGAGAAGCAGTTTTTTGCGACATGTCAACGTCTTGTTAGAAGTGATATCAGTGTTCCTTTTCTTTGTACAAGCTTTACTTTGAAGGATAATCACATTCTTTTGAAAGTGTATACATTTCTTGAACAGCTTTAGTTAGAAACACATGTGTTTCTTGGTAAAGAGAAGCAGTTGTTTGCGACATGTCAAAGTATTGTTAGAAGTGAGATCAGTTTACCTTTCTCTGTACAACTTTACTTTGAAAGATAATCATATTCTTCTGAAAGTGTATTCATTTCATTAATAGCTTTAGTAAGAAACGCACAAGTGTTTCTCTGTAAAGAGAAGCAGTTGTTTGCGACATGTCAAAGTATTGTTAGAAGTGAGATCAGTGTTCCATTCTCTGTAGAAACTCTGCTTTGAAATATGATCATGTTCTTTTAAAAGTGTATTCATTTCTTTAAAACTTTAGTAAGCAAAGCACATGTGTTACTTGGTTAGGAGAAGCAGTTGTTTGGGACATGTCAAAATATTGTTTGAAGTGAGATCAATATTCCTTTTCTCTGTACAAGCTTTAATTTGAAAGATAATCACGTTCTTTTGAAAGTGTATACATTTCTTGAAAATCTTTAGTAAGAAACATACATGTATTTCTCTCTAAAGAAAAGCAGTTGTTTGTGACATGTCAAATTACTGTTAAAAATGAGAACAGTTTTCTTTTCTCTCTACAAGCTTTACTTTGAAAGATAATCTCATTGTTTTGAAAGTGTATTCATTTCAAAAATAGCTTTAGTAAGAAACGCACAACTGTTTCTCTGTAAAGAAAAGCCATTTTTTGCGACATGTCAAAGTATTTTTGGAAGAGAGATAAGTGTTCCTTTCTCTGTAGAAGCTTTACTTTGAAAGATAATCACATTTATTTCAAAGTGTATTCATTTCATGAAAAGCTTTAGGAAGAAACACACATGTGTTTCCCTGTAAAGAGAAGCAGTTGTTTGCGACGTGTCAAATTATTGTTAGAAGTGATATCAATGTTCCTTTTCTCCGTAGAAGCTTTACTTTGAAAGAAAGTCACATTCTTTGGAAAGTGTATTCATTTTATAAATAGCTTTAGTAAGAAACACACGTCTTTCTGTGTAAAGAAAAGTTGTTTGCGACATGTCAAATTACTGTTAGAAGTGAGATCAGTGTTCCTTTTCTCTGTAGAAGCTATGCTTTGAAATATAATCACGTTCTTTTGAAAGTGTATTCATTCATTTCTTGAAAAGCTTTACTAAGAAACCCACGTGTATCTTGTTAAAGAGAAGCAATTGTTTGCGACATGTCAAAGTATTGTTTGAAGTGAGATCAGTATTCCTTTTCTCTGTAGAAGCTTTATTTGAAAGATAATCACATTCTTTTGAAAGTGTATTCATTTCTTGAAATGCTTTAGTAAGAAACGCACATGTCTTTTTCTGTAAAGCAAAGCAGTTCTTTGTGACATGTCAAAGGCTTGTTAGAAGTGAGATCCGTGTTCCTTTTCTCTGTAGAATCTTTGCTTTTAAATATAATCACGTTCTTTTTAAAGTGTATTCATTTTAGGAAAAGCTTTATTAAGAAATGCACATGTGCTTCTCCTTATAGAGAAGCAGATTTTTCCGACATATCTATTACTGTTTGAAGTGAGATCAGTTTTCCTTTTCTCTGTAGAAGCTTTACTTTGGAAGATAATCACATTGTTTTGAAAGAGTTCATTTCAAAAATAGCTTTAGTAAGAAACGCAAAAGTGTTTCTTTGTAAAGAAAAGCAGTTGTTTGCAACATGGCAAATTACTGTTAGAAGTGAGATCAGTGTTACTTTTCTCTGTAGAAGCTTTGCTTTGAAATATAATCATGTTCTTTTGAAAGTGTATTCATCTCTTGAAAAGCTTTATTAAGAAACACATGTGTTTCTTGGTAAAGAGAAGCAGTTTTTGCTACATGTCAAAGTCTTTTGAGAAGTGAGATCAGTGTTCCTTTTCTCTATAGAAGCTTTACTTTGGAAGATAATCACGTTTTTTTGAAAGTGCATTTATTTCATGAAATACTTTTGTAAGAAACACACATGTGTTTCTCTGTAAGGAGAAGCAGTTGTTTTCGACATGTCAAAGTATTGTTAGAAGTGAGATCAGTAGTCATTTTCTGTGTGCAAGCTTTAATTTGAAATATAATCACGTTCTTTTGAAAGTGTATTTATTTCTTTAAATGCTTTAGTAATAACACACATGTGTTTCTTGGTAAGGAAAGGCAGTTGTTTCTGACATGTCAAAGCCTTGTTAGAAGTGAGATCAGTGTTCATTTCTCTTTAGAAACTTTACTTTGAAAGATAATCACATTCTTTGAAAGTGTATTCATTTCATAAATAACTTAAGTAAGAAACGCACAACTGTTCCTTGTAAAGAGAAGCCATTGTTTACGACATGTCAAAGTATTGGTAGAAGTGAGATCAGTGTTCCTTTTCTCTGTAGAATCTTTGTTTTGAAATATAAACATGTTCTTTTGAAAGTGTATTCATATCTTGAAAAGCTTTAGTAAGAAACGCACATGTGTTTCTCTGTAAAGAGAAGCAGATGTTTGCGACATGTCAAATTACTGTTAGAAGTGAGATTAGTTTTCCTTTTCTCTGCAGAAGTTTTACTTTGAAAGATAATAACGTTCTTTTGAATGTGTATTTATTTCATGAAATGCTTTTGTAAGAAAAGCACATGTGTTTTTCTGTAAAGAGAAGCAGTTCTTTGGAACATGTTAAAGTATTGGTAGAAGTGAGATCCGCATTCCTTTTCTCTGTACAAGCTTTACTTTGAAAGATATTCACATTCTTTTGAAAGTGTATTCATTTCTTGAAAAGCTTTAGCATGAAACACACATGTGTATCTTGGTAAGGAGAAGCAGTTGTTTACGACATTCAAAGTATTGTTTGAAGTGAAATCAGTATTCCTTTTCTCTGTAGCAGGTTTACTTTGAAAGAAAATCACATTCTTTTGAAAGGGTGTTCATTTCATAAATAGCTTTAGTAAGAAACGCACATGTGTTTCTCTAAAGAGAGGCCATTTTTTGCGACATGTCAAAGTATTGTTAGAAGAGAGATCAGTGTTCCTTTCTGTGTAGAAGCTTTACTTTGAAAGATAATCACATTCCTTTGAAAGTGTATTCATTTCAGGATTAGCTTTAGTAAGAAACACACGTGTTACTTGGTAAAGAGATTCAATTGTTTCCTAAATGTCAAAGTCTTGTTAGAAGTGAGATCAGTGTTCCATCCTCTGTAGAAGCTTTGCTTTGAATGATAATCACATTCTTTTGAATGTGTATTCATTTCTTAAAAAGTTTTAGTATGAAACACACATGAGTTTCTCTGTAAAGAAGCAGATGTTTGCAACTGTCAAATATCTATTAGAAGTGAGATCAGTTTTCCTTTTCTCTGTCAAAGCTTTATTTTGAAAGATAATCACGTTTTTTGAAAGTGTATTAGTTTCATATATAACTTTAGTAAGAAACGCACAGTTGTTTCTCTGTAAAGAAAGGCCGTATTATGCATCATGTCAAAGTATTTTTAGAAGAGAGATCAGTGTTCCTTTCTCTGTAAAAGCTTTACTTTGAAAGATAATCACATTCTTTTCAAAGTGTATTCATTTCATGAAAAGCATTAGGAAGAAACGCATATGTGTTTCTCTGTAAAGAGAAGCAGTTTTTTCCGACATGTCAAGTATTTTTAGAAGTGAGATCAGTGTTCCTTTTCTCTGTAGAAGCTTTGCTTTGAAGTATAATCATATTCTTTTGAAAGTGTATTCATTTCATGATAAGCTTTAGTAAGAAACGTACATGTGTTTCTCTGTAAAGAAAAGCACTTCTTTTCGACGTGTCAAATTACTGTTAGAAGTGAGATCAGTGTTCATTTTCTCTGTGGAAGCTTTATTTTGAAATATAGTCACGTTCTTTTGAAAGTGTATTCATTTCTAGAAATGCTTTAGTAATAATGCTCATGTGTGTCTTGGTAAAGAGAAGCAGTTGTTTCTGACATGTCAAAGTCTTGTTAGAAGTGTGATCAGTATTCATTTCTCTGTAGAAGCTTTACTTTGAAAGATAATCACATTCTTTGAAAGTGTATTCATTTCATTAATAGCTTTAGTAAGAAACGCACAAGTGTTTCTCTGTAAAGAGAAGCCGTTGTTTGCGACATGTCAAAGTATTGTTAGAAGGGAGATCAGTGTTCCATTCTCTGTAGAAGCTTTGCTTTGCAATACAATTGGTTCTTTAAAAAGTGTATTCATTTCTTTAAAAACTTTAGTAAGAAACGCACATGTGTTTCTTGGTAATGAGAAGCAGTTGTTTGCGACATGTCAACGTCCTATTAGACCTGAGATCAGTGTTGCTTTTCTCTGTAGAAGCTTTAATTTGAAAGATAACCACATTCTTTGAAAGTGTATTTATTTCATAAATAGCTTTAGTAAGAAACGCACATGTGTTTCTCTGTAAAGAGAGGCCATTTTTTGCGACATGTCAAAGTATTGTTATTAGTGAGATCAGTGTTCCTTTTCTCTGTACAAGCTTTACATTGAAAGATAATCACGCTATTTTGAAACTGTATTCTTTCCTGAAAAGCTTTAGTTAAAACGCACTTGTGTTACTTGGTAAGGAGAAGCAGTTGTTTGCGACATGTCAAAGTGTTGTTTGAAGTGAGGTCAATATTCCTTTTCTAGGTACAAGATTTACTTTGAAAGATAATCACATTCTTTTGAAAGTGTATTCATTTCCTGAAAAGCTTTAGTAACTAACACACATGTGTTTCTTGATAAAGAGAAGCAGTTTTTTGCGACATGTCAACGTCTTGTTAGAAGTGATATCAGTGTTCCTTTTCTTTGTACAAGCTTTACTTTGAAGGATAATCACATTCTTTTGAAAGTGTATACATTTCTTGAACAGCTTTAGTTAGAAACACATGTGTTTCTTGGTAAAGAGAAGCAGTTGTTTGCGACATGTCAAAGTATTGTTAGAAGTGAGATCAGTTTACCTTTCTCTGTACAACTTTACTTTGAAAGATAATCATATTCTTCTGAAAGTGTATTCATTTCATTAATAGCTTTAGTAAGAAACGCACAAGTGTTTCTCTGTAAAGAGAAGCAGTTGTTTGCGACATGTCAAAGTATTGTTAGAAGTGAGATCAGTGTTCCATTCTCTGTAGAAACTCTGCTTTGAAATATGATCATGTTCTTTTAAAAGTGTATTCATTTCTTTAAAACTTTAGTAAGCAAAGCACATGTGTTACTTGGTTAGGAGAAGCAGTTGTTTGGGACATGTCAAAATATTGTTTGAAGTGAGATCAATATTCCTTTTCTCTGTACAAGCTTTAATTTGAAAGATAATCACGTTCTTTTGAAAGTGTATACATTTCTTGAAAATCTTTAGTAAGAAACATACATGTATTTCTCTCTAAAGAAAAGCAGTTGTTTGTGACATGTCAAATTACTGTTAAAAATGAGAACAGTTTTCTTTTCTCTCTACAAGCTTTACTTTGAAAGATAATCTCATTGTTTTGAAAGTGTATTCATTTCAAAAATAGCTTTAGTAAGAAACGCACAACTGTTTCTCTGTAAAGAAAAGCCATTTTTTGCGACATGTCAAAGTATTTTTGGAAGAGAGATAAGTGTTCCTTTCTCTGTAGAAGCTTTACTTTGAAAGATAATCACATTTATTTCAAAGTGTATTCATTTCATGAAAAGCTTTAGGAAGAAACACACATGTGTTTCCCTGTAAAGAGAAGCAGTTGTTTGCGACGTGTCAAATTATTGTTAGAAGTGATATCAATGTTCCTTTTCTCCGTAGAAGCTTTACTTTGAAAGAAAGTCACATTCTTTGGAAAGTGTATTCATTTTATAAATAGCTTTAGTAAGAAACACACGTCTTTCTGTGTAAAGAAAAGTTGTTTGCGACATGTCAAATTACTGTTAGAAGTGAGATCAGTGTTCCTTTTCTCTGTAGAAGCTATGCTTTGAAATATAATCACGTTCTTTTGAAAGTGTATTCATTCATTTCTTGAAAAGCTTTACTAAGAAACCCACGTGTATCTTGTTAAAGAGAAGCAATTGTTTGCGACATGTCAAAGTATTGTTTGAAGTGAGATCAGTATTCCTTTTCTCTGTAGAAGCTTTATTTGAAAGATAATCACATTCTTTTGAAAGTGTATTCATTTCTTGAAATGCTTTAGTAAGAAACGCACATGTCTTTTTCTGTAAAGCAAAGCAGTTCTTTGTGACATGTCAAAGGCTTGTTAGAAGTGAGATCCGTGTTCCTTTTCTCTGTAGAATCTTTGCTTTTAAATATAATCACGTTCTTTTTAAAGTGTATTCATTTTAGGAAAAGCTTTATTAAGAAATGCACATGTGCTTCTCCTTATAGAGAAGCAGATTTTTCCGACATATCTATTACTGTTTGAAGTGAGATCAGTTTTCCTTTTCTCTGTAGAAGCTTTACTTTGGAAGATAATCACATTGTTTTGAAAGAGTTCATTTCAAAAATAGCTTTAGTAAGAAACGCAAAAGTGTTTCTTTGTAAAGAAAAGCAGTTGTTTGCAACATGGCAAATTACTGTTAGAAGTGAGATCAGTGTTACTTTTCACTGTAGAAGCTTTGCTTTGAAATATAATCATGTTCTTTTGAAAGTGTATTCATCTCTTGAAAAGCTTTATTAAGAAACACATGTGTTTCTTGGTAAAGAGAAGCAGTTTTTGCTACATGTCAAAGTCTTTTGAGAAGTGAGATCAGTGTTCCTTTTCTCTATAGAAGCTTTACTTTGGAAGATAATCACGTTTTTTTGAAAGTGCATTTATTTCATGAAATACTTTTGTAAGAAACACACATGTGTTTCTCTGTAAGGAGAAGCAGTTGTTTTCGACATGTCAAAGTATTGTTAGAAGTGAGATCAGTAGTCATTTTCTGTGTGCAAGCTTTAATTTGAAATATAATCACGTTCTTTTGAAAGTGTATTTATTTCTTTAAATGCTTTAGTAATAACACACATGTGTTTCTTGGTAAGGAAAGGCAGTTGTTTCTGACATGTCAAAGCCTTGTTAGAAGTGAGATCAGTGTTCATTTCTCTTTAGAAACTTTACTTTGAAAGATAATCACATTCTTTGAAAGTGTATTCATTTCATAAATAACTTAAGTAAGAAACGCACAACTGTTCCTTGTAAAGAGAAGCCATTGTTTACGACATGTCAAAGTATTGGTAGAAGTGAGATCAGTGTTCCTTTTCTCTGTAGAATCTTTGTTTTGCAATATAAACATGTTCTTTTGAAAGTGTATTCATATCTTGAAAAGCTTTAGTAAGAAACGCACATGTGTTTCTCTGTAAAGAGAAGCAGATGTTTGCGACATGTCAAATTACTGTTAGAAGTGAGATTAGTTTTCCTTTTCTCTGCAGAAGTTTTACTTTGAAAGATAATAACGTTCTTTTGAATGTGTATTTATTTCATGAAATGCTTTTGTAAGAAAAGCACATGTGTTTTTCTGTAAAGAGAAGCAGTTCTTTGGAACATGTTAAAGTATTGGTAGAAGTGAGATCCGCATTCCTTTTCTCTGTACAAGCTTTACTTTGAAAGATATTCACATTCTTTTGAAAGTGTATTCATTTCTTGAAAAGCTTTAGCATGAAACACACATGTGTATCTTGGTAAGGAGAAGCAGTTGTTTACGACATTCAAAGTATTGTTTGAAGTGAAATCAGTATTCCTTTTCTCTGTAGCAGGTTTACTTTGAAAGAAAATCACATTCTTTTGAAAGGGTGTTCATTTCATAAATAGCTTTAGTAAGAAACGCACATGTGTTTCTCTAAAGAGAGGCCATTTTTTGCGACATGTCAAAGTATTGTTAGAAGAGAGATCAGTGTTCCTTTCTGTGTAGAAGCTTTACTTTGAAAGATAATCACATTCCTTTGAAAGTGTATTCATTTCAGGATTAGCTTTAGTAAGAAACACACGTGTTACTTGGTAAAGAGATTCAATTGTTTCCTAAATGTCAAAGTCTTGTTAGAAGTGAGATCAGTGTTCCATCCTCTGTAGAAGCTTTGCTTTGAATGATAATCACGTTCTTTTGAATGTGTATTCATTTCTTAAAAAGTTTTAGTATGAAACACACATGAGTTTCTCTGTAAAGAAGCAGATGTTTGCAACTGTCAAATATCTATTAGAAGTGAGATCAGTTTTCCTTTTCTCTGTCAAAGCTTTATTTTGAAAGATAATCACGTTTTTTGAAAGTGTATTAGTTTCATATATAACTTTAGTAAGAAACGCACAGTTGTTTCTCTGTAAAGAAAGGCCGTATTATGCATCATGTCAAAGTATTTTTAGAAGAGAGATCAGTGTTCCTTTCTCTGTAAAAGCTTTACTTTGAAAGATAATCACATTCTTTTCAAAGTGTATTCATTTCATGAAAAGCATTAGGAAGAAACGCATATGTGTTTCTCTGTAAAGAGAAGCAGTTTTTTCCGACATGTCAAGTATTTTTAGAAGTGAGATCAGTGTTCCTTTTCTCTGTAGAAGCTTTGCTTTGAAGTATAATCATATTCTTTTGAAAGTGTATTCATTTCATGATAAGCTTTAGTAAGAAACGTACATGTGTTTCTCTGTAAAGAAAAGCACTTCTTTTCGACGTGTCAAATTACTGTTAGAAGTGAGATCAGTGTTCATTTTCTCTGTGGAAGCTTTATTTTGAAATATAGTCACGTTCTTTTGAAAGTGTATTCATTTCTAGAAATGCTTTAGTAATAATGCTCATGTGTGTCTTGGTAAAGAGAAGCAGTTGTTTCTGACATGTCAAAGTCTTGTTAGAAGTGTGATCAGTATTCATTTCTCTGTAGAAGCTTTACTTTGAAAGATAATCACATTCTTTGAAAGTGTATTCATTTCATTAATAGCTTTAGTAAGAAACGCACAAGTGTTTCTCTGTAAAGAGAAGCCGTTGTTTGCGACATGTCAAAGTATTGTTAGAAGGGAGATCAGTGTTCCATTCTCTGTAGAAGCTTTGCTTTGCAATACAATTGGTTCTTTAAAAAGTGTATTCATTTCTTTAAAAACTTTAGTAAGAAACGCACATGTGTTTCTTGGTAATGAGAAGCAGTTGTTTGCGACATGTCAACGTCCTATTAGACCTGAGATCAGTGTTGCTTTTCTCTGTAGAAGCTTTAATTTGAAAGATAACCACATTCTTTGAAAGTGTATTTATTTCATAAATAGCTTTAGTAAGAAACGCACATGTGTTTCTCTGTAAAGAGAGGCCATTTTTTGCGACATGTCAAAGTATTGTTATTAGTGAGATCAGTGTTCCTTTTCTCTGTACAAGCTTTACATTGAAAGATAATCACGCTATTTTGAAACTGTATTCTTTCCTGAAAAGCTTTAGTTAAAACGCACTTGTGTTACTTGGTAAGGAGAAGCAGTTGTTTGCGACATGTCAAAGTGTTGTTTGAAGTGAGGTCAATATTCCTTTTCTAGGTACAAGATTTACTTTGAAAGATAATCACATTCTTTTGAAAGTGTATTCATTTCCTGAAAAGCTTTAGTAACTAACACACATGTGTTTCTTGATAAAGAGAAGCAGTTTTTTGCGACATGTCAACGTCTTGTTAGAAGTGATATCAGTGTTCCTTTTCTTTGTACAAGCTTTACTTTGAAGGATAATCACATTCTTTTGAAAGTGTATACATTTCTTGAACAGCTTTAGTTAGAAACACATGTGTTTCTTGGTAAAGAGAAGCAGTTGTTTGCGACATGTCAAAGTATTGTTAGAAGTGAGATCAGTTTACCTTTCTCTGTACAACTTTACTTTGAAAGATAATCATATTCTTCTGAAAGTGTATTCATTTCATTAATAGCTTTAGTAAGAAACGCACAAGTGTTTCTCTGTAAAGAGAAGCAGTTGTTTGCGACATGTCAAAGTATTGTTAGAAGTGAGATCAGTGTTCCATTCTCTGTAGAAACTCTGCTTTGAAATATGATCATGTTCTTTTAAAAGTGTATTCATTTCTTTAAAACTTTAGTAAGCAAAGCACATGTGTTACTTGGTTAGGAGAAGCAGTTGTTTGGGACATGTCAAAATATTGTTTGAAGTGAGATCAATATTCCTTTTCTCTGTACAAGCTTTAATTTGAAAGATAATCACGTTCTTTTGAAAGTGTATACATTTCTTGAAAATCTTTAGTAAGAAACATACATGTATTTCTCTCTAAAGAAAAGCAGTTGTTTGTGACATGGCAAATTACTGTTAAAAATGAGAACAGTTTTCTTTTCTCTCTACAAGCTTTACTTTGAAAGATAATCTCATTGTTTTGAAAGTGTATTCATTTCAAAAATAGCTTTAGTAAGAAACGCACAACTGTTTCTCTGTAAAGAAAAGCCATTTTTTGCGACATGTCAAAGTATTTTTGGAAGAGAGATAAGTGTTCCTTTCTCTGTAGAAGCTTTACTTTGAAAGATAATCACATTTATTTCAAAGTGTATTCATTTCATGAAAAGCTTTAGGAAGAAACACACATGTGTTTCCCTGTAAAGAGAAGCAGTTGTTTGCGACGTGTCAAATTATTGTTAGAAGTGATATCAATGTTCCTTTTCTCCGTAGAAGCTTTACTTTGAAAGAAAGTCACATTCTTTGGAAAGTGTATTCATTTTATAAATAGCTTTAGTAAGAAACACACGTCTTTCTGTGTAAAGAAAAGTTGTTTGCGACATGTCAAATTACTGTTAGAAGTGAGATCAGTGTTCCTTTTCTCTGTAGAAGCTATGCTTTGAAATATAATCACGTTCTTTTGAAAGTGTATTCATTCATTTCTTGAAAAGCTTTACTAAGAAACCCACGTGTATCTTGTTAAAGAGAAGCAATTGTTTGCGACATGTCAAAGTATTGTTTGAAGTGAGATCAGTATTCCTTTTCTCTGTAGAAGCTTTATTTGAAAGATAATCACATTCTTTTGAAAGTGTATTCATTTCTTGAAATGCTTTAGTAAGAAACGCACATGTCTTTTTCTGTAAAGCAAAGCAGTTCTTTGTGACATGTCAAAGGCTTGTTAGAAGTGAGATCCGTGTTCCTTTTCTCTGTAGAATCTTTGCTTTTAAATATAATCACGTTCTTTTTAAAGTGTATTCATTTTAGGAAAAGCTTTATTAAGAAATGCACATGTGCTTCTCCTTATAGAGAAGCAGATTTTTCCGACATATCTATTACTGTTTGAAGTGAGATCAGTTTTCCTTTTCTCTGTAGAAGCTTTACTTTGGAAGATAATCACATTGTTTTGAAAGAGTTCATTTCAAAAATAGCTTTAGTAAGAAACGCAAAAGTGTTTCTTTGTAAAGAAAAGCAGTTGTTTGCAACATGGCAAATTACTGTTAGAAGTGAGATCAGTGTTACTTTTCTCTGTAGAAGCTTTGCTTTGAAATATAATCATGTTCTTTTGAAAGTGTATTCATCTCTTGAAAAGCTTTATTAAGAAACACATGTGTTTCTTGGTAAAGAGAAGCAGTTTTTGCTACATGTCAAAGTCTTTTGAGAAGTGAGATCAGTGTTCCTTTTCTCTATAGAAGCTTTACTTTGGAAGATAATCACGTTTTTTTGAAAGTGCATTTATTTCATGAAATACTTTTGTAAGAAACACACATGTGTTTCTCTGTAAGGAGAAGCAGTTGTTTTCGACATGTCAAAGTATTGTTAGAAGTGAGATCAGTAGTCATTTTCTGTGTGCAAGCTTTAATTTGAAATATAATCACGTTCTTTTGAAAGTGTATTTATTTCTTTAAATGCTTTAGTAATAACACACATGTGTTTCTTGGTAAGGAAAGGCAGTTGTTTCTGACATGTCAAAGCCTTGTTAGAAGTGAGATCAGTGTTCATTTCTCTTTAGAAACTTTACTTTGAAAGATAATCACATTCTTTGAAAGTGTATTCATTTCATAAATAACTTAAGTAAGAAACGCACAACTGTTCCTTGTAAAGAGAAGCCATTGTTTACGACATGTCAAAGTATTGGTAGAAGTGAGATCAGTGTTCCTTTTCTCTGTAGAATCTTTGTTTTGAAATATAAACATGTTCTTTTGAAAGTGTATTCATATCTTGAAAAGCTTTAGTAAGAAACGCACATGTGTTTCTCTGTAAAGAGAAGCAGATGTTTGTGACATGTCAAATTACTGTTAGAAGTGAGATTAGTTTTCCTTTTCTCTGCAGAAGTTTTACTTTGAAAGATAATAACGTTCTTTTGAATGTGTATTTATTTCATGAAATGCTTTTGTAAGAAAAGCACATGTGTTTTTCTGTAAAGAGAAGCAGTTCTTTGGAACATGTTAAAGTATTGGTAGAAGTGAGATCCGCATTCCTTTTCTCTGTACAAGCTTTACTTTGAAAGATATTCACATTCTTTTGAAAGTGTATTCATTTCTTGAAAAGCTTTAGCATGAAACACACATGTGTATCTTGGTAAGGAGAAGCAGTTGTTTACGACATTCAAAGTATTGTTTGAAGTGAAATCAGTATTCCTTTTCTCTGTAGCAGGTTTACTTTGAAAGAAAATCACATTCTTTTGAAAGGGTGTTCATTTCATAAATAGCTTTAGTAAGAAACGCACATGTGTTTCTCTAAAGAGAGGCCATTTTTTGCGACATGTCAAAGTATTGTTAGAAGAGAGATCAGTGTTCCTTTCTGTGTAGAAGCTTTACTTTGAAAGATAATCACATTCCTTTGAAAGTGTATTCATTTCAGGATTAGCTTTAGTAAGAAACACACGTGTTACTTGGTAAAGAGATTCAATTGTTTCCTAAATGTCAAAGTCTTGTTAGAAGTGAGATCAGTGTTCCATCCTCTGTAGAAGCTTTGCTTTGAATGATAATCACATTCTTTTGAATGTGTATTCATTTCTTAAAAAGTTTTAGTATGAAACACACATGAGTTTCTCTGTAAAGAAGCAGATGTTTGCAACTGTCAAATATCTATTAGAAGTGAGATCAGTTTTCCTTTTCTCTGTCAAAGCTTTATTTTGAAAGATAATCACGTTTTTTGAAAGTGTATTAGTTTCATATATAACTTTAGTAAGAAACGCACAGTTGTTTCTCTGTAAAGAAAGGCCGTATTATGCATCATGTCAAAGTATTTTTAGAAGAGAGATCAGTGTTCCTTTCTCTGTAAAAGCTTTACTTTGAAAGATAATCACATTCTTTTCAAAGTGTATTCATTTCATGAAAAGCATTAGGAAGAAACGCATATGTGTTTCTCTGTAAAGAGAAGCAGTTTTTTCCGACATGTCAAGTATTTTTAGAAGTGAGATCAGTGTTCCTTTTCTCTGTAGAAGCTTTGCTTTGAAGTATAATCATATTCTTTTGAAAGTGTATTCATTTCATGATAAGCTTTAGTAAGAAACGTACATGTGTTTCTCTGTAAAGAAAAGCACTTCTTTTCGACGTGTCAAATTACTGTTAGAAGTGAGATCAGTGTTCATTTTCTCTGTGGAAGCTTTATTTTGAAATATAGTCACGTTCTTTTGAAAGTGTATTCATTTCTAGAAATGCTTTAGTAATAATGCTCATGTGTGTCTTGGTAAAGAGAAGCAGTTGTTTCTGACATGTCAAAGTCTTGTTAGAAGTGTGATCAGTATTCATTTCTCTGTAGAAGCTTTACTTTGAAAGATAATCACATTCTTTGAAAGTGTATTCATTTCATTAATAGCTTTAGTAAGAAACGCACAAGTGTTTCTCTGTAAAGAGAAGCCGTTGTTTGCGACATGTCAAAGTATTGTTAGAAGGGAGATCAGTGTTCCATTCTCTGTAGAAGCTTTGCTTTGCAATACAATTGGTTCTTTAAAAAGTGTATTCATTTCTTTAAAAACTTTAGTAAGAAACGCACATGTGTTTCTTGGTAATGAGAAGCAGTTGTTTGCGACATGTCAACGTCCTATTAGACCTGAGATCAGTGTTGCTTTTCTCTGTAGAAGCTTTAATTTGAAAGATAACCACATTCTTTGAAAGTGTATTTATTTCATAAATAGCTTTAGTAAGAAACGCACATGTGTTTCTCTGTAAAGAGAGGCCATTTTTTGCGACATGTCAAAGTATTGTTATTAGTGAGATCAGTGTTCCTTTTCTCTGTACAAGCTTTACATTGAAAGATAATCACGCTATTTTGAAACTGTATTCTTTCCTGAAAAGCTTTAGTTAAAACGCACTTGTATTACTTGGTAAGGAGAAGCAGTTGTTTGCGACATGTCAAAGTGTTGTTTGAAGTGAGGTCAATATTCCTTTTCTAGGTACAAGATTTACTTTGAAAGATAATCACATTCTTTTGAAAGTGTATTCATTTCATGATAAGCTTTAGTAAGAAATGTACATGTGTTTCTCTGTAAAGAAAAGCACTTCTTTTCGACATGTCAAATTACTGTTAGAAGTGAGATCAGTGTTCATTTTCTCTGTGGAAGCTTTATTTTGAAATATAGTCACGTTCTTTTGAAAGTGTATTCATTTCTAGAAATGCTTTAGTAATAATGCTCCTGTGTGTCTTGGTAAAGAGAAGCAGTTGTTTCTGACATGTCAAAGTCTTGTTAGAAGTGTGATCAGTATTCATTTCTCTGTAGAAGCTTTACTTTGAAAGATAATCACATTCTTTGAAAGTGTATTCATTTCATTAATAGCTTTAGTAAGAAACGCACAAGTGTTTCTCTGTAAAGAGAGCTGTTGTTTGCGACATGTCAAAGTATTGTTAGAAGTGAGATCAGTGTTCCATTCTCTGTAGAAGCTTTGCTTTGAAATACAATTGGTTCTTTAAAAAGTGTATTCATTTCTTTAAAAACTTTAGTAAGAAACGCACATGTGTTTCTTGGTAATGAGAAGCAGTTGTTTGCGATATGTCAACGTCCTATTAGACCTGAGATCAGTGTTGCTTTTCTCTGTAGAAGCTTTAATTTGAAAGATAACCACATTCTTTGAAAGTGTATTTATTTCATAAATAGCTTTAGTAAGAAACGCACATGTGTTTCTCTGTAAAGAGAGGCCATTTTTTGCGACATGTCAAAGTATTGTTATTAGTGAGATCAGTGTTCCTTTTCTCTGTACAAGCTTTACATTGAAAGATAATCACGCTATTTTGAAACTGTATTCTTTCCTGAAAAGCTTTAGTTAAAACGCACTTGTGTTACTTGGTAAGGAGAAGCAGTTGTTTGCGACATGTCAAAGTGTTGTTTGAAGTGAGGTCAATATTCCTTTTCTAGGTACAAGATTTACTTTGAAAGATAATCACATTCTTTTGAAAGTGTATTCATTTCCTGAAAAGCTTTAGTAACTAACACACATGTGTTTCTTGATAAAGAGAAGCAGTTTTTTGCGACATGTCAACGTCTTGTTAGAAGTGATATCAGTGTTCCTTTTCTTTGTACAAGCTTTACTTTGAAGGATAATCACATTCTTTTGAAAGTGTATACATTTCTTGAACAGCTTTAGTTAGAAACACATGTGTTTCTTGGTAAAGAGAAGCAGTTGTTTGCGACATGTCAAAGTATTGTTAGAAGTGAGATCAGTTTACCTTTCTCTGTACAACTTTACTTTGAAAGATAATCATATTCTTCTGAAAGTGTATTCATTTCATTAATAGCTTTAGTAAGAAACGCACAAGTGTTTCTCTGTAAAGAGAAGCAGTTGTTTGCGACATGTCAAAGTATTGTTAGAAGTGAGATCAGTGTTCCATTCTCTGTAGAAACTCTGCTTTGAAATATGATCATGTTCTTTTAAAAGTGTATTCATTTCTTTAAAACTTTAGTAAGCAAAGCACATGTGTTACTTGGTTAGGAGAAGCAGTTGTTTGGGACATGTCAAAATATTGTTTGAAGTGAGATCAATATTCCTTTTCTCTGTACAAGCTTTAATTTGAAAGATAATCACGTTCTTTTGAAAGTGTATACATTTCTTGAAAATCTTTAGTAAGAAACATACATGTATTTCTCTCTAAAGAAAAGCAGTTGTTTGTGACATGGCAAATTACTGTTAAAAATGAGAACAGTTTTCTTTTCTCTCTACAAGCTTTACTTTGAAAGATAATCTCATTGTTTTGAAAGTGTATTCATTTCAAAAATAGCTTTAGTAAGAAACGCACAACTGTTTCTCTGTAAAGAAAAGCCATTTTTTGCGACATGTCAAAGTATTTTTGGAAGAGAGATAAGTGTTCCTTTCTCTGTAGAAGCTTTACTTTGAAAGATAATCACATTTATTTCAAAGTGTATTCATTTCATGAAAAGCTTTAGGAAGAAACACACATGTGTTTCCCTGTAAAGAGAAGCAGTTGTTTGCGACGTGTCAAATTATTGTTAGAAGTGATATCAATGTTCCTTTTCTCCGTAGAAGCTTTACTTTGAAAGAAAGTCACATTCTTTGGAAAGTGTATTCATTTTATAAATAGCTTTAGTAAGAAACACACGTCTTTCTGTGTAAAGAAAAGTTGTTTGCGACATGTCAAATTACTGTTAGAAGTGAGATCAGTGTTCCTTTTCTCTGTAGAAGCTATGCTTTGAAATATAATCACGTTCTTTTGAAAGTGTATTCATTCATTTCTTGAAAAGCTTTACTAAGAAACCCACGTGTATCTTGTTAAAGAGAAGCAATTGTTTGCGACATGTCAAAGTATTGTTTGAAGTGAGATCAGTATTCCTTTTCTCTGTAGAAGCTTTATTTGAAAGATAATCACATTCTTTTGAAAGTGTATTCATTTCTTGAAATGCTTTAGTAAGAAACGCACATGTCTTTTTCTGTAAAGCAAAGCAGTTCTTTGTGACATGTCAAAGGCTTGTTAGAAGTGAGATCCGTGTTCCTTTTCTCTGTAGAATCTTTGCTTTTAAATATAATCACGTTCTTTTTAAAGTGTATTCATTTTAGGAAAAGCTTTATTAAGAAATGCACATGTGCTTCTCCTTATAGAGAAGCAGATTTTTCCGACATATCTATTACTGTTTGAAGTGAGATCAGTTTTCCTTTTCTCTGTAGAAGCTTTACTTTGGAAGATAATCACATTGTTTTGAAAGAGTTCATTTCAAAAATAGCTTTAGTAAGAAACGCAAAAGTGTTTCTTTGTAAAGAAAAGCAGTTGTTTGCAACATGGCAAATTACTGTTAGAAGTGAGATCAGTGTTACTTTTCTCTGTAGAAGCTTTGCTTTGAAATATAATCATGTTCTTTTGAAAGTGTATTCATCTCTTGAAAAGCTTTATTAAGAAACACATGTGTTTCTTGGTAAAGAGAAGCAGTTTTTGCTACATGTCAAAGTCTTTTGAGAAGTGAGATCAGTGTTCCTTTTCTCTATAGAAGCTTTACTTTGGAAGATAATCACGTTTTTTTGAAAGTGCATTTATTTCATGAAATACTTTTGTAAGAAACACACATGTGTTTCTCTGTAAGGAGAAGCAGTTGTTTTCGACATGTCAAAGTATTGTTAGAAGTGAGATCAGTAGTCATTTTCTGTGTGCAAGCTTTAATTTGAAATATAATCACGTTCTTTTGAAAGTGTATTTATTTCTTTAAATGCTTTAGTAATAACACACATGTGTTTCTTGGTAAGGAAAGGCAGTTGTTTCTGACATGTCAAAGCCTTGTTAGAAGTGAGATCAGTGTTCATTTCTCTTTAGAAACTTTACTTTGAAAGATAATCACATTCTTTGAAAGTGTATTCATTTCATAAATAACTTAAGTAAGAAACGCACAACTGTTCCTTGTAAAGAGAAGCCATTGTTTACGACATGTCAAAGTATTGGTAGAAGTGAGATCAGTGTTCCTTTTCTCTGTAGAATCTTTGTTTTGAAATATAAACATGTTCTTTTGAAAGTGTATTCATATCTTGAAAAGCTTTAGTAAGAAACGCACATGTGTTTCTCTGTAAAGAGAAGCAGATGTTTGCGACATGTCAAATTACTGTTAGAAGTGAGATTAGTTTTCCTTTTCTCTGCAGAAGTTTTACTTTGAAAGATAATAACGTTCTTTTGAATGTGTATTTATTTCATGAAATGCTTTTGTAAGAAAAGCACATGTGTTTTTCTGTAAAGAGAAGCAGTTCTTTGGAACATGTTAAAGTATTGGTAGAAGTGAGATCCGCATTCCTTTTCTCTGTACAAGCTTTACTTTGAAAGATATTCACATTCTTTTGAAAGTGTATTCATTTCTTGAAAAGCTTTAGCATGAAACACACATGTGTATCTTGGTAAGGAGAAGCAGTTGTTTACGACATTCAAAGTATTGTTTGAAGTGAAATCAGTATTCCTTTTCTCTGTAGCAGGTTTACTTTGAAAGAAAATCACATTCTTTTGAAAGGGTGTTCATTTCATAAATAGCTTTAGTAAGAAACGCACATGTGTTTCTCTAAAGAGAGGCCATTTTTTGCGACATGTCAAAGTATTGTTAGAAGAGAGATCAGTGTTCCTTTCTGTGTAGAAGCTTTACTTTGAAAGATAATCACATTCCTTTGAAAGTGTATTCATTTCAGGATTAGCTTTAGTAAGAAACACACGTGTTACTTGGTAAAGAGATTCAAT
The DNA here is from genome assembly GCF_950005125.1 of Chionomys nivalis. NCBI lineage: Eukaryota > Metazoa > Chordata > Mammalia > Rodentia > Cricetidae > Chionomys > Chionomys nivalis. The sequence goes on along the minus strand of NC_080098.1, from coordinate 3,203,398 downwards.
TGTTTCCTAAATGTCAAAGTCTTGTTAGAAGTGAGATCAGTGTTCCATCCTCTGTAGAAGCTTTGCTTTGAATGATAATCACATTCTTTTGAATGTGTATTCATTTCTTAAAAAGTTTTAGTATGAAACACACATGAGTTTCTCTGTAAAGAAGCAGATGTTTGCAACTGTCAAATATCTATTAGAAGTGAGATCAGTTTTCCTTTTCTCTGTCAAAGCTTTATTTTGAAAGATAATCACGTTTTTTGAAAGTGTATTAGTTTCATATATAACTTTAGTAAGAAACGCACAGTTGTTTCTCTGTAAAGAAAGGCCGTATTATGCATCATGTCAAAGTATTTTTAGAAGAGAGATCAGTGTTCCTTTCTCTGTAAAAGCTTTACTTTGAAAGATAATCACATTCTTTTCAAAGTGTATTCATTTCATGAAAAGCATTAGGAAGAAACGCATATGTGTTTCTCTGTAAAGAGAAGCAGTTTTTTCCGACATGTCAAGTATTTTTAGAAGTGAGATCAGTGTTCCTTTTCTCTGTAGAAGCTTTGCTTTGAAGTATAATCATATTCTTTTGAAAGTGTATTCATTTCATGATAAGCTTTAGTAAGAAACGTACATGTGTTTCTCTGTAAAGAAAAGCACTTCTTTTCGACGTGTCAAATTACTGTTAGAAGTGAGATCAGTGTTCATTTTCTCTGTGGAAGCTTTATTTTGAAATATAGTCACGTTCTTTTGAAAGTGTATTCATTTCTAGAAATGCTTTAGTAATAATGCTCATGTGTGTCTTGGTAAAGAGAAGCAGTTGTTTCTGACATGTCAAAGTCTTGTTAGAAGTGTGATCAGTATTCATTTCTCTGTAGAAGCTTTACTTTGAAAGATAATCACATTCTTTGAAAGTGTATTCATTTCATTAATAGCTTTAGTAAGAAACGCACAAGTGTTTCTCTGTAAAGAGAAGCCGTTGTTTGCGACATGTCAAAGTATTGTTAGAAGGGAGATCAGTGTTCCATTCTCTGTAGAAGCTTTGCTTTGCAATACAATTGGTTCTTTAAAAAGTGTATTCATTTCTTTAAAAACTTTAGTAAGAAACGCACATGTGTTTCTTGGTAATGAGAAGCAGTTGTTTGCGACATGTCAACGTCCTATTAGACCTGAGATCAGTGTTGCTTTTCTCTGTAGAAGCTTTAATTTGAAAGATAACCACATTCTTTGAAAGTGTATTTATTTCATAAATAGCTTTAGTAAGAAACGCACATGTGTTTCTCTGTAAAGAGAGGCCATTTTTTGCGACATGTCAAAGTATTGTTATTAGTGAGATCAGTGTTCCTTTTCTCTGTACAAGCTTTACATTGAAAGATAATCACGCTATTTTGAAACTGTATTCTTTCCTGAAAAGCTTTAGTTAAAACGCACTTGTGTTACTTGGTAAGGAGAAGCAGTTGTTTGCGACATGTCAAAGTGTTGTTTGAAGTGAGGTCAATATTCCTTTTCTAGGTACAAGATTTACTTTGAAAGATAATCACATTCTTTTGAAAGTGTATTCATTTCCTGAAAAGCTTTAGTAACTAACACACATGTGTTTCTTGATAAAGAGAAGCAGTTTTTTGCGACATGTCAACGTCTTGTTAGAAGTGATATCAGTGTTCCTTTTCTTTGTACAAGCTTTACTTTGAAGGATAATCACATTCTTTTGAAAGTGTATACATTTCTTGAACAGCTTTAGTTAGAAACACATGTGTTTCTTGGTAAAGAGAAGCAGTTGTTTGCGACATGTCAAAGTATTGTTAGAAGTGAGATCAGTTTACCTTTCTCTGTACAACTTTACTTTGAAAGATAATCATATTCTTCTGAAAGTGTATTCATTTCATTAATAGCTTTAGTAAGAAACGCACAAGTGTTTCTCTGTAAAGAGAAGCAGTTGTTTGCGACATGTCAAAGTATTGTTAGAAGTGAGATCAGTGTTCCATTCTCTGTAGAAACTCTGCTTTGAAATATGATCATGTTCTTTTAAAAGTGTATTCATTTCTTTAAAACTTTAGTAAGCAAAGCACATGTGTTACTTGGTTAGGAGAAGCAGTTGTTTGGGACATGTCAAAATATTGTTTGAAGTGAGATCAATATTCCTTTTCTCTGTACAAGCTTTAATTTGAAAGATAATCACGTTCTTTTGAAAGTGTATACATTTCTTGAAAATCTTTAGTAAGAAACATACATGTATTTCTCTCTAAAGAAAAGCAGTTGTTTGTGACATGGCAAATTACTGTTAAAAATGAGAACAGTTTTCTTTTCTCTCTACAAGCTTTACTTTGAAAGATAATCTCATTGTTTTGAAAGTGTATTCATTTCAAAAATAGCTTTAGTAAGAAACGCACAACTGTTTCTCTGTAAAGAAAAGCCATTTTTTGCGACATGTCAAAGTATTTTTGGAAGAGAGATAAGTGTTCCTTTCTCTGTAGAAGCTTTACTTTGAAAGATAATCACATTTATTTCAAAGTGTATTCATTTCATGAAAAGCTTTAGGAAGAAACACACATGTGTTTCCCTGTAAAGAGAAGCAGTTGTTTGCGACGTGTCAAATTATTGTTAGAAGTGATATCAATGTTCCTTTTCTCCGTAGAAGCTTTACTTTGAAAGAAAGTCACATTCTTTGGAAAGTGTATTCATTTTATAAATAGCTTTAGTAAGAAACACACGTCTTTCTGTGTAAAGAAAAGTTGTTTGCGACATGTCAAATTACTGTTAGAAGTGAGATCAGTGTTCCTTTTCTCTGTAGAAGCTATGCTTTGAAATATAATCACGTTCTTTTGAAAGTGTATTCATTCATTTCTTGAAAAGCTTTACTAAGAAACCCACGTGTATCTTGTTAAAGAGAAGCAATTGTTTGCGACATGTCAAAGTATTGTTTGAAGTGAGATCAGTATTCCTTTTCTCTGTAGAAGCTTTATTTGAAAGATAATCACATTCTTTTGAAAGTGTATTCATTTCTTGAAATGCTTTAGTAAGAAACGCACATGTCTTTTTCTGTAAAGCAAAGCAGTTCTTTGTGACATGTCAAAGGCTTGTTAGAAGTGAGATCCGTGTTCCTTTTCTCTGTAGAATCTTTGCTTTTAAATATAATCACGTTCTTTTTAAAGTGTATTCATTTTAGGAAAAGCTTTATTAAGAAATGCACATGTGCTTCTCCTTATAGAGAAGCAGATTTTTCCGACATATCTATTACTGTTTGAAGTGAGATCAGTTTTCCTTTTCTCTGTAGAAGCTTTACTTTGGAAGATAATCACATTGTTTTGAAAGAGTTCATTTCAAAAATAGCTTTAGTAAGAAACGCAAAAGTGTTTCTTTGTAAAGAAAAGCAGTTGTTTGCAACATGGCAAATTACTGTTAGAAGTGAGATCAGTGTTACTTTTCTCTGTAGAAGCTTTGCTTTGAAATATAATCATGTTCTTTTGAAAGTGTATTCATCTCTTGAAAAGCTTTATTAAGAAACACATGTGTTTCTTGGTAAAGAGAAGCAGTTTTTGCTACATGTCAAAGTCTTTTGAGAAGTGAGATCAGTGTTCCTTTTCTCTATAGAAGCTTTACTTTGGAAGATAATCACGTTTTTTTGAAAGTGCATTTATTTCATGAAATACTTTTGTAAGAAACACACATGTGTTTCTCTGTAAGGAGAAGCAGTTGTTTTCGACATGTCAAAGTATTGTTAGAAGTGAGATCAGTAGTCATTTTCTGTGTGCAAGCTTTAATTTGAAATATAATCACGTTCTTTTGAAAGTGTATTTATTTCTTTAAATGCTTTAGTAATAACACACATGTGTTTCTTGGTAAGGAAAGGCAGTTGTTTCTGACATGTCAAAGCCTTGTTAGAAGTGAGATCAGTGTTCATTTCTCTTTAGAAACTTTACTTTGAAAGATAATCACATTCTTTGAAAGTGTATTCATTTCATAAATAACTTAAGTAAGAAACGCACAACTGTTCCTTGTAAAGAGAAGCCATTGTTTACGACATGTCAAAGTATTGGTAGAAGTGAGATCAGTGTTCCTTTTCTCTGTAGAATCTTTGTTTTGAAATATAAACATGTTCTTTTGAAAGTGTATTCATATCTTGAAAAGCTTTAGTAAGAAACGCACATGTGTTTCTCTGTAAAGAGAAGCAGATGTTTGCGACATGTCAAATTACTGTTAGAAGTGAGATTAGTTTTCCTTTTCTCTGCAGAAGTTTTACTTTGAAAGATAATAACGTTCTTTTGAATGTGTATTTATTTCATGAAATGCTTTTGTAAGAAAAGCACATGTGTTTTTCTGTAAAGAGAAGCAGTTCTTTGGAACATGTTAAAGTATTGGTAGAAGTGAGATCCGCATTCCTTTTCTCTGTACAAGCTTTACTTTGAAAGATATTCACATTCTTTTGAAAGTGTATTCATTTCTTGAAAAGCTTTAGCATGAAACACACATGTGTATCTTGGTAAGGAGAAGCAGTTGTTTACGACATTCAAAGTATTGTTTGAAGTGAAATCAGTATTCCTTTTCTCTGTAGCAGGTTTACTTTGAAAGAAAATCACATTCTTTTGAAAGGGTGTTCATTTCATAAATAGCTTTAGTAAGAAACGCACATGTGTTTCTCTAAAGAGAGGCCATTTTTTGCGACATGTCAAAGTATTGTTAGAAGAGAGATCAGTGTTCCTTTCTGTGTAGAAGCTTTACTTTGAAAGATAATCACATTCCTTTGAAAGTGTATTCATTTCAGGATTAGCTTTAGTAAGAAACACACGTGTTACTTGGTAAAGAGATTCAATTGTTTCCTAAATGTCAAAGTCTTGTTAGAAGTGAGATCAGTGTTCCATCCTCTGTAGAAGCTTTGCTTTGAATGATAATCACATTCTTTTGAATGTGTATTCATTTCTTAAAAAGTTTTAGTATGAAACACACATGAGTTTCTCTGTAAAGAAGCAGATGTTTGCAACTGTCAAATATCTATTAGAAGTGAGATCAGTTTTCCTTTTCTCTGTCAAAGCTTTATTTTGAAAGATAATCACGTTTTTTGAAAGTGTATTAGTTTCATATATAACTTTAGTAAGAAACGCACAGTTGTTTCTCTGTAAAGAAAGGCCGTATTATGCATCATGTCAAAGTATTTTTAGAAGAGAGATCAGTGTTCCTTTCTCTGTAAAAGCTTTACTTTGAAAGATAATCACATTCTTTTCAAAGTGTATTCATTTCATGAAAAGCATTAGGAAGAAACGCATATGTGTTTCTCTGTAAAGAGAAGCAGTTTTTTCCGACATGTCAAGTATTTTTAGAAGTGAGATCAGTGTTCCTTTTCTCTGTAGAAGCTTTGCTTTGAAGTATAATCATATTCTTTTGAAAGTGTATTCATTTCATGATAAGCTTTAGTAAGAAACGTACATGTGTTTCTCTGTAAAGAAAAGCACTTCTTTTTGACGTGTCAAATTACTGTTAGAAGTGAGATCAGTGTTCATTTTCTCTGTGGAAGCTTTATTTTGAAATATAGTCACGTTCTTTTGAAAGTGTATTCATTTCTAGAAATGCTTTAGTAATAATGCTCATGTGTGTCTTGGTAAAGAGAAGCAGTTGTTTCTGACATGTCAAAGTCTTGTTAGAAGTGTGATCAGTATTCATTTCTCTGTAGAAGCTTTACTTTGAAAGATAATCACATTCTTTGAAAGTGTATTCATTTCATTAATAGCTTTAGTAAGAAACGCACAAGTGTTTCTCTGTAAAGAGAAGCCGTTGTTTGCGACATGTCAAAGTATTGTTAGAAGGGAGATCAGTGTTCCATTCTCTGTAGAAGCTTTGCTTTGCAATACAATTGGTTCTTTAAAAAGTGTATTCATTTCTTTAAAAACTTTAGTAAGAAACGCACATGTGTTTCTTGGTAATGAGAAGCAGTTGTTTGCGACATGTCAACGTCCTATTAGACCTGAGATCAGTGTTGCTTTTCTCTGTAGAAGCTTTAATTTGAAAGATAACCACATTCTTTGAAAGTGTATTTATTTCATAAATAGCTTTAGTAAGAAACGCACATGTGTTTCTCTGTAAAGAGAGGCCATTTTTTGCGACATGTCAAAGTATTGTTATTAGTGAGATCAGTGTTCCTTTTCTCTGTACAAGCTTTACATTGAAAGATAATCACGCTATTTTGAAACTGTATTCTTTCCTGAAAAGCTTTAGTTAAAACGCACTTGTGTTACTTGGTAAGGAGAAGCAGTTGTTTGCGACATGTCAAAGTGTTGTTTGAAGTGAGGTCAATATTCCTTTTCTAGGTACAAGATTTACTTTGAAAGATAATCACATTCTTTTGAAAGTGTATTCATTTCCTGAAAAGCTTTAGTAACTAACACACATGTGTTTCTTGATAAAGAGAAGCAGTTTTTTGCGACATGTCAACGTCTTGTTAGAAGTGATATCAGTGTTCCTTTTCTTTGTACAAGCTTTACTTTGAAGGATAATCACATTCTTTTGAAAGTGTATACATTTCTTGAACAGCTTTAGTTAGAAACACATGTGTTTCTTGGTAAAGAGAAGCAGTTGTTTGCGACATGTCAAAGTATTGTTAGAAGTGAGATCAGTTTACCTTTCTCTGTACAACTTTACTTTGAAAGATAATCATATTCTTCTGAAAGTGTATTCATTTCATTAATAGCTTTAGTAAGAAACGCACAAGTGTTTCTCTGTAAAGAGAAGCAGTTGTTTGCGACATGTCAAAGTATTGTTAGAAGTGAGATCAGTGTTCCATTCTCTGTAGAAACTCTGCTTTGAAATATGATCATGTTCTTTTAAAAGTGTATTCATTTCTTTAAAACTTTAGTAAGCAAAGCACATGTGTTACTTGGTTAGGAGAAGCAGTTGTTTGGGACATGTCAAAATATTGTTTGAAGTGAGATCAATATTCCTTTTCTCTGTACAAGCTTTAATTTGAAAGATAATCACGTTCTTTTGAAAGTGTATACATTTCTTGAAAATCTTTAGTAAGAAACATACATGTATTTCTCTCTAAAGAAAAGCAGTTGTTTGTGACATGGCAAATTACTGTTAAAAATGAGAACAGTTTTCTTTTCTCTCTACAAGCTTTACTTTGAAAGATAATCTCATTGTTTTGAAAGTGTATTCATTTCAAAAATAGCTTTAGTAAGAAACGCACAACTGTTTCTCTGTAAAGAAAAGCCATTTTTTGCGACATGTCAAAGTATTTTTGGAAGAGAGATAAGTGTTCCTTTCTCTGTAGAAGCTTTACTTTGAAAGATAATCACATTTATTTCAAAGTGTATTCATTTCATGAAAAGCTTTAGGAAGAAACACACATGTGTTTCCCTGTAAAGAGAAGCAGTTGTTTGCGACGTGTCAAATTATTGTTAGAAGTGATATCAATGTTCCTTTTCTCCGTAGAAGCTTTACTTTGAAAGAAAGTCACATTCTTTGGAAAGTGTATTCATTTTATAAATAGCTTTAGTAAGAAACACACGTCTTTCTGTGTAAAGAAAAGTTGTTTGCGACATGTCAAATTACTGTTAGAAGTGAGATCAGTGTTCCTTTTCTCTGTAGAAGCTATGCTTTGAAATATAATCACGTTCTTTTGAAAGTGTATTCATTCATTTCTTGAAAAGCTTTACTAAGAAACCCACGTGTATCTTGTTAAAGAGAAGCAATTGTTTGCGACATGTCAAAGTATTGTTTGAAGTGAGATCAGTATTCCTTTTCTCTGTAGAAGCTTTATTTGAAAGATAATCACATTCTTTTGAAAGTGTATTCATTTCTTGAAATGCTTTAGTAAGAAACGCACATGTCTTTTTCTGTAAAGCAAAGCAGTTCTTTGTGACATGTCAAAGGCTTGTTAGAAGTGAGATCCGTGTTCCTTTTCTCTGTAGAATCTTTGCTTTTAAATATAATCACGTTCTTTTTAAAGTGTATTCATTTTAGGAAAAGCTTTATTAAGAAATGCACATGTGCTTCTCCTTATAGAGAAGCAGATTTTTCCGACATATCTATTACTGTTTGAAGTGAGATCAGTTTTCCTTTTCTCTGTAGAAGCTTTACTTTGGAAGATAATCACATTGTTTTGAAAGAGTTCATTTCAAAAATAGCTTTAGTAAGAAACGCAAAAGTGTTTCTTTGTAAAGAAAAGCAGTTGTTTGCAACATGGCAAATTACTGTTAGAAGTGAGATCAGTGTTACTTTTCTCTGTAGAAGCTTTGCTTTGAAATATAATCATGTTCTTTTGAAAGTGTATTCATCTCTTGAAAAGCTTTATTAAGAAACACATGTGTTTCTTGGTAAAGAGAAGCAGTTTTTGCTACATGTCAAAGTCTTTTGAGAAGTGAGATCAGTGTTCCTTTTCTCTATAGAAGCTTTACTTTGGAAGATAATCACGTTTTTTTGAAAGTGCATTTATTTCATGAAATACTTTTGTAAGAAACACACATGTGTTTCTCTGTAAGGAGAAGCAGTTGTTTTCGACATGTCAAAGTATTGTTAGAAGTGAGATCAGTAGTCATTTTCTGTGTGCAAGCTTTAATTTGAAATATAATCACGTTCTTTTGAAAGTGTATTTATTTCTTTAAATGCTTTAGTAATAACACACATGTGTTTCTTGGTAAGGAAAGGCAGTTGTTTCTGACATGTCAAAGCCTTGTTAGAAGTGAGATCAGTGTTCATTTCTCTTTAGAAACTTTACTTTGAAAGATAATCACATTCTTTGAAAGTGTATTCATTTCATAAATAACTTAAGTAAGAAACGCACAACTGTTCCTTGTAAAGAGAAGCCATTGTTTACGACATGTCAAAGTATTGTTAGAAGTGAGATCAGTGTTCCTTTTCTCTGTAGAATCTTTGTTTTGAAATATAAACATGTTCTTTTGAAAGTGTATTCATATCTTGAAAAGCTTTAGTAAGAAACGCACATGTGTTTCTCTGTAAAGAGAAGCAGATGTTTGTGACATGTCAAATTACTGTTAGAAGTGAGATTAGTTTTCCTTTTCTCTGCAGAAGTTTTACTTTGAAAGATAATAACGTTCTTTTGAATGTGTATTTATTTCATGAAATGCTTTTGTAAGAAAAGCACATGTGTTTTTCTGTAAAGAGAAGCAGTTCTTTGGAACATGTTAAAGTATTGGTAGAAGTGAGATCCGCATTCCTTTTCTCTGTACAAGCTTTACTTTGAAAGATATTCACATTCTTTTGAAAGTGTATTCATTTCTTGAAAAGCTTTAGCATGAAACACACATGTGTATCTTGGTAAGGAGAAGCAGTTGTTTACGACATTCAAAGTATTGTTTGAAGTGAAATCAGTATTCCTTTTCTCTGTAGCAGGTTTACTTTGAAAGAAAATCACATTCTTTTGAAAGGGTGTTCATTTCATAAATAGCTTTAGTAAGAAACGCACATGTGTTTCTCTAAAGAGAGGCCATTTTTTGCGACATGTCAAAGTATTGTTAGAAGAGAGATCAGTGTTCCTTTCTGTGTAGAAGCTTTACTTTGAAAGATAATCACATTCCTTTGAAAGTGTATTCATTTCAGGACTAGCTTTAGTAAGAAACACACGTGTTACTTGGTAAAGAGATTCAATTGTTTCCTAAATGTCAAAGTCTTGTTAGAAGTGAGATCAGTGTTCCATCCTCTGTAGAAGCTTTGCTTTGAATGATAATCACATTCTTTTGAATGTGTATTCATTTCTTAAAAAGTTTTAGTATGAAACACACATGAGTTTCTCTGTAAAGAAGCAGATGTTTGCAACTGTCAAATATCTATTAGAAGTGAGATCAGTTTTCCTTTTCTCTGTCAAAGCTTTATTTTGAAAGATAATCACGTTTTTTGAAAGTGTATTAGTTTCATATATAACTTTAGTAAGAAACGCACAGTTGTTTCTCTGTAAAGAAAGGCCGTATTATGCATCATGTCAAAGTATTTTTAGAAGAGAGATCAGTGTTCCTTTCTCTGTAAAAGCTTTACTTTGAAAGATAATCACATTCTTTTCAAAGTGTATTCATTTCATGAAAAGCATTAGGAAGAAACGCATATGTGTTTCTCTGTAAAGAGAAGCAGTTTTTTCCGACATGTCAAGTATTTTTAGAAGTGAGATCAGTGTTCCTTTTCTCTGTAGAAGCTTTGCTTTGAAGTATAATCATATTCTTTTGAAAGTGTATTCATTTCATGATAAGCTTTAGTAAGAAACGTACATGTGTTTCTCTGTAAAGAAAAGCACTTCTTTTCGACGTGTCAAATTACTGTTAGAAGTGAGATCAGTGTTCATTTTCTCTGTGGAAGCTTTATTTTGAAATATAGTCACGTTCTTTTGAAAGTGTATTCATTTCTAGAAATGCTTTAGTAATAATGCTCATGTGTGTCTTGGTAAAGAGAAGCAGTTGTTTCTGACATGTCAAAGTCTTGTTAGAAGTGTGATCAGTATTCATTTCTCTGTAGAAGCTTTACTTTGAAAGATAATCACATTCTTTGAAAGTGTATTCATTTCATTAATAGCTTTAGTAAGAAACGCACAAGTGTTTCTCTGTAAAGAGAAGCCGTTGTTTGCGACATGTCAAAGTATTGTTAGAAGGGAGATCAGTGTTCCATTCTCTGTAGAAGCTTTGCTTTGCAATACAATTGGTTCTTTAAAAAGTGTATTCATTTCTTTAAAAACTTTAGTAAGAAACGCACATGTGTTTCTTGGTAATGAGAAGCAGTTGTTTGCGACATGTCAACGTCCTATTAGACCTGAGATCAGTGTTGCTTTTCTCTGTAGAAGCTTTAATTTGAAAGATAACCACATTCTTTGAAAGTGTATTTATTTCATAAATAGCTTTAGTAAGAAACGCACATGTGTTTCTCTGTAAAGAGAGGCCATTTTTTGCGACATGTCAAAGTATTGTTATTAGTGAGATCAGTGTTCCTTTTCTCTGTACAAGCTTTACATTGAAAGATAATCACGCTATTTTGAAACTGTATTCTTTCCTGAAAAGCTTTAGTTAAAACGCACTTGTGTTACTTGGTAAGGAGAAGCAGTTGTTTGCGACATGTCAAAGTGTTGTTTGAAGTGAGGTCAATATTCCTTTTCTAGGTACAAGATTTACTTTGAAAGATAATCACATTCTTTTGAAAGTGTATTCATTTCCTGAAAAGCTTTAGTAACTAACACACATGTGTTTCTTGATAAAGAGAAGCAGTTTTTTGCGACATGTCAACGTCTTGTTAGAAGTGATATCAGTGTTCCTTTTCTTTGTACAAGCTTTACTTTGAAGGATAATCACATTCTTTTGAAAGTGTATACATTTCTTGAACAGCTTTAGTTAGAAACACATGTGTTTCTTGGTAAAGAGAAGCAGTTGTTTGCGACATGTCAAAGTATTGTTAGAAGTGAGATCAGTTTACCTTTCTCTGTACAACTTTACTTTGAAAGATAATCATATTCTTCTGAAAGTGTATTCATTTCATTAATAGCTTTAGTAAGAAACGCACAAGTGTTTCTCTGTAAAGAGAAGCAGTTGTTTGCGACATGTCAAAGTATTGTTAGAAGTGAGATCAGTGTTCCATTCTCTGTAGAAACTCTGCTTTGAAATATGATCATGTTCTTTTAAAAGTGTATTCATTTCTTTAAAACTTTAGTAAGCAAAGCACATGTGTTACTTGGTTAGGAGAAGCAGTTGTTTGGGACATGTCAAAATATTGTTTGAAGTGAGATCAATATTCCTTTTCTCTGTACAAGCTTTAATTTGAAAGATAATCACGTTCTTTTGAAAGTGTATACATTTCTTGAAAATCTTTAGTAAGAAACATACATGTATTTCTCTCTAAAGAAAAGCAGTTGTTTGTGACATGGCAAATTACTGTTAAAAATGAGAACAGTTTTCTTTTCTCTCTACAAGCTTTACTTTGAAAGATAATCTCATTGTTTTGAAAGTGTATTCATTTCAAAAATAGCTTTAGTAAGAAACGCACAACTGTTTCTCTGTAAAGAAAAGCCATTTTTTGCGACATGTCAAAGTATTTTTGGAAGAGAGATAAGTGTTCCTTTCTCTGTAGAAGCTTTACTTTGAAAGATAATCACATTTATTTCAAAGTGTATTCATTTCATGAAAAGCTTTAGGAAGAAACACACATGTGTTTCCCTGTAAAGAGAAGCAGTTGTTTGCGACGTGTCAAATTATTGTTAGAAGTGATATCAATGTTCCTTTTCTCCGTAGAAGCTTTACTTTGAAAGAAAGTCACATTCTTTGGAAAGTGTATTCATTTTATAAATAGCTTTAGTAAGAAACACACGTCTTTCTGTGTAAAGAAAAGTTGTTTGCGACATGTCAAATTACTGTTAGAAGTGAGATCAGTGTTCCTTTTCTCTGTAGAAGCTATGCTTTGAAATATAATCACGTTCTTTTGAAAGTGTATTCATTCATTTCTTGAAAAGCTTTACTAAGAAACCCACGTGTATCTTGTTAAAGAGAAGCAATTGTTTGCGACATGTCAAAGTATTGTTTGAAGTGAGATCAGTATTCCTTTTCTCTGTAGAAGCTTTATTTGAAAGATAATCACATTCTTTTGAAAGTGTATTCATTTCTTGAAATGCTTTAGTAAGAAACGCACATGTCTTTTTCTGTAAAGCAAAGCAGTTCTTTGTGACATGTCAAAGGCTTGTTAGAAGTGAGATCCGTGTTCCTTTTCTCTGTAGAATCTTTGCTTTTAAATATAATCACGTTCTTTTTAAAGTGTATTCATTTTAGGAAAAGCTTTATTAAGAAATGCACATGTGCTTCTCCTTATAGAGAAGCAGATTTTTCCGACATATCTATTACTGTTTGAAGTGAGATCAGTTTTCCTTTTCTCTGTAGAAGCTTTACTTTGGAAGATAATCACATTGTTTTGAAAGAGTTCATTTCAAAAATAGCTTTAGTAAGAAACGCAAAAGTGTTTCTTTGTAAAGAAAAGCAGTTGTTTGCAACATGGCAAATTACTGTTAGAAGTGAGATCAGTGTTACTTTTCTCTGTAGAAGCTTTGCTTTGAAATATAATCATGTTCTTTTGAAAGTGTATTCATCTCTTGAAAAGCTTTATTAAGAAACACATGTGTTTCTTGGTAAAGAGAAGCAGTTTTTGCTACATGTCAAAGTCTTTTGAGAAGTGAGATCAGTGTTCCTTTTCTCTATAGAAGCTTTACTTTGGAAGATAATCACGTTTTTTTGAAAGTGCATTTATTTCATGAAATACTTTTGTAAGAAACACACATGTGTTTCTCTGTAAGGAGAAGCAGTTGTTTTCGACATGTCAAAGTATTGTTAGAAGTGAGATCAGTAGTCATTTTCTGTGTGCAAGCTTTAATTTGAAATATAATCACGTTCTTTTGAAAGTGTATTTATTTCTTTAAATGCTTTAGTAATAACACACATGTGTTTCTTGGTAAGGAAAGGCAGTTGTTTCTGACATGTCAAAGCCTTGTTAGAAGTGAGATCAGTGTTCATTTCTCTTTAGAAACTTTACTTTGAAAGATAATCACATTCTTTGAAAGTGTATTCATTTCATAAATAACTTAAGTAAGAAACGCACAACTGTTCCTTGTAAAGAGAAGCCATTGTTTACGACATGTCAAAGTATTGGTAGAAGTGAGATCAGTGTTCCTTTTCTCTGTAGAATCTTTGTTTTGAAATATAAACATGTTCTTTTGAAAGTGTATTCATATCTTGAAAAGCTTTAGTAAGAAACGCACATGTGTTTCTCTGTAAAGAGAAGCAGATGTTTGTGACATGTCAAATTACTGTTAGAAGTGAGATTAGTTTTCCTTTTCTCTGCAGAAGTTTTACTTTGAAAGATAATAACGTTCTTTTGAATGTGTATTTATTTCATGAAATGCTTTTGTAAGAAAAGCACATGTGTTTTTCTGTAAAGAGAAGCAGTTCTTTGGAACATGTTAAAGTATTGGTAGAAGTGAGATCCGCATTCCTTTTCTCTGTACAAGCTTTACTTTGAAAGATATTCACATTCTTTTGAAAGTGTATTCATTTCTTGAAAAGCTTTAGCATGAAACACACATGTGTATCTTGGTAAGGAGAAGCAGTTGTTTACGACATTCAAAGTATTGTTTGAAGTGAAATCAGTATTCCTTTTCTCTGTAGCAGGTTTACTTTGAAAGAAAATCACATTCTTTTGAAAGGGTGTTCATTTCATAAATAGCTTTAGTAAGAAACGCACATGTGTTTCTCTAAAGAGAGGCCATTTTTTGCGACATGTCAAAGTATTGTTAGAAGAGAGATCAGTGTTCCTTTCTGTGTAGAAGCTTTACTTTGAAAGATAATCACATTCCTTTGAAAGTGTATTCATTTCAGGATTAGCTTTAGTAAGAAACACACGTGTTACTTGGTAAAGAGATTCAATTGTTTCCTAAATGTCAAAGTCTTGTTAGAAGTGAGATCAGTGTTCCATCCTCTGTAGAAGCTTTGCTTTGAATGATAATCACATTCTTTTGAATGTGTATTCATTTCTTAAAAAGTTTTAGTATGAAACACACATGAGTTTCTCTGTAAAGAAGCAGATGTTTGCAACTGTCAAATATCTATTAGAAGTGAGATCAGTTTTCCTTTTCTCTGTCAAAGCTTTATTTTGAAAGATAATCACGTTTTTTGAAAGTGTATTAGTTTCATATATAACTTTAGTAAGAAACGCACAGTTGTTTCTCTGTAAAGAAAGGCCTTATTATGCATCATGTCAAAGTATTTTTAGAAGAGAGATCAGTGTTCCTTTCTCTGTAAAAGCTTTACTTTGAAAGATAATCACATTCTTTTCAAAGTGTATTCATTTCATGAAAAGCATTAGGAAGAAACGCATATGTGTTTCTCTGTAAAGAGAAGCAGTTTTTTCCGACATGTCAAGTATTTTTAGAAGTGAGATCAGTGTTCCTTTTCTCTGTAGAAGCTTTGCTTTGAAGTATAATCATATTCTTTTGAAAGTGTATTCATTTCATGATAAGCTTTAGTAAGAAACGTACATGTGTTTCTCTGTAAAGAAAAGCACTTCTTTTCGACGTGTCAAATTACTGTTAGAAGTGAGATCAGTGTTCATTTTCTCTGTGGAAGCTTTATTTTGAAATATAGTCACGTTCTTTTGAAAGTGTATTCATTTCTAGAAATGCTTTAGTAATAATGCTCATGTGTGTCTTGGTAAAGAGAAGCAGTTGTTTCTGACATGTCAAAGTCTTGTTAGAAGTGTGATCAGTATTCATTTCTCTGTAGAAGCTTTACTTTGAAAGATAATCACATTCTTTGAAAGTGTATTCATTTCATTAATAGCTTTAGTAAGAAACGCACAAGTGTTTCTCTGTAAAGAGAAGCCGTTGTTTGTGACATGTCAAAGTATTGTTAGAAGTTAGATCAGTGTTCCTTTACACTGTAGAATCTTTGCTTTGAAAGATAATCAAGTTCTTTTGAAAATGTATTCATTTCTTGCAAAGCTTTTGTTGGAAACGCACATGTGTTCCTTGGTAAAGAGAAGCAGTAGTTTGCGACATGTCAAAGTATTCTTAGAACTGAGATCAGTATTCCTTTTCTCTGTAGAAGCTTTAATTTGAAAGATAATCACATTGTTTTGAAAGTGTATTCATTTCATAAATAGCTTTAGTGAGAATCTCACAAGTGTTTATCTGTAAGAGAAGCAGTTGTTTGCAACATGTCAAATTACTGTTAGATTTGAGTACATTGTTCCTTTTCTCTGTACAAACTTTACTTTGAAAGATAATCACCTTCTTTTGAAAGTATATTCATTTCTTGAAAAGCTTTAGTTAAAACGCACTTGTGTTTCTTGGTAAGGAGAAGCAGTTGTTTGCAACATGTCAAAGTACTGTTAGAAGTAAGATCAGTGTTCCTTTTCTCTGTAGAAGCTTTATTTTGAAAGATAATCATGTTCCTTTGAAAATGTAATCATTTCTTGAAAAGCCCTGGTTGGAAATGCACATGTGTTTCTTGGTAAAGAGAAGCCGATGTTTGCTACATGTCAAAGTATTGTTAGAAGGGAGATCAGTGTTACTTGTCACTGTACAAGCTTTACTTTGAAAGATAAGCACGTTCTTTGGAAAGTGTTTTCATTCTTTAAAAGCTTTAGTAAGAAACGCACGTGTTTCTCTGTAAGGAGAAGCAGTTTTTGCGCCATGTCAAATTACTATTAGAAGTGAAATCAGTATTCCTTTTCTCTGTACAAGCTTTACTTTGAAAGATAATCACATTCTTTTGAAAGTATATTCATTTCTTGAAATGTTTTAGTAAGAAACACATATGTGTTTCTTGGTAAGGAGAAGCAGTTGTTTGCGACTTGTCAAAGTATTTTTGAAGTGAGATCAGTATTCCTTTTCTCTGTAGAAGCTTTACTTTGAAAGATAATCATGTTCTTTGGAAAGTGAATTCATTTCTTGAAAAGCTTTAGTTAGAAACAAACATGTGTTTCTTAGTAAAGAGAAGAAGTAGTTTGCGATATGTCAAAGTATTGTTAGAAGAGAGATCAGTGTACCATTTCTCTGTAAAAGCTTTACTTTGAAAGATAATCACGTTCTTTTGAAAGTGCATTCATTTATGAAAAGCTATAATAAGAAACACACAATTTTTTCTCTGTAAAGAGAAGAACTTGTTTGCGACATGTCAAGTTATTGTTAGAATTGAGATAAGAGTTCCTTTCTCTGTATAAGCTTTACTTTGAAAGATAATTACATTCTTTAGAAACTGTATTCATTTCAAGAAATGCTATAGAAAAAAACGCACATGTGTTTCACTGTAAAGAGAAGCAGTTGTTTACGACATTTCAAAGTCTTCTTAGAAGTGAGATCAGTGTTCCTTTCTCACTACCAGCTTTACTTTGAAAGAAAATCAGGAACTTTTGAAAGTGAATTCATTTCATTTAAAGCTTTAGTAAGAAATGCACAAGTGTTTCACTCTAAAGGGAAGACGTTGTTTGCGACATGTCAGAGTATTGTTAGAAGTGAGGTCACTGTTCCTTTTACCTGTAGAAGCTTTATTTTGAAAGACAATCAAGTTTTTTTGAAAGTATATTCATTTCATCAAAAGCTTTAGTAAGAAACGCACATGGGTTTCTTGGGAAAGAGGAGCAGTTGTTTGCTACTTGTGAAAGCATTGTTAGAACTGAGATCTGTGGTCCTTTTCTCAGCACAAGCTTTATTTAGAAAGATAATCGCGTTTTTTTTGAAAGTTTATTTATTTCACGAAATCTTTGTTAGAACTGAGATCAGTGTTCTTCTTCTCAGTACAAGCTTTACTTTGAAAGATAATCACATTCTTTGAGAGTTTATTAATTGCACTAAAGCTTTGTTAGAACTGAGATCAGTGTTCCTCTTCTTAGTACAAGCTTTACTTTGAAAGATAATTGTGTACTTTTGAAAGTTTATAAATTTCACGAAAGCTTTAGTAAGAAACGCACATGTGTTTCTTTATAAAGAAAAACAGTTGTTTGCTACGTGTGAAAGCATTGTTAGAACTGAGATCAGTGTTCCTTTTCTCAGTACAAGCTTTACTTTGAAAGTAATCACATTCTTTTGAAAGTTTATTAATTGCAGGAAAGCATGTTAGAACTGAGATCAGTGTTCCTCTTTTCAGTACAAGCTTAACTTTGAAAGATAATCACGATCATTTGAAAGTTTATTAATTTCATGAAAGCTTTAGTAAGAAAGGCACATGTGTTTGTAAAGACAAGTAGTTGTTTGCTACGTGTGAAATCATTGTTAGAAGTGAGATCAGTGTTCCTTTTCTCAGTACAAGCTTTATTTGAAAGATAATTGCGTTCTTTTGAAAGTTTATTAATTTCAAGAAAGCGTTAGTAAGAAACGAACATGTGTTACTTTGTAAAGACAAGCAGTTGTATGATACGTGTGAAAGCATTGTTAGAACTGAGATCAGTGTTCATTTTCTCAGCACAAGCTTTACTATGAAAGATTATCGCGTTCTTTTTGAAGTTTATTAATTTCACGAAAGCTTTAGTAAGAAACGCACATGTGTTTCTTTGTAAAGACAAGCAGCTTTTTGCTATGGGTGAAAGCATTGTTAGAACTGAGAGCAGTGTTCCTTTTCTCAGCACAAGATTTAATTTGAAAGATAATTGCCTTCTTTTGAAAGTTTCTTAATTTCACAAAAGCGTTAGTAAGAAACGCACATGTGTTTCTTTGTAAAAACAAGCAATTGTGTGCTATGTGTGAAAGAATTGTTAGAACTGAGATCAATGTTCCTTTTCTCAGTACAAGCTTTACTTTGAAAAATAATCGCGTTCTTTGAAAGTTTATTAATTTCACGAAAGCTTTAGAAAGAAATGTACGTGTTTCTTTGTAAAGACAAGAATTTTTTTGCTACGTGTGAAAGCATTGTTAGAACAGAGATCAGTGTTCCTTTCCTCATTACAAGGTTTACTTTGAAAGATATTTCCATTCTTTTGAAAGTTTATTAATTTCACGAAAGATTTAGTAAGAAAAACACATGTGTTTGTTTGTAAATTCAAGCAGTTTTTTGCTACGTGTGAAAGCACTGCTAGAACTGAGATCAGTGTTCCTCTTCTCAGTACAAGCTTTACTTGGAAAGATAATCGCGTTCTTTTGAAAGTTTTTTAATTTCACGAAAGCTTTAGTAAGAAACACACATGCGTTTCTTTGTCAAGACAAGCAGTTGTTTGCTACATGTGAAAGCTCTGGTAGAATTGAGATCAGTGTTGCTTTTCTCAGTACAAGCTGTACTTTGAAAGATAATCGCGTTCTTTTGAAAGTTTATTAATTTCACGAAAGCTTTAGTAAGAAACGCACATGCGTTTCTTTGTCAAGACAAGCAGTTGTTTGCTACTCGTGAAAGCACTGTTAGAACTAAGATCAGTGTTGCTTTTCTCAGTACAAGCTTTACTTTGAAAGATAATCGCGTTCTTTTGAAAGTTTATTAATTTCACGAAAGCTTTAGTAAGAAACGCACATGCGTTTCTTTGTCAAGACAAGCAGTTGTTTGCTACGTGTGAAAGCTCTGGTAGAACTGAGATCGGTGTTTCTTTTCTCAGTACAAGCTTAACTTTGAAAGATAATCGCGTTCTTTTGAAAGTTTATTAATTTCACGAAAGCTTTAGTAAGAAACGCACATGCATTTCTTTGTCAAGACAAACAGTTGTTTGCTACTCGTGAAAGCACTGTTAGAACTGAGATCAGTGTTGCTTTTCTCAGTACAAGCTTTACTTTGAAAGATAATCGCGTTCTTTTGAAAGTTTTAGTAAGAAACGCACATGCGTTTCTTTGTCAAAACAAGCAGTTGTTTGCTACGTGTGAAAGCACTGTTAGAACTGAGATCAGTGTTCCTTTTCTCAGTACAAGCTTTACTATGAAAGGAAATCGCATTCTTTTGAAAGTTTTTTCATTTCACAAAAGCTTTAGTAAGAAAAGCACATGTGTTTCTTTGTCAAGACACGCAGTTGTTTGCTGTGCGGGAAAGCACTGTTAGAACTGAGTCAGTGTTGCTTTTCTCAGTACAAGCTTTACTTTGAAAGATAATCGCGTTCTTTGAAAGTTTATTAATTTCATGAAAGCTTTAGTAAGAAACAAACATGTTTCTTTGTCAAGACAAGCATTTGTTTGCTACATGTGAAAGCACTGTTAGAACTGAGATCAGTGTTGCTTTTCTCAGTACAAGCTTTACTTTGAAAGATAATCGCATTCTTTTGAAAGTTTTTTAATTTCACGAAAGCTTTTGTAAGAAACGCACATGCGTTTCTTGTCAAGACAAGCAGTTGTTTGCTACGTGTGAAAGCTCTGGTAGAACTGAGATCAGTGTTGCTTTTCTCAGTACAATATTTACTTTGAAAGATAATCGCGTTCTTTTGAAAGTTTATTAATTTCACGAAAGCTTTAGTAAGAAACGCACATGTGTTTCTTTGTCAAGACAAGCAGTTGTTTGCTACGTGTGAAAGCACTGTTAGAACTGAGATCAGTGTTGCTTTTCTCAGTACAAGCTTTACTATGATAGGAAATCGCGTTCTTTTGAAAGTTTTTTCATTTCACAAAAGCTTTAGTAAGAAAAGCACATGTGTTTCTTTGTGAAGACAAGCACTTGTTTGCTACTCGTGAAAGCACTGTTAGAACTGAGATCAGTGTTGCTTTTCTCAGTACAAGCTTTACTTTGAAAGATAATCGCGTTCATTTGAAAGTTTATTAATTTCACGAAAGCTTTAGTAAGAAACGCACATGCGTTTCTTTGTCAAGACAAGCAGTTGTTTGCTACATGTGAAAGCTCTGGTAGAACTGAGATCGGTGTTTCTTTTCTCAGTACAAGCTTAACTTTGAAAGATAATCGCGTTCTTTGAAAGTTTATTAATTTCACGAAAGCTTTAGTAAGAAACGCACATGCATTTCTTTGTCAAGACAAGCAGTTGTTTGCTACTCGTGAAAGCACTGTTAGAACTGAGATCAGTGTTGCTTTTCTCAGTACAAGCTTTACTTTGAAAGATAATCGCATTCTTTTGAAAGTTTTTTAATTTCACGAAAGCTTTTGTAAGAAACGCACATGCGTTTCTTGTCAAGACAAGCAGTTGTTTGCTACGTGTGAAAGCTCTGGTAGAACTGAGATCAGTGTTGCTTTTCTCAGTACAAGATTTACTTTGAAAGATAATCGCGTTCTTTTGAAAATTTATTAATTTCACGAAAGCTTTAATAAGAAACGCACATGCGTTTCTTTGTCAAGACAAGCAGTTGTTTGCTCCACGTGAAAGCACTGTTAGAACTGAGATCAGTGTTGCTTTTCTCAGTACAAGCTTTACTTTGAAAGATAATCACGTTCTTTTGAAAGTTTAGTAATTTCACGAAATCTTTAGTAAGAAACGCACATGCGTTTCTTTGACAAGACAAGCAGTTGTTTGCTACGTGTGAAAGCACTGGTAGAACTGAGATCAGTGTTGCTTTTCTAAGTACAAGCTTTACTATTATAGGAAATTGCGTTCTTTTGAAAGTTTTTTCATTTCACAAAAGCTTTAGTAAGAAAAGCACATGTGTTTCTTTGTGAAGACAAGCAGTTGTTTGCTGTGCGGGAAAGCACTGTTAGAACTGAGATCAGTGTTGCTTTTCTCAGTACAAGCTTTACTTTGAAAGATAATCGCGTTCTTTGAAAGTTTATTAATTTCATGAAAGCTTTAGTAAGGAACGAACAGGCGTTTCTTTGTCAAGACAAGCAGTGGTTTGCTACATGTGAAAGCACTGTTAGAACTGAGATCAGTGTTGCTTTTCTCAGTCCAAGCTTTACTTTGAAAGATAATCGCATTCTTTTGAAAGTTTATTAATTTCACGAAAGCTTTAGTAAGAAATGCACATCCGTTTCTTTGTCAAGGCAAGCAGTTGTTTGCTACGTGTGTAAGCACTGTTAGAACTGAGATCAGTGTTGCTTTTCTCAGTACAAGCTTTACTTTGAAAGATAATCGCGTTCTTTTGAAAGTTTTTTAATTTCACGAAAGCTTTAGTAAGAAACGCACATGCGTTTCTTGTCAAGACAAGAAGTTGTTTGCTACGTGTGAAGGCTCTGGTAGAACTGAGATCAGTGTTGCTTTTCTCAGTACAAGCTTTACTTTGAAAGATAATCGCGTTCTTTTGAAAGTTTATTAATTTCACGAAAGCTTTAGTAAGAAACGCACATGTGTTTCTGTGTAAAGAAAAGCATTGGTTTGCTACGTGGGAAAGCATTGTTAGAACTTAGATCAGTGTTCTTTATCTCAGTACAAGCTTTTCGTTGAAAAATAATCTCGTTCTTTTGAAAGTTTATTAATTTCACGAAAGCTTTAGTAAGAAACGCACATGTGTTTCTTTGTAAAGACAAGCAGTAGTTTGCTACGTGTGAAAGCATTGTTAGAACTAAATGTTCCTTTTCTCAATACAAGTGTTACTTTGAAAGATCATCACGTTCTTTTGAAAGTTTATTTATTTCACGAAATCTTGGTTAGAACTGTGATCAGTGTTCCTATTCTCAGTACAAGCTTTACTTTGAAAGATAATCGCGTTATTTTGAAAGTTTTTTAATTTCACGAAAGCTTTAAAAGAAACGCACATGCGTTTCTTTGTCAAGACAAGCAGTTGTTTGATACATGTGAAAGCTCTGGTAGAACTGATATCAGTGTTGCTTTTCTCAGTACAAGCTTTACTTTGAAAGATAATCGCGTTCTTTTGAAAGTTTATTAATTTCACGAAAGCTTTAGTAAGAAACGCACGTGTTTCTTTGTCAAGACAAGCAGTTGTTTGCTACGTGTGAAAGCACTGTTAGAACTGAGATCAGTGTTGATTTTCTCAGTACAGGCTTTACTATGATAGGAAATCGCGTTCTTTTGAAAGTTTTTTCATTTCACAAAAGCTTTAGTAAGAAAAGCACATGTGTTTCTTTGTGAAGACAAGCAGTTGTTTGCTGTGCGGGAAAGCACTGTTAGAACTGAGATCAGTGTTGCTTTTCTCAGTACAAGCTTTACTTTGAAAGATAATCGCGTTCTTTGAAAGTTTATTAATTTCATGAAAGCTTTAGTAAGGAACGAACAGGCGTTTCTTTGTCAAGACAAGCAGTGGTTTGCTACATGTGAAAGCACTGTTAGAACTGAGATCAGTGTTGCTTTTCTCAGTCCAAGCTTTACTTTGAAAGATAATCGCATTCTTTTGAAAGTTTATTAATTTCACGAAAGCTTTAGTAAGAAATGCACATCCGTTTCTTTGTCAAGGCAAGCAGTTGTTTGCTACGTGTGTAAGCACTGTTAGAACTGAGATCAGTGTTGCTTTTCTCAGTACAAGCTTTACTTTGAAAGATAATCGCGTTCTTTTGAAAGTTTTTTAATTTCACGAAAGCTTTAGTAAGAAACGCACATGCGTTTCTTGTCAAGACAAGCAGTTGTTTGCTACGTGTGAAAGCTCTGGTAGAACTGAGATCAGTGTTGCTTTTCTCAGTACAAGCTTTACTTTGAAAGATAATCGCGTTCTTTTGAAAGTTTATTAATTTCACGAAAGCTTTAGTAAGAAACGCACATGTGTTTCTGTGTAAAGAAAAGCATTGGTTTGCTACGTGGGAAAGCATTGTTAGAACTTAGATCAGTGTTCTTTATCTCAGTACAAGCTTTTCGTTGAAAAATAATCTCGTTCTTTTGAAAGTTTATTAATTTCACGAAAGCTTTAGTAAGAAACGCACATGTGTTTCTTTGTAAAGACAAGCAGTAGTTTGCTACGTGTGAAAGCATTGTTAGAACTAAATGTTCCTTTTCTCAATACAAGTGTTACTTTGAAAGATCATCACGTTCTTTTGAAAGTTTATTTATTTCACGAAATCGTGGTTAGAACTGTGATCAGTGTTCCTATTCTCAGTACAAGCTTTACTTTGAAAGATAATCGCGTTATTTTGAAAGTTTTTTAATTTCACGAAAGCTTTAAAAGAAACGCACATGCGTTTCATTGTCAAGACAAGCAGTTGTTTGATACATGTGAAAGCTCTGGTAGAACTGATATCAGTGTTGCTTTTCTCAGTACAAGCTTTACTTTGAAAGATAATCGCGTTCTTTTGAAAGTTTATTAATTTCACGAAAGCTTTAGTAAGACACGCACATGAGTTTCTTTGTCAAGACAAGCAGTTGTTTAGTGTGCGGGAAAGCACTGTTAGAACTGAGTCAGTGTTGCTTTTCTCAGTACAAGCTTTACTTTGAAAGATAATCGCGTTCTTTGTAAGTTTATTAATTTCACGAAAGCTTTAGTAAGAAACGAACATGCGTTTCTTTGTCAAGACAAGCAGTTGTTTGCTACGTGTGAAAGCACTGTTAGAACTGAGAACAGTGTTGCTTTTCTCAGTACAAGCTTTACTTTGAAAGATAATCGCATTCTTTTGAAAGTTTATTAATTTCAAGAAAGCTTTAGTAAGAAATGCACATGCGTTTTTTTGTCAAGACAAGCAGTTGTTTGCTACGTGTGTAAGCACTGTTAGAACTGAGATCAGTGTTGCTTTTCTCAGTACAAGCTTTACTTTGAAAGATAATCGCGTTCTTTTGAAAGTTTTTTAATTTCACGAAAGCTTTAGTAAGAAACGCACATGCGTTTCTTTGTCAAGACAAGCAGTTGTTTAGTGTGCGGGAAAGCACTGTTAGAACTGAGTCAGTGTTGCTTTTCTCAGTACAAGCTTTACTTTGAAAGATAATCGCGTTCTTTGAAAGTTTATTAATTTCACGAAAGCTTTAGTAAGAAACGAACTTGCGTTTCTTTGTCAAGACAAGCAGTTGTTTGCTACGTGTGAAAGCACTGTTAGAACTGAGATCAGTGTTGCTTTTCTCAGTACAAGCTTTACTTTGAAAGATAATCGCGTTCTTTCGGAAGTTTATTATATTCACGAAAGCTTTAGTAAGAAACGCGCATGCGTTTCTTTGTCAAGACAAGCAGTTGTTTGCTAAGTGTAAAAGCACTGTTAGAACTGAGATCAGTGTTGCTTTTCTCAGTACAAGCTTTACTTGGAAAGATAATCGCGTTCTTTTGAAAGTTTATTAATTTCACTAAAGCTTTAGTAAGAAATGCACATGCGTTTCTTTGTAAGGTAAAGCAGATGTTTACTACGTGTGAAAGCACTGTTAGAACTGATACCATTGTTGCTTTTCTCAGTCCAAGCATTACTTTGAAAGATAATCACGTTCATTGGAAAGTTTATTAATTTCATGAAAGCTTTAGTAAGAAACGCACATGCGTTTCTTGTCAAGACAAGCAGTTATTTGCTACGTGTGAAAGCACTGTTAGAACTGAGATCAGTGTTGCTTTTCTCAGTACAAGCTTTACTTGGAAAGATAATCGCGTTCTTTTGAAAGTTTATTAATTTCACTAAAGCTTTAGTAAGAAACGCACATCCGTTTCTTTGTAAGGTAAAGTAGTTGTTTGCTACGTGTGAAAGCACTGTTAGAACAGATATCATTGTTGCTTTTCTCAGTCCAAGCTTTACTTTGAAAGATAATCACGTTCATTGGAAAGTTTATTAATTTCACAAAAGCTTGAGTTAGAAACGCACATGCGTTTCTTTGTCAAGACAAGCAGTTGTTTGCCTCGTGTGAAAGCACTGTTAGAACTTAGATCAGTGTTGCTTTTCTCAGTCCAAGCTTTACTTTGAAAGA
Source organism: Chionomys nivalis (assembly GCF_950005125.1). Classification (NCBI taxonomy): domain Eukaryota; kingdom Metazoa; phylum Chordata; class Mammalia; order Rodentia; family Cricetidae; genus Chionomys; species Chionomys nivalis. Next base: position 3,178,303 of record NC_080098.1, on the reverse strand, counting down.
TAATCACGTTCATTGGAAAGTTTATTAATTTCACGAAAGCTTTAGTAAGAAACGCACATGCGTTTCTTTCTCGAGACAGGCAGTTGTTTGCTACATGTGAAAGCACTGTTAGAACTGAGATCAGTGTTGCTTTTCTCCGTACAAGCTTTACTTTGAAAGAAAATCGCGTTCTTTTGAAAGTTTATTAATTTCACGAAAGCTTTAGTAAGAAACGCACATGCGTTTCTTTGTCAAGACAGGCAGGTGTTTGCTACGTGTGAAAGCACTGTTAGAACTGAGATCAGTGTTGCTTTTCTCAGTACAAGCTTTACTTTGAAAGAAAATCTCGTTCTTTTGAAAGTTTATTAATTTCACGAAAGCTTTAGTAAGAAACGCACATGCGTTTCTTTGTCAAGACAGGCAGTTGTTTGCTACCTGGGAAAGCACTGTTAGAACTGAGATCAGTGTTGCTTTTCTCAGTACAAGCTTTACTTTGAAAGATAATCGCGTTCTTTTGAAAGTTTATTAATTTCACGAAAGCTTTAGTAAGAAACGCACATGCGTTTCTTTGTCAAGACAGGAAGTTGTTTGCTACGTGTGAAAGCACTGTTAGAACTGAGATCAGTGTTGCTTTTCTCAGTACAAGCTTTACTTTGAAAGAAAATCTCGTTCTTTTGAAAGTTTATTAATTTCTCGAAAGCTTTAGTAAGAAACGCACATGCGTTTCTTTCTAGAGGAAAGCAGTTGTTTGCTACGTGTGAAAGCACTGTTAGAACTGAGATGAGTGTTGCTTTTCTCAGTACAAGCTTTACTTTGAAAGATAATCGCGTTCTTTTGAAAGCTTATTAATTTCACGAAAGCTTTAGTAGGAAACGCACATGCGTTTCTTTGTAAAGACAAGCAGTTGTTTGCTACGTGTGAAAGCACTGTTAGAACTGAGATCAGTGTTGCTTTTCTCAGTACAAGCTTTACTTTGAAAAAAAATCGCGTTCTTTTGAAAGTTTATTGATTTCACGAAAGCTTAGTAAGAAACGCACATGCGTTTCTTTGTAAAGACAAGCAGTTGTTTGCTACGTGTGAAAGCACTGTTAGAACTGAGATCAGTGTTGCTTTTCTCAGTACAAGCTTTACTTTAAAAGAAAATCGCGTTCTTTTGAAAGTTTATTAATTTCACGAAAGCTTTAGTAAGAAACGCTCATGCGTTTTTTGTAAAGACAATCAGTTGTTTGCTACGTGTGAAAGTACTGTTAGAACTGAGATCAGTGTTGCTTTTCTCAGTACAAGCTTTACTTTGAAAGAAAATCTCATACTTTTGAAAGTTTATTAATTTCACGAAAGCTTTAGTAAGAAACGGACATGCGTTTCTTTGTCAAGACAGGCAGTAGTTTGCTCCCTGGGAAAGCACTGTTAGAACTGAGATCAGTGTTGCTTTTCTCAGTACAAGCTTTACTTTGAAAGATAATCGCGTTCTTTTGAAAGTTTATTAATTTCACGAAAGCTTTAGTAAGAAACGCACATGCGTTTCTTTGTCAAGACAGGCAGTTGTTTGCTACGTGTGAAAGCACTGTTAGAACTGAGATCAGTGTTGCTTTTCTCAGTACAAGCTTTACTATTATAGGAAATCGCGTTCTTTTGAAAGTTTTTTCATTTCACAAAAGCTTTAGTAAGAAAAGCACATGTGTTTCTTTGTGAAGACAAGCAGTTGTTTGCTGTGCGGGAAAGCACTGTTAGAACTGAGATCAGTGTTGCTTTTCTCAGTACAAGCTTTACTTTGAAAGATAATCGCGTTCTTTGAAAGTTTATTAATTTCATGAAAGCTTTAGTAAGGAACGAACAGGCGTTTCTTTGTCAAGACAAGCAGTGGTTTGCTACATGTGAAAGCACTGTTAGAACTGAGATCAGTGTTGCTTTTCTCAGTCCAAGCTTTACTTTGAAAGATAATCGCATTCTTTTGAAAGTTTATTAATTTCACGAAAGCTTTAGTAAGAAATGCACATCCGTTTCTTTGTCAAGGCAAGCAGTTGTTTGCTACGTGTGTAAGCACTGTTAGAACTGAGATCAGTGTTGCTTTTCTCAGTACAAGCTTTACTTTGAAAGATAATCGCGTTCTTTTGAAAGTTTTTTAATTTCACGAAAGCTTTAGTAAGAAACGCACATGCGTTTCTTGTCAAGACAAGAAGTTGTTTGCTACGTGTGAAAGCTCTGGTAGAACTGAGATCAGTGTTGCTTTTCTCAGTACAAGCTTTACTTTGAAAGATAATCGCGTTCTTTTGAAAGTTTATTAATTTCACGAAAGCTTTAGTAAGAAACGCACATGTGTTTCTGTGTAAAGAAAAGCATTGGTTTGCTACGTGGGAAAGCATTGTTAGAACTTAGATCAGTGTTCTTTATCTCAGTACAAGTTTTTCGTTGAAAAATAATCTCGTTCTTTTGAAAGTTTATTAATTTCACGAAAGCTTTAGTAAGAAACGCACATGTGTTTCTTTGTAAAGACAAGCAGTAGTTTGCTACGTGTGAAAGCATTGTTAGAACTAAATGTTCCTTTTCTCAATACAAGTGTTACTTTGAAAGATCATCACGTTCTTTTGAAAGTTTATTTATTTCACGAAATCTTGGTTAGAACTGTGATCAGTGTTCCTATTCTCAGTACAAGCTTTACTTTGAAAGATAATCGCGTTATTTTGAAAGTTTTTTAATTTCACGAAAGCTTTAAAAGAAACGCACATGCGTTTCTTTGTCAAGACAAGCAGTTGTTTGATACATGTGAAAGCTCTGGTAGAACTGATATCAGTGTTGCTTTTCTCAGTACAAGCTTTACTTTGAAAGATAATCGCGTTCTTTTGAAAGTTTATTAATTTCACGAAAGCTTTAGTAAGAAACGCACGTGTTTCTTTGTCAAGACAAGCAGTTGTTTGCTACGTGTGAAAGCACTGTTAGAACTGAGATCAGTGTTGATTTTCTCAGTACAGGCTTTACTATGATAGGAAATCGCGTTCTTTTGAAAGTTTTTTCATTTCACAAAAGCTTTAGTAAGAAAAGCACATGTGTTTCTTTGTGAAGACAAGCAGTTGTTTGCTGTGCGGGAAAGCACTGTTAGAACTGAGATCAGTGTTGCTTTTCTCAGTACAAGCTTTACTTTGAAAGATAATCGCGTTCTTTGAAAGTTTATTAATTTCATGAAAGCTTTAGTAAGGAACGAACAGGCGTTTCTTTGTCAAGACAAGCAGTGGTTTGCTACATGTGAAAGCACTGTTAGAACTGAGATCAGTGTTGCTTTTCTCAGTCCAAGCTTTACTTTGAAAGATAATCGCATTCTTTTGAAAGTTTATTAATTTCACGAAAGCTTTAGTAAGAAATGCACATCCGTTTCTTTGTCAAGGCAAGCAGTTGTTTGCTACGTGTGTAAGCACTGTTAGAACTGAGATCAGTGTTGCTTTTCTCAGTACAAGCTTTACTTTGAAAGATAATCGCGTTCTTTTGAAAGTTTTTTAATTTCACGAAAGCTTTAGTAAGAAACGCACATGCGTTTCTTGTCAAGACAAGCAGTTGTTTGCTACGTGTGAAAGCTCTGGTAGAACTGAGATCAGTGTTGCTTTTCTCAGTACAAGCTTTACTTTGAAAGATAATCGCGTTCTTTTGAAAGTTTATTAATTTCACGAAAGCTTTAGTAAGAAACGCACATGTGTTTCTGTGTAAAGAAAAGCATTGGTTTGCTACGTGGGAAAGCATTGTTAGAACTTAGATCAGTGTTCTTTATCTCAGTACAAGCTTTTCGTTGAAAAATAATCTCGTTCTTTTGAAAGTTTATTAATTTCACGAAAGCTTTAGTAAGAAACGCACATGTGTTTCTTTGTAAAGACAAGCAGTAGTTTGCTACGTGTGAAAGCATTGTTAGAACTAAATGTTCCTTTTCTCAATACAAGTGTTACTTTGAAAGATCATCACGTTCTTTTGAAAGTTTATTTATTTCACGAAATCGTGGTTAGAACTGTGATCAGTGTTCCTATTCTCAGTACAAGCTTTACTTTGAAAGATAATCGCGTTATTTTGAAAGTTTTTTAATTTCACGAAAGCTTTAAAAGAAACGCACATGCGTTTCATTGTCAAGACAAGCAGTTGTTTGATACATGTGAAAGCTCTGGTAGAACTGATATCAGTGTTGCTTTTCTCAGTACAAGCTTTACTTTGAAAGATAATCGCGTTCTTTTGAAAGTTTATTAATTTCACGAAAGCTTTAGTAAGACACGCACATGAGTTTCTTTGTCAAGACAAGCAGTTGTTTAGTGTGCGGGAAAGCACTGTTAGAACTGAGTCAGTGTTGCTTTTCTCAGTACAAGCTTTACTTTGAAAGATAATCGCGTTCTTTGTAAGTTTATTAATTTCACGAAAGCTTTAGTAAGAAACGAACATGCGTTTCTTTGTCAAGACAAGCAGTTGTTTGCTACGTGTGAAAGCACTGTTAGAACTGAGAACAGTGTTGCTTTTCTCAGTACAAGCTTTACTTTGAAAGATAATCGCATTCTTTTGAAAGTTTATTAATTTCAAGAAAGCTTTAGTAAGAAATGCACATGCGTTTTTTTGTCAAGACAAGCAGTTGTTTGCTACGTGTGTAAGCACTGTTAGAACTGAGATCAGTGTTGCTTTTCTCAGTACAAGCTTTACTTTGAAAGATAATCGCGTTCTTTTGAAAGTTTTTTAATTTCACGAAAGCTTTAGTAAGAAACGCACATGCGTTTCTTTGTCAAGACAAGCAGTTGTTTAGTGTGCGGGAAAGCACTGTTAGAAGTGAGTCAGTGTTGCTTTTCTCAGTACAAGCTTTACTTTGAAAGATAATCGCGTTCTTTGAAAGTTTATTAATTTCACGAAAGCTTTAGTAAGAAACGAACTTGCGTTTCTTTGTCAAGACAAGCAGTTGTTTGCTACGTGTGAAAGCACTGTTAGAACTGAGATCAGTGTTGCTTTTCTCAGTACAAGCTTTACTTTGAAAGATAATCGCGTTCTTTCGGAAGTTTATTATATTCACGAAAGCTTTAGTAAGAAACGCGCATGCGTTTCTTTGTCAAGACAAGCAGTTGTTTGCTAAGTGTAAAAGCACTGTTAGAACTGAGATCAGTGTTGCTTTTCTCAGTACAAGCTTTACTTGGAAAGATAATCGCGTTCTTTTGAAAGTTTATTAATTTCACTAAAGCTTTAGTAAGAAATGCACATGCGTTTCTTTGTAAGGTAAAGCAGATGTTTACTACGTGTGAAAGCACTGTTAGAACTGATACCATTGTTGCTTTTCTCAGTCCAAGCATTACTTTGAAAGATAATCACGTTCATTGGAAAGTTTATTAATTTCACGAAAGCTTTAGTAAGAAACGCACATGCGTTTCTTGTCAAGACAAGCAGTTATTTGCTACGTGTGAAAGCACTGTTAGAACTGAGATCAGTGTTGCTTTTCTCAGTACAAGCTTTACTTGGAAAGATAATCGTGTTCTTTTGAAAGTTTATTAATTTCACTAAAGCTTTAGTAAGAAACGCACATCCGTTTCTTTGTAAGGTAAAGTAGTTGTTTGCTACGTGTGAAAGCACTGTTAGAACAGATATCATTGTTGCTTTTCTCAGTCCAAGCTTTACTTTGAAAGATAATCACGTTCATTGGAAAGTTTATTAATTTCACAAAAGCTTGAGTTAGAAACGCACATGCGTTTCTTTGTCAAGACAAGCAGTTGTTTGCCTCGTGTGAAAGCACTGTTAGAACTTAGATCAGTGTTGCTTTTCTCAGTCCAAGCTTTACTTTGAAAGATAATCACGTTCATTGGAAAGTTTATTAATTTCACGAAAGCTTTAGTAAGAAACGCACATGCGTTTCTTTCTCGAGACAGGCAGTTGTTTGCTACATGTGAAAGCACTGTTAGAACTGAGATCAGTGTTGCTTTTCTCCGTACAAGCTTTACTTTGAAAGAAAATCGCGTTCTTTTGAAAGTTTATTAATTTCACGAAAGCTTTAGTAAGAAACGCACATGCGTTTCTTTGTCAAGACAGGCAGGTGTTTGCTACGTGTGAAAGCACTGTTAGAACTGAGATCAGTGTTGCTTTTCTCAGTACAAGCTTTACTTTGAAAGAAAATCTCGTTCTTTTGAAAGTTTATTAATTTCACGAAAGCTTTAGTAAGAAACGCACATGCGTTTCTTTGTCAAGACAGGCAGTTGTTTGCTACCTGGGAAAGCACTGTTAGAACTGAGATCAGTGTTGCTTTTCTCAGTACAAGCTTTACTTTGAAAGATAATCGCGTTCTTTTGAAAGTTTATTAATTTCACGAAAGCTTTAGTAAGAAACGCACATGCGTTTCTTTGTCAAGACAGGAAGTTGTTTGCTACGTGTGAAAGCACTGTTAGAACTGAGATCAGTGTTGCTTTTCTCAGTACAAGCTTTACTTTGAAAGAAAATCTCGTTCTTTTGAAAGTTTATTAATTTCTCGAAAGCTTTAGTAAGAAACGCACATGCGTTTCTTTCTAGAGGAAAGCAGTTGTTTGCTACGTGTGAAAGCACTGTTAGAACTGAGATGAGTGTTGCTTTTCTCAGTACAAGCTTTACTTTGAAAGATAATCGCGTTCTTTTGAAAGCTTATTAATTTCACGAAAGCTTTAGTAGGAAACGCACATGCGTTTCTTTGTAAAGACAAGCAGTTGTTTGCTACGTGTGAAAGCACTGTTAGAACTGAGATCAGTGTTGCTTTTCTCAGTACAAGCTTTACTTTGAAAAAAAATCGCGTTCTTTTGAAAGTTTATTGATTTCACGAAAGCTTAGTAAGAAACGCACATGCGTTTCTTTGTAAAGACAAGCAGTTGTTTGCTACGTGTGAAAGCACTGTTAGAACTGAGATCAGTGTTGCTTTTCTCAGTACAAGCTTTACTTTGAAAGAAAATCGCGTTCTTTTGAAAGTTTATTAATTTCACGAAAGCTTTAGTAAGAAACGCTCATGCGTTTTTTGTAAAGACAATCAGTTGTTTGCTACGTGTGAAAGTACTGTTAGAACTGAGATCAGTGTTGCTTTTCTCAGTACAAGCTTTACTTTGAAAGAAAATCTCATACTTTTGAAAGTTTATTAATTTCACGAAAGCTTTAGTAAGAAACGGACATGCGTTTCTTTGTCAAGACAGGCAGTAGTTTGCTCCCTGGGAAAGCACTGTTAGAACTGAGATCAGTGTTGCTTTTCTCAGTACAAGCTTTACTTTGAAAGATAATCGCGTTCTTTTGAAAGTTTATTAATTTCACGAAAGCTTTAGTAAGAAACGCACATGCGTTTCTTTGTCAAGACAGGCAGTTGTTTGCTACGTGTGAAAGCACTGTTAGAACTGAGATCAGTGTTGCTTTTCTCAGTACAAGCTTTACTTTGAAAGAAAATCTCGTTCTTTTGAAAGTTTATTAATTTCTCGAAAGCTTTAGTAAGAAACGCACATGCGTTTCTTTCTAGAGACAAGCTGTTGTTTGCTACGTGTGAAAGCACTGTTAGAACTGAGATCAGTTTTGCTTTTCTCAGTACAAGCTTTACTTTGAAAGATAATCGCGTTCTTTTGAAAGTTTATTAATTTGACGAAAGCTTTAGTAAGAAACGCACATGCGTTTCTTTCTAGAGGAAAGCAGTTGTTTGCTACGTGTGAAAGCACTGTTAGAACTGAGATCAGTGTTGCTTTGTCAGTACAAGCTTTACTTTGAAAGATAATCGCGTTCTTTTGAAAGTTTATTAATTTGACGAAAGCTTTAGTAAGAAACGCACATGCGTTTCTTTGTCAAGACAGACAGTTGTTTTCTACGTGTGAAAGCATTGTTAGAACTGAGATCAATGTTGCTTTTCTCCGTACAAGCGTTACTTTGAAAGATAATCGCGTTCTTTTGAAAGTTTATTAATTTCACGAAAGCTTTAGTAGGAAACGCACATGCGTTTCTTTGTAAAGACAAGCAGTTGTTTGCTACGTGTGAAAGCACTGTTAGAACTGAGATCAGTGTTGCTTTTCTCAGTACAAGCTTTACTTTGAAAAAAAATCGCGTTCTTTTGAAAGTTTATTGATTTCACGAAAGCTTTAGTAAGAAACGCACATGCGTTTCTTTGTAAAGACAAGCAGTTGTTTGCTACGTGTGAAAGCACTGTTAGAACTGAGATCAGTGTTGCTTTTCACAGTACAAGCTCTACTTTGAAAGAAAATCGCGTTCTTTTGAAAGTTTATTAATTTCACGAGAGCTTTAGTAAGAAACGCACATGCGTTTCTTTGTCAAGACAGACAGTTGTTTGCTACGTGTGAAAGCACTGTTAGAACTGAGATCAGTGTTGCTTTTCTCAGTACAAGCTTTACTTTGAAAAAAAATCGCATTCTTTTGAAAGTTTATTAATTTCACGAAAGCTTTAGTAAGAAACGCACATGCGTTTCTTTGTAAAGACAGGCAGTTGTTTAGTAAGTGTGAAAGCACTGTTAGAACTTAGATCAGTGTTGCTTTTCTCAGTAAAAGCTTTACTTTGAAAGATAATCTTGTTCTTTTGAAAGTTTATTAATTTCACGAAAGCTTTAGTAAGAGACACACATGCGTTTCTTTGTCAAGACAGGAATTTGCTACGTGTGAAAGCACTGTTAGAACTGAGATCAGTGTTGCTTTTCTCAGTACAAGCTTTACTATGAAAGATAATCGCGTTCTTTTGAAAGTTTATTAATTTCACGAAAGCTTTAGTAAGAAACGCACATGCGTTTCTTTGTCAAGACAGGCAGTTGTTTGCTACCTGGGAAAGCACTGTTAGAACTGAGATCAGTGTTGCATTTCTCAGTACAAGCTTTACTTTGAAAGATAATCGCGTTCTTTTGAAAGTTTATTAATTTCACGAAAGCTTTAGTAAGAAACACACATGCGTTTCTTTGTCAAGACAGGAATTTGTTACGTGTGAAAGCACTGTTAGAACTGAGATCAGTGTTGCTTTTCTCAGTACAAGCTTTACTTTGTAAGAAAATCTCGTTCTTTTGAAAGTTTATTAATTTCTCGAAAGCTTTAGTAAGAAACGCACATGCGTTTCTTTCTAGAGGAAAGCAGTTGTTTCCTACGTGTGAAAGCACTGTTAGAACTGAGATCAGTGTTGCTTTTCTCAGTACAAGCTTTACTTTGAAAGATAATCGCGTTCTTTTGATAGTTTATTAATTTGACGAAAGCTTTAGTAAGAAACGCACATGCGTTTCTTTCTAGAGGAAAGCAGTTGTTTGCTACGTGTGAAAGCACTGTTAGAACTGAGATCAGTGTTGCTTTTCTCAGTACAAGCTTTCCTTTGAAAGATAATCGCGTTCTTTTGAAAGTTTATTAATTTCACGAAAGCTTTAGTAAGAAACGCACATGCGTTTCTTTGTCAAGACAGGCAGTTGTTTGCTACGTGTGAAAGCACTGTTAGAACTGAGATCAGTGTTGCTTTTCTCAGTACAAGCTTTACTTTGAAAGAAAATCGCGTTCTTTTGAAAGTTTATTAATTTCACGAAAGCTTTAGTAAGAAACGCACATGCGTTTCTTTGTCAAGACAGGCAGTTGTTTGCTACCTGGGAAAGCACTGTTAGAACTGAGATCAGTGTTGCTTTTCTCAGTACAAGCTTTACTTTGAAAGATAATCGCGTTCTTTTGAAAGTTTATTAATTTCTCGAAAGCTTTAGTAAGAAACGCACATGAGTTTCTTTGTAAAGTAAAGCAGTTGTTTGCTAGGTGTGAAAGCACTGTTAGAACTGAGATCAGTGTTGCTTTTCTCAGTACAGGCTTTACTTTGAAAGATAATCGCGTTCTTTGAAAGTTTATTAATTTCACGAAAGCTTTAGTAAGAAACGCACATGCGTTTCTTTTAGAGGAAAGCAGTTGTTTGCTATGTGTGAAAGCACTGTTAGAACTGAGATCAGTGTTGCTTTTCTGAGTACAAGCTTTACTTTGAAAGAAATCGCGTTCTTTTGAAAGTTTATTAATTTCACGAAAGCTTTAGTAATAAACGCACATGCGTTTCTTTCTAGAGACAAGCAGTTGTTTGCTACGTGTGAAAGTACTGTTAGAACTGAGATCAGTGTTGCTTTTCTCAGTACAAGCTTTACTTTGAAAGAAAATCTCATACTTTTGAAAGTTTATTAATTTCACGAAAGCTTTAGTAAGAAACGCACATGCGTTTCTTTGTCAAGACAGGCAGTTGTTTGCTACCTGGAAAAGCACTGTTAGAACTGAGATCAGTGTTGCATTTCTCAGTACAAGCTTTACTTTGAAAGATAATCGCGTTCTTTTGAAAGTTTATTAATTTCACGAAAGCTTTAGTAAGAAACACACATGCGTTTCTTTGTCAAGACAGGAATTTGCTACGTGTGAAAGCACTGTTAGAACTGAGATCAGTGTTGCTTTTCTCAGTACAAGCTTTACTTTGAAAGAAAATCTCGTTCTTTTGAAAGTTTATTAATTTCTCGAAAGCTTTAGTAAGAAACGCACATGCGTTTCTTTCTAGAGACAAGCAGTTGTTTGCTACGTGTGAAAGCACTGTTAGAACTGAGATCAGTGTTGCTTTTCTCAGTACAAGCTTTACTTTGAAAGATAATCGCGTTCTTTTGATAGTTTATTAATTTGACGAAAGCTTTAGTAAGAAACGCACATGCGTTTCTTTCTAGAGGAAAGCAGTTGTTTGCTACGTGTGAAAGCACTGTTAGAACTGAGATCAGTGTTGCTTTTCTCAGTACAAGCTTTACTTTGAAAGATAATGGCGTTCTTTTGAAAGTTTATTAATTTCACGAAAGCTTTAGTAAGAAACGCACATGCGTTTCTTTGTCAAGACAGGCAGTTGTTTGCTACGTGTGAAAGCACTGTTAGAACTGAGATCAGTGTTGCTTTTCTCAGTACAAGCTTTACTTTGAAAGAAAATCGCGTATTTTGAAAGTTTATTAATTTCACGAAAGCTTTAGTAAGAAACGCACATGTGTTTCTTTGTCAAGACAGGCAGTTGTTTGCTACGTGTGAAAGCACTGTTAGAAATGAGATCAGTGTTGCTTTTCTCCGTACAAGCTTTACTTTGAAAGATAATCACGTTCTTTTGAAAGTTTATTAATTTCTCGAAAGCTTTAGTAAGAAACGCACATGCGTTTCTTTCTAGAGACAATCAGTTGTTTGCTACGTGTGAAAGCACTGTTAGAACTGAGATCAGTGTTGCTTTTCTCAGTACAAGCTTTACTTTAAAAAAAAATCGCGTTCTTTTGAAAGTTTATTGATTTCACGAAAGCTTTAGTAAGAAACGCACATGCGTTTCTTTGTAAAGACAAGCAGTTGTTTGCTACGTGTGAAAGCACTGTTAGAACTGAGATCAGTGTTGCTTTTCTCAGTACAAGCTTTACTTTGAAAGAAAATCGCGTTCTTTTGAAAGTTTATTAATTTCACGAAAGCTTTAGTAAGAAACGCACATGCGTTTCTTTCTAGAAAAAAGCAGTTGTTTGCTACGTGTGAAAGCACTGTTAGAACTGAGATCAGTGTTGCTTTTCTCAGTACAAGCTTTACTTTGAAAGATAATCGCGTTCTTTTGAAAGTTTATTAATTTCACGAAAGCTTTAGTAAGAAACGCACATGCGTTTCTTTCTAGAGACAAGCAGTTGTTTGCTACGTGTGAAAGCACTGTTAGAACTGAGATCAGTGTTGCTTTTCTCAGTACAAGCTTTACTTTGAAAGATAATCGCGTTCTTTTGAAAGTTTATTAATTTCACGAAAGCTTTAGTAAGAAACGCACATGCGTTTCTTTCTAGAGACAAGCAGTTGTTTGCTACGTGTGAAAGCACTGTTAGAACTGAGATCAGTGTTGCTTTTCTCAGTACAAGCTTTACTTTGAAAAAAAATCGCGTTCTTTTGAAAGTTTATTGATTTCACGAAAGCTTTAGTAAGAAACGCACATGCGTTTCTTTGTGAAGACAAGCAGTTGTTTGCTACGTGTGAAAGCACTGTTAGAACTGAGATCAGTGTTGCTTTTCTCAGTACAAGCTTTACTTTGAAAGAAAATCGCGTTCTTTTGAAAGTTTATTAATTTCACGAAAGCTTTAGTAAGAAACGCACATGCGTTTCTTTCTAGAGACAAGCAGTTGTTTGCTACGTGTGAAAGCACTGTTAGAACTGAGATCAGTGTTGCTTTTCTCCGTACAAGCTTTACTTTGAAAGATAATCGCGTTCTTTTGAAAGTTTATTAATTTCACGAAAGCTTTAGTAAGAAACGCACATGCGTTTCTTTCTAGAGACAAGCAGTTGTTTGCTACGTGTGAAAGCACTGTTAGAACTGAGATCAGTGTTGCTTTTCTCAGTACAAGCTTTACTTTGAAAGATAATCGCGTTCTTTTGAAAGTTTATTAATTTCACGAAAGCTTTAGTAAGAAACGCACATGCGTTTCTTTCTAGAGGAAACCAGTTGTTTGCTACGTGTGAAAGCACTGTTAGAACTGAGATCAGTGTTGCTTTTCTCAGTACAAGCTTTACTTTGAAAGATAATCGCGTTCTTTTGAAAGTTTATTAATTTCACGAAAGCTTTAGTAAGAAACGCACATGCGTTTCTTTCTAGAGGAAACCAGTTGTTTGCTACGTGTGAAAGCACTGTTAGAACTGAGATCAGTGTTGCTTTTCTCAGTACAAGCTTTATTTTGAAAGATAATCGCGTTCTTTTGAAAGTTTATTAATTTCACGAAAGCTTTAGTAAGAAACGCACATACGTTTCTTTGTCAAGACAGGAAGTTGTTTGCTACGTGTGAAAGCACTGTTAGAACTGAGATCAGTGTTGCTTTTCTCAGTACAAGCTTCACTTTGAAAAAAAATCGCGTTCTTTTGAAAGTTTATTGATTTCACGAAAGCTTTAGTAAGAAACGCACATGCGTTTCTTTGTAAAGACAAGCAGTTGTTTGCTACGTGTGAAAGCACTGTTAGAACTGAGATCAGTGTTGCTTTTCTCAGTACAAGCTTTACTTTGAAAGAAAATCTCGTTCTTTTGAAAGTTTATTAATTTCACGAAAGCTTTAGTAAGAAACGCTCATGCGTTTTTTGTAAAGACAATCAGTTGTTTGCTACGTGTGAAAGTACTGTTAGAACTGAGATCAGTGTTGCTTTTCTCAGTACAAGCTTTACTTTGAAAGAAAATCTCATACTTTTGAAAGTTTATTAATTTCACGAAAGCTTTAGTAAGAAACGCACATGCGTTTCTTTGTCAAGACAGGCAGTAGTTTGCTCCCTGGGAAAGCACTGTTAGAACTGAGATCAGTGTTGCTTTTCTCAGTACAAGCTTTACTTTGAAAGATAATCGCGTTCTTTTGAAAGTTTATTAATTTCACGAAAGCTTTAGTAAGAAACGCACATGCGTTTCTTTGTCAAGACAGGCAGTTGTTTGCTACGTGTGAAAGCACTGTTAGAACTGAGATCAGTGTTGCTTTTCTCAGTACAAGCTTTACTTTGAAAGAAAATCGCGTATTTTGAAAGTTTATTAATTTCACGAAAGCTTTAGTAAGAAACGCACATGCGTTTCTTTGTCAAGACAGGCAGTTGTTTGCTACGTGTGAAAGCACTGTTAGAAATGAGATCAGTGTTGCTTTTCTCCGTACAAGCTTTACTTTGAAAGATAATCACGTTCTTTTGAAAGTTTATTAATTTCTCGAAAGCTTTAGTAAGAAACGCACATGCGTTTCTTTCTAGAGACAATCAGTTGTTTGCTACGTGTGAAAGCACTGTTAGAACTGAGATCAGTGTTGCTTTTCTCAGTACAAGCTTTACTTTAAAAAAAAAATCGCGTTCTTTTGAAAGTTTATTGATTTCACGAAAGCTTTAGTAAGAAACGCACATGCGTTTCTTTGTAAAGACAAGCAGTTGTTTGCTACGTGTGAAAGCACTGTTAGAACTGAGATCAGTGTTGCTTTTCTCAGTACAAGCTTTACTTTGAAAGAAAATCGCGTTCTTTTGAAAGTTTATTAATTTCACGAAAGCTTTAGTAAGAAACGCACATGCGTTTCTTTCTAGAAAAAAGCAGTTGTTTGCTACGTGTGAAAGCACTGTTAGAACTGAGATCAGTGTTGCTTTTCTCAGTACAAGCTTTACTTTGAAAGATAATCGCGTTCTTTTGAAAGTTTATTAATTTCACGAAAGCTTTAGTAAGAAACGCACATGCGTTTCTTTCTAGAGACAAGCAGTTGTTTGCTACGTGTGAAAGCACTGTTAGAACTGAGATCAGTGTTGCTTTTCTCAGTACAAGCTTTACTTTGAAAGATAATCGCGTTCTTTTGAAAGTTTATTAATTTCACGAAAGCTTTAGTAAGAAACGCACATGCGTTTCTTTCTAGAGACAAGCAGTTGTTTGCTACGTGTGAAAGCACTGTTAGAACTGAGATCAGTGTTGCTTTTCTCAGTACAAGCTTTACTTTGAAAAAAAATCGCGTTCTTTTGAAAGTTTATTGATTTCACGAAAGCTTTAGTAAGAAACGCACATGCGTTTCTTTGTAAAGACAAGCAGTTGTTTGCTACGTGTGAAAGCACTGTTAGAACTGAGATCAGTGTTGCTTTTCTCAGTACAAGCTTTACTTTGAAAGAAAATCGCGTTCTTTTGAAAGTTTATTAATTTCACGAAAGCTTTATTAAGAAACGCACATGCGTTTCTTTCTAGAGACAAGCAGTTGTTTGCTACGTGTGAAAGCACTGTTAGAACTGAGATCAGTGTTGCTTTTCTCCGTACAAGCTTTACTTTGAAAGATAATCGCGTTCTTTTGAAAGTTTATTAATTTCACGAAAGCTTTAGTAAGAAACGCACATGCGTTTCTTTCTAGAGACAAGCAGTTGTTTGCTACGTGTGAAAGCACTGTTAGAACTGAGATCAGTGTTGCTTTTCTCAGTACAAGCTTTACTTTGAAAGATAATCGCGTTCTTTTGAAAGTTTATTAATTTCACGAAAGCTTTAGTAAGAAACGCACATGCGTTTCTTTCTAGAGGAAACCAGTTGTTTGCTACGTGTGAAAGCACTGTTAGAACTGAGATCAGTGTTGCTTTTCTCAGTACAAGCTTTACTTTGAAAGATAATCGCGTTCTTTTGAAAGTTTATTAATTTCACGAAAGCTTTAGTAAGAAACGCACATGCGTTTCTTTCTAGAGGAAACCAGTTGTTTGCTACGTGTGAAAGCACTGTTAGAACTGAGATCAGTGTTGCTTTTCTCAGTACAAGCTTTATTTTGAAAGATAATCGCGTTCTTTTGAAAGTTTATTAATTTCACGAAAGCTTTAGTAAGAAACGCACATACGTTTCTTTGTCAAGACAGGAAGTTGTTTGCTACGTGTGAAAGCACTGTTAGAACTGAGATCAGTGTTGCTTTTCTCAGTACAAGCTTTACTTTGAAAAAAAATCGCGTTCTTTTGAAAGTTTATTGATTTCACGAAAGCTTTAGTAAGAAACGCACATGCGTTTCTTTGTAAAGACAAGCAGTTGTTTGCTACGTGTGAAAGCACTGTTAGAACTGAGATCAGTGTTGCTTTTCTCAGTACAAGCTTTACTTTGAAAGAAAATCTCGTTCTTTTGAAAGTTTATTAATTTCACGAAAGCTTTAGTAAGAAACGCTCATGCGTTTTTTGTAAAGACAATCAGTTGTTTGCTACGTGTGAAAGTACTGTTAGAACTGAGATCAGTGTTGCTTTTCTCAGTACAAGCTTTACTTTGAAAGAAAATCTCATACTTTTGAAAGTTTATTAATTTCACGAAAGCTTTAGTAAGAAACGCACATGCGTTTCTTTGTCAAGACAGGCAGTAGTTTGCTCCCTGGGAAAGCACTGTTAGAACTGAGATCAGTGTTGCTTTTCTCAGTACAAGCTTTACTTTGAAAGATAATCGCGTTCTTTTGAAAGTTTATTAATTTCACGAAAGCTTTTGTAAGAAACGCACATGCGTTTCTTTGTCAAGACAGGCAGTTGTTTGCTACGTGTGAATGCACTGTTAGAACTGAGATCAGTGTTGCTTTTCTCAGTACAAGCTTTACTTTGAAAGAAAATCTCGTTCTTTTGAAAGTTTATTAATTTCTCGAAAGCTTTAGTAAGAAACGCACATGCGTTTCTTTCTAGAGACAAGCTGTTGTTTGCTACGTGTGAAAGCACTGTTAGAACTGAGATCAGTGTTGCTTTTCTCAGTACAAGCTTTACTTTGAAAGATAATCGCGTTCTTTTGAAAGTTTATTAATTTGACGAAAGCTTTAGTAAGAAACGCACATGCGTTTCTTTCTAGAGGAAAGCAGTTGTTTGCTACGTGTGAAAGCACTGTTAGAACTGAGAACAGTGTTGCTTTGTCAGTACAAGCTTTACTTTGAAAGATAATCGCGTTCTTTTGAAAGTTTATTAATTTGACGAAAGCTTTAGTAAGAAACGCACATGCGTTTCTTTGTCAAGACAGACAGTTGTTTGCTACGTGTGAAAGTACTGTTAGAACTGAGATCAGTGTTGCTTTTCTCAGTACAAGCTTTACTTTGAAAGAAAATCTCATACTTTTGAAAGTTTATTATTTTCACGAAAGCTTTAGTAAGAAACGCACATGCGTTTCTTTGTCAAGACAGGCAGTTGTTTGCTACGTGTGAAAGCACTGTTAGAACTGAGATCAGTGTTGCTTTTCTCAGTACAAGCTTTACTTTGAAAGATAATCGCGTTCTTTTGAAAGTTTATTAATTTCACGAAAGCTTTAGTAAGAAACGCACATGCGTTTCTTTGTCAAGACAGGAATTTGCTACGTGTGAAAGCACTGTTAGAACTGAGATCAGTGTTGCTTTTCTCAGTACAAGCTTTACTTTGAAAGAAAATCTCGTTCTTTTGAAAGTTTATTAATTTCTCGAAAGCTTTAGTAAGAAACGCACATGCGTTTCTTTCTAGAGACAAGCAGTTGTTTGCTACGTGTGAAAGCACTGTTAGAACTGAGATCAGTGTTGCTTTTCTCAACAAGCTTTACTTTGAAAGATAATCGCGTTCTTTTGAAAGTTTATTAATTTGACGAAAGCTTTAGTAAGAAACGCACATGCGTTTCTTTCTAGAGGAAAGCAGTTGTTTCCTACGTGTGAAAGCACTGTTAGAACTGAGATCAGTGTTGCTTTTCTCAGTACAAGCTTTACTTTGAAAAAAAATCGCGTTCTTTTGAAAGTTTATTAATTTCACGAAAGCTTTAGTAAGAAACGCACATGCGTTTCTTTGTAAAGACAGGCAGTTGTTTGCTAAGTGTGAAAGCACTGTTAGAACTTAGATCAGTGTTGCTTTTCTCAGTAAAAGCTTTACTTTGAAAAATAGTCTTGTTCTTTTGAAAGTTTATTAATTTCACAAAAGCTTTAGTAAGAAACGCACATGCGTTTCTTTCTAGAGGAAAGCAGTTGTTTGCCACGTGTGAAAGCACTGTTAGAACTCAGATCAGTGTTGCTTTTCTCAGTACAAGCTTTACTATGAAAGAAAATCGCGTTCTTTTGAAAGTTTATTAATTTCACGAAAGCTTTAGTAAGAAACGCTCATGCGTTTTTTTGTAAAGACAATCAGTTGTTTGCTACGTGTGAAAGTACTGTTAGAACTGAGATCAGTGTTGCTTTTCTCAGTACAAGCTTTACTTTGAAAGAAAATCTCATACTTTTGAAAGTTTATTAATTTCACGAAAGCTTTAGTAAGAAACGCACATGCGTTTCTTTGTCAAGAAAGGCAGTTGTTTGCTACCTGGGAAAGCACTGTTAGAACTGAGATCAGTGTTGCATTTCTCAGTACAAGCTTTACTTTGAAAGAAAATCGCGTTCTTTTGAAAGTTTATTAATTTCACGAAAGCTTTAGTAAGAAACGCACATGCGTTTCTTTGTCAAGACAGGCAGTTGTTTGCTACGTGTGAAAGCACTGTTAGAACTGAGATCAGTGTTGCTTTTCTCAGTACAAGCTTTACTTTGAAAGAAAATCGCGTTTTTTGAAAGTTTATTAATTTCACGAAAGCTTTAGTAAGAAACGCACATGCGTTTCTTTGTCAAGACAGGCAGTTGTTTGCTACGTGTGAAAGCACTGTTAGAACTGAGATCAGTGTTGCTTTTCTCAGTACAGGCTTTACTTTGAAAGATAATCGCGTTCTTTGAAAGTTTATTAATTTCACGAAAGCTTTAGTAAGAAACGCACATGCGTTTCTTTTAGAGGAAAGCAGTTGTTTGCTACGTGTGAAAGCACTGTTAGAACTGAGATCAGTGTTGCTTTTCTGAGTACAAGCTTTACTTTGAAAGAAATCGCGTTCTTTTGAAAGTTTATTAATTTCACGAAAGCTTTAGTAATAAACGCACATGCGTTTCTTTCTAGAGACAAGCAGTTGTTTGCTACGTGTGAAAGTACTGTTAGAACTGAGATCAGTGTTGCTTTTCTCAGTACAAGCTTTACTTTGAAAGAAAATCTCATACTTTTGAAAGTTTATTAATTTCACGAAAGCTTTAGTAAGAAACGCACATGCGTTTCTTTGTCAAGACAGGCAGTTGTTTGCTACCTGGGAAAGCACTGTTAGAACTGAGATCAGTGTTGCATTTCTCAGTACAAGCTTTACTTTGAAAGATAATCGCGTTCTTTTGAAAGTTTATTAATTTCACGAAAGCTTTAGTAAGAAACACACATGCGTTTCTTTGTCAAGACAGGAATTTGCTACGTGTGAAAGCACTGTTAGAACTGAGATCAGTGTTGCTTTTCTCAGTACAAGCTTTACTTTGAAAGAAAATCTCGTTCTTTTGAAAGTTTATTAATTTCTCGAAAGCTTTAGTAAGAAACGCACATGCGTTTCTTTCTAGAGACAAGCAGTTGTTTGCTACGTGTGAAAGCACTGTTAGAACTGAGATCAGTGTTGCTTTTCTCAGTACAAGCTTTACTTTGAAAGATAATCGCGTTCTTTTGATAGTTTATTAATTTGACGAAAGCTTTAGTAAGAAACGCACATGCTTTTCTTTCTAGAGGAAAGCAGTTGTTTGCTACGTGTGAAAGCACTGTTAGAACTGAGATCAGTGTTGCTTTTCTCAGTACAAGCTTTACTTTGAAAGATAATCGCGTTCTTTTGAAAGTTTATTAATTTCACGAAAGCTTTAGTAAGAAACGCACATGCGTTTCTTTGTCAAGACAGGCAGTTGTTTGCTACGTGTGAAAGCACTGTTAGAACTGAGATCAGTGTTGCTTTTCTCAGTACAAGCTTTACTTTGAAAGAAAATCGCGTTTTTTGAAAGTTTATTAATTTCACGAAAGCTTTAGTAAGAAACACACATGCGTTTCTTTGCCAAGACAGGCAGTTGTTTGCTACGTGTGAAAGCACTGTTAGAAATGAGATCAGTGTTGCTTTTCTCCGTACAAGCTTTACTTTGAAAGATAATCACGTTCTTTTGAAAGTTTATTAATTTCTCGAAAGCTTTAGTAAGAAACGCACATGCGTTTCTTTCTAGAGACAAGCAGTTGTTTGCTACATGTGAAAGCACTGTTAGAACTGAGATCAGTGTTGCTTTTCTCAGTACAAGCTTTACTTTGAAAGATAATCGCGTTCTTTTGAAAGTTTATTAATTTCTCGAAAGCTTTAGTAAGAAACGCACATGAGTTTCTTTGTAAAGTAAAGCAGTTGTTTGCTAGGTGTGAAAGCACTGTTAGAACTGAGATCAGTGTTGCTTTTCTCAGTACAGGCTTTACTTTGAAAGATAATCGCGTTCTTTGAAAGTTTATTAATTTCACGAAAGCTTTAGTAATAAACGCACATGCGTTTCTTTCTAGAGACAAGCAGTTGTTTGCTACGTGTGAAAGCACTGTTAGTACTGAGATCAGTGTTGCTTTTCTCAGTACAAGCTTTACTTTGAAAGATAATCGCGTTCTTTTGAAAGTTTATTAATTCCACGAAAGCTTTAGTAATAAACGCACAAGCGTTTCTTTGTCAAGACAGGCAGTTGTTTGCTACGTGTGAAAGCACTGTTAGAACTGAGATCAGTGTTGCTTTTCTCAGTACAAGCTTTACTTTGAAAGAAAATCTCATACTTTTGAAAGTTTATTAATTTCACGAAAGCTTTAGTAAGAAACGCACATGCGTTTCTTTCTCGAGACAGGCAGTTGTTTGCTACGTGTGAAAGCACTGTTAGAACTGAGATCAGTGTTGCTTTTCACAGTACAAGCTTTACTTTGAAAGAAAATCGCGTTCTTTTGAAAGTTTATTAATTTCACGAAAGCTTTAGTAAGAAACGCACATGCGTTTCTTTGTCAAGACAGGCAGTTGTTTGCTACGTGTGAAAGCACTGTTAGAACTGAGATCAGTGTTGCTTTTCTCAGTACAAGCTTTACATTGAAAGATAATCTCGTTCTTTTGAAAGTTTATTAATTTCTCGAAAGCTTTAGTAAAAAACGCAAATGCGTTTCTTTCTAGAGACAAGCAGTTGTTTGCTACGTGTGAAAGCACTGTTAGAACTGAGATCAGTGTTGCTTTTCTCAGTACAAGCTTTACTTTGAAAGATAATCGCGTTCTTTTGAAAGTTTATTAATTTCAAGAAAGCTTTAGTAAGAAACGCACATGCGTTTCTTTCTAGAGGAAAGCAGTTGTTTGCTACGTGTGAAAGCACTGTTAGAACTGAGATCAGTGTTGCTTTTCTCAGTACAAGCTTTACTTTGAAAGATAATCGCGTTCTTTTGAAAGTTTATTAATTTCACGAAAGCTTTAGTAAGAAACGCACATGCGTTTCTTTGTCAAGACAGACAGTTGTTTGCTACGTGTGAAAGCATTGTTAGAACTGAGATCAGTGTTGCTTTTCTCCGTACAAGCTTTACTTTGAAAGATAATCGCGTTCTTTTGAAAGTTTATTAATTTCACGAAAGCTTTAGTAAGAAACGCACATGCGTTTCTTTCTAGAGACAAGCAGTTGTTTGCTACGTGTGAAAGCACTGTTAGAACTGAGATCAGTTTGCTTTTCTCAGTACAAGCTTTACTTTGAAAGATAATCGCGTTCATTTGAAAGTTTATTAATTTCACGAAAGCTTTAGTAAGAAACGCACATGCGTTTCTTTCTAGAGGAAACCAGTTGTTTGCTACGTGTGAAAGCACTGTTAGAACTGAGATCAGTGTTGCTTTTCTCAGTACAAGCTTTACTTTGAAAGATAATCGCGTTCTTTTGAAAGTTTATTAATTTCACGAAAGCTTTAGTAAGAAACGCACATGCGTTTCTTTGTCAAGACAGGCAGTTGTTTGCTACGTGTGAAAGCACTGTTAGAACTGAGATCAGTGTTGCTTTTCTCAGTACAAGCTTTACTTTGAAAGAAAATCTCATACTTTTGAAAGTTTATTAATTTCACGAAAGCTTTAGTAAGAAACGCACATGCGTTTCTTTCTCGAGACAGGCAGTTGTTTGCTACGTGTGAAAGCACTGTTAGAACTGAGATCAGTGTTGCTTTTCACAGTACAAGCTTTACTTTGAAAGAAAATCGCGTTCTTTTGAAAGTTTATTAATTTCACGAAAGCTTTAGTAAGAAACGCACATGCGTTTCTTTGTCAAGACAGGCAGTTGTTTGCTACGTGTGAAAGCACTGTTAGAACTGAGATCAGTGTTGCTTTTCTCAGTACAAGCTTTACTTTGAAAGAAAATCGCGTTTTTTGAAAGTTTATTAATTTCACGAAAGCTTTAGTAAGAAACGCACATGCGTTTCTTTGTCAAGACAGGCAGTTGTTTGCTACGTGTGAAAGCACTGTTAGAACTGAGATCAGTGTTGCTTTTCTCAGTACAGGCTTTACTTTGAAAGATAATCGCGTTCTTTGAAAGTTTATTAATTTCACGAAAGCTTTAGTAAGAAACGCACATGCGTTTCTTTTAGAGGAAAGCAGTTGTTTGCTACGTGTGAAAGCACTGTTAGAACTGAGATCAATGTTGCTTTTCTGAGTACAAGCTTTACTTTGAAAGAAATCGCGTTCTTTTGAAAGTTTATTAATTTCACGAAAGCTTTAGTAATAAACGCACATGCGTTTCTTTCTAGAGACAAGCAGTTGTTTGCTACGTGTGAAAGTACTGTTAGAACTGAGATCAGTGTTGCTTTTCTCAGTACAAGCTTTACTTTGAAAGAAAATCTCATACTTTTGAAAGTTTATTAATTTCACGAAAGCTTTAGTAAGAAACGCACATGCGTTTCTTTGTCAAGACAGGCAGTTGTTTGCTACCTGGGAAAGCACTGTTAGAACTGAGATCAGTGTTGCATTTCTCAGTACAAGCTTTACTTTGAAAGATAATCGCGTTCTTTTGAAAGTTTATTAATTTCACGAAAGCTTTAGTAAGAAACACACATGCGTTTCTTTGTCAAGACAGGAATTTGCTACGTGTGAAAGCACTGTTAGAACTGAGATCAGTGTTGCTTTTCTCAGTACAAGCTTTACTTTGAAAGATAATCGCGTTCTTTTGATAGTTTATTAATTTGACGAAAGCTTTAGTAAGAAACGCACATGCTTTTCTTTCTAGAGGAAAGCAGTTGTTTGCTACGTGTGAAAGCACTGTTAGAACTGAGATCAGTGTTGCTTTTCTCAGTACAAGCTTTACTTTGAAAGATAATCGCGTTCTTTTGAAAGTTTATTAATTTCACGAAAGCTTTAGTAAGAAACGCACATGCGTTTCTTTGTCAAGACAGGCAGTTGTTTGCTACGTGTGAAAGCACTGTTAGAACTGAGATCAGTGTTGCTTTTCTCAGTACAAGCTTTACTTTGAAAGAAAATCGCGTTTTTTGAAAGTTTATTAATTTCACGAAAGCTTTAGTAAGAAACACACATGCGTTTCTTTGTCAAGACAGGCAGTTGTTTGCTACGTGTGAAAGCACTGTTAGAAATGAGATCAGTGTTGCTTTTCTCCGTACAAGCTTTACTTTGAAAGATAATCACGTTCTTTTGAAAGTTTATTAATTTCTCGAAAGCTTTAGTAAGAAACGCACATGCGTTTCTTTCTAGAGACAAGCAGTTGTTTGCTACATGTGAAAGCACTGTTAGAACTGAGATCAGTGTTGCTTTTCTCAGTACAAGCTTTACTTTGAAAGATAATCGCGTTCTTTTGAAAGTTTATTAATTTCTCGAAAGCTTTAGTAAGAAACGCACATGAGTTTCTTTGTAAAGTAAAGCAGTTGTTTGCTAGGTGTGAAAGCACTGTTAGAACTGAGATCAGTGTTGCTTTTCTCAGTACAGGCTTTACTTTGAAAGATAATCGCGTTCTTTGAAAGTTTATTAATTTCACGAAAGCTTTAGTAATAAACGCACATGCGTTTCTTTCTAGAGACAAGCAGTTGTTTGCTACGTGTGAAAGCACTGTTAGTACTGAGATCAGTGTTGCTTTTCTCAGTACAAGCTTTACTTTGAAAGATAATCGCGTTCTTTTGAAAGTTTATTAATTCCACGAAAGCTTTAGTAAT
Organism: Chionomys nivalis; assembly: GCF_950005125.1. Lineage (NCBI taxonomy): Eukaryota > Metazoa > Chordata > Mammalia > Rodentia > Cricetidae > Chionomys > Chionomys nivalis. Next base: position 3,154,936 of record NC_080098.1, on the reverse strand, counting down.
AAACGCACATGCGTTTCTTTGTCAAGACAGGCAGTTGTTTGCTACGTGTGAAAGCACTGTTAGAACTGAGATCAGTGTTGCTTTTCTCAGTACAAGCTTTACTTTGAAAGAAAATCTCATACTTTTGAAAGTTTATTAATTTCACGAAACCTTTAGTAAGAAACGCACATGCGTTTCTTTCTCGAGACAGGCAGTTGTTTGCTACGTGTGAAAGCACTGTTAGAACTGAGATCAGTGTTGCTTTTCACAGTACAAGCTTTACTTTGAAAGAAAATCGCGTTCTTTTGAAAGTTTATTAATTTCACGAAAGCTTTAGTAAGAAACGCACATGCGTTTCTTTGTCAAGACAGGCAGTTGTTTGCTACGTGTGAAAGCACTGTTAGAACTGAGATCAGTGTTGCTTTTCTCAGTACAAGCTTTACATTGAAAGATAATCTCGTTCTTTTGAAAGTTTATTAATTTCTCGAAAGCTTTAGTAAAAAACGCAAATGCGTTTCTTTCTAGAGACAAGCAGTTGTTTGCTACGTGTGAAAGCACTGTTAGAACTGAGATCAGTGTTGCTTTTCTCAGTACAAGCTTTACTTTGAAAGATAATCGCGTTCTTTTGAAAGTTTATTAATTTCACGAAAGCTTTAGTAAGAAACGCACATGCGTTTCTTTCTAGAGGAAAGCAGTTGTTTGCTACGTGTGAAAGCACTGTTAGAACTGAGATCAGTGTTGCTTTTCTCAGTACAAGCTTTACTTTGAAAGATAATCGCGTTCTTTTGAAAGTTTATTAATTTCACGAAAGCTTTAGTAAGAAACGCACATGCGTTTCTTTGTCAAGACAGACAGTTGTTTGCTACGTGTGAAAGCATTGTTAGAACTGAGATCAGTGTTGCTTTTCTCCGTACAAGCTTTACTTTGAAAGATAATCGCGTTCTTTTGAAAGTTTATTAATTTCACGAAAGCTTTAGTAAGAAACGCACATGCGTTTCTTTCTAGAGACAAGCAGTTGTTTGCTACGTGTGAAAGCACTGTTAGAACTGAGATCAGTTTGCTTTTCTCAGTACAAGCTTTACTTTGAAAGATAATCGCGTTCTTTTGAAAGTTTATTAATTTCACGAAAGCTTTAGTAAGAAACGCACATGCGTTTCTTTCTAGAGGAAACCAGTTGTTTGCTACGTGTGAAAGCACTGTTAGAACTGAGATCAGTGTTGCTTTTCTCAGTACAAGCTTTACTTTGAAAGATAATCGCGTTCTTTTGAAAGTTTATTAATTTCACGAAAGCTTTAGTAAGAAACGCACATGCGTTTCTTTGTCAAGACAGGCAGTTGTTTGCTACGTGTGAAAGCACTGTTAGAACTGAGATCAGTGTTGCTTTTCTCAGTACAAGCTCTACTTTGAAAGATAATCGCGTTCTTTTGAAAGTTTATTAATTTCACGAAAGCTTTAGTAAGAAACGCACATGCGTTTCTTTGTCAAGACAGGCAGTTGTTTGCTACGTGTGAAAGCACTGTTAGAACTGAGATCAGTGTTGCTTTTCTCAGTACAAGCTTTACTTTGAAAGAAAATCTCGTTCTTTTGAAAGTTTATTAATTTCTCGAAAGCTTTAGTAAGAAACGCACATGCGTTTCTTTCTAGAGACAAGCTGTTGTTTGCTACGTGTGAAAGCACTGTTAGAACTGAGATCAGTGTTGCTTTTCTCAGTACAAGCTTTACTTTGAAAGATAATCGCGTTCTTTTGAAAGTTTATTAATTTGACGAAAGCTTTAGTAAGAAACGCACATGCGTTTCTTTCTAGAGGAAAGCAGTTGTTTGCTACGTGTGAAAGCACTGTTAGAACTGAGATCAGTGTTGCTTTGTCAGTACAAGCTTTACTTTGAAAGATAATCGCGTTCTTTTGAAAGTTTATTAATTTGACGAAAGCTTTAGTAAGAAACGCACATGCGTTTCTTTGTCAAGACAGACAGTTGTTTGCTACGTGTGAAAGCATTGTTAGAACTGAGATCAATGTTGCTTTTCTCCGTACAAGCGTTACTTTGAAAGATAATCGCGTTCTTTTGAAAGTTTATTAATTTCACGAAAGCTTTAGTAGGAAACGCACATGCGTTTCTTTGTAAAGACAAGCAGTTGTTTGCTACGTGTGAAAGCACTGTTAGAACTGAGATCAGTGTTTCTTTTCTCAGTACAAGCTTTACTTTGAAAAAAAATCGCGTTCTTTTGAAAGTTTATTGATTTCACGAAAGCTTTAGTAAGAAACGCACATGCGTTTCTTGGTAAAGACAAGCAGTTGTTTGCTACGTGTGAAAGCACTGTTAGAACTGAGATCAGTGTTGCTTTTCACAGTACAAGCTCTACTTTGAAAGAAAATCGCGTTCTTTTGAAAGTTTATTAATTTCACGAGAGTTTTAGTAAGAAACGCACATGCGTTTCTTTGTCAAGACAGGCAGTTGTTTGCTATGTGTGAAAGCACTGTTAGAACTGAGATCAGTGTTGCTTTTCTCAGTACAAGCTTTACTTTGAAAAAAAATCGCATTCTTTTGAAAGTTTATTAATTTCACGAAAGCTTTAGTAAGAAACGCACATGCGTTTCTTTGTAAAGACAGGCAGTTGTTTGCTAAGTGTGAAAGCACTGTTAGAACTTAGATCAGTGTTGCTTTTCTCAGTAAAAGCTTTACTTTGAAAGATAATCTTGTTCTTTTGAAAGTTTATTAATTTCACAAAAGCTTTAGTAAGAAACGCACATGCGTTTCTTTCTAGAGGAAAGCAGTTGTTTGCCACGTGTGAAAGCACTGTTAGAACTCAGATCAGTGTTGCTTTTCTCAGTACAAGCTTTACTATGAAAGAAAATCGCGTTCTTTTGAAAGTTTATTAATTTCACGAAAGCTTTAGTAAGAAACGCTCATGCGTTTTTTTGTAAAGACAATCAGTTGTTTGCTACGTGTGAAAGTACTGTTAGAACTGAGATCAGTGTTGCTTTTCTCAGTACAAGCTTTACTTTGAAAGAAAATCTCATACTTTTGAAAGTTTATTATTTTCACGAAAGCTTTAGTAAGAAACGCACATGCGTTTCTTTGTCAAGACAGGCAGTTGTTTGCTACGTGTGAAAGCACTGTTAGAACTGAGATCAGTGTTGCTTTTCTCAGTACAAGCTTTACTTTGAAAGATAATCGCGTTCTTTTGAAAGTTTTTAATTTCACGAAAGCTTTAGTAAGAAACGCACATGCGTTTCTTTCTAGAGGAAAGCAGTTGTTTGCTACGTGTGAAAGCACTGTTAGAACTGAGATCAGTGTTGCTTTGTCAGTACAAGCTTTACTTTGAAAGATAATCGCGTTCTTTTGAAAGTTTATTAATTTGACGAAAGCTTTAGTAAGAAACGCACATGCGTTTCTTTGTCAAGACAGACAGTTGTTTGCTACGTGTGAAAGCATTGTTAGAACTGAGATCAATGTTGCTTTTCTCCGTACAAGCGTTACTTTGAAAGATAATCGCGTTCTTTTGAAAGTTTATTAATTTCACGAAAGCTTTAGTAGGAAACGCACATGCGTTTCTTTGTAAAGACAAGCAGTTGTTTGCTACGTGTGAAAGCAGTGTTAGAACTGAGATCAGTGTTTCTTTTCTCAGTACAAGCTTTACTTTGAAAAAAAATCGCGTTCTTTTGAAAGTTTATTGATTTCACGAAAGCTTTAGTAAGAAACGCACATGCGTTTCTTGGTAAAGACAAGCAGTTGTTTGCTACGTGTGAAAGCACTGTTAGAACTGAGATCAGTGTTGCTTTTCACAGTACAAGCTCTACTTTGAAAGAAAATCGCGTTCTTTTGAAAGTTTATTAATTTCACGAGAGTTTTAGTAAGAAACGCACATGCGTTTCTTTGTCAAGACAGGCAGTTGTTTGCTATGTGTGAAAGCACTGTTAGAACTGAGATCAGTGTTGCTTTTCTCAGTACAAGCTTTACTTTGAAAAAAAATCGCATTCTTTTGAAAGTTTATTAATTTCACGAAAGCTTTAGTAAGAAACGCACATGCGTTTCTTTGTAAAGACAGGCAGTTGTTTGCTAAGTGTGAAAGCACTGTTAGAACTTAGATCAGTGTTGCTTTTCTCAGTAAAAGCTTTACTTTGAAAGATAATCTTGTTCTTTTGAAAGTTTATTAATTTCACAAAAGCTTTAGTAAGAAACGCACATGCGTTTCTTTCTAGAGGAAAGCAGTTGTTTGCCACGTGTGAAAGCACTGTTAGAACTCAGATCAGTGTTGCTTTTCTCAGTACAAGCTTTACTATGAAAGAAAATCGCGTTCTTTTGAAAGTTTATTAATTTCACGAAAGCTTTAGTAAGAAACGCTCATGCGTTTTTTTGTAAAGACAATCAGTTGTTTGCTACGTGTGAAAGTACTGTTAGAACTGAGATCAGTGTTGCTTTTCTCAGTACAAGCTTTACTTTGAAAGAAAATCTCATACTTTTGAAAGTTTATTATTTTCACGAAAGCTTTAGTAAGAAACGCACATGCGTTTCTTTGTCAAGACAGGCAGTTGTTTGCTACGTGTGAAAGCACTGTTAGAACTGAGATCAGTGTTGCTTTTCTCAGTACAAGCTTTACTTTGAAAGATAATCGCGTTCTTTTGAAAGTTTTTAATTTCACGAAAGCTTTAGTAAGAAACGCACATGCGTTTCTTTCTAGAGACAAGCAGTTGTTTGCTACGTGTGAAAGCACTGTTAGAACTGAGATCAGTGTTGCCTTTCTCAGTACAAGCTTTACTTTGAAAGATAATCGCGTTCATTTGAAAGTTTATTAATTTCACGAAAGCTTTAGTAAGAAACGCACATGCGTTTCTTTCTAGAGGAAACCAGTTGTTTGCTACGTGTGAAAGCACTGTTAGAACTGAGATCAGTGTTGCTTTTCTCAGTACAAGCTTTACTTTGAAAGATAATCGCGTTCTTTTGAAAATTTATTAATTTCACGAAAGCTTTAGTAAGAAACGCACATGCGTTTCTTTGTCAAGACAGGAAGTTGTTTGCTACGTGTGAAAGCACTGTTAGAACTGTGATCAGTGTTGCTTTTCTCAGTACAAGCTTTACTTTGAAAGAAAATCTCGTTCTTTTGAAAGTTTATTAATTTCTCGAAAGCTTTAGTAAGAAACGCACATGCGTTTCTTTCTAGAGACAAGCAGTTGTTTGCTACGTGTGAAAGCACTGTTAGAACTGAGATCAGTGTTGCTTTTCTCAGTACAAGCTTTACTTTAAAAAAAAATCGCGTTCTTTTGAAAGTTTATTGATTTCACGAAAGCTTTAGTAAGACACGCACATGCGTTTCTTTGTAAAGACAAGCAGTTGTTTGCTACGTGTGAAAGCACTGTTAGAACTGAGATCAGTGTTGCTTTTCTCAGTACAAGCTTTACTTTGAAAGAAAATCGCGTTCTTTTGAAAGTTTATTAATTTCACGAAAGCTTTAGTAAGAAACGCACATGCGTTTCTTTCTAGAAAAAAGCAGTTGTTTGCTACGTGTGAAAGCACTGTTAGAACTGAGATCAGTGTTGCTTTTCTCAGTACAAGCTTTACTTTGAAAGATAATCGCGTTCTTTTGAAAGTTTATTAATTTCACGAAAGCTTTAGTAAGAAACGCACATGCGTTTCTTTCTAGAGACAAGCAGTTGTTTGCTACGTGTGAAAGCACTGTTAGAACTGAGATCAGTGTTGCTTTTCTCAGTACAAGCTTTACTTTGAAAGATAATCGCGTTCTTTTGAAAGTTTATTAATTTCACGAAAGCTTTAGTAAGAAACGCACATGCGTTTCTTTCTAGAGACAAGCAGTTGTTTGCTACGTGTGAAAGCACTGATAGAACTGAGATCAGTGTTGCTTTTCTCAGTACAAGCTTTACTTTGAAAAAAAATCGCGTTCTTTTGAAAGTTTATTGATTTCACGAAAGCTTTAGTAAGAAACGCACATGCGTTTCTTTGTACAGACAAGCAGTTGTTTGCTACGTGTGAAAGCACTGTTAGAACTGAGATCAGTGTTGCTTTTCTCAGTACAAGCTTTACTTTGAAAGAAAATCACGTTCTTTTGAAAGTTTATTAATTTCACGAAAGCTTTAGTAAGAAACGCACATGCATTTCTTTCTAGAGACAAGCAGTTGTTTGCTACATGTGAAAGCACTGTTAGAACTGAGATCAGTGTTGCTTTTCTCCGTACAAGCTTTACTTTGAAAGATAATCACGTTCTTTTGAAAGTTTATTAATTTCTCGAAAGCTTTAGTAAGAAACGCACATGCGTTTCTTTCTAGAGGAAAGCAGTTGTTTGCCACGTGTGAAAGCACTGTTAGAACTCAGATCAGTGTTGCTTTTCTCAGTACAAGCTTCACTATGAAAAAAAATCGCGTTCTTTTGAAAGTTTATTAATTTCACGAAAGCTTTAGTAAGAAACGCTCATGCGTTTTTTTGTAAAGACAATCAGTTGTTTGCTACATGTGAAAGTACTGTTAGAACTGAGATCAGTGTTGCTTTTCTCAGTACAAGCTTTACTTTGAAAGAAAATCTCATACTTTTGAAAGTTTATTAATTTCACGAAAGCTTTAGTAAGAAACGCAAAAGCGTTTCTTTGTCAGGACAGGCAGTTGTTTGCTACCTGGCAAAGCACTGTTAGAACTGAGATCAGTGTTGCTTTTCTCAGTACAAGCTTTACTTTGAAAGATAATCGCGTTCTTTTGAAATTTTATTAATTTCACGAAAGCTTTAGTAAGAAACGCACATGCGTTTCTTTGTCAAGACAGGCAGTTTTTTGCTACGTGTGAAAGCACTGTTAGAACTGAGATCAGTGTTGCTTTTCTCAGTACAAGCTTTACTTTGAAAGAAAATCTCGTTCTTTTGAAAGTTTATTAATTTCACGAAAGCTTTAGTAAGAAACGCACATGCGTTTCTTTCTAGAGACAAGCAGTTGTTTGCTACGTGTGAAAGCACTGTTAGAACTGAGATCAGTGTTGCTTTTCTCAGTACAAGCTTTACTTTGAAAAAAAATCGCGTTCTTTTGAAAGTTTATTGATTTCACGAAAGCTTCAGTAAGAAACGCACATGCCTTTCTTTGTAAAGACAAGCAGTTGTTTGCTACGTGTGAAAGCACTGTTAGAACTGAGATCAGTGTTGCTTTTCTCAGTACAAGCTTTACTTTGAAAGAAAATCGCGTTCTTTTGAAAGTTTATTAATTTCACGAAAGCTTTAGTAAGAAACGCACATGCATTTCTTTCTAGAGACAAGCAGTTGTTTGCTACATGTGAAAGCACTGTTAGAACTGAGATCAGTGTTGCTTTTCTCCGTACAAGCTTTACTTTGAAAGATAATCGCGTTCTTTTGAAAGTTTATTAATTTCTCGAAAGCTTTAGTAAGAAACGCACATGCGTTTCTTTCTAGAGGAAAGCAGTTGTTTGCCACGTGTGAAAGCACTGTTAGAACTCAGATCAGTGTTGCTTTTCTCAGTACAAGCTTCACTATGAAAAAAAATCGCGTTCTTTTGAAAGTTTATTAATTTCACGAAAGCTTTAGTAAGAAACGCTCATGCGTTTTTTTGTAAAGACAATCAGTTGTTTGCTACATGTGAAAGTACTGTTAGAACTGAGATCAGTGTTGCTTTTCTCAGTACAAGCTTTACTTTGAAAGAAAATCTCATACTTTTGAAAGTTTATTAATTTCACGAAAGCTTTAGTAAGAAACGCAAAAGCGTTTCTTTGTCAGGACAGGCAGTTGTTTGCTACCTGGCAAAGCACTGTTAGAACTGAGATCAGTGTTGCTTTTCTCAGTACAAGCTTTACTTTGAAAGATAATCGCGTTCTTTTGAAATTTTATTAATTTCACGAAAGCTTTAGTAAGAAACGCACATGCGTTTCTTTGTCAAGACAGGCAGTTTTTTGCTACGTGTGAAAGCACTGTTAGAACTGAGATCAGTGTTGCTTTTCTCAGTACAAGCTTTACTTTGAAAGAAAATCTCGTTCTTTTGAAAGTTTATTAATTTCACGAAAGCTTTAGTAAGAAACGCACATGCGTTTCTTTCTAGAGACAAGCAGTTGTTTGCTACGTGTGAAAGCACTGTTAGAACTGAGATCAGTGTTGCTTTTCTCAGTACAAGCTTTACTTTGAAAAAAAATCGCGTTCTTTTGAAAGTTTATTGATTTCACGAAAGCTTCAGTAAGAAACGCACATGCGTTTCTTTGTAAAGACAAGCAGTTGTTTGCTACGTGTGAAAGCACTGTTAGAACTGAGATCAGTGTTGCTTTTCTCAGTACAAGCTTTACTTTGAAAGAAAATCGCGTTCTTTTGAAAGTTTATTAATTTCACGAAAGCTTTAGTAAGAAACGCACATGCGTTTCTTTCTAGAAAAAAGCAGTTGTTTGCTACGTGTGAAAGCACTGTTAGAACTGAGATCAGTGTTGCTTTTCTCAGTACAAGCTCTACTTTGAAAGAAAATCTCGTTCTTTGGAAAGTTTATTAATTTCACGAAAGCTTTAGTAAGAAACGCACATGCGTTTCTTTCTAGAGGAAAGCAGTTGTTTGCCACTTGTGAAAGCACTGTTAGAACTGAGATCAGTGTTGCTTTTCTCCGTACAAGCTTTACTTTGAAAGATAATCATGTTCTTTTGAAAGTTTATTAATTTCTCGAAAGCTTTAGTAAGAAACGCACATGCGTTTCTTTCTAGAGACAAGCAGTTGTTTGCTACATGTGAAAGCACTGTTAGAACTGAGATCAGTGTTGCTTTTCTCAGTACAAGCTTTACTTTGAAAGATAATCATGTTCTTTTGAAAGTTTATTAATTTCTCGAAAGCTTTAGTAAGAAACGCACATGAGTTTCTTTGTAAAGTAAAGCAGTTGTTTGCTAGGTGTGAAAGCACTGTTAGAACTGAGATCAGTGTTGCTTTTCTCAGTACAGGCTTTACTTTGAAAGATAATCTCGTTCTTTTGAAAGTTTATTAATTTCACGAAAGCTTTAGTAAGAAACGCACATGCGTTTCTTTTAGAGGAAAGCAGTTGTTTGCTACGTGTGAAAGCACTGTTAGAACTGAGATCAGTGTTGCTTTTCTGAGTACAAGCTTTACTTTGAAAGAAATCGCGTTCTTTTGAACGTTTATTAATTTCACGAAAGGTTTAGTATGAAACTCTAATGAGTTTTTTTGTAAAGACAAGCAGTTGTTTGCTACGTGTGAAAGCACTGTTAGAACTGAGATCAGTGTTGCTTTTCACAGTACAAGCTTTACTTTGAAAGATAATCTCGTTCTTTTGAAAGTTTATTAATTTCACGAAAGCTTTAGTAAGAAACGCACATGCGTTTCTTTCTAGAGAAAAGCAGTTGTTTGCTACGTGTCAAAGCACTGTTAGAACTGAGATCAGTGTTGCTTTTCTCAGTACAAGCTTTACTTTGAAAGAAAATCTCATACTTTTGAAAGTTTATTAATTTCACGAAAGCTTTAGTAAGAAACGCACATGCGTTTCTTTCTCGAGACAGGCAGTTGTTTGCTACGTGTGAAAGCACTGTTAGAACTGAGATCAGTGTTGCTTTTCACAGTACAAGCTTTACCTTGAAGGAAAATCGCGTTCTTTTGAAAGTTTATTAATTTCACGAAAGCTTTAGTAAGAAACGCACATGCGTTTCTTTGTCAAGACAGGCAGTTGTTTGGTACGTGTGAAAGCACTGTTAGAACTGAGATCAGTGTTGCTTTTCTCAGTACAAGCTTTACTTTGAAAGAAAATCTCGTTCTTTTGAAAGTTTATTAATTTCACGAAAGCTTTAGTAAGAAACGCACATGCGTTTCTTTGTCAAGACAGGCAGTTGTTTGCTACCTGGGAAAGCACTGTTAGAACTGAGATCAGTGTTGCTTTTCTCCGTACAAGCTTTACTTTGAAAGATAATCGCGTTCTTTTGAAAGTTTATTAATTTCACGAAAGCTTTAGTAAGAAACGCACATGCGTTTCTTTCTAGAGACAAGCAGTTGTTTGCTACGTGTGAAAGCACTGTTAGAACTGAGATCAGTGTTGCTTTTCTCAGTACAAGCTTTACTTTGAAAGATAATCGCGTTCTTTTGAAAGTTTATTAATTTCACGAAAGCTTTAGTAAGAAACGCACATGCGTTTCTTTCTAAGGAAACCAGTAGTTTGCTACGTGTGAAAGCACTGTTAGAACTGAGATCAGTGTTGCTTTTCTCAGTACAAGCTTTACTTTGAAAGATAATCGCGTTCCTTTGAAAGTTTATTAATTTCACGAAAGCTTTAGTAAGAAACGCACATGCGTTTCTTTGTAAAGACAAGCAGTTGTTTGCTATGTGTGAAAGCACTTTTAGAACTGAGATCAGTGTTGCTTTTCTCAGTACAAGCTTTACTTTGAAAGAAAATCGCGTTCTTTTGAAAGTTTATTAATTTCACGAAAGCTTTAGTAAGAAACGCACATGCGTTTCTTTCTAGAAAAAAGCAGTTGTTTGCTACGTGTGAAAGTACTGTTAGAACTGAGATCAGTGTTGCTTTTCTCAGTACAAGCTTTACTTTGAAAGAAAATCTCATACTTTTGAAAGTTTATTAATTTCACGAAAGCTTTAGTAAGAAACGCAAAAGCGTTTCTTTGTCAAGACAGGCAGTTGTTTGCTACCTGGGAAAGCACTGTTAGAACTGAGATCAGTGTTGCTTTTCTCAGTACAAGCTTTACTTTGAAAGATAATCGCGTTCTTTTGAAAGTTTATTAATTTCACGAAAGCTTTAGTAAGAAACGCACATGCGTTTCTTTTTCAATACAGGCAGTTTTTTGCTACGTGTGAAAGCACTGTTAGAACTGAGATCAGTGTTGCTTTTCTCAGTACAAGCTTTACTTTGAAAGAAAATCTCGTTCTTTTGAAAGTTTATTAATTTCTCGAAAGCTTTAGTAAGAAACGCACATGCGTTTATTTCTAGAGACAAGCAGTTGTTTGCTACGTGTGAAAGCACTGTTAGAACTGAGATCAGTGTTGCTTTTCTCAGTACAAGCTTTACTTTGAAAAAAAATCGCGTTCTTTTGAAAGTTTATTGATTTCACGAAAGCTTTAGTAAGAAACGCACATGCGTTTCTTTGTAAAGACAAGCAGTTGTTTGCTACGTGTGAAAGCACTGTTAGAACTGAGATCAGTGTTGCTTTTCTCAGTACAAGCTTTACTTTGAAAGAAAATCGCGTTCTTTTGAAAGTTTATTAATTTCACGAAAGCTTTAGTAAGAAACGCACATACGTTTCTAGAAAAAAGCAGTTGTTTGCTACGTGTGAAAGCACTGTTAGAACTGAGATCAGTGTTGCTTTTCTCAGTACAAGCTCTACTTTGAAAGAAAATCTCGTTCTTTGGAAAGTTTATTAATTTCACGAAAGCTTTAGTAAGAAACGCACATGCGTTTCTTTCTAGAGGAACGCAGTTGTTTGCCACGTGTGAAAGCACTGTTAGAACTGAGATCAGTGTTGCTTTTCTCCGTACAAGCTTTACTTTGAAAGATAATCATGTTCTTTTGAAAGTTTATTAATTTCTAGAAAGCTTTAGTAAGAAACGCACATGCGTTTCTTTCTAGAGACAAGCAGTTGTTTGCTACATGTGAAAGCACTGTTAGAACTGAGATCAGTGTTGCTTTTCTCAGTACAAGCTTTACTTTGAAAGATAATCATGTTCTTTTGAAAGTTTATTAATTTCTCGAATGCTTTAGTAAGAAACGCACATGAGTTTCTTTGTAAAGTAAAGCAGTTGTTTGCTAGGTGTGAAAGCATTGTTAGAACTGAGATCAGTGTTGCTTTTCTCAGTACAGGCTTTACTTTGAAAGATAATCTCGTTCTTTTGAAAGTTTATTAATTTCACGAAAGCTTTAGTAAGAAACGCACATGCGTTTCTTTTAGAGGAAAGCAGTTGTTTGCTACGTGTGAAAGCACTGTTAGAACTGAGATCAGTGTTGCTTTTCTGAGTACAAGCTTTACTTTGAAAGAAATCGTGTTCTTTTGAAAGTTTATTAATTTCACGAAAGGTTTAGTATGAAACTCTCATGAGTTTTTTTGTAAAGACAAGCAGTTGTTTGCTACGTGTGAAAGCACTGTTAGAACTGAGATCAGTGTTGCTTTTCACAGTACAAGCTTTACTTTGAAAGATAATCTCGTTCTTTTGAAAGTTTATTAATTTCACGAAAGCTTTAGTAAGAAACGCACATGCGTTTCCTTCTAGAGAAAAGCAGTTGTTTGCTACGTGTCAAAGCACTGTTAGAACTGAGATCAGTGTTGCTTTTCTCAGTACAAGCTTTACTTTGAAAGAAAATCTCATACTTTTGAAACTTTATTAATTTCACGAAAGCTTTAGTAAGAAACGCACATGCGTTTCTTTCTCGAGACAGGCAGTTGTTTGCTACGTGTGAAAGCACTGTTAGAACTGAGATCAGTGTTGCTTTTCACAGTACAAGCTTTACCTTGAAAGAAAATCGCGTTCTTTTGAAAGTTTATTAATTTCACGAAAGCTTTAGTAAGAAACGCACATGCGTTTCTTTGTCAAGACAGGCAGTTGTTTGCTACGTGTGAAAGCACTGTTAGAACTGAGATCCGTGTTTCTTTTCTCAGTACAAGCTTTACTTTGAAAGAAAATCTCGTTCTTTTGAAAGTTTATTAATTTCACGAAAGCTTTAGTAAGAAACGCACATGCGTTTCTTTGTCAAGACAGGCAGTTGTTTGCTACCTGGGAAAGCACTGTTAGAACTGAGATCAGTGTTGCTTTTCTCAGTACAAGCTTTACTTTGAAAGATAATTGCGTTCTTTTGAAAGTTTATTAATTTCACGAAAGCTTTAGTAAGAAACGCACATGCGTTTCTTTGTCAAGACAGGAAGTTGTTTGCTACGTGTGAAAGCACTGTTAGAACTGTGATCAGTGTTGCTTTTCTCAGTACAAGCTTTACTTTGAAAGAAAATCTCGTTCTTTTGAAAGTTTATTAATTTCTCGAAAGCTTTAGTAAGAAACGCACATGCGTTTCTTTCTAGAGACAAGCAGTTGTTTGCTACGTGTGAAAGCACTGTTAGAACTGAGATCAGTGTTGCTTTTCTCAGTACAAGCTTTACTTTGAAAAAAAATCGCGTTCTTTTGAAAGTTTATTGATTTCACGAAAGCTTTAGTAAGAAACGCACATGCGTTTCTTTGAAAAGACAAGCAGTTGTTTGCTACGTGTGAAAGCACTGTTAGAACTGAGATCAGTGTTGCTTTTCTCAGTACAAGCTTTACTTTGAAAGAAAATCGCGTTCTTTTGAAAGTTTATTAATTTCACGAAAGCTTTAGTAAGAAACGCACATGCGTTTCTTTCTAGAAAAAAGCAGTTGTTTGCTACGTGTGAAAGCACTGTTAGAACTGAGATCAGTGTTGCTTTTCTCAGTACAAGCTCTACTTTGAAAGAAAATCTCGTTCTTTTGAAAGTTTATTAATTTCTCGAAAGCTTTAGTAAGAAACGCACATGCGTTTCTTTCTAGAGGAAAGCAGTTGTTTGCCACGTGTGAAAGCACTGTTAGAACTCAGATCAGTGTTGCTTTTCTCAGTACAAGCTTCACTATGAAAAAAAATCGCGTTCTTTTGAAAGTTTATTAATTTCACGAAAGCTTTAGTAAGAAACGCTCATGCGTTTTTTTGTAAAGACAGTCAGTTGTTTGCTACATGTGAAAGTACTGTTAGAACTGAGATCAGTGTTGCTTTTCTCAGTACAAGCTTTACTTTGAAAGAAAATCTCATACTTTTGAAAGTTTATTAATTTCACGAAAGCTTTAGTAAGAAACGCAAAAGCGTTTCTTTGTCAGGACAGGCAGTTGTTTGCTACCTGGCAAAGCACTGTTAGAACTGAGATCAGTGTTGTTTTCTCAGTACAAGCTTTACTTTGAAAGATAATCGCGTTCTTTTGAAATTTTATTAATTTCACGAAAGCTTTAGTAAGAAACGCACATGCGTTTCTTTGTCAAGACAGGCAGTTTTTTGCTACGTGTGAAAGCACTGTTAGAACTGAGATCAGTGTTGCTTTTCTCAGTACAAGCTTTACTTTGAAAGAAAATCTCGTTCTTTTGAAAGTTTATTAATTTCACGAAAGCTTTAGTAAGAAACGCACATGCGTTTCTTTCTAGAGACAAGCAGTTGTTTGCTACATGTGAAAGCAGTGTTAGAACTGAGATCAGTGTTGCTTTTCTCAGTACAAGCTTTACTTTGAAAAAAAATCGCGTTCTTTTGAAAGTTTATTGATTTCACGAAAGCTTTAGTAAGAAACGCACATGCGTTTCTTTGTAAAGACAAGCAGTTGTTTGCTACGTGTGAAAGCACTGTTAGAACTGAGATCAGTGTTGCTTTTCTCAGTACAAGCTTTACTTTGAAAGAAAATCGCGTTCTTTTGAAAGTTTATTAATTTCACGAAAGCTTTAGTAAGAAACGCACATGCGTTTCTTTCTAGAAAAAAGCAGTTGTTTGCTACGTGTGAAAGCACTGTTAGAACTGAGATCAGTGTTGCTTTTCTCAGTACAAGCTCTACTTTGAAAGAAAATCTCGTTCTTTGGAAAGTTTATTAATTTCACGAAAGCTTTAGTAAGAAACGCACATGCGTTTCTTTCTAGAGGAAAGCAGTTGTTTGCCACTTGTGAAAGCACTGTTAGAACTGAGATCAGTGTTGCTTTTCTCCGTACAAGCTTTACTTTGAAAGATAATCATGTTCTTTTGAAAGTTTATTAATTTCTCGAAAGCTTTAGTAAGAAACGCACATGCGTTTCTTTCTAGAGACAAGCAGTTGTTTGCTACATGTGAAAGCACTGTTAGAACTGAGATCAGTGTTGCTTTTCTCAGTACAAGCTTTACTTTGAAAGATAATCATGTTCTTTTGAAAGTTTATTAATTTCTCGAAAGCTTTAGTAAGAAACGCACATGAGTTTCTTTGTAAAGTAAAGCAGTTGTTTGCTAGGTGTGAAAGCACTGTTAGAACTGAGATCAGTGTTGCTTTTCTCAGTACAGGCTTTACTTTGAAAGAAAATCTACTTTTGAAAGTTTATTAATTTCACGAAAGCTTTAGTAAGAAACGCACATGCGTTTCTTTCTCGAGACAGGCAGTTGTTTGCTACGTGTGAAAGCACTGTTAGAACTGAGATCAGTGTTGCTTTTCACAGTACAAGCTTTACCTTGAAGGAAAATCGCGTTCTTTTGAAAGTTTATTAATTTCACGAAAGCTTTAGTAAGAAACGCACATGCGTTTCTTTGTCAAGACAGGCAGTTGTTTGGTACGTGTGAAAGCACTGTTAGAACTGAGATCAGTGTTGCTTTTCTCAGTACAAGCTTTACTTTGAAAGAAAATCTCGTTCTTTTGAAAGTTTATTAATTTCACGAAAGCTTTAGTAAGAAACGCACATGCGTTTCTTTGTCAAGACAGGCAGTTGTTTGCTACCTGGGAAAGCACTGTTAGAACTGAGATCAGTGTTGCTTTTCTCAGTACAAGCTTTACTTTGAAAGATAATCGCGTTCTTTTGAAAGTTTATTAATTTCACGAAAGCTTTAGTAAGAAACGCACATGCGTTTCTTTGTCAAGCTTTACTTTGAAAGAAAATCGCGTACTTTTGAAATTTTATTAATTTCACGAAAGCTTTAGTAAGAAACGCACAGGCGTTTCTTTCTAGAAAAAAGCAGTTGTTTGCTCCGTGTGAAAGCACTGTTAGAACTGAGATCAGCGTTGCTTTTCTCAGTACAAGCTCTACTTTGAAAGAAAATCTCGTTCTTTGGAAAGTTTATTAATTTCACGAAAGCTTTAGTAAGAAACGCACATGCGTTTCTTTCTAGAGGAAAGCAGTTGTTTGCCACGTGTGAAAGCACTGTTAGAACTCAGATCAGTGTTGCTTTTCTCAGTACAAGCTTTACTATGAAAGAAAATCGCGTTCTTTTGAAAGTTTATTAATTTCACGAAAGCTTTAGTAAGAAACGCTCATGCGTTTTTTTGTAAAGACAATCAGTTCTTTGCTACGTGTGAAAGTACTGTTAGAACTGAGATCAGTGTTGCTTTTCTCAGTACAAGCTTTACTTTGAAAGAAAATCTCATACTTTTGAAAGTTTATTAATTTCACGAAAGCTTTAGTAAGAAACGCAAAAGCGTTTCTTTGTCAAGACAGGCAGTTGTTTGCTACCTGGGAAAGCACTGTAAGAACTGAGATCAGTGTTGCTTTTCTCAGTACAAGCTTTACTTTGAAAGATAATCGCGTTCTTTTGAAAGTTTATTAATTTCACGAAAGCTTTAGTAAGAAACGCACATGCGTTTCTTTGTCAAGACAGGCAGTTTTTTGCTACGTGTGAAAGCACTGTTAGAACTGAGATCAGTGTTGCTTTTCTCAGTACAAGCTTTACTTTGAAAGAAAATCTCGTTCTTTTGAAAGTTTATTAATTTCTCGAAAGCTTTAGTAAGAAACGCACATGCGTTTCTTTCTAGAGACAAGCAGTTGTTTGCTACGTGTGAAAGCACTGTTAGAACTGAGATCAGTGTTGCTTTTCACAGTACAAGCTTTACTTTGAAAGAAATCGCGTTCTTTTGAAAGTTTATTAATTTCACGAAAGGTTTAGTATGAAACTCTCATGAGTTTTTTTGTAAAGACAAGCAGTTGTTTGCTACGTGTGAAAGCACTGTTAGAACTGAGATCAGTGTTGCTTTTCACAGTACAAGCTTTACTTTGAAAGATAATCTCGTTCTTTTGAAAGTTTATTAATTTCACGAAAGCTTTAGTAAGAAACGCACATGCGTTTCCTTCTAGAGAAAAGCAGTTGTTTGCTACGTGTCAAAGCACTGTTAGAACTGAGATCAGTGTTGCTTTTCTCAGTACAAGCTTTACTTTGAAAGAAAATCTCATACTTTTGAAACTTTATTAATTTCACGAAAGCTTTAGTAAGAAACGCACATGCGTTTCTTTCTCGAGACAGGCAGTTGTTTGCTACGTGTGAAAGCACTGTTAGAACTGAGATCAGTGTTGCTTTTCACAGTACAAGCTTTACCTTGAAAGAAAATCGCGTTCTTTTGAAAGTTTATTAATTTCACGAAAGCTTTAGTAAGAAACGCACATGCGTTTCTTTGTCAAGACAGGCAGTTGTTTGCTACGTGTGAAAGCACTGTTAGAACTGAGATCCGTGTTTCTTTTCTCAGTACAAGCTTTACTTTGAAAGAAAATCTCGTTCTTTTGAAAGTTTATTAATTTCACGAAAGCTTTAGTAAGAAACGCACATGCGTTTCTTTGTCAAGACAGGCAGTTGTTTGCTACCTGGGAAAGCACTGTTAGAACTGAGATCAGTGTTGCTTTTCTCAGTACAAGCTTTACTTTGAAAGATAATTGCGTTCTTTTGAAAGTTTATTAATTTCACGAAAGCTTTAGTAAGAAACGCACATGCGTTTCTTTGTCAAGACAGGAAGTTGTTTGCTACGTGTGAAAGCACTGTTAGAACTGTGATCAGTGTTGCTTTTCTCAGTACAAGCTTTACTTTGAAAGAAAATCTCGTTCTTTTGAAAGTTTATTAATTTCTCGAAAGCTTTAGTAAGAAACGCACATGCGTTTCTTTCTAGAGACAAGCAGTTGTTTGCTACGTGTGAAAGCACTGTTAGAACTGAGATCAGTGTTGCTTTTCTCAGTACAAGCTTTACTTTGAAAAAAAATCGCGTTCTTTTGAAAGTTTATTGATTTCACGAAAGCTTTAGTAAGAAACGCACATGCGTTTCTTTGAAAAGACAAGCAGTTGTTTGCTACGTGTGAAAGCACTGTTAGAACTGAGATCAGTGTTGCTTTTCTCAGTACAAGCTTTACTTTGAAAGAAAATCGCGTTCTTTTGAAAGTTTATTAATTTCACGAAAGCTTTAGTAAGAAACGCACATGCGTTTCTTTCTAGAAAAAAGCAGTTGTTTGCTACGTGTGAAAGCACTGTTAGAACTGAGATCAGTGTTGCTTTTCTCAGTACAAGCTCTACTTTGAAAGAAAATCTCGTTCTTTTGAAAGTTTATTAATTTCTCGAAAGCTTTAGTAAGAAACGCACATGCGTTTCTTTCTAGAGGAAAGCAGTTGTTTGCCACGTGTGAAAGCACTGTTAGAACTCAGATCAGTGTTGCTTTTCTCAGTACAAGCTTCACTATGAAAAAAAATCGCGTTCTTTTGAAAGTTTATTAATTTCACGAAAGCTTTAGTAAGAAACGCTCATGCGTTTTTTTGTAAAGACAATCAGTTGTTTGCTACATGTGAAAGTACTGTTAGAACTGAGATCAGTGTTGCTTTTCTCAGTACAAGCTTTACTTTGAAAGAAAATCTCATACTTTTGAAAGTTTATTAATTTCACGAAAGCTTTAGTAAGAAACGCAAAAGCGTTTCTTTGTCAGGACAGGCAGTTGTTTGCTACCTGGCAAAGCACTGTTAGAACTGAGATCAGTGTTGTTTTCTCAGTACAAGCTTTACTTTGAAAGATAATCGCGTTCTTTTGAAATTTTATTAATTTCACGAAAGCTTTAGTAAGAAACGCACATGCGTTTCTTTGTCAAGACAGGCAGTTTTTTGCTACGTGTGAAAGCACTGTTAGAACTGAGATCAGTGTTGCTTTTCTCAGTACAAGCTTTACTTTGAAAGAAAATCTCGTTCTTTTGAAAGTTTATTAATTTCACGAAAGCTTTAGTAAGAAACGCACATGCGTTTCTTTCTAGAGACAAGCAGTTGTTTGCTACATGTGAAAGCAGTGTTAGAACTGAGATCAGTGTTGCTTTTCTCAGTACAAGCTTTACTTTGAAAAAAAATCGCGTTCTTTTGAAAGTTTATTGATTTCACGAAAGCTTTAGTAAGAAACGCACATGCGTTTCTTTGTAAAGACAAGCAGTTGTTTGCTACGTGTGAAAGCACTGTTAGAACTGAGATCAGTGTTGCTTTTCTCAGTACAAGCTTTACTTTGAAAGAAAATCGCGTTCTTTTGAAAGTTTATTAATTTCACGAAAGCTTTAGTAAGAAACGCACATGCGTTTCTTTCTAGAAAAAAGCAGTTGTTTGCTACGTGTGAAAGCACTGTTAGAACTGAGATCAGTGTTGCTTTTCTCAGTACAAGCTCTACTTTGAAAGAAAATCTCGTTCTTTGGAAAGTTTATTAATTTCACGAAAGCTTTAGTAAGAAACGCACATGCGTTTCTTTCTAGAGGAAAGCAGTTGTTTGCCACTTGTGAAAGCACTGTTAGAACTGAGATCAGTGTTGCTTTTCTCCGTACAAGCTTTACTTTGAAAGATAATCATGTTCTTTTGAAAGTTTATTAATTTCTCGAAAGCTTTAGTAAGAAACGCACATGCGTTTCTTTCTAGAGACAAGCAGTTGTTTGCTACATGTGAAAGCACTGTTAGAACTGAGATCAGTGTTGCTTTTCTCAGTACAAGCTTTACTTTGAAAGATAATCATGTTCTTTTGAAAGTTTATTAATTTCTCGAAAGCTTTAGTAAGAAACGCACATGAGTTTCTTTGTAAAGTAAAGCAGTTGTTTGCTAGGTGTGAAAGCACTGTTAGAACTGAGATCAGTGTTGCTTTTCTCAGTACAGGCTTTACTTTGAAAGATAATCTCGTTCTTTTGAAAGTTTATTAATTTCACGAAAGCTTTAGTAAGAAACGCACATGCGTTTCTTTTAGAGGAAAGCAGTTGTTTGCTACGTGTGAAAGCACTGTTAGAACTGAGATCAGTGTTGCTTTTCTGAGTACAAGCTTTACTTTGAAAGAAATCGCGTTCTTTTGAAAGTTTATTAATTTCACGAAAGGTTTAGTATGAAACTCTCATGAGTTTTTTTGTAAAGACAAGCAGTTGTTTGCTACGTGTGAAAGCACTGTTAGAACTGAGATCAGTGTTGCTTTTCACAGTACAATCTTTACTTTGAAAGATAATCTCGTTCTTTTGAAAGTTTATTAATTTCACGAAAGCTTTAGTAAGAAACGCACATGCGTTTCTTTCTAGAGAAAAGCAGTTATTTGCTACGTGTCAAAGCACTGTTAGAACTGAGATCAGTGTTGCTTTTCTCAGTACAAGCTTTACTTTGAAAGAAAATCTACTTTTGAAAGTTTATTAATTTCACGAAAGCTTTAGTAAGAAACGCACATGCGTTTCTTTCTCGAGACAGGCATTTGTTTGCTACGTGTGAAAGCACTGTTAGAACTGAGATCAGTGTTGCTTTTCACAGTACAAGCTTTACCTTGAAGGAAAATCGCGTTCTTTTGAAAGTTTATTAATTTCACGAAAGCTTTAGTAAGAAACGCACATGCGTTTCTTTGTCAAGACAGGCAGTTGTTTGGTACGTGTGAAAGCACTGTTAGAACTGAGATCAGTGTTGCTTTTCTCAGTACAAGCTTTACTTTGAAAGAAAATCTCGTTCTTTTGAAAGTTTATTAATTTCACGAAAGCTTTAGTAAGAAACGCACATGCGTTTCTTTGTCAAGACAGGCAGTTGTTTGCTACCTGGGAAAGCACTGTTAGAACTGAGATCAGTGTTGCTTTTCTCAGTACAAGCTTTACTTTGAAAGATAATCGCGTTCTTTTGAAAGTTTATTAATTTCACGAAAGCTTTAGTAAGAAACGCACATGCGTTTCTTTGTCAAGCTTTACTTTGAAAGAAAATCGCGTACTTTTGAAATTTTATTAATTTCACGAAAGCTTTAGTAAGAAACGCACAGGCGTTTCTTTCTAGAAAAAAGCAGTTGTTTGCTCCGTGAGAAAGCACTGTTAGAACTGAGATCAGCGTTGCTTTTCTCAGTACAAGCTCTACTTTGAAAGAAAATCTCGTTCTTTGGAAAGTTTATTAATTTCACGAAAGCTTTAGTAAGAAACGCACATGCGTTTCTTTCTAGAGGAAAGCAGTTGTTTGCCACGTGTGAAAGCACTGTTAGAACTCAGATCAGTGTTGCTTTTCTCAGTACAAGCTTTACTATGAAAGAAAATCGCGTTCTTTTGAAAGTTTATTAATTTCACGAAAGCTTTAGTAAGAAACGCTCATGCGTTTTTTTGTAAAGACAATCAGTTCTTTGCTACGTGTGAAAGTACTGTTAGAACTGAGATCAGTGTTGCTTTTCTCAGTACAAGCTTTACTTTGAAAGAAAATCTCATACTTTTGAAAGTTTATTAATTTCACGAAAGCTTTAGTAAGAAACGCAAAAGCGTTTCTTTGTCAAGACAGGCAGTTGTTTGCTACCTGGGAAAGCACTGTAAGAACTGAGATCAGTGTTGCTTTTCTCAGTACAAGCTTTACTTTGAAAGATAATCGCGTTCTTTTGAAAGTTTATTAATTTCACGAAAGCTTTAGTAAGAAACGCACATGCGTTTCTTTGTCAACAGGCAGTTTTTTGCTACGTGTGAAAGCACTGTTAGAACTGAGATCAGTGTTGCTTTTCTCAGTACAAGCTTTACTTTGAAAGAAAATCTCGTTCTTTTGAAAGTTTATTAATTTCTCCAAAGCTTTAGTAAGAAACGCACATGCGTTTCTTTCTAGAGACAAGCAGTTGTTTGCTACGTGTGAAAGCACTGTTAGAACTGAGATCAGTGTTGCTTTTCTCAGTACAAGCTTTATTTGAAAGATAATCGCGTTCTTTTGAAAGTTTATTAATTTGACGAAAGCTTTAGTAAGAAACGCACATGCGTTTCTTTCTAGAGGAAAGCAGTTGTTTGCTACGTGTGAAAGCACTGTTAGAACTAAGATCAGTGTTGCTTTTCTCAGTACAAGCTTTACTTTGAAAGATAATCGCGTTCTTTTGAAAGTTTATTAATTTCTCGAAAGCTTTAGTAAGAAACGCACATGAGTTTCTTTGTAAAGTAAAGCAGTTGTTTGCTAGGTGTGAAAGCACTGTTAGAACTGAGATCAGTGTTGCTTTTCTCAGTACAGGCTTTACTTTGAAAGATAATCGCGTTCTTTGAAAGTTTATTAATTTCACGAAAGCTTTAGTAATAAACGCACATGCGTTTCTTTCTAGAGACAAGCAGTTGTTTGCTACGTGTGAAAGCACTGTTAGTACTGAGATCAGTGTTGCTTTTCTCAGTACAAGCTTTACTTTGAAAGATAATCGCGTTCTTTTGAAAGTTTATTAATTTCACGAAAGCTTTAGTAAGAAACACACATGCGTTTCTTTGTCAAGACAGGCAGTTGTTTGCTACGTGTGAAAGCACTGTTAGAACTGAGATCAGTGTTGCTTTTCTCAGTACAAGCTTTACTTTGAAAGAAAATCTCATACTTTTGAAAGTTTATTAATTTCATGAAAGCTTTAGTAAGAAACGCACATGCGTTTCTTTCTTGAGACAGGCAGTTGTTTGCTACGTGTGAAAGCACTGTTAGAACTGAGATCAGTGTTGCTTTTCTCAGTACAAGCTTTACTTTGAAAGAAAATCGCGTTCTTTTGAAAGTTTATTAATTTCACGAAAGCTTTAGTAAGAAACGCACATGCGTTTCTTTCTAGAGGAAAGCAGTTGTTTGCTACGTGTGAAAGCACTGTTAGAACTGAGATCAGTGTTGCTTTTCTCAGTACAAGCTTTACTTTGAAAGATAATCGCGTTCTTTTGAAAGTTTATTAATTTCACGAAAGCTTTAGTAAGAAACGCACATGCGTTTCTTTGTCAAGACAGACAGTTGTTTGCTACGTGTGAAAGCATTGTTAGAACTGAGATCAGTGTTGCTTTTCTCCGTACAAGCTTTACTTTGAAAGATAATCGCGTTCTTTTGAAAGTTTATTAATTTCACGAAAGCTTTAGTAAGAAACGCACATGCGTTTCTTTCTAGAGACAAGCAGTTGTTTGCTACGTGTGAAAGCACTGTTAGAACTGAGATCAGTGTTGCTTTTCTCAGTACAAGCTTTACTTTGAAAGATAATCGCGTTCATTTGAAAGTTTATTAATTTCACGAAAGCTTTAGTAAGAAACGCACATGCGTTTCTTTCTAGAGGAAACCAGTTGTTTGCTACGTGTGAAAGCACTGTTAGAACTGAGATCAGTGTTGCTTTTCTCAGTACAAGCTTTACTTTGAAAGAAAATCGCGTTCTTTTGAAAGTTTATTAATTTCACGAAAGCTTTAGTAAGAAACGCACATGCGTTTCTTTGTCAAGACAGGAAGTTGTTTGCTACGTGTGAAAGCACTGTTAGAACTGTGATCAGTGTTGCTTTTCTCAGTACAAGCTTTACTTTGAAAGAAAATCGCGTTCTTTTGAAAGTTTATTGATTTCACGAAAGCTTTAGTAAGAAACGCACATGCGTTTCCTTGTAAAGACAAGCAGTTGTTTGCTACGTGTGAAAGCACTGTTAGAACTGAGATCAGTGTTGCTTTTCTCAGTACAAGCTTTACTTTGAAAGAAAATCGCGTTCTTTTGAAAGTTTATTAATTTCACGAAAGCTTTAGTAAGAAACGCACATGCGTTTCTTTCTAGAAAAAAGCAGATGTTTGCTACGTGTGAAAGCACTGTTAGAACTGAGATCAGTGTTGCTTTTCTCAGTACAAGCTTTACTTTGAAAGATAATCGCGTTCTTTTGAAAGTTTATTAATTTCTCGAAAGCACTAGTAAGAAACGCACATGCGTTTCTTTCTAGAGACAAGCAGTTGTTTGCTACGTGTGGAAGCACTGTTAGAACTGAGATCAGTGTTGATTTTCTCAGTACAAGCTTTACTTTGAAAGAAAATCGCGTTCTTTTGAAAGTTTATTAATTTCTCGAAAGCTTTAGTAAGAAACGCACATGCGTTTCTTTCTAGAGACAAGCAGTTGTTTGCTACGTGTGAAAGCACTGTTAGAACTGAGATCAGTGTTGCTTTTCTCAGTACAAGCTCTACTTTGAAAGATAATCGCGTTCTTTTGAAAGTTTATTAATTTCACGAAAGCTTTAGTAAGAAACGCACATGCGTTTCTTTCTAGAGGAAAGCAGTTGTTTGCTACGTGTGAAAGCACTGTTAGAACTGAGATCAGTGTTGCTTTTCTCAGTACAAGCTTTACTTTGAAATATAATCCCGTTCTTTTGAAAGTTTATTAATTTCACGAAAGCTTTAGTAAGAAACGCACATGCGTTTCTTTGTCAAGACAGGCAGTAGTTTGCTACGTGTGAAAGCACTGTTAGAACTGAGATCAGTGTTGCTTTTCTCCGTACAAGCTTTACTTTGAAAGATAATCGCGTTCTTTTGAAAGTTTATTAATTTCACGAAAGGTTTAGTAAGAAACGCACATGTGTTTCTTTGTAAAGACAGGCAGTTGTTTGCTACGTGTGAAAGCACTGTTAGAACTTAGATCAGTGTTGCTTTTCTCAGTAAAAGCTTTACTTTGAAAGATAATGTCGTTCTTTTGAAAGTTTATTAATTTCACGAAAGCTTTAGTAAGAAATGCACATGCGTTTCTTTTAGAGGAAAGCAGTTGTTTGCTACGTGTGAAAGCGCTGTTAGAACTGAGATCAGTGTTGCTTTTCTGAGTACAAGCTTTACTTTGAAAGAAAATCGCGTTCTTTTGAAAGTTTATTAATTTCACGAAAACTTTAGTAAGAAACGCACATGCGTTTCTTTCTAGAGACAAGCAGTTATTTGCTACGTGTGAAAGCACTGTTAGAACTGAGATCAGTGTTGCTTTTCTCAGTACAAGCTTTACTTTGAAAGATAATCTCGTTCTTTTGAAAGTTTATTAAGTTCACGAAAGCTTTAGTAAGTAACGCACATGCGTTTCTTTCTAGTGGAAAGCAGTTGTTTGCTACGTGTGAAAGCACTGTTAGAACTGAGATCAGTATTGCTTTTCTCAGTATAAGCTTTACTTTGAAATATAATCGCGTTCTTTTGAAAGTTTATTAATTTCACGAAAGCTTTAGTAAGAAACGCACATGCGTTTCTTTGTAAAGACAAGCAGTTGTTTGCTACGTGTGAAAGCACTGTTAGAACTGAGATCAGTGTTGCTTTTCTCAGTACAAGCTTTACTTTGAAAGAAAATCGCGTTCTTTTGAAAGTTTATTAATTTCACGAAGGTTTTAGTAAGAAACGCACATGCGTTTCTTTGTCAAGACAGGCAGTTGTTTGCTACGTGGGAAAGCACTGTTAGAACTTAGATCAGTGTTGCTTTTCTCAGTAAAAGCTTTACTTTGAAAGATAATCTCGTTCTTTTGAAAGTTTATTAATTTCACGAAACCTTAGTAAGAAACGCACATGCGTTTCTTTTAGAGGAAAGCAGTTGTTTGCTACGTGTGAAAGCGCTGTTAGAACTGAGATCAGTGTTGCTTTTCTCAGTACAAGCTTTACTTTGAAAGATAATTGCGTTCTTTTGAAAGTTTATTAATTTCACGAAAGCTTTAGTAAGAAACGCACATGCGTTTCTTTGTCAAGACAGGAAGTTGTTTGCTACGTGTGAAAGCACTGTTAGAACTGTGATCAGTGTTGCTTTTCTCAGTACAAGCTTTACTTTGAAAGAAAATCTCGTTCTTTTGAAAGTTTATTAATTTCTCGAAAGCTTTAGTAAGAAACGCACATGCGTTTCTTTCTAGAGACAAGCAGTTGTTTGCTACGTGTGAAAGCACTGTTAGAACTGAGATCAGTGTTGCTTTTCTCAGTACAAGCTTTACTTTGAAAAAAAATCGCGTTCTTTTGAAAGTTTATTGATTTCACGAAAGCTTTAGTAAGAAACGCACATGCGTTTCTTTGAAAAGACAAGCAGTTGTTTGCTACGTGTGAAAGCACTGTTAGAACTGAGATCAGTGTTGCTTTTCTCAGTACAAGCTTTACTTTGAAAGAAAATCGCGTTCTTTTGAAAGTTTATTAATTTCACGAAAGCTTTAGTAAGAAACGCACATGCGTTTCTTTCTAGAAAAAAGCAGTTGTTTGCTACGTGTGAAAGCACTGTTAGAACTGAGATCAGTGTTGCTTTTCTCAGTACAAGCTCTACTTTGAAAGAAAATCTCGTTCTTTTGAAAGTTTATTAATTTCTCGAAAGCTTTAGTAAGAAACGCACATGCGTTTCTTTCTAGAGGAAAGCAGTTGTTTGCCACGTGTGAAAGCACTGTTAGAACTCAGATCAGTGTTGCTTTTCTCAGTACAAGCTTCACTATGAAAAAAAATCGCGTTCTTTTGAAAGTTTATTAATTTCACGAAAGCTTTAGTAAGAAACGCTCATGCGTTTTTTTGTAAAGACAATCAGTTGTTTGCTACATGTGAAAGTACTGTTAGAACTGAGATCAGTGTTGCTTTTCTCAGTACAAGCTTTACTTTGAAAGAAAATCTCATACTTTTGAAAGTTTATTAATTTCACGAAAGCTTTAGTAAGAAACGCAAAAGCGTTTCTTTGTCAGGACAGGCAGTTGTTTGCTACCTGGCAAAGCACTGTTAGAACTGAGATCAGTGTTGTTTTCTCAGTACAAGCTTTACTTTGAAAGATAATCGCGTTCTTTTGAAATTTTATTAATTTCACGAAAGCTTTAGTAAGAAACGCACATGCGTTTCTTTGTCAAGACAGGCAGTTTTTTGCTACGTGTGAAAGCACTGTTAGAACTGAGATCAGTGTTGCTTTTCTCAGTACAAGCTTTACTTTGAAAGAAAATCTCGTTCTTTTGAAAGTTTATTAATTTCACGAAAGCTTTAGTAAGAAACGCACATGCGTTTCTTTCTAGAGACAAGCAGTTGTTTGCTACATGTGAAAGCAGTGTTAGAACTGAGATCAGTGTTGCTTTTCTCAGTACAAGCTTTACTTTGAAAAAAAATCGCGTTCTTTTGAAAGTTTATTGATTTCACGAAAGCTTTAGTAAGAAACGCACATGCGTTTCTTTGTAAAGACAAGCAGTTGTTTGCTACGTGTGAAAGCACTGTTAGAACTGAGATCAGTGTTGCTTTTCTCAGTACAAGCTTTACTTTGAAAGAAAATCGCGTTCTTTTGAAAGTTTATTAATTTCACGAAAGCTTTAGTAAGAAACGCACATGCGTTTCTTTCTAGAAAAAAGCAGTTGTTTGCTACGTGTGAAAGCACTGTTAGAACTGAGATCAGTGTTGCTTTTCTCAGTACAAGCTCTACTTTGAAAGAAAATCTCGTTCTTTGGAAAGTTTATTAATTTCACGAAAGCTTTAGTAAGAAACGCACATGCGTTTCTTTCTAGAGGAAAGCAGTTGTTTGCCACTTGTGAAAGCACTGTTAGAACTGAGATCAGTGTTGCTTTTCTCCGTACAAGCTTTACTTTGAAAGATAATCATGTTCTTTTGAAAGTTTATTAATTTCTCGAAAGCTTTAGTAAGAAACGCACATGCGTTTCTTTCTAGAGACAAGCAGTTGTTTGCTACATGTGAAAGCACTGTTAGAACTGAGATCAGTGTTGCTTTTCTCAGTACAAGCTTTACTTTGAAAGATAATCATGTTCTTTTGAAAGTTTATTAATTTCTCGAAAGCTTTAGTAAGAAACGCACATGAGTTTCTTTGTAAAGTAAAGCAGTTGTTTGCTAGGTGTGAAAGCACTGTTAGAACTGAGATCAGTGTTGCTTTTCTCAGTACAGGCTTTACTTTGAAAGATAATCTCGTTCTTTTGAAAGTTTATTAATTTCACGAAAGCTTTAGTAAGAAACGCACATGCGTTTCTTTTAGAGGAAAGCAGTTGTTTGCTACGTGTGAAAGCACTGTTAGAACTGAGATCAGTGTTGCTTTTCTGAGTACAAGCTTTACTTTGAAAGAAATCGCGTTCTTTTGAAAGTTTATTAATTTCACGAAAGGTTTAGTATGAAACTCTCATGAGTTTTTTTGTAAAGACAAGCAGTTGTTTGCTACGTGTGAAAGCACTGTTAGAACTGAGATCAGTGTTGCTTTTCACAGTACAATCTTTACTTTGAAAGATAATCTCGTTCTTTTGAAAGTTTATTAATTTCACGAAAGCTTTAGTAAGAAACGCACATGCGTTTCTTTCTAGAGAAAAGCAGTTATTTGCTACGTGTCAAAGCACTGTTAGAACTGAGATCAGTGTTGCTTTTCTCAGTACAAGCTTTACTTTGAAAGAAAATCTACTTTTGAAAGTTTATTAATTTCACGAAAGCTTTAGTAAGAAACGCACATGCGTTTCTTTCTCGAGACAGGCATTTGTTTGCTACGTGTGAAAGCACTGTTAGAACTGAGATCAGTGTTGCTTTTCACAGTACAAGCTTTACCTTGAAGGAAAATCGCGTTCTTTTGAAAGTTTATTAATTTCACGAAAGCTTTAGTAAGAAACGCACATGCGTTTCTTTGTCAAGACAGGCAGTTGTTTGGTACGTGTGAAAGCACTGTTAGAACTGAGATCAGTGTTGCTTTTCTCAGTACAAGCTTTACTTTGAAAGAAAATCTCGTTCTTTTGAAAGTTTATTAATTTCACGAAAGCTTTAGTAAGAAACGCACATGCGTTTCTTTGTCAAGACAGGCAGTTGTTTGCTACCTGGGAAAGCACTGTTAGAACTGAGATCAGTGTTGCTTTTCTCAGTACAAGCTTTACTTTGAAAGATAATCGCGTTCTTTTGAAAGTTTATTAATTTCACGAAAGCTTTAGTAAGAAACGCACATGCGTTTCTTTGTCAAGCTTTACTTTGAAAGAAAATCGCGTACTTTTGAAATTTTATTAATTTCACGAAAGCTTTAGTAAGAAACGCACAGGCGTTTCTTTCTAGAAAAAAGCAGTTGTTTGCTCCGTGAGAAAGCACTGTTAGAACTGAGATCAGCGTTGCTTTTCTCAGTACAAGCTCTACTTTGAAAGAAAATCTCGTTCTTTGGAAAGTTTATTAATTTCACGAAAGCTTTAGTAAGAAACGCACATGCGTTTCTTTCTAGAGGAAAGCAGTTGTTTGCCACGTGTGAAAGCACTGTTAGAACTCAGATCAGTGTTGCTTTTCTCAGTACAAGCTTTACTATGAAAGAAAATCGCGTTCTTTTGAAAGTTTATTAATTTCACGAAAGCTTTAGTAAGAAACGCTCATGCGTTTTTTTGTAAAGACAATCAGTTCTTTGCTACGTGTGAAAGTACTGTTAGAACTGAGATCAGTGTTGCTTTTCTCAGTACAAGCTTTACTTTGAAAGAAAATCTCATACTTTTGAAAGTTTATTAATTTCACGAAAGCTTTAGTAAGAAACGCAAAAGCGTTTCTTTGTCAAGACAGGCAGTTGTTTGCTACCTGGGAAAGCACTGTAAGAACTGAGATCAGTGTTGCTTTTCTCAGTACAAGCTTTACTTTGAAAGATAATCGCGTTCTTTTGAAAGTTTATTAATTTCACGAAAGCTTTAGTAAGAAACGCACATGCGTTTCTTTGTCAACAGGCAGTTTTTTGCTACGTGTGAAAGCACTGTTAGAACTGAGATCAGTGTTGCTTTTCTCAGTACAAGCTTTACTTTGAAAGAAAATCTCGTTCTTTTGAAAGTTTATTAATTTCTCCAAAGCTTTAGTAAGAAACGCACATGCGTTTCTTTCTAGAGACAAGCAGTTGTTTGCTACGTGTGAAAGCACTGTTAGAACTGAGATCAGTGTTGCTTTTCTCAGTACAAGCTTTATTTGAAAGATAATCGCGTTCTTTTGAAAGTTTATTAATTTGACGAAAGCTTTAGTAAGAAACGCACATGCGTTTCTTTCTAGAGGAAAGCAGTTGTTTGCTACGTGTGAAAGCACTGTTAGAACTAAGATCAGTGTTGCTTTTCTCAGTACAAGCTTTACTTTGAAAGATAATCGCGTTCTTTTGAAAGTTTATTAATTTCTCGAAAGCTTTAGTAAGAAACGCACATGAGTTTCTTTGTAAAGTAAAGCAGTTGTTTGCTAGGTGTGAAAGCACTGTTAGAACTGAGATCAGTGTTGCTTTTCTCAGTACAGGCTTTACTTTGAAAGATAATCGCGTTCTTTGAAAGTTTATTAATTTCACGAAAGCTTTAGTAATAAACGCACATGCGTTTCTTTCTAGAGACAAGCAGTTGTTTGCTACGTGTGAAAGCACTGTTAGTACTGAGATCAGTGTTGCTTTTCTCAGTACAAGCTTTACTTTGAAAGATAATCGCGTTCTTTTGAAAGTTTATTAATTTCACGAAAGCTTTAGTAAGAAACACACATGCGTTTCTTTGTCAAGACAGGCAGTTGTTTGCTACGTGTGAAAGCACTGTTAGAACTGAGATCAGTGTTGCTTTTCTCAGTACAAGCTTTACTTTGAAAGAAAATCTCATACTTTTGAAAGTTTATTAATTTCATGAAAGCTTTAGTAAGAAACGCACATGCGTTTCTTTCTTGAGACAGGCAGTTGTTTGCTACGTGTGAAAGCACTGTTAGAACTGAGATCAGTGTTGCTTTTCTCAGTACAAGCTTTACTTTGAAAGAAAATCGCGTTCTTTTGAAAGTTTATTAATTTCACGAAAGCTTTAGTAAGAAACGCACATGCGTTTCTTTCTAGAGGAAAGCAGTTGTTTGCTACGTGTGAAAGCACTGTTAGAACTGAGATCAGTGTTGCTTTTCTCAGTACAAGCTTTACTTTGAAAGATAATCGCGTTCTTTTGAAAGTTTATTAATTTCACGAAAGCTTTAGTAAGAAACGCACATGCGTTTCTTTGTCAAGACAGACAGTTGTTTGCTACGTGTGAAAGCATTGTTAGAACTGAGATCAGTGTTGCTTTTCTCCGTACAAGCTTTACTTTGAAAGATAATCGCGTTCTTTTGAAAGTTTATTAATTTCACGAAAGCTTTAGTAAGAAACGCACATGCGTTTCTTTCTAGAGACAAGCAGTTGTTTGCTACGTGTGAAAGCACTGTTAGAACTGAGATCAGTGTTGCTTTTCTCAGTACAAGCTTTACTTTGAAAGATAATCGCGTTCATTTGAAAGTTTATTAATTTCACGAAAGCTTTAGTAAGAAACGCACATGCGTTTCTTTCTAGAGGAAACCAGTTGTTTGCTACGTGTGAAAGCACTGTTAGAACTGAGATCAGTGTTGCTTTTCTCAGTACAAGCTTTACTTTGAAAGAAAATCGCGTTCTTTTGAAAGTTTATTAATTTCACGAAAGCTTTAGTAAGAAACGCACATGCGTTTCTTTGTCAAGACAGGAAGTTGTTTGCTACGTGTGAAAGCACTGTTAGAACTGTGATCAGTGTTGCTTTTCTCAGTACAAGCTTTACTTTGAAAGAAAATCGCGTTCTTTTGAAAGTTTATTGATTTCACGAAAGCTTTAGTAAGAAACGCACATGCGTTTCCTTGTAAAGACAAGCAGTTGTTTGCTACGTGTGAAAGCACTGTTAGAACTGAGATCAGTGTTGCTTTTCTCAGTACAAGCTTTACTTTGAAAGAAAATCGCGTTCTTTTGAAAGTTTATTAATTTCACGAAAGCTTTAGTAAGAAACGCACATGCGTTTCTTTCTAGAAAAAAGCAGATGTTTGCTACGTGTGAAAGCACTGTTAGAACTGAGATCAGTGTTGCTTTTCTCAGTACAAGCTTTACTTTGAAAGATAATCGCGTTCTTTTGAAAGTTTATTAATTTCTCGAAAGCACTAGTAAGAAACGCACATGCGTTTCTTTCTAGAGACAAGCAGTTGTTTGCTACGTGTGGAAGCACTGTTAGAACTGAGATCAGTGTTGATTTTCTCAGTACAAGCTTTACTTTGAAAGAAAATCGCGTTCTTTTGAAAGTTTATTAATTTCTCGAAAGCTTTAGTAAGAAACGCACATGCGTTTCTTTCTAGAGACAAGCAGTTGTTTGCTACGTGTGAAAGCACTGTTAGAACTGAGATCAGTGTTGCTTTTCTCAGTACAAGCTCTACTTTGAAAGATAATCGCGTTCTTTTGAAAGTTTATTAATTTCACGAAAGCTTTAGTAAGAAACGCACATGCGTTTCTTTCTAGAGGAAAGCAGTTGTTTGCTACGTGTGAAAGCACTGTTAGAACTGAGATCAGTGTTGCTTTTCTCAGTACAAGCTTTACTTTGAAATATAATCCCGTTCTTTTGAAAGTTTATTAATTTCACGAAAGCTTTAGTAAGAAACGCACATGCGTTTCTTTGTCAAGACAGGCAGTAGTTTGCTACGTGTGAAAGCACTGTTAGAACTGAGATCAGTGTTGCTTTTCTCCGTACAAGCTTTACTTTGAAAGATAATCGCGTTCTTTTGAAAGTTTATTAATTTCACGAAAGGTTTAGTAAGAAACGCACATGTGTTTCTTTGTAAAGACAGGCAGTTGTTTGCTACGTGTGAAAGCACTGTTAGAACTTAGATCAGTGTTGCTTTTCTCAGTAAAAGCTTTACTTTGAAAGATAATGTCGTTCTTTTGAAAGTTTATTAATTTCACGAAAGCTTTAGTAAGAAATGCACATGCGTTTCTTTTAGAGGAAAGCAGTTGTTTGCTACGTGTGAAAGCGCTGTTAGAACTGAGATCAGTGTTGCTTTTCTGAGTACAAGCTTTACTTTGAAAGAAAATCGCGTTCTTTTGAAAGT
Source organism: Chionomys nivalis (assembly GCF_950005125.1). Classification (NCBI taxonomy): domain Eukaryota; kingdom Metazoa; phylum Chordata; class Mammalia; order Rodentia; family Cricetidae; genus Chionomys; species Chionomys nivalis. The sequence goes on along the minus strand of NC_080098.1, from coordinate 3,122,577 downwards.
TTATTAATTTCACGAAAACTTTAGTAAGAAACGCACATGCGTTTCTTTCTAGAGACAAGCAGTTATTTGCTACGTGTGAAAGCACTGTTAGAACTGAGATCAGTGTTGCTTTTCTCAGTACAAGCTTTACTTTGAAAGATAATCTCGTTCTTTTGAAAGTTTATTAAGTTCACGAAAGCTTTAGTAAGTAACGCACATGCGTTTCTTTCTAGTGGAAAGCAGTTGTTTGCTACGTGTGAAAGCACTGTTAGAACTGAGATCAGTATTGCTTTTCTCAGTATAAGCTTTACTTTGAAATATAATCGCGTTCTTTTGAAAGTTTATTAATTTCACGAAAGCTTTAGTAAGAAACGCACATGCGTTTCTTTGTAAAGACAAGCAGTTGTTTGCTACGTGTGAAAGCACTGTTAGAACTGAGATCAGTGTTGCTTTTCTCAGTACAAGCTTTACTTTGAAAGAAAATCGCGTTCTTTTGAAAGTTTATTAATTTCACGAAGGTTTTAGTAAGAAACGCACATGCGTTTCTTTGTCAAGACAGGCAGTTGTTTGCTACGTGGGAAAGCACTGTTAGAACTTAGATCAGTGTTGCTTTTCTCAGTAAAAGCTTTACTTTGAAAGATAATCTCGTTCTTTTGAAAGTTTATTAATTTCACGAAACCTTAGTAAGAAACGCACATGCGTTTCTTTTAGAGGAAAGCAGTTGTTTGCTACGTGTGAAAGCGCTGTTAGAACTGAGATCAGTGTTGCTTTTCTGAGTACAAGCTTTACTTTGAAAGAAAATCGCGTTCTTTTGAAAGTTTATTAATTTCACGAAAGCTTCAGTAAGAAACGCTCATGCGTTTTTTTGTAAAGAAACGCAGTTGTTTGCTACGTGTGAAAGCACTGTTAGAACTGAGATCAGTGTTGCTTTTCTGAGTACAAGCTTTACTTTGAAAGAAATCGCGTTCTTTTGAAAGTTTATTAATTTCACGAAAGGTTTAGTATGAAACGCTCATGAGTTTTTTTGTAAAGACAAGCAGTTGTTTGCTAGTGTGAAAGCACTGTGAGAACTGAGATCAGTGTTGCTTTTCACAGTACAAGCTTTACTTTGAAAGATAATCTCGTTCTTTTGAAAGTTTATTAATTTCACGAAAGCTTTAGTAAGAAACGCACATGCGTTTCCTTCTAGAGAAAAGCAGTTGTTTGCTACGTGTGAAAGCACTGTTAGAACTGAGATCAGTGTTGCTTTTCACAGTACAAGCTTTACTTTGAAAGAAAATCGCGTTCTTTTGAAAGTTTATTAATTTCACGAAAGCTTTAGTAAGAAACGCACATGCGTTTCTTTGTCAAGACAAGCAGTTGTTTGCTACGTGTGAAAGCACTGTTAGAACTGAGATCAGTGTTGCTTTTCTCAGTACAAGCTTTACTTTGAAAGAAAATCGCATTCTTTTGAAAGTTTATTAATTTCACGAAAGCTTTAGTAAGAAACGCACATGCGTTTCTTTGTCAAGACAGGCAGTTGTTTGCTACGTGTGAAAGCACTGTTAGAACTGAGATCAGTGTTGCTTTTCTCAGTACAAGCTTTACTTTGAAAGATAATCGCGTTCTTTTGAAAGTTTATTAATTTCACGAAAGCTTTAGTAAGAAACGCACATGCGTTTCTTTCTAGAGGAAACCAGTTGTTTGCTACGTGTGAAAGCACTGTTAGAACTGAGATCAGTGTTGCTTTTCTCAGTACAAGCTTTACTTTGAAAGATAATCGCGTTCTTTTGAAAGTTTATTAATTTCACGAAAGCTTTAGTAAGAAACGCACATGCGTTTCTTTGTCAAGACAGGAAGTTGTTTGCTACGTGTGAAAGCACTGTTAGAACTGTGATCAGTGTTGCTTTTCTCAGTACAAGCTTTACTTTGAAAGAAAATCTCGTTCTTTTGAAAGTTTATTAATTTCTCGAAAGCTTTAGTAAGAAACGCACATGCGTTTCTTTCTAGAGACAGCAGTTGTTTGCTACGTGTGAAAGCACTGTTAGCACTGAGATCAGTGTTGCTTTTCTCAGTACAAGCTTTACTTTGAAAAAAAATCGCGTTCTTTTGAAAGTTTATTGATTTCACGAAAGCTTTATTAAGAAACGCACATGCGTTTCTTTGTAAAGACAAGCAGTTGTTTGCTACGTGTGAAAGCACTGTTAGAACTGAGATCAGTGTTGCTTTTCTCAGTACAAGCTTTACTTTGAAAGAAAATCGCGTTCTTTTGAAAGTTTATTAATTTCACGAAAGCTTTAGTAAGAAACGCACATGCGTTTCTTTCTAGAAAAAAGCAGTTGTTTGCTACGTGTGAAAGCACTGTTAGAACTGAGATCAGTGTTGCTTTTCTCAGTACAAGCTCTACTTTGAAAGAAAATCTCGTTCTTTGGAAAGTTTATTAATTTCACGAAAGCTTTAGTAAGAAACGCAAAAGCGTTTCTTTGTCAAAACAGGCAGTTGTTTGCTACCTGGGAAAGCACTGTTAGAACTGAGATCAGTGTTGCTTTCTCAGTACAAGCTTTAGTTTGAAAGATAATCGCGTTCTTTTGAAAGTTTATTAATTTCACGAAAGCTTTAGTAAGAAACGCACATGCGTTTCTTTGTCAAGACAGGCAGTTTTTTGCTACGTGTGAAAGCACTGTTAGAACTGAGATCAGTGTTGCTTTTCTCAGTACAAGCTTTACTTTGAAAGAAAATCTCGTTCTTTTGAAAGTTTATTAATTTCTCGAAAGCTTTAGTAAGAAACGCACATGCGTTTCTTTCTAGAGACAAGCAGTTGTTTGCTACGTGTGAAAGCACTGTTAGAACTGAGATCAGTGTTGCTTTTCTCAGTACAAGCTTTATTTGAAAGATAATCGCGTTCTTTTGAAAGTTTATTAATTTGACGAAAGCTTTAGTAAGAAACGCACATGCGTTTCTTTCTAGAGGAAAGCAGTTGTTTGCTACGTGTGAAAGCACTGTTAGAACTAAGATCAGTGTTGCTCCTCTCAGTACAAGCTTTACTTTGAAAGATAATCGCGTTCTTTTGAAAGTTTATTAATTTCACGAAAGCTTTAGTAAGAAACGCACATGCGTTTCTTTGTAAAGACACGCAGTTGTTTGCTACGTGTGAAAGCACTGTTAGAACTGAGATCAGTGTTGCTTTTCTGAGTACAAGCTTTTCTTTGAAAGAAAATCGCGTTCTTTTGAAAGTTTATTAATTTCAGGAAAGCTTTAGTAAGAAACGCTCATGCGTTTTTTTGTAAAGACAATCAGTTGTTTGCTACGTGTGAAAGCACTGTTAGAACTGAGATCAGTGTTGCTTTTCTCAGTACAAGCTCTACTTTGAAAGATAATCGCGTTCTTTTGAAAGTTTATTAATTTCACGAAAGCTTCAGTAAGAAACGCACATGCGTTTCTTTCTAGAGGAAAGCAGTTGTTTGCTACGTGTGAAAGCACTGTTAGAACTGAGGTCAGTGTTGCTTTTCTCAGTACAAGCTTTACTTTGAAATATAATCGCGTTCTTTTGAAAGTTTATTAATTTCACGAAAGCTTTAGTAAGAAACGCACATGCGTTTCTTTGTCAAGACAGGCAGTTGTTTGCTACGTGTGAAAGCACTGTTAGAACTGAGATCCGTGTTTCTTTTCTCAGTACAAGCTTTACTTTGAAATATTATCGCGTTCTTTTGAAAGTTTATTAATTTCACGAAAGCTTTAGTAAGAAACGCACATGCGTTTCTTTGTAAAGACAAGCAGTTGTTTGCTACGTGTGAAAGCACTGTTAGAACTGAGATCAGTGTTGCTTTTCTCAGTACAGGCTTTACTTTGAAAGATAATCTCGTTCTTTTGAAAGTTTATTAATTTCACGAAAGCTTTAGTAAGAAACGCACATGCGTTTCTTTTAGAGGAAAGCAGTTGTTTGCTACGTGTGAAAGCACTGTTAGAACTGAGATCAGTGTTGCTTTTCTGAGTACAAGCTTTACTTTGAAAGAAATCGCGTTCTTTTGAAAGTTTATTAATTTCACGAAAGGTTTAGTATGAAACTCTCATGAGTTTTTTTGTAAAGACAAGCAGTTGTTTGCTACGTGTGAAAGCACTGTTAGAACTGAGATCAGTGTTGCTTTTCACAGTACAAGCTTTACTTTGAAAGATAATCTCGTTCTTTTGAAAGTTTATTAATTTCACGAAAGCTTTAGTAAGAAACGCACATGCGTTTCTTTCTAGAGAAAAGCAGTTATTTGCTACGTGTCAAAGCACTGTTAGAACTGAGATCAGTGTTGCTTTTCTCAGTACAAGCTTTACTTTGAAAGAAAATCTACTTTTGAAAGTTTATTAATTTCACGAAAGCTTTAGTAAGAAACGCACATGCGTTTCTTTCTCGAGACAGGCAGTTGTTTGCTACGTGTGAAAGCACTGTTAGAACTGAGATCAGTGTTGCTTTTCACAGTACAAGCTTTACCTTGAATGAAAATCGCGTTCTTTTGAAAGTTTATTAATTTCACGAAAGCTTTAGTAAGAAACGCACATGCGTTTCTTTGTCAAGACAGGCAGTTGTTTGGTACGTGTGAAAGCACTGTTAGAACTGAGATCAGTGTTGCTTTTCTCAGTACAAGCTTTACTTTGAAAGAAAATCTCGTTCTTTTGAAAGTTTATTAATTTCACGAAAGCTTTAGTAAGAAACGCACATGCGTTTCTTTGTCAAGACAGGCAGTTGTTTGCTACCTGGGAAAGCACTGTTAGAACTGAGATCAGTGTTGCTTTTCTCAGTACAAGCTTTACTTTGAAAGATAATCGCGTTCTTTTGAAAGTTTATTAATTTCACGAAAGCTTTAGTAAGAAACGCACATGCGTTTCTTTGTCAAGCTTTACTTTGAAAGAAAATCGCGTACTTTTGAAATTTTATTAATTTCACGAAAGCTTTAGTAAGAAACGCACAGGCGTTTCTTTCTAGAAAAAAGCAGTTGTTTGCTCCGTGTGAAAGCACTGTTAGAACTGAGATCAGCGTTGCTTTTCTCAGTACAAGCTCTACTTTGAAAGAAAATCTCGTTCTTTGGAAAGTTTATTAATTTCACGAAAGCTTTAGTAAGAAACGCACATGCGTTTCTTTCTAGAGGAAAGCAGTTGTTTGCCACGTGTGAAAGCACTGTTAGAACTCAGATCAGTGTTGCTTTTCTCAGTACAAGCTTTACTATGAAAGAAAATCGCGTTCTTTTGAAAGTTTATTAATTTCACGAAAGCTTTAGTAAGAAACGCTCATGCGTTTTTTTGTAAAGACAATCAGTTCTTTGCTACGTGTGAAAGTACTGTTAGAACTGAGATCAGTGTTGCTTTTCTCAGTACAAGCTTTACTTTGAAAGAAAATCTCATACTTTTGAAAGTTTATTAATTTCACGAAAGCTTTAGTAAGAAACGCAAAAGCGTTTCTTTGTCAAGACAGGCAGTTGTTTGCTACCTGGGAAAGCACTGTAAGAACTGAGATCAGTGTTGCTTTTCTCAGTACAAGCTTTACTTTGAAAGATAATCGCGTTCTTTTGAAAGTTTATTAATTTCACGAAAGCTTTAGTAAGAAACGCACATGCGTTTCTTTGTCAAGACAGGCAGTTTTTTGCTACGTGTGAAAGCACTGTTAGAACTGAGATCAGTGTTGCTTTTCTCAGTACAAGCTTTACTTTGAAAGAAAATCTCGTTCTTTTGAAAGTTTATTAATTTCTCGAAAGCTTTAGTAAGAAACGCACATGCGTTTCTTTCTAGAGACAAGCAGTTGTTTGCTACGTGTGAAAGCACTGTTAGAACTGAGATCAGTGTTGCTTTTCACAGTACAAGCTTTACTTTGAAAGAAATCGCGTTCTTTTGAAAGTTTATTAATTTCACGAAAGGTTTAGTATGAAACTCTCATGAGTTTTTTTGTAAAGACAAGCAGTTGTTTGCTACGTGTGAAAGCACTGTTAGAACTGAGATCAGTGTTGCTTTTCACAGTACAAGCTTTACTTTGAAAGATAATCTCGTTCTTTTGAAAGTTTATTAATTTCACGAAAGCTTTAGTAAGAAACGCACATGCGTTTCCTTCTAGAGAAAAGCAGTTGTTTGCTACGTGTCAAAGCACTGTTAGAACTGAGATCAGTGTTGCTTTTCTCAGTACAAGCTTTACTTTGAAAGAAAATCTCATACTTTTGAAACTTTATTAATTTCACGAAAGCTTTAGTAAGAAACGCACATGCGTTTCTTTCTCGAGACAGGCAGTTGTTTGCTACGTGTGAAAGCACTGTTAGAACTGAGATCAGTGTTGCTTTTCACAGTACAAGCTTTACCTTGAAAGAAAATCGCGTTCTTTTGAAAGTTTATTAATTTCACGAAAGCTTTAGTAAGAAACGCACATGCGTTTCTTTGTCAAGACAGGCAGTTGTTTGCTACGTGTGAAAGCACTGTTAGAACTGAGATCCGTGTTTCTTTTCTCAGTACAAGCTTTACTTTGAAAGAAAATCTCGTTCTTTTGAAAGTTTATTAATTTCACGAAAGCTTTAGTAAGAAACGCACATGCGTTTCTTTGTCAAGACAGGCAGTTGTTTGCTACCTGGGAAAGCACTGTTAGAACTGAGATCAGTGTTGCTTTTCTCAGTACAAGCTTTACTTTGAAAGATAATTGCGTTCTTTTGAAAGTTTATTAATTTCACGAAAGCTTTAGTAAGAAACGCACATGCGTTTCTTTGTCAAGACAGGAAGTTGTTTGCTACGTGTGAAAGCACTGTTAGAACTGTGATCAGTGTTGCTTTTCTCAGTACAAGCTTTACTTTGAAAGAAAATCTCGTTCTTTTGAAAGTTTATTAATTTCTCGAAAGCTTTAGTAAGAAACGCACATGCGTTTCTTTCTAGAGACAAGCAGTTGTTTGCTACGTGTGAAAGCACTGTTAGAACTGAGATCAGTGTTGCTTTTCTCAGTACAAGCTTTACTTTGAAAAAAAATCGCGTTCTTTTGAAAGTTTATTGATTTCACGAAAGCTTTAGTAAGAAACGCACATGCGTTTCTTTGAAAAGACAAGCAGTTGTTTGCTACGTGTGAAAGCACTGTTAGAACTGAGATCAGTGTTGCTTTTCTCAGTACAAGCTTTACTTTGAAAGAAAATCGCGTTCTTTTGAAAGTTTATTAATTTCACGAAAGCTTTAGTAAGAAACGCACATGCGTTTCTTTCTAGAAAAAAGCAGTTGTTTGCTACGTGTGAAAGCACTGTTAGAACTGAGATCAGTGTTGCTTTTCTCAGTACAAGCTCTACTTTGAAAGAAAATCTCGTTCTTTTGAAAGTTTATTAATTTCTCGAAAGCTTTAGTAAGAAACGCACATGCGTTTCTTTCTAGAGGAAAGCAGTTGTTTGCCACGTGTGAAAGCACTGTTAGAACTCAGATCAGTGTTGCTTTTCTCAGTACAAGCTTCACTATGAAAAAAAATCGCGTTCTTTTGAAAGTTTACTAATTTCACGAAAGCTTTAGTAAGAAACGCTCATGCGTTTTTTTGTAAAGACAATCAGTTGTTTGCTACATGTGAAAGTACTGTTAGAACTGAGATCAGTGTTGCTTTTCTCAGTACAAGCTTTACTTTGAAAGAAAATCTCATACTTTTGAAAGTTTATTAATTTCACGAAAGCTTTAGTAAGAAACGCAAAAGCGTTTCTTTGTCAGGACAGGCAGTTGTTTGCTACCTGGCAAAGCACTGTTAGAACTGAGATCAGTGTTGTTTTCTCAGTACAAGCTTTACTTTGAAAGATAATCGCGTTCTTTTGAAAGTTTATTAATTTCACGAAAGCTTTAGTAAGAAACACACATGCGTTTCTTTGTCAAGACAGGCAGTTGTTTGCTACGTGTGAAAGCACTGTTAGAACTGAGATCAGTGTTGCTTTTCTCAGTACAAGCTTTACTTTGAAAGAAAATCTCATACTTTTGAAAGTTTATTAATTTCACGAAAGCTTTAGTAAGAAACGCACATGCGTTTCTTTCTTGAGACAGGCAGTTGTTTGCTACGTGTGAAAGCACTGTTAGAACTGAGATCAGTGTTGCTTTTCTCAGTACAAGCTTTACTTTGAAAGAAAATCGCGTTCTTTTGAAAGTTTATTAATTTCACGAAAGCTTTAGTAAGAAACGCACATGCGTTTCTTTGTCAAGACAGACAGTTGTTTGCTACGTGTGAAAGCATTGTTAGAACTGAGATCAGTGTTGCTTTTCTCCGTACAAGCTTTACTTTGAAAGATAATCGCGTTCTTTTGAAAGTTTATTAATTTCACGAAAGCTTTAGTAAGAAACGCACATGCGTTTCTTTCTAGAGACAAGCAGTTGTTTGCTACGTGTGAAAGCACTGTTAGAACTGAGATCAGTGTTGCTTTTCTCAGTACAAGCTTTACTTTGAAAGATAATCGCGTTCATTTGAAAGTTTATTAATTTCACGAAAGCTTTAGTAAGAAACGCACATGCGTTTCTTTCTAGAGGAAACCAGTTGTTTGCTACGTGTGAAAGCACTGTTAGAACTGAGATCAGTGTTGCTTTTCTCAGTACAAGCTTTACTTTGAAAGAAAATCGCGTTCTTTTGAAAGTTTATTAATTTCACGAAAGCTTTAGTAAGAAACGCACATGCGTTTCTTTGTCAAGACAGGAAGTTGTTTGCTACGTGTGAAAGCACTGTTAGAACTGTGATCAGTGTTGCTTTTCTCAGTACAAGCTTTACTTTGAAAGAAAATCTCGTTCTTTTGAAAGTTTATTAATTTCTCGAAAGCTTTAGTAAGAAACGCACATGCGTTTCTTTCTAGAGACAAGCAGTTGTTTGCTACGTGTGAAAGCACTGTTAGAACTGATATCAGTGTTGCTTTTCTCAGTACAAGCTTTACTTTAAAAAAAAATCGCGTTCTTTTGAAAGTTTATTGATTTCACGAAAGCTTTAGTAAGAAACGCACATGCGTTTCTTTCTTGAGACAGGCAGTTGTTTGCTACGTGTGAAAGCACTGTTAGAACTGAGATCAGTGTTGCTTTTCTCAGTACAAGCTTTACTTTGAAAGATAATCGCGTTCTTTTGAAAGTTTATTAATTTCACGAAAGCTTTAGTAAGAAACGCACATGCGTTTCTTTGTCAAGACAGACAGTTGTTTGCTACGTGTGAAAGCATTGTTAGAACTGAGATCAGTGTTGCTTTTCTCCGTACAAGCTTTACTTTGAAAGATAATCGCGTTCTTTTGAAAGTTTATTAATTTCACGAAAGCTTTAGTAAGAAACGCACATGCGTTTCTTTCTAGAGACAAGCAGTTGTTTGCTACGTGTGAAAGCACTGTTAGAACTGAGATCAGTGTTGCTTTTCTCAGTACAAGCTTTACTTTGAAAGATAATCGCGTTCATTTGAAAGTTTATTAATTTCACGAAAGCTTTAGTAAGAAACGCACATGCGTTTCTTTCTAGAGGAAACCAGTTGTTTGCTACGTGTGAAAGCACTGTTAGAACTGAGATCAGTGTTGCTTTTCTCAGTACAAGCTTTACTTTGAAAGAAAATCGCGTTCTTTTGAAAGTTTATTAATTTCACGAAAGCTTTAGTAAGAAACGCACATGCGTTTCTTTGTCAAGACAGGAAGTTGTTTGCTACGTGTGAAAGCACTGTTAGAACTGAGATCAGTGTTGCTTTTCTCAGTACAAGCTTTACTTTGAAAGATAATCGCGTTCTTTTGAAAGTTTATTAATTTCACGAAAGCTTTAGTAAGAAACGCACATGCGTTTCTTTCTAGAGGAAACCAGTTGTTTGCTACGTGTGAAAGCACTGTTAGAACTGAGATCAGTGTTGCTTTTCTCAGTACAAGCTTTACTTTGAAAGATAATCGCGTTCTTTTGAAAGTTTATTAATTTCACGAAAGCTTTAGTAAGAAACGCACATGCGTTTCTTTGTCAAGACAGGAAGTTGTTTGCTACGTGTGAAAGCACTGTTAGAACTGTGATCAGTGTTGCTTTTCTCAGTACAAGCTTTACTTTGAAAGAAAATCTCGTTCTTTTGAAAGTTTATTAATTTCTCGAAAGCTTTAGTAAGAAACGCACATGCGTTTCTTTCTAGAGACAGCAGTTGTTTGCTACGTGTGAAAGCACTGTTAGCACTGAGATCAGTGTTGCTTTTCTCAGTACAAGCTTTACTTTGAAAAAAAATCGCGTTCTTTTGAAAGTTTATTGATTTCACGAAAGCTTTATTAAGAAACGCACATGCGTTTCTTTGTAAAGACAAGCAGTTGTTTGCTACGTGTGAAAGCACTGTTAGAACTGAGATCAGTGTTGCTTTTCTCAGTACAAGCTTTACTTTGAAAGAAAATCGCGTTCTTTTGAAAGTTTATTAATTTCACGAAAGCTTTAGTAAGAAACGCACATGCGTTTCTTTCTAGAAAAAAGCAGTTGTTTGCTACGTGTGAAAGCACTGTTAGAACTGAGATCAGTGTTGCTTTTCTCAGTACAAGCTCTACTTTGAAAGAAAATCTCGTTCTTTGGAAAGTTTATTAATTTCACGAAAGCTTTAGTAAGAAACGCAAAAGCGTTTCTTTGTCAAGACAGGCAGTTTTTTGCTACGTGTGAAAGCACTGTTAGAACTGAGATCAGTGTTGCTTTTCTCAGTACAAGCTTTACTTTGAAAGAAAATCTCGTTCTTTTGAAAGTTTATTAATTTCTCGAAAGCTTTAGTAAGAAACGCACATGCGTTTCTTTCTAGAGACAAGCAGTTGTTTGCTACGTGTGAAAGCACTGTTAGAACTGAGATCAGTGTTGCTTTTCTCAGTACAAGCTTTATTTGAAAGATAATCGCGTTCTTTTGAAAGTTTATTAATTTGACGAAAGCTTTAGTAAGAAACGCACATGCGTTTCTTTCTAGAGGAAAGCAGTTGTTTGCTACGTGTGAAAGCACTGTTAGAACTAAGATCAGTGTTGCTTTTCTCAGTACAAGCTTTACTTTGAAAGATAATCTCGTTCTTTTGAAAGTTTATTAATTTCACGAAAGCTTTAGTAAGAAACGCACATGCGTTTCTTTGTAAAGACACGCAGTTGTTTGCTACGTGTGAAAGCACTGTTAGAACTGAGATCAGTGTTGCTTTTCTGAGTACAAGCTTTTCTTTGAAAGAAAATCGCGTTCTTTTGAAAGTTTATTAATTTCACGAAAGCTTTAGTAAGAAACGCACATGCGTTTCTTTGTCAAGACAGGCAGTTGTTTGCTACGTGTGAAAGCACTGTTAGAACTTAGATCAGTGTTGCTTTTCTCAGAAAAGCTTTACTTTGAAAGATAATCTTGTTCTTTTGAAAGTTTATTAATTTCACGAAACCTTAGTAAGAAACGCACATGCGTTTCTTTTAGAGGAAAGCAGTTGTTTGCTACGTGTGAAAGCGCTGTTAGAACTGAGATCAGTGTTGCTTTTCTGAGTACAAGCTTTACTTTGAAAGAAAATCGCGTTCTTTTGAAAGTTTATTAATTTCACGAAAGCTTCAGTAAGAAACGCTCATGCGTTTTTTTGTAAAGAAACGCAGTTGTTTGCTACGTGTGAAAGCACTGTTAGAACTGAGATCAGTGTTGCTTTTCTGAGTACAAGCTTTACTTTGAAAGAAATCGCGTTCTTTTGAAAGTTTATTAATTTCACGAAAGGTTTAGTATGAAACGCTCATGAGTTTTTTTGTAAAGACAAGCAGTTGTTTGCTAGTGTGAAAGCACTGTGAGAACTGAGATCAGTGTTGCTTTTCACAGTACAAGCTTTACTTTGAAAGATAATCTCGTTCTTTTGAAAGTTTATTAATTTCACGAAAGCTTTAGTAAGAAACGCACATGCGTTTCCTTCTAGAGAAAAGCAGTTGTTTGCTACGTGTGAAAGCACTGTTAGAACTGAGATCAGTGTTGCTTTTCACAGTACAAGCTTTACTTTGAAAGAAAATCTCATACTTTTGAAAGTTTATTAATTTCACGAAAGCTTTAGTAAGAAACGCACATGCGTTTCTTTCTCGAGACAGGCAGTTGTTTGCTACGTGTGAAAGCACTGTTAGAACTGAGATCAGTGTTGCTTTTCACAGTAAAAGCTTTACTTTGAAAGAAAATCGCGTTCTTTTGAAAGTTTATTAATTTCACGAAAGCTTTAGTAAGAAACGCACATGCGTTTCTTTGTCAAGACAAGCAGTTGTTTGCTACGTGTGAAAGCACTGTTAGAACTGAGATCAGTGTTGCTTTTCTCAGTACAAGCTTTACTTTGAAAGAAAATCGCATTCTTTTGAAAGTTTATTAATTTCACGAAAGCTTTAGTAAGAAACGCACATGCGTTTCTTTGTCAAGACAGGCAGTTGTTTGCTACGTGTGAAAGCACTGTTAGAACTGAGATCAGTGTTGCTTTTCTCAGTACAAGCTTTACTTTGAAAGATAATCGCGTTCTTTTGAAAGTTTATTAATTTCACGAAAGCTTTAGTAAGAAACGCACATGCGTTTCTTTCTAGAGGAAACCAGTTGTTTGCTACGTGTGAAAGCACTGTTAGAACTGAGATCAGTGTTGCTTTTCTCAGTACAAGCTTTACTTTGAAAGATAATCGCGTTCTTTTGAAAGTTTATTAATTTCACGAAAGCTTTAGTAAGAAACGCACATGCGTTTCTTTGTCAAGACAGGAAGTTGTTTGCTACGTGTGAAAGCACTGTTAGAACTGTGATCAGTGTTGCTTTTCTCAGTACAAGCTTTACTTTGAAAGAAAATCTCGTTCTTTTGAAAGTTTATTAATTTCTCGAAAGCTTTAGTAAGAAACGCACATGCGTTTCTTTCTAGAGACAGCAGTTGTTTGCTACGTGTGAAAGCACTGTTAGCACTGAGATCAGTGTTGCTTTTCTCAGTACAAGCTTTACTTTGAAAAAAAATCGCGTTCTTTTGAAAGTTTATTGATTTCACGAAAGCTTTATTAAGAAACGCACATGCGTTTCTTTGTAAAGACAAGCAGTTGTTTGCTACGTGTGAAAGCACTGTTAGAACTGAGATCAGTGTTGCTTTTCTCAGTACAAGCTTTACTTTGAAAGAAAATCGCGTTCTTTTGAAAGTTTATTAATTTCACGAAAGCTTTAGTAAGAAACGCACATGCGTTTCTTTCTAGAAAAAAGCAGTTGTTTGCTACGTGTGAAAGCACTGTTAGAACTGAGATCAGTGTTGCTTTTCTCAGTACAAGCTCTACTTTGAAAGAAAATCTCGTTCTTTGGAAAGTTTATTAATTTCACGAAAGCTTTAGTAAGAAACGCAAAAGCGTTTCTTTGTCAAAACAGGCAGTTGTTTGCTACCTGGGAAAGCACTGTTAGAACTGAGATCAGTGTTGCTTTCTCAGTACAAGCTTTAGTTTGAAAGATAATCGCGTTCTTTTGAAAGTTTATTAATTTCACGAAAGCTTTAGTAAGAAACGCACATGCGTTTCTTTGTCAAGACAGGCAGTTTTTTGCTACGTGTGAAAGCACTGTTAGAACTGAGATCAGTGTTGCTTTTCTCAGTACAAGCTTTACTTTGAAAGAAAATCTCGTTCTTTTGAAAGTTTATTAATTTCTCGAAAGCTTTAGTAAGAAACGCACATGCGTTTCTTTCTAGAGACAAGCAGTTGTTTGCTACGTGTGAAAGCACTGTTAGAACTGAGATCAGTGTTGCTTTTCTCAGTACAAGCTTTATTTGAAAGATAATCGCGTTCTTTTGAAAGTTTATTAATTTGACGAAAGCTTTAGTAAGAAACGCACATGCGTTTCTTTCTAGAGGAAAGCAGTTGTTTGCTACGTGTGAAAGCACTGTTAGAACTAAGATCAGTGTTGCTCCTCTCAGTACAAGCTTTACTTTGAAAGATAATCGCGTTCTTTTGAAAGTTTATTAATTTCACGAAAGCTTTAGTAAGAAACGCACATGCGTTTCTTTGTAAAGACACGCAGTTGTTTGCTACGTGTGAAAGCACTGTTAGAACTGAGATCAGTGTTGCTTTTCTGAGTACAAGCTTTTCTTTGAAAGAAAATCGCGTTCTTTTGAAAGTTTATTAATTTCAGGAAAGCTTTAGTAAGAAACGCTCATGCGTTTTTTTGTAAAGACAATCAGTTGTTTGCTACGTGTGAAAGCACTGTTAGAACTGAGATCAGTGTTGCTTTTCTCAGTACAAGCTCTACTTTGAAAGATAATCGCGTTCTTTTGAAAGTTTATTAATTTCACGAAAGCTTCAGTAAGAAACGCACATGCGTTTCTTTCTAGAGGAAAGCAGTTGTTTGCTACGTGTGAAAGCACTGTTAGAACTGAGGTCAGTGTTGCTTTTCTCAGTACAAGCTTTACTTTGAAATATAATCGCGTTCTTTTGAAAGTTTATTAATTTCACGAAAGCTTTAGTAAGAAACGCACATGCGTTTCTTTGTCAAGACAGGCAGTTGTTTGCTACGTGTGAAAGCACTGTTAGAACTGAGATCCGTGTTTCTTTTCTCAGTACAAGCTTTACTTTGAAATATTATCGCGTTCTTTTGAAAGTTTATTAATTTCACGAAAGCTTTAGTAAGAAACGCACATGCGTTTCTTTGTAAAGACAAGCAGTTGTTTGCTACGTGTGAAAGCACTGTTAGAACTGAGATCAGTGTTGCTTTTCTCAGTACAGGCTTTACTTTGAAAGATAATCTCGTTCTTTTGAAAGTTTATTAATTTCACGAAAGCTTTAGTAAGAAACGCACATGCGTTTCTTTTAGAGGAAAGCAGTTGTTTGCTACGTGTGAAAGCACTGTTAGAACTGAGATCAGTGTTGCTTTTCTGAGTACAAGCTTTACTTTGAAAGAAATCGCGTTCTTTTGAAAGTTTATTAATTTCACGAAAGGTTTAGTATGAAACTCTCATGAGTTTTTTTGTAAAGACAAGCAGTTGTTTGCTACGTGTGAAAGCACTGTTAGAACTGAGATCAGTGTTGCTTTTCACAGTACAAGCTTTACTTTGAAAGATAATCTCGTTCTTTTGAAAGTTTATTAATTTCACGAAAGCTTTAGTAAGAAACGCACATGCGTTTCTTTCTAGAGAAAAGCAGTTATTTGCTACGTGTCAAAGCACTGTTAGAACTGAGATCAGTGTTGCTTTTCTCAGTACAAGCTTTACTTTGAAAGAAAATCTACTTTTGAAAGTTTATTAATTTCACGAAAGCTTTAGTAAGAAACGCACATGCGTTTCTTTCTCGAGACAGGCAGTTGTTTGCTACGTGTGAAAGCACTGTTAGAACTGAGATCAGTGTTGCTTTTCACAGTACAAGCTTTACCTTGAATGAAAATCGCGTTCTTTTGAAAGTTTATTAATTTCACGAAAGCTTTAGTAAGAAACGCACATGCGTTTCTTTGTCAAGACAGGCAGTTGTTTGGTACGTGTGAAAGCACTGTTAGAACTGAGATCAGTGTTGCTTTTCTCAGTACAAGCTTTACTTTGAAAGAAAATCTCGTTCTTTTGAAAGTTTATTAATTTCACGAAAGCTTTAGTAAGAAACGCACATGCGTTTCTTTGTCAAGACAGGCAGTTGTTTGCTACCTGGGAAAGCACTGTTAGAACTGAGATCAGTGTTGCTTTTCTCAGTACAAGCTTTACTTTGAAAGATAATCGCGTTCTTTTGAAAGTTTATTAATTTCACGAAAGCTTTAGTAAGAAACGCACATGCGTTTCTTTGTCAAGCTTTACTTTGAAAGAAAATCGCGTACTTTTGAAATTTTATTAATTTCACGAAAGCTTTAGTAAGAAACGCACAGGCGTTTCTTTCTAGAAAAAAGCAGTTGTTTGCTCCGTGTGAAAGCACTGTTAGAACTGAGATCAGCGTTGCTTTTCTCAGTACAAGCTCTACTTTGAAAGAAAATCTCGTTCTTTGGAAAGTTTATTAATTTCACGAAAGCTTTAGTAAGAAACGCACATGCGTTTCTTTCTAGAGGAAAGCAGTTGTTTGCCACGTGTGAAAGCACTGTTAGAACTCAGATCAGTGTTGCTTTTCTCAGTACAAGCTTTACTATGAAAGAAAATCGCGTTCTTTTGAAAGTTTATTAATTTCACGAAAGCTTTAGTAAGAAACGCTCATGCGTTTTTTTGTAAAGACAATCAGTTCTTTGCTACGTGTGAAAGTACTGTTAGAACTGAGATCAGTGTTGCTTTTCTCAGTACAAGCTTTACTTTGAAAGAAAATCTCATACTTTTGAAAGTTTATTAATTTCACGAAAGCTTTAGTAAGAAACGCAAAAGCGTTTCTTTGTCAAGACAGGCAGTTGTTTGCTACCTGGGAAAGCACTGTAAGAACTGAGATCAGTGTTGCTTTTCTCAGTACAAGCTTTACTTTGAAAGATAATCGCGTTCTTTTGAAAGTTTATTAATTTCACGAAAGCTTTAGTAAGAAACGCACATGCGTTTCTTTGTCAAGACAGGCAGTTTTTTGCTACGTGTGAAAGCACTGTTAGAACTGAGATCAGTGTTGCTTTTCTCAGTACAAGCTTTACTTTGAAAGAAAATCTCGTTCTTTTGAAAGTTTATTAATTTCTCGAAAGCTTTAGTAAGAAACGCACATGCGTTTCTTTCTAGAGACAAGCAGTTGTTTGCTACGTGTGAAAGCACTGTTAGAACTGAGATCAGTGTTGCTTTTCACAGTACAAGCTTTACTTTGAAAGAAATCGCGTTCTTTTGAAAGTTTATTAATTTCACGAAAGGTTTAGTATGAAACTCTCATGAGTTTTTTTGTAAAGACAAGCAGTTGTTTGCTACGTGTGAAAGCACTGTTAGAACTGAGATCAGTGTTGCTTTTCACAGTACAAGCTTTACTTTGAAAGATAATCTCGTTCTTTTGAAAGTTTATTAATTTCACGAAAGCTTTAGTAAGAAACGCACATGCGTTTCCTTCTAGAGAAAAGCAGTTGTTTGCTACGTGTCAAAGCACTGTTAGAACTGAGATCAGTGTTGCTTTTCTCAGTACAAGCTTTACTTTGAAAGAAAATCTCATACTTTTGAAACTTTATTAATTTCACGAAAGCTTTAGTAAGAAACGCACATGCGTTTCTTTCTCGAGACAGGCAGTTGTTTGCTACGTGTGAAAGCACTGTTAGAACTGAGATCAGTGTTGCTTTTCACAGTACAAGCTTTACCTTGAAAGAAAATCGCGTTCTTTTGAAAGTTTATTAATTTCACGAAAGCTTTAGTAAGAAACGCACATGCGTTTCTTTGTCAAGACAGGCAGTTGTTTGCTACGTGTGAAAGCACTGTTAGAACTGAGATCCGTGTTTCTTTTCTCAGTACAAGCTTTACTTTGAAAGAAAATCTCGTTCTTTTGAAAGTTTATTAATTTCACGAAAGCTTTAGTAAGAAACGCACATGCGTTTCTTTGTCAAGACAGGCAGTTGTTTGCTACCTGGGAAAGCACTGTTAGAACTGAGATCAGTGTTGCTTTTCTCAGTACAAGCTTTACTTTGAAAGATAATTGCGTTCTTTTGAAAGTTTATTAATTTCACGAAAGCTTTAGTAAGAAACGCACATGCGTTTCTTTGTCAAGACAGGAAGTTGTTTGCTACGTGTGAAAGCACTGTTAGAACTGTGATCAGTGTTGCTTTTCTCAGTACAAGCTTTACTTTGAAAGAAAATCTCGTTCTTTTGAAAGTTTATTAATTTCTCGAAAGCTTTAGTAAGAAACGCACATGCGTTTCTTTCTAGAGACAAGCAGTTGTTTGCTACGTGTGAAAGCACTGTTAGAACTGAGATCAGTGTTGCTTTTCTCAGTACAAGCTTTACTTTGAAAAAAAATCGCGTTCTTTTGAAAGTTTATTGATTTCACGAAAGCTTTAGTAAGAAACGCACATGCGTTTCTTTGAAAAGACAAGCAGTTGTTTGCTACGTGTGAAAGCACTGTTAGAACTGAGATCAGTGTTGCTTTTCTCAGTACAAGCTTTACTTTGAAAGAAAATCGCGTTCTTTTGAAAGTTTATTAATTTCACGAAAGCTTTAGTAAGAAACGCACATGCGTTTCTTTCTAGAAAAAAGCAGTTGTTTGCTACGTGTGAAAGCACTGTTAGAACTGAGATCAGTGTTGCTTTTCTCAGTACAAGCTCTACTTTGAAAGAAAATCTCGTTCTTTTGAAAGTTTATTAATTTCTCGAAAGCTTTAGTAAGAAACGCACATGCGTTTCTTTCTAGAGGAAAGCAGTTGTTTGCCACGTGTGAAAGCACTGTTAGAACTCAGATCAGTGTTGCTTTTCTCAGTACAAGCTTCACTATGAAAAAAAATCGCGTTCTTTTGAAAGTTTATTAATTTCACGAAAGCTTTAGTAAGAAACGCTCATGCGTTTTTTTGTAAAGACAATCAGTTGTTTGCTACATGTGAAAGTACTGTTAGAACTGAGATCAGTGTTGCTTTTCTCAGTACAAGCTTTACTTTGAAAGAAAATCTCATACTTTTGAAAGTTTATTAATTTCACGAAAGCTTTAGTAAGAAACGCAAAAGCGTTTCTTTGTCAGGACAGGCAGTTGTTTGCTACCTGGCAAAGCACTGTTAGAACTGAGATCAGTGTTGTTTTCTCAGTACAAGCTTTACTTTGAAAGATAATCGCGTTCTTTTGAAAGTTTATTAATTTCACGAAAGCTTTAGTAAGAAACACACATGCGTTTCTTTGTCAAGACAGGCAGTTGTTTGCTACGTGTGAAAGCACTGTTAGAACTGAGATCAGTGTTGCTTTTCTCAGTACAAGCTTTACTTTGAAAGAAAATCTCATACTTTTGAAAGTTTATTAATTTCACGAAAGCTTTAGTAAGAAACGCACATGCGTTTCTTTCTTGAGACAGGCAGTTGTTTGCTACGTGTGAAAGCACTGTTAGAACTGAGATCAGTGTTGCTTTTCTCAGTACAAGCTTTACTTTGAAAGAAAATCGCGTTCTTTTGAAAGTTTATTAATTTCACGAAAGCTTTAGTAAGAAACGCACATGCGTTTCTTTGTCAAGACAGACAGTTGTTTGCTACGTGTGAAAGCATTGTTAGAACTGAGATCAGTGTTGCTTTTCTCCGTACAAGCTTTACTTTGAAAGATAATCGCGTTCTTTTGAAAGTTTATTAATTTCACGAAAGCTTTAGTAAGAAACGCACATGCGTTTCTTTCTAGAGACAAGCAGTTGTTTGCTACGTGTGAAAGCACTGTTAGAACTGAGATCAGTGTTGCTTTTCTCAGTACAAGCTTTACTTTGAAAGATAATCGCGTTCATTTGAAAGTTTATTAATTTCACGAAAGCTTTAGTAAGAAACGCACATGCGTTTCTTTCTAGAGGAAACCAGTTGTTTGCTACGTGTGAAAGCACTGTTAGAACTGAGATCAGTGTTGCTTTTCTCAGTACAAGCTTTACTTTGAAAGAAAATCGCGTTCTTTTGAAAGTTTATTAATTTCACGAAAGCTTTAGTAAGAAACGCACATGCGTTTCTTTGTCAAGACAGGAAGTTGTTTGCTACGTGTGAAAGCACTGTTAGAACTGTGATCAGTGTTGCTTTTCTCAGTACAAGCTTTACTTTGAAAGAAAATCTCGTTCTTTTGAAAGTTTATTAATTTCTCGAAAGCTTTAGTAAGAAACGCACATGCGTTTCTTTCTAGAGACAAGCAGTTGTTTGCTACGTGTGAAAGCACTGTTAGAACTGAGATCAGTGTTGCTTTTCTCAGTACAAGCTTTACTTTAAAAAAAAATCGCGTTCTTTTGAAAGTTTATTGATTTCACGAAAGCTTTAGTAAGAAACGCACATGCGTTTCTTTCTTGAGACAGGCAGTTGTTTGCTACGTGTGAAAGCACTGTTAGAACTGAGATCAGTGTTGCTTTTCTCAGTACAAGCTTTACTTTGAAAGATAATCGCGTTCTTTTGAAAGTTTATTAATTTCACGAAAGCTTTAGTAAGAAACGCACATGCGTTTCTTTGTCAAGACAGACAGTTGTTTGCTACGTGTGAAAGCATTGTTAGAACTGAGATCAGTGTTGCTTTTCTCCGTACAAGCTTTACTTTGAAAGATAATCGCGTTCTTTTGAAAGTTTATTAATTTCACGAAAGCTTTAGTAAGAAACGCACATGCGTTTCTTTCTAGAGACAAGCAGTTGTTTGCTACGTGTGAAAGCACTGTTAGAACTGAGATCAGTGTTGCTTTTCTCAGTACAAGCTTTACTTTGAAAGATAATCGCGTTCATTTGAAAGTTTATTAATTTCACGAAAGCTTTAGTAAGAAACGCACATGCGTTTCTTTCTAGAGGAAACCAGTTGTTTGCTACGTGTGAAAGCACTGTTAGAACTGAGATCAGTGTTGCTTTTCTCAGTAAAAGCTTTACTTTGAAAGATAATCTCGTTCTTTTGAAAGTTTATTAATTTCACGAAAGCTTTAGTAAGAAACGCACATGTCTTTCTTTGTAAAGACAAGCAGTTGTTTGCTACGTGTGAAAGCATTGTTAGAACTGAGATCAGTGTTCCTTTTCTCAGCACAAGCCTTACTTTGAAAGATAATCTCGTTCTTTTGAAAGTTTATTAATTTCACGAAAGCTTTAGTAAGAAACGCACATGCGTTTCCTTCTAGAGAAAAGCAGTTGTTTGCTACGTGTCAAAGCACTGTTAGAACTGAGATCAGTGTTGCTTTTCTCAGTACAAGCTTTACTTTGAAAGAAAATCTCATACTTTTGAAACTTTATTAATTTCACGAAAGCTTTAGTAAGAAACGCACATGCGTTTCTTTCTCGAGACAGGCAGTTGTTTGCTACGTGTGAAAGCACTGTTAGAACTGAGATCAGTGTTGCTTTTCACAGTACAAGCTTTACCTTGAAAGAAAATCGCGTTCTTTTGAAAGTTTATTAATTTCACGAAAGCTTTAGTAAGAAACGCACATGCGTTTCTTTGTCAAGACAGGCAGTTGTTTGCTACGTGTGAAAGCACTGTTAGAACTGAGATCCGTGTTTCTTTTCTCAGTACAAGCTTTACTTTGAAAGAAAATCTCGTTCTTTTGAAAGTTTATTAATTTCACGAAAGCTTTAGTAAGAAACGCACATGCGTTTCTTTGTCAAGACAGGCAGTTGTTTGCTACCTGGGAAAGCACTGTTAGAACTGAGATCAGTGTTGCTTTTCTCAGTACAAGCTTTACTTTGAAAGATAATTGCGTTCTTTTGAAAGTTTATTAATTTCACGAAAGCTTTAGTAAGAAACGCACATGCGTTTCTTTGTCAAGACAGGAAGTTGTTTGCTACGTGTGAAAGCACTGTTAGAACTGTGATCAGTGTTGCTTTTCTCAGTACAAGCTTTACTTTGAAAGAAAATCTCGTTCTTTTGAAAGTTTATTAATTTCTCGAAAGCTTTAGTAAGAAACGCACATGCGTTTCTTTCTAGAGACAAGCAGTTGTTTGCTACGTGTGAAAGCACTGTTAGAACTGAGATCAGTGTTGCTTTTCTCAGTACAAGCTTTACTTTGAAAAAAAATCGCGTTCTTTTGAAAGTTTATTGATTTCACGAAAGCTTTAGTAAGAAACGCACATGCGTTTCTTTGAAAAGACAAGCAGTTGTTTGCTACGTGTGAAAGCACTGTTAGAACTGAGATCAGTGTTGCTTTTCTCAGTACAAGCTTTACTTTGAAAGAAAATCGCGTTCTTTTGAAAGTTTATTAATTTCACGAAAGCTTTAGTAAGAAACGCACATGCGTTTCTTTCTAGAAAAAAGCAGTTGTTTGCTACGTGTGAAAGCACTGTTAGAACTGAGATCAGTGTTGCTTTTCTCAGTACAAGCTCTACTTTGAAAGAAAATCTCGTTCTTTTGAAAGTTTATTAATTTCTCGAAAGCTTTAGTAAGAAACGCACATGCGTTTCTTTCTAGAGGAAAGCAGTTGTTTGCCACGTGTGAAAGCACTGTTAGAACTCAGATCAGTGTTGCTTTTCTCAGTACAAGCTTCACTATGAAAAAAAATCGCGTTCTTTTGAAAGTTTATTAATTTCACGAAAGCTTTAGTAAGAAACGCTCATGCGTTTTTTTGTAAAGACAATCAGTTGTTTGCTACATGTGAAAGTACTGTTAGAACTGAGATCAGTGTTGCTTTTCTCAGTACAAGCTTTACTTTGAAAGAAAATCTCATACTTTTGAAAGTTTATTAATTTCACGAAAGCTTTAGTAAGAAACGCAAAAGCGTTTCTTTGTCAGGACAGGCAGTTGTTTGCTACCTGGCAAAGCACTGTTAGAACTGAGATCAGTGTTGTTTTCTCAGTACAAGCTTTACTTTGAAAGATAATCGCGTTCTTTTGAAAGTTTATTAATTTCACGAAAGCTTTAGTAAGAAACACACATGCGTTTCTTTGTCAAGACAGGCAGTTGTTTGCTACGTGTGAAAGCACTGTTAGAACTGAGATCAGTGTTGCTTTTCTCAGTACAAGCTTTACTTTGAAAGAAAATCTCATACTTTTGAAAGTTTATTAATTTCACGAAAGCTTTAGTAAGAAACGCACATGCGTTTCTTTCTTGAGACAGGCAGTTGTTTGCTACGTGTGAAAGCACTGTTAGAACTGAGATCAGTGTTGCTTTTCTCAGTACAAGCTTTACTTTGAAAGAAAATCGCGTTCTTTTGAAAGTTTATTAATTTCACGAAAGCTTTAGTAAGAAACGCACATGCGTTTCTTTGTCAAGACAGACAGTTGTTTGCTACGTGTGAAAGCATTGTTAGAACTGAGATCAGTGTTGCTTTTCTCCGTACAAGCTTTACTTTGAAAGATAATCGCGTTCTTTTGAAAGTTTATTAATTTCACGAAAGCTTTAGTAAGAAACGCACATGCGTTTCTTTCTAGAGACAAGCAGTTGTTTGCTACGTGTGAAAGCACTGTTAGAACTGAGATCAGTGTTGCTTTTCTCAGTACAAGCTTTACTTTGAAAGATAATCGCGTTCATTTGAAAGTTTATTAATTTCACGAAAGCTTTAGTAAGAAACGCACATGCGTTTCTTTCTAGAGGAAACCAGTTGTTTGCTACGTGTGAAAGCACTGTTAGAACTGAGATCAGTGTTGCTTTTCTCAGTACAAGCTTTACTTTGAAAGAAAATCGCGTTCTTTTGAAAGTTTATTAATTTCACGAAAGCTTTAGTAAGAAACGCACATGCGTTTCTTTGTCAAGACAGGAAGTTGTTTGCTACGTGTGAAAGCACTGTTAGAACTGTGATCAGTGTTGCTTTTCTCAGTACAAGCTTTACTTTGAAAGAAAATCTCGTTCTTTTGAAAGTTTATTAATTTCTCGAAAGCTTTAGTAAGAAACGCACATGCGTTTCTTTCTAGAGACAAGCAGTTGTTTGCTACGTGTGAAAGCACTGTTAGAACTGAGATCAGTGTTGCTTTTCTCAGTACAAGCTTTACTTTAAAAAAAAATCGCGTTCTTTTGAAAGTTTATTGATTTCACGAAAGCTTTAGTAAGAAACGCACATGCGTTTCTTTCTTGAGACAGGCAGTTGTTTGCTACGTGTGAAAGCACTGTTAGAACTGAGATCAGTGTTGCTTTTCTCAGTACAAGCTTTACTTTGAAAGATAATCGCGTTCTTTTGAAAGTTTATTAATTTCACGAAAGCTTTAGTAAGAAACGCACATGCGTTTCTTTGTCAAGACAGACAGTTGTTTGCTACGTGTGAAAGCATTGTTAGAACTGAGATCAGTGTTGCTTTTCTCCGTACAAGCTTTACTTTGAAAGATAATCGCGTTCTTTTGAAAGTTTATTAATTTCACGAAAGCTTTAGTAAGAAACGCACATGCGTTTCTTTCTAGAGACAAGCAGTTGTTTGCTACGTGTGAAAGCACTGTTAGAACTGAGATCAGTGTTGCTTTTCTCAGTACAAGCTTTACTTTGAAAGATAATCGCGTTCATTTGAAAGTTTATTAATTTCACGAAAGCTTTAGTAAGAAACGCACATGCGTTTCTTTCTAGAGGAAACCAGTTGTTTGCTACGTGTGAAAGCACTGTTAGAACTGAGATCAGTGTTGCTTTTCTCAGTACAAGCTTTACTTTGAAAGAAAATCGCGTTCTTTTGAAAGTTTATTAATTTCACGAAAGCTTTAGTAAGAAACGCACATGCGTTTCTTTGTCAAGACAGGAAGTTGTTTGCTACGTGTGAAAGCACTGTTAGAACTGTGATCAGTGTTGCTTTTCTCAGTACAAGCTTTACTTTGAAAGAAAATCTCGTTCTTTTGAAAGTTTATTAATTTCTCGAAAGCTTTAGTAAGAAACGCACATGCGTTTCTTTCTAGAGACAAGCAGTTGTTTGCTACGTGTGAAAGCACTGTTAGAACTGAGATCAGTGTTGCTTTTCTCAGTACAAGCTTTACTTTAAAAAAAAATCGCGTTCTTTTGAAAGTTTATTGATTTCACGAAAGCTTTAGTAAGAAACGCACATGCGTTTCTTTCTTGAGACAGGCAGTTGTTTGCTACGTGTGAAAGCACTGTTAGAACTGAGATCAGTGTTGCTTTTCTCAGTACAAGCTTTACTTTGAAAGATAATCGCGTTCTTTTGAAAGTTTATTAATTTCACGAAAGCTTTAGTAAGAAACGCACATGCGTTTCTTTGTCAAGACAGACAGTTGTTTGCTACGTGTGAAAGCATTGTTAGAACTGAGATCAGTGTTGCTTTTCTCCGTACAAGCTTTACTTTGAAAGATAATCGCGTTCTTTTGAAAGTTTATTAATTTCACGAAAGCTTTAGTAAGAAACGCACATGCGTTTCTTTCTAGAGACAAGCAGTTGTTTGCTACGTGTGAAAGCACTGTTAGAACTGAGATCAGTGTTGCTTTTCTCAGTACAAGCTTTACTTTGAAAGATAATCGCGTTCATTTGAAAGTTTATTAATTTCACGAAAGCTTTATTAAGAAACGCACATGCGTTTCTTTGTAAAGACAAGCAGTTGTTTGCTACGTGTGAAAGCACTGTTAGAACTGAGATCAGTGTTGCTTTTCTCAGTACAAGCTTTACTTTGAAAGAAAATCGCGTTCTTTTGAAAGTTTATTAATTTCACGAAAGCTTTAGTAAGAAACGCACATGCGTTTCTTTCTAGAAAAAAGCAGTTGTTTGCTACGTGTGAAAGCACTGTTAGAACTGAGATCAGTGTTGCTTTTCTCAGTACAAGCTCTACTTTGAAAGAAAATCTCGTTCTTTGGAAAGTTTATTAATTTCACGAAAGCTTTAGTAAGAAACGCAAAAGCGTTTCTTTGTCAAAACAGGCAGTTGTTTGCTACCTGGGAAAGCACTGTTAGAACTGAGATCAGTGTTGCTTTCTCAGTACAAGCTTTAGTTTGAAAGATAATCGCGTTCTTTTGAAAGTTTATTAATTTCACGAAAGCTTTAGTAAGAAACGCACATGCGTTTCCTTGTAAAGACAAGCAGTTGTTTGCTACGTGTGAAAGCACTGTTAGAACTGAGATCAGTGTTGCTTTTCTCAGTACAAGCTTTACTTTGAAAGAAAATCGCGTTCTTTTGAAAGTTTATTAATTTCACGAAAGCTTTAGTAAGAAACGCACATGCGTTTCTTTCTAGAAAAAAGCAGATGTTTGCTACGTGTGAAAGCACTGTTAGAACTGAGATCAGTGTTGCTTTTCTCAGTACAAGCTTTACTTTGAAAGATAATCGCGTTCTTTTGAAAGTTTATTAATTTCTCGAAAGCACTAGTAAGAAACGCACATGCGTTTCTTTCTAGAGACAAGCAGTTGTTTGCTACGTGTGGAAGCACTGTTAGAACTGAGATCAGTGTTGATTTTCTCAGTACAAGCTTTACTTTGAAAGAAAATCGCGTTCTTTTGAAAGTTTATTAATTTCTCGAAAGCTTTAGTAAGAAACGCACATGCGTTTCTTTCTAGAGACAAGCAGTTGTTTGCTACGTGTGAAAGCACTGTTAGAACTGAGATCAGTGTTGCTTTTCTCAGTACAAGCTCTACTTTGAAAGATAATCGCGTTCTTTTGAAAGTTTATTAATTTCACGAAAGCTTTAGTAAGAAACGCACATGCGTTTCTTTCTAGAGGAAAGCAGTTGTTTGCTACGTGTGAAAGCACTGTTAGAACTGAGATCAGTGTTGCTTTTCTCAGTACAAGCTTTACTTTGAAATATAATCCCGTTCTTTTGAAAGTTTATTAATTTCACGAAAGCTTTAGTAAGAAACGCACATGCGTTTCTTTGTCAAGACAGGCAGTAGTTTGCTACGTGTGAAAGCACTGTTAGAACTGAGATCAGTGTTGCTTTTCTCCGTACAAGCTTTACTTTGAAAGATAATCTCGTTCTTTTGAAAGTTTATTAATTTCACGAAAGCTTTAGTAAGAAATGCACATGCGTTTCTTTTAGAGGAAAGCAGTTGTTTGCTACGTGTGAAAGCGCTGTTAGAACTGAGATCAGTGTTGCTTTTCTGAGTACAAGCTTTACTTTGAAAGAAAATCGCGTTCTTTTGAAAGTTTATTAATTTCACGAAAACTTTAGTAAGAAACGCACATGCGTTTCTTTCTAGAGACAAGCAGTTATTTGCTACGTGTGAAAGCACTGTTAGAACTGAGATCAGTGTTGCTTTTCTCAGTACAAGCTTTACTTTGAAAGGTAATCTCGTTCTTTTGAAAGTTTATTAAGTTCACGAAAGCTTTAGTAAGTAACGCACATGCGTTTCTTTCTAGTGGAAAGCAGTTGTTTGCTACGTGTGAAAGCACTGTTAGAACTGAGATCAGTGTTGCTTTTCTCAGTACAAGCTTTACTTTGAAATATAATCCCGTTCTTTTGAAAGTTTATTAATTTCACGAAAGCTTTAGTAAGAAACGCACATGCGTTTCTTTGTCAAGACAGGCAGTAGTTTGCTACGTGTGAAAGCACTGTTAGAACTGAGATCAGTGTTGCTTTTCTCCGTACAAGCTTTACTTTGAAAGATAATCGCGTTCTTTTGAAAGTTTATTAATTTCACGAAAGGTTTAGTAAGAAACGCACATGTGTTTCTTTGTAAAGACAGGCAGTTGTTTGCTACGTGTGAAAGCACTGTTAGAACTTAGATCAGTGTTGCTTTTCTCAGTAAAAGCTTTACTTTGAAAGATAATCTCGTTCTTTTGAAAGTTTATTAATTTCACGAAAGCTTTAGTAAGAAATGCACATGCGTTTCTTTTAGAGGAAAGCAGTTGTTTGCTACGTGTGAAAGCGCTGTTAGAACTGAGATCAGTGTTGCTTTTCTGAGTACAAGCTTTACTTTGAAAGAAATCGCGTTCTTTTGAAAGTTTATTAATTTCACGAAAGGTTTAGTATGAAACGCTCATGAGTTTTTTTGTAAAGACAAGCAGTTGTTTGCTACGTGTGAAAGCACTGTGAGAACTGAGATCAGTGTTGCTTTTCACAGTACAAGCTTTACTTTGAAAGATAATCTCGTTCTTTTGAAAGTTTATTAATTTCACGAAAGCTTTAGTAAGAAACGCACATGCGTTTCCTTCTAGAGAAAAGCAGTTGTTTGCTACGTGTCAAAGCACTGTTAGAACTGAGATCAGTGTTGCTTTTCTCAGTACAAGCTTTACTTTGAAAGAAAATCTCATACTTTTGAAAGTTTATTAATTTCACGAAAGCTTTAGTAAGAAACGCACATGCGTTTCTTTCTCGAGACAGGCAGTTGTTTGCTACGTGTGAAAGCACTGTTAGAACTGAGATCAGTGTTGCTTTTCACAGTACAAGCTTTACTTTGAAAGAAAATCGCGTTCTTTTGAAAGTTTATTAATTTCACGAAAGCTTTAGTAAGAAACGCACATGCGTTTCTTTGTCAAGACAAGCAGTTGTTTGCTACGTGTGAAAGCACTGTTAGAACTGAGATCAGTGTTGCTTTTCTCAGTACAAGCTTTACTTTGAAAGAAAATCGCATTCTTTTGAAAGTTTATTAATTTCACGAAAGCTTTAGTAAGAAACGCACATGCGTTTCTTTGTCAAGACAGGCAGTTGTTTGCTACGTGTGAAAGCACTGTTAGAACTGAGATCAGTGTTGCTTTTCTCAGTACAAGCTTTACTTTGAAAGATAATCGCGTTCTTTTGAAAGTTTATTAATTTCACGAAAGCTTTAGTAAGAAACGCACATGCGTTTCTTTCTAGAGGAAACCAGTTGTTTGCTACGTGTGAAAGCACTGTTAGAACTGAGATCAGTGTTGCTTTTCTCAGTACAAGCTTTACTTTGAAAGATAATCGCGTTCTTTTGAAAGTTTATTAATTTCACGAAAGCTTTAGTAAGAAACGCACATGCGTTTCTTTGTCAAGACAGGAAGTTGTTTGCTACGTGTGAAAGCACTGTTAGAACTGTGATCAGTGTTGCTTTTCTCAGTACAAGCTTTACTTTGAAAGAAAATCTCGTTCTTTTGAAAGTTTATTAATTTCTCGAAAGCTTTAGTAAGAAACGCACATGCGTTTCTTTCTAGAGACAGCAGTTGTTTGCTACGTGTGAAAGCACTGTTAGCACTGAGATCAGTGTTGCTTTTCTCAGTACAAGCTTTACTTTGAAAAAAAATCGCGTTCTTTTGAAAGTTTATTGATTTCACGAAAGCTTTATTAAGAAACGCACATGCGTTTCTTTGTAAAGACAAGCAGTTGTTTGCTACGTGTGAAAGCACTGTTAGAACTGAGATCAGTGTTGCTTTTCTCAGTACAAGCTTTACTTTGAAAGAAAATCGCGTTCTTTTGAAAGTTTATTAATTTCACGAAAGCTTTAGTAAGAAACGCACATGCGTTTCTTTCTAGAAAAAAGCAGTTGTTTGCTACGTGTGAAAGCACTGTTAGAACTGAGATCAGTGTTGCTTTTCTCAGTACAAGCTCTACTTTGAAAGAAAATCTCGTTCTTTGGAAAGTTTATTAATTTCACGAAAGCTTTAGTAAGAAACGCAAAAGCGTTTCTTTGTCAAGACAGGCAGTTTTTTGCTACGTGTGAAAGCACTGTTAGAACTGAGATCAGTGTTGCTTTTCTCAGTACAAGCTTTACTTTGAAAGAAAATCTCGTTCTTTTGAAAGTTTATTAATTTCTCGAAAGCTTTAGTAAGAAACGCACATGCGTTTCTTTCTAGAGACAAGCAGTTGTTTGCTACGTGTGAAAGCACTGTTAGAACTGAGATCAGTGTTGCTTTTCTCAGTACAAGCTTTATTTGAAAGATAATCGCGTTCTTTTGAAAGTTTATTAATTTGACGAAAGCTTTAGTAAGAAACGCACATGCGTTTCTTTCTAGAGGAAAGCAGTTGTTTGCTACGTGTGAAAGCACTGTTAGAACTAAGATCAGTGTTGCTTTTCTCAGTACAAGCTTTACTTTGAAAGATAATCTCGTTCTTTTGAAAGTTTATTAATTTCACGAAAGCTTTAGTAAGAAACGCACATGCGTTTCTTTGTAAAGACACGCAGTTGTTTGCTACGTGTGAAAGCACTGTTAGAACTGAGATCAGTGTTGCTTTTCTGAGTACAAGCTTTTCTTTGAAAGAAAATCGCGTTCTTTTGAAAGTTTATTAATTTCACGAAAGCTTTAGTAAGAAACGCACATGCGTTTCTTTGTCAAGACAGGCAGTTGTTTGCTACGTGTGAAAGCACTGTTAGAACTTAGATCAGTGTTGCTTTTCTCAGAAAAGCTTTACTTTGAAAGATAATCTTGTTCTTTTGAAAGTTTATTAATTTCACGAAACCTTAGTAAGAAACGCACATGCGTTTCTTTTAGAGGAAAGCAGTTGTTTGCTACGTGTGAAAGCGCTGTTAGAACTGAGATCAGTGTTGCTTTTCTGAGTACAAGCTTTACTTTGAAAGAAAATCGCGTTCTTTTGAAAGTTTATTAATTTCACGAAAGCTTCAGTAAGAAACGCTCATGCGTTTTTTTGTAAAGAAACGCAGTTGTTTGCTACGTGTGAAAGCACTGTTAGAACTGAGATCAGTGTTGCTTTTCTGAGTACAAGCTTTACTTTGAAAGAAATCGCGTTCTTTTGAAAGTTTATTAATTTCACGAAAGGTTTAGTATGAAACGCTCATGAGTTTTTTTGTAAAGACAAGCAGTTGTTTGCTAGTGTGAAAGCACTGTGAGAACTGAGATCAGTGTTGCTTTTCACAGTACAAGCTTTACTTTGAAAGATAATCTCGTTCTTTTGAAAGTTTATTAATTTCACGAAAGCTTTAGTAAGAAACGCACATGCGTTTCCTTCTAGAGAAAAGCAGTTGTTTGCTACGTGTGAAAGCACTGTTAGAACTGAGATCAGTGTTGCTTTTCACAGTACAAGCTTTACTTTGAAAGAAAATCTCATACTTTTGAAAGTTTATTAATTTCACGAAAGCTTTAGTAAGAAACGCACATGCGTTTCTTTCTCGAGACAGGCAGTTGTTTGCTACGTGTGAAAGCACTGTTAGAACTGAGATCAGTGTTGCTTTTCACAGTAAAAGCTTTACTTTGAAAGAAAATCGCGTTCTTTTGAAAGTTTATTAATTTCACGAAAGCTTTAGTAAGAAACGCACATGCGTTTCTTTGTCAAGACAAGCAGTTGTTTGCTACGTGTGAAAGCACTGTTAGAACTGAGATCAGTGTTGCTTTTCTCAGTACAAGCTTTACTTTGAAAGAAAATCGCATTCTTTTGAAAGTTTATTAATTTCACGAAAGCTTTAGTAAGAAACGCACATGCGTTTCTTTGTCAAGACAGGCAGTTGTTTGCTACGTGTGAAAGCACTGTTAGAACTGAGATCAGTGTTGCTTTTCTCAGTACAAGCTTTACTTTGAAAGATAATCGCGTTCTTTTGAAAGTTTATTAATTTCACGAAAGCTTTAGTAAGAAACGCACATGCGTTTCTTTCTAGAGGAAACCAGTTGTTTGCTACGTGTGAAAGCACTGTTAGAACTGAGATCAGTGTTGCTTTTCTCAGTACAAGCTTTACTTTGAAAGATAATCGCGTTCTTTTGAAAGTTTATTAATTTCACGAAAGCTTTAGTAAGAAACGCACATGCGTTTCTTTGTCAAGACAGGAAGTTGTTTGCTACGTGTGAAAGCACTGTTAGAACTGTGATCAGTGTTGCTTTTCTCAGTACAAGCTTTACTTTGAAAGAAAATCTCGTTCTTTTGAAAGTTTATTAATTTCTCGAAAGCTTTAGTAAGAAACGCACATGCGTTTCTTTCTAGAGACAGCAGTTGTTTGCTACGTGTGAAAGCACTGTTAGCACTGAGATCAGTGTTGCTTTTCTCAGTACAAGCTTTACTTTGAAAAAAAATCGCGTTCTTTTGAAAGTTTATTGATTTCACGAAAGCTTTATTAAGAAACGCACATGCGTTTCTTTGTAAAGACAAGCAGTTGTTTGCTACGTGTGAAAGCACTGTTAGAACTGAGATCAGTGTTGCTTTTCTCAGTACAAGCTTTACTTTGAAAGAAAATCGCGTTCTTTTGAAAGTTTATTAATTTCACGAAAGCTTTAGTAAGAAACGCACATGCGTTTCTTTCTAGAAAAAAGCAGTTGTTTGCTACGTGTGAAAGCACTGTTAGAACTGAGATCAGTGTTGCTTTTCTCAGTACAAGCTCTACTTTGAAAGAAAATCTCGTTCTTTGGAAAGTTTATTAATTTCACGAAAGCTTTAGTAAGAAACGCAAAAGCGTTTCTTTGTCAAAACAGGCAGTTGTTTGCTACCTGGGAAAGCACTGTTAGAACTGAGATCAGTGTTGCTTTCTCAGTACAAGCTTTAGTTTGAAAGATAATCGCGTTCTTTTGAAAGTTTATTAATTTCACGAAAGCTTTAGTAAGAAACGCACATGCGTTTCTTTGTCAAGACAGGCAGTTTTTTGCTACGTGTGAAAGCACTGTTAGAACTGAGATCAGTGTTGCTTTTCTCAGTACAAGCTTTACTTTGAAAGAAAATCTCGTTCTTTTGAAAGTTTATTAATTTCTCGAAAGCTTTAGTAAGAAACGCACATGCGTTTCTTTCTAGAGACAAGCAGTTGTTTGCTACGTGTGAAAGCACTGTTAGAACTGAGATCAGTGTTGCTTTTCTCAGTACAAGCTTTATTTGAAAGATAATCGCGTTCTTTTGAAAGTTTATTAATTTGACGAAAGCTTTAGTAAGAAACGCACATGCGTTTCTTTCTAGAGGAAAGCAGTTGTTTGCTACGTGTGAAAGCACTGTTAGAACTAAGATCAGTGTTGCTCCTCTCAGTACAAGCTTTACTTTGAAAGATAATCGCGTTCTTTTGAAAGTTTATTAATTTCACGAAAGCTTTAGTAAGAAACGCACATGCGTTTCTTTGTAAAGACACGAAGTTGTTTGCTACGTGTGAAAGCACTGTTAGAACTGAGATCAGTGTTGCTTTTCTGAGTACAAGCTTTTCTTTGAAAGAAAATCGCGTTCTTTTGAAAGTTTATTAATTTCACGAAAGCTTTAGTAAGAACCGCACATGCGTTTCTTTGTCAAGACAGGCAGTTGTTTGCTACGTGTGAAAGCACTGTTAGAACTTAGATCAGTGTTGCTTTTCTCAGAAAAGCTTTACTTTGAAAGATAATCTTGTTCTTTTGAAAGTTTATTAATTTCAGGAAAGCTTTAGTAAGAAACCCACATGCGTTTCTTTCTAGAGGAAAGCAGTTGATTGCTACGTGTGAAAGCACTGTTAGAACTGAGATCAGTGTTGCTTTTCTCAGTACAAGCTCTACTTTGAAAGATAATCGCGTTCTTTTGAAAGTTTATTAATTTCACGAAAGCTTCAGTAAGAAACGCACATGCGTTTCTTTCTAGAGGAAAGCAGTTGTTTGCTACGTGTTAAAGCACTGTTAGAACTGAGGTCAGTGTTGCTTTTCTCAGTACAAGCTTTACTTTGAAATATAATCGCGTTCTTTTGAAAGTTTATTAATTTCACGAAAGCTTTAGTAAGAAACGCACATGCGTTTCTTTGTCAAGACAGGCAGTTGTTTGCTACGTGTGAAAGCACTGTTAGAACTGAGATCCGTGTTTCTTTTCTCAGTACAAGCTTTACTTTGAAATATTATCGCGTTCTTTTGAAAGTTTATTAATTTCACGAAAGCTTTAGTAAGAAACGCACATGCGTTTCTTTGTAAAGACAAGCAGTTGTTTGCTACGTGTGAAAGCACTTTAGAACTGAGATCAGTGTGGCTTTTCTCAGTACAAGCTTTACTTTGAAAGAAAATCGCGTTCTTTTGAAAGTTTATTAATTTCACGAAAGCTTTAGTAAGAAACGCACATGCGTTTCTTTGTCAAGACAGGCAGTTGTTTGCTACGTGTGAAAGCACTGTTAGAACTTAGATCAGTGTTGCTTTTCTCAGTAAAAGCTTTACTTTGAAAGATAATCTTGTTCTTTTGAAAGTTTATTAATTTCACGAAAGCTTTAGTAAGAAACGCACATGCGTTTCTTTCTAGAAGAAAGCAGTTGTTTGCTACGTGTGAAAGCACTGTTAGAACTGAGATCAGTGTTGCTTTTCTCAGTACAAGCTTTACTTTGAAAGATAATCGCGTTCTTTTGAAAGTTTATTAATTTCTCGAAAGCACTAGTAAGAAACGCACATGCGTTTCTTTCTAGAGACAAGCAGTTGTTTGCTACGTGTGGAAGCACTGTTAGAACTGAGATCAGTGTTGATTTTCTCAGTACAAGCTTTACTTTGAAAGATAATCGCGTTCTTTTGAAAGTTTATTAATTTCACGAAAGGTTTAGTAAGAAACGCACATGTGTTTCTTTGTAAAGACAGGCAGTTGTTTGCTACGTGTGAAAGCACTGTTAGAACTTAGATCAGTGTTGCTTTTCTCAGTAAAAGCTTTACTTTGAAAGATAATCTCGTTCTTTTGAAAGTTTATTAATTTCACGAAAGCTTTAGTAAGAAATGCACATGCGTTTCTTTTAGAGGAAAGCAGTTGTTTGCTACGTGTGAAAGCGCTGTTAGAACTGAGATCAGTGTTGCTTTTCTGAGTACAAGCTTTACTTTGAAAGAAAATCGCGTTCTTTTGAAAGTTTATTAATTTCACGAAAACTTTAGTAAGAAACGCACATGCGTTTCTTTCTAGAGACAAGCAGTTATTTGCTACGTGTGAAAGCACTGTTAGAACTGAGATCAGTGTTGCTTTTCTCAGTACAAGCTTTACTTTGAAAGGTAATCTCGTTCTTTTGAAAGTTTATTAAGTTCACGAAAGCTTTAGTAAGTAACGCACATGCGTTTCTTTCTAGTGGAAAGCAGTTGTTTGCTACGTGTGAAAGCACTGTTAGAACTGAGATCAGTATTGCTTTTCTCAGTATAAGCTTTACTTTGAAATATAATCGCGTTCTTTTGAAAGTTTATTAATTTCACGAAAGCTTTAGTAAGAAACGCACATGCGTTTCTTTCTAGAGGAAAGCAGTTGTTTGCTACGTGTGAAAGCACTGTTAGAACTGAGATCAGTGTTGCTTTTCTCAGTACAAGCTTTA
The DNA here is from genome assembly GCF_950005125.1 of Chionomys nivalis. Taxonomy (NCBI): domain Eukaryota; kingdom Metazoa; phylum Chordata; class Mammalia; order Rodentia; family Cricetidae; genus Chionomys; species Chionomys nivalis. The sequence continues at coordinate 3,088,237 of NC_080098.1, read as the reverse complement.
CTTTGAAATATAATCCCGTTCTTTTGAAAGTTTATTAATTTCACGAAAGCTTTAGTAAGAAACGCACATGCGTTTCTTTGTCAAGACAGGCAGTAGTTTGCTACGTGTGAAAGCACTGTTAGAACTGAGATCAGTGTTGCTTTTCTCCGTACAAGCTTTACTTTGAAAGATAATCGCGTTCTTTTGAAAGTTTATTAATTTCACGAAAGGTTTAGTAAGAAACGCACATGTGTTTCTTTGTAAAGACAGGCAGTTGTTTGCTACGTGTGAAAGCACTGTTAGAACTTAGATCAGTGTTGCTTTTCTCAGTAAAAGCTTTACTTTGAAAGATAATCTCGTTCTTTTGAAAGTTTATTAATTTCACGAAAGCTTTAGTAAGAAATGCACATGCGTTTCTTTTAGAGGAAAGCAGTTGTTTGCTACGTGTGAAAGCGCTGTTAGAACTGAGATCAGTGTTGCTTTTCTGAGTACAAGCTTTACTTTGAAAGAAATCGCGTTCTTTTGAAAGTTTATTAATTTCACGAAAGGTTTAGTATGAAACGCTCATGAGTTTTTTTGTAAAGACAAGCAGTTGTTTGCTACGTGTGAAAGCACTGTGAGAACTGAGATCAGTGTTGCTTTTCACAGTACAAGCTTTACTTTGAAAGATAATCTCGTTCTTTTGAAAGTTTATTAATTTCACGAAAGCTTTAGTAAGAAACGCACATGCGTTTCCTTCTAGAGAAAAGCAGTTGTTTGCTACGTGTCAAAGCACTGTTAGAACTGAGATCAGTGTTGCTTTTCTCAGTACAAGCTTTACTTTGAAAGAAAATCTCATACTTTTGAAAGTTTATTAATTTCACGAAAGCTTTAGTAAGAAACGCACATGCGTTTCTTTCTCGAGACAGGCAGTTGTTTGCTACGTGTGAAAGCACTGTTAGAACTGAGATCAGTGTTGCTTTTCACAGTACAAGCTTTACTTTGAAAGAAAATCGCGTTCTTTTGAAAGTTTATTAATTTCACGAAAGCTTTAGTAAGAAACGCACATGCGTTTCTTTGTCAAGACAAGCAGTTGTTTGCTACGTGTGAAAGCACTGTTAGAACTGAGATCAGTGTTGCTTTTCTCAGTACAAGCTTTACTTTGAAAGAAAATCGCATTCTTTTGAAAGTTTATTAATTTCACGAAAGCTTTAGTAAGAAACGCACATGCGTTTCTTTGTCAAGACAGGCAGTTTTTTGCTACTTCTGAAAGCACTGTTAGAACTGAGATCAGTGTTGCTTTTCTCAGTACAAGCTTTACATTGAAAGAAAATCGCGTTCTTTTGAAAGTTTATTAATTTCACGAAAGCTTTAGTAAGAAACGCACATGCGTTTCTTTGTCAAGACAGGCAGTTGTTTGCTACGTGTGAAAGCACTGTTAGAACTGAGATCAGTGTTGCTTTTCTCAGTACAAGCTTTACTTTGAAAGATAATCGCGTTCTTTTGAAAGTTTATTAATTTCACGAAAGCTTTAGTAAGAAACGCACATGCGTTTCTTTCTAGAGGAAACCAGTTGTTTGCTACGTGTGAAAGCACTGTTAGAACTGAGATCAGTGTTGCTTTTCTCAGTACAAGCTTTACTTTGAAAGATAATCGCGTTCTTTTGAAAGTTTATTAATTTCACGAAAGCTTTAGTAAGAAACGCACATGCGTTTCTTTGTCAAGACAGGAAGTTGTTTGCTACGTGTGAAAGCACTGTTAGAACTGTGATCAGTGTTGCTTTTCTCAGTACAAGCTTTACTTTGAAAGAAAATCTCGTTCTTTTGAAAGTTTATTAATTTCTCGAAAGCTTTAGTAAGAAACGCACATGCGTTTCTTTCTAGAGACAGCAGTTGTTTGCTACGTGTGAAAGCACTGTTAGCACTGAGATCAGTGTTGCTTTTCTCAGTACAAGCTTTACTTTGAAAAAAAATCGCGTTCTTTTGAAAGTTTATTGATTTCACGAAAGCTTTATTAAGAAACGCACATGCGTTTCTTTGTAAAGACAAGCAGTTGTTTGCTACGTGTGAAAGCACTGTTAGAACTGAGATCAGTGTTGCTTTTCTCAGTACAAGCTTTACTTTGAAAGAAAATCGCGTTCTTTTGAAAGTTTATTAATTTCACGAAAGCTTTAGTAAGAAACGCACATGCGTTTCTTTCTAGAAAAAAGCAGTTGTTTGCTACGTGTGAAAGCACTGTTAGAACTGAGATCAGTGTTGCTTTTCTCAGTACAAGCTCTACTTTGAAAGAAAATCTCGTTCTTTGGAAAGTTTATTAATTTCACGAAAGCTTTAGTAAGAAACGCAAAAGCGTTTCTTTGTCAAAACAGGCAGTTGTTTGCTACCTGGGAAAGCACTGTTAGAACTGAGATCAGTGTTGCTTTCTCAGTACAAGCTTTACTTTGAAAGATAATCGCGTTCTTTTGAAAGTTTATTAATTTCACGAAAGCTTTAGTAAGAAACGCACATGCGTTTCTTTGTCAAGACAGGCAGTTTTTTGCTACGTGTGAAAGCACTGTTAGAACTGAGATCAGTGTTGCTTTTCTCAGTACAAGCTTTACTTTGAAAGAAAATCTCGTTCTTTTGAAAGTTTATTAATTTCTCGAAAGCTTTAGTAAGAAACGCACATGCGTTTCTTTCTAGAGACAAGCAGTTGTTTGCTACGTGTGAAAGCACTGTTAGAACTGAGATCAGTGTTGCTTTTCTCAGTACAAGCTTTATTTGAAAGATAATCGCGTTCTTTTGAAAGTTTATTAATTTGACGAAAGCTTTAGTAAGAAACGCACATGCGTTTCTTTCTAGAGGAAAGCAGTTGTTTGCTACGTGTGAAAGCACTGTTAGAACTAAGATCAGTGTTGCTTTTCTCAGTACAAGCTTTACTTTGAAAGATAATCGCGTTCTTTTGAAAGTTTATTAATTTCACGAAAGCTTTAGTAAGAAACGCACATGCGTTTCTTTGTAAAGACACGCAGTTGTTTGCTACGTGTGAAAGCACTGTTAGAACTGAGATCAGTGTTGCTTTTCTGAGTACAAGCTTTTCTTTGAAAGAAAATCGCGTTCTTTTGAAAGTTTATTAATTTCACGAAAGCTTTAGTAAGAAACGCACATGCGTTTCTTTGTCAAGACAGGCAGTTGTTTGCTACGTGTGAAAGCACTGTTAGAACTTAGATCAGTGTTGCTTTTCTCAGAAAAGCTTTACTTTGAAAGATAATCTTGTTCTTTTGAAAGTTTATTAATTTCAGGAAAGCTTTAGTAAGAAACCCACATGCGTTTCTTTCTAGAGGAAAGCAGTTGATTGCTACGTGTGAAAGCACTGTTAGAACTGAGATCAGTGTTGCTTTTCTCAGTACAAGCTTTACTTTGAAATATTATCGCGTTCTTTTGAAAGTTTATTAATTTCAGGAAAGCTTTAGTAAGAAACGCTCATGCGTTTTTTTGTAAAGACAATCAGTTGTTTGCTACGTGTGAAAGCACTGTTAGAACTGAGATCAGTGTTGCTTTTCTCAGTACAAGCTCTACTTTGAAAGATAATCGCGTTCTTTTGAAAGTTTATTAATTTCACGAAAGCTTCAGTAAGAAACGCACATGCGTTTCTTTCTAGAGGAAAGCAGTTGTTTGCTACGTGTGAAAGCACTGTTAGAACTGAGGTCAGTGTTGCTTTTCTCAGTACAAGCTTTACTTTGAAAGAAAATCGCGTTCTTTTGAAAGTTTATTAATTTCACGAAAACTTTAGTAAGAAACGCACATGCGTTTCTTTCTAGAGACAAGCAGTTATTTGCTACGTGTGAAAGCACTGTTAGAACTGAGATCAGTGTTGCTTTTCTCAGTACAAGCTTTACTTTGAAAGGTAATCTCGTTCTTTTGAAAGTTTATTAAGTTCACGAAAGCTTTAGTAAGTAACGCACATGCGTTTCTTTCTAGTGGAAAGCAGTTGTTTGCTACGTGTGAAAGCACTGTTAGAACTGAGATCAGTATTGCTTTTCTCAGTATAAGCTTTACTTTGAAATATAATCGCGTTCTTTTGAAAGTTTATTAATTTCACGAAAGCTTTAGTAAGAAACGCACATGCGTTTCTTTCTAGAGGAAAGCAGTTGTTTGCTACGTGTGAAAGCACTGTTAGAACTGAGATCAGTGTTGCTTTTCTCAGTACAAGCTTTACTTTGAAATATAATCCCGTTCTTTTGAAAGTTTATTAATTTCACGAAAGCTTTAGTAAGAAACGCACATGCGTTTCTTTGTCAAGACAGGCAGTAGTTTGCTACGTGTGAAAGCACTGTTAGAACTGAGATCAGTGTTGCTTTTCTCCGTACAAGCTTTACTTTGAAAGATAATCGCGTTCTTTTGAAAGTTTATTAATTTCACGAAAGGTTTAGTAAGAAACGCACATGTGTTTCTTTGTAAAGACAGGCAGTTGTTTGCTACGTGTGAAAGCACTGTTAGAACTTAGATCAGTGTTGCTTTTCTCAGTAAAAGCTTTACTTTGAAAGATAATCTCGTTCTTTTGAAAGTTTATTAATTTCACGAAAGCTTTAGTAAGAAATGCACATGCGTTTCTTTTAGAGGAAAGCAGTTGTTTGCTACGTGTGAAAGCGCTGTTAGAACTGAGATCAGTGTTGCTTTTCTGAGTACAAGCTTTACTTTGAAAGAAATCGCGTTCTTTTGAAAGTTTATTAATTTCACGAAAGGTTTAGTATGAAACGCTCATGAGTTTTTTTGTAAAGACAAGCAGTTGTTTGCTACGTGTGAAAGCACTGTGAGAACTGAGATCAGTGTTGCTTTTCACAGTACAAGCTTTACTTTGAAAGATAATCTCGTTCTTTTGAAAGTTTATTAATTTCACGAAAGCTTTAGTAAGAAACGCACATGCGTTTCCTTCTAGAGAAAAGCAGTTGTTTGCTACGTGTCAAAGCACTGTTAGAACTGAGATCAGTGTTGCTTTTCTCAGTACAAGCTTTACTTTGAAAGAAAATCTCATACTTTTGAAAGTTTATTAATTTCACGAAAGCTTTAGTAAGAAACGCACATGCGTTTCTTTCTCGAGACAGGCAGTTGTTTGCTACGTGTGAAAGCACTGTTAGAACTGAGATCAGTGTTGCTTTTCACAGTACAAGCTTTACTTTGAAAGAAAATCGCGTTCTTTTGAAAGTTTATTAATTTCACGAAAGCTTTAGTAAGAAACGCACATGCGTTTCTTTGTCAAGACAAGCAGTTGTTTGCTACGTGTGAAAGCACTGTTAGAACTGAGATCAGTGTTGCTTTTCTCAGTACAAGCTTTACTTTGAAAGAAAATCGCATTCTTTTGAAAGTTTATTAATTTCACGAAAGCTTTAGTAAGAAACGCACATGCGTTTCTTTGTCAAGACAGGCAGTTTTTTGCTACTTCTGAAAGCACTGTTAGAACTGAGATCAGTGTTGCTTTTCTCAGTACAAGCTTTACATTGAAAGAAAATCGCGTTCTTTTGAAAGTTTATTAATTTCACGAAAGCTTTAGTAAGAAACGCACATGCGTTTCTTTGTCAAGACAGGCAGTTGTTTGCTACGTGTGAAAGCACTGTTAGAACTGAGATCAGTGTTGCTTTTCTCAGTACAAGCTTTACTTTGAAAGATAATCGCGTTCTTTTGAAAGTTTATTAATTTCACGAAAGCTTTAGTAAGAAACGCACATGCGTTTCTTTCTAGAGGAAACCAGTTGTTTGCTACGTGTGAAAGCACTGTTAGAACTGAGATCAGTGTTGCTTTTCTCAGTACAAGCTTTACTTTGAAAGATAATCGCGTTCTTTTGAAAGTTTATTAATTTCACGAAAGCTTTAGTAAGAAACGCACATGCGTTTCTTTGTCAAGACAGGAAGTTGTTTGCTACGTGTGAAAGCACTGTTAGAACTGTGATCAGTGTTGCTTTTCTCAGTACAAGCTTTACTTTGAAAGAAAATCTCGTTCTTTTGAAAGTTTATTAATTTCTCGAAAGCTTTAGTAAGAAACGCACATGCGTTTCTTTCTAGAGACAGCAGTTGTTTGCTACGTGTGAAAGCACTGTTAGCACTGAGATCAGTGTTGCTTTTCTCAGTACAAGCTTTACTTTGAAAAAAAATCGCGTTCTTTTGAAAGTTTATTGATTTCACGAAAGCTTTATTAAGAAACGCACATGCGTTTCTTTGTAAAGACAAGCAGTTGTTTGCTACGTGTGAAAGCACTGTTAGAACTGAGATCAGTGTTGCTTTTCTCAGTACAAGCTTTACTTTGAAAGAAAATCGCGTTCTTTTGAAAGTTTATTAATTTCACGAAAGCTTTAGTAAGAAACGCACATGCGTTTCTTTCTAGAAAAAAGCAGTTGTTTGCTACGTGTGAAAGCACTGTTAGAACTGAGATCAGTGTTGCTTTTCTCAGTACAAGCTCTACTTTGAAAGAAAATCTCGTTCTTTGGAAAGTTTATTAATTTCACGAAAGCTTTAGTAAGAAACGCAAAAGCGTTTCTTTGTCAAAACAGGCAGTTGTTTGCTACCTGGGAAAGCACTGTTAGAACTGAGATCAGTGTTGCTTTCTCAGTACAAGCTTTACTTTGAAAGATAATCGCGTTCTTTTGAAAGTTTATTAATTTCACGAAAGCTTTAGTAAGAAACGCACATGCGTTTCTTTGTCAAGACAGGCAGTTTTTTGCTACGTGTGAAAGCACTGTTAGAACTGAGATCAGTGTTGCTTTTCTCAGTACAAGCTTTACTTTGAAAGAAAATCTCGTTCTTTTGAAAGTTTATTAATTTCTCGAAAGCTTTAGTAAGAAACGCACATGCGTTTCTTTCTAGAGACAAGCAGTTGTTTGCTACGTGTGAAAGCACTGTTAGAACTGAGATCAGTGTTGCTTTTCTCAGTACAAGCTTTATTTGAAAGATAATCGCGTTCTTTTGAAAGTTTATTAATTTGACGAAAGCTTTAGTAAGAAACGCACATGCGTTTCTTTCTAGAGGAAAGCAGTTGTTTGCTACGTGTGAAAGCACTGTTAGAACTAAGATCAGTGTTGCTTTTCTCAGTACAAGCTTTACTTTGAAAGATAATCGCGTTCTTTTGAAAGTTTATTAATTTCACGAAAGCTTTAGTAAGAAACGCACATGCGTTTCTTTGTAAAGACACGCAGTTGTTTGCTACGTGTGAAAGCACTGTTAGAACTGAGATCAGTGTTGCTTTTCTGAGTACAAGCTTTTCTTTGAAAGAAAATCGCGTTCTTTTGAAAGTTTATTAATTTCACGAAAGCTTTAGTAAGAAACGCACATGCGTTTCTTTGTCAAGACAGGCAGTTGTTTGCTACGTGTGAAAGCACTGTTAGAACTTAGATCAGTGTTGCTTTTCTCAGAAAAGCTTTACTTTGAAAGATAATCTTGTTCTTTTGAAAGTTTATTAATTTCAGGAAAGCTTTAGTAAGAAACCCACATGCGTTTCTTTCTAGAGGAAAGCAGTTGATTGCTACGTGTGAAAGCACTGTTAGAACTGAGATCAGTGTTGCTTTTCTCAGTACAATCTTTACTTTGAAATATTATCGCGTTCTTTTGAAAGTTTATTAATTTCAGGAAAGCTTTAGTAAGAAACGCTCATGCGTTTTTTTGTAAAGACAATCAGTTGTTTGCTACGTGTGAAAGCACTGTTAGAACTGAGATCAGTGTTGCTTTTCTCAGTACAAGCTCTACTTTGAAAGATAATCGCGTTCTTTTGAAAGTTTATTAATTTCACGAAAGCTTCAGTAAGAAACGCACATGCGTTTCTTTCTAGAGGAAAGCAGTTGTTTGCTACGTGTGAAAGCACTGTTAGAACTGAGGTCAGTGTTGCTTTTCTCAGTACAAGCTTTACTTTGAAATATAATCGCGTTCTTTTGATGTTTATTAATTTCACGAAAGCTTTAGTAAGAAACGCACATGCGTTTCTTTGTCAAGACAGGCAGTTGTTTGCTACGTGTGAAAGCACTGTTAGAACTGAGATCCGTGTTTCTTTTCTCAGTACAAGCTTTACTTTGAAATATTATCGCGTTCTTTTGAAAGTTTATTAATTTCACGAAAGCTTTAGTAAGAAACGCACATGCGTTTCTTTGTAAAGACAAGCAGTTGTTTGCTACGTGTGAAAGCACTTTAGAACTGAGATCAGTGTGGCTTTTCTCAGTACAAGCTTTACTTTGAAAGAAAATCGCGTTCTTTTGAAAGTTTATTAATTTCACGAAAGCTTTAGTAAGAAACGCACATGCGTTTCTTTGTCAAGACAGGCAGTTGTTTGCTACGTGTGAAAGCACTGTTAGAACTTAGATCAGTGTTGCTTTTCTCAGTAAAAGCTTTACTTTGAAAGATAATCTTGTTCTTTTGAAAGTTTATTAATTTCACGAAAGCTTTAGTAAGAAACGCACATGCGTTTCTTTCTAGAAGAAAGCAGTTGTTTGCTACGTGTGAAAGCACTGTTAGAACTGAGATCAGTGTTGCTTTTCTCAGTACAAGCTTTACTTTGAAAGATAATCGCGTTCTTTTGAAAGTTTATTAATTTCTCGAAAGCACTAGTAAGAAACGCACATGCGTTTCTTTCTAGAGACAAGCAGTTGTTTGCTACGTGTGGAAGCACTGTTAGAACTGAGATCAGTGTTGATTTTCTCAGTACAAGCTTTACTTTGAAAGAAAATCGCGTTCTTTTGAAAGTTTATTAATTTCTCGAAAGCGTTAGTAAGAAACGCACATGCGTTTCTTTCTAGAGACAAGCAGTTGTTTGCTACGTGTGAAAGCACTGTTAGAACTGAGATCAGTGTTGCTTTTCTCAGTACAAGCTTTACTTTGAAAGATAATCGCGTTCTTTTGAAAGTTTATTAATTTGACGAAAGCTCTAGTAAGAAACGCACATGCGTTTCTTTCTAGAGGAAAGCAGTTGTTTGCTACGTGTGAAAGCACTGTTAGAACTGAGATCAGTGTTGCTTTTCTCAGTACAAGCTTTACTTTGAAATATAATCCCGTTCTTTTGAAAGTTTATTAATTTCACGAAAGCTTTAGTAAGAAACGCACATGCGTTTCTTTGTCAAGACAGGCAGTTGTTTGCTACGTGTGAAAGCACTGTTAGAACTGAGATCAGTGTTGCTTTTCTCCGTACAAGCTTTACTTTGAAAGATAATCGCGTTCTTTTGAAAGTTTATTAATTTCACGAAAGCTTTAGTAAGAAACGCACATGCGTTTCTTTGTAAAGACAGGCAGTTGTTTGCTACGTGTGAAAGCACTGTTAGAACTTAGATCAGTGTTGCTTTTCTCAGTAAAAGCTTTACTTTGAAAGATAATCTCGTTCTTTTGAAAGTTTATTAATTTCACGAAAGCTTTAGTAAGAAACGCACATGCGTTTCTTTTAGAGGAAAGCAGTTGTTTGCTACGTGTGAAAGCGCTGTTAGAACTGAGATCAGTGTTGCTTTTCTGAGTACAAGCTTTACTTTGAAAGAAAATCGCGTTCTTTTGAAAGTTTATTAATTTCACGAAAACTTTAGTAAGAAACGCACATGCGTTTCTTTCTAGAGACAAGCAGTTATTTGCTACGTGTGAAAGCACTGTTAGAACTGAGATCAGTGTTGCTTTTCTCAGTACAAGCTTTACTTTGAAAGATAATCTCGTTCTTTTGAAAGTTTATTAAGTTCACGAAAGCTTTAGTAAGTAACCCACATGCGTTTCTTTCTAGTGGAAAGCAGTTGTTTGCTACGTGTGAAAGCACTGTTAGAACTGAGATCAGTATTGCTTTTCTCAGTATAAGCTTTACTTTGAAATATAATCGCGTTCTTTTGAAAGTTTATTAATTTCACGAAAGCTTTAGTAAGAAACGCACATGCGTTTCTTTGTAAAGACAAGCAGTTGTTTGCTACGTGTGAAAGCACTGTTAGAACTGAGATCAGTGTTGCTTTTCTCAGTACAAGCTTTACTTTGAAAGAAAATCGCGTTCTTTTGAAAGTTTATTAATTTCACGAAGGTTTTAGTAAGAAACGCACATGCGTTTCTTTGTCAAGACAGGCAGTTGTTTGCTACGTGTGAAAGCACTGTTAGAACTTAGATCAGTGTTGCTTTTCTCAGTAAAAGCTTTACTTTGAAAGATAATCTCGTTCTTTTGAAAGTTTATTAATTTCACGAAAGCTTTAGTAAGAAACGCACATGCGTTTCTTTTAGAGGAAAGCAGTTGTTTGCTACGTGTGAAAGCGCTGTTAGAACTGAGATCAGTGTTGCTTTTCTGAGTACAAGCCTTACTTTGAAAGAAAATCGCGTTCTTTTGAAAGTTTATTAATTTCACGAAAGCTTCAGTAAGAAACCCTCATGCGTTTTTTTGTAAAGAAACGCAGTTGTTTGCTACGTGTGAAAGCACTGTTAGAACTGAGATCAGTGTTGCTTTTCTCAGTATAAGCTTTACTTTGAAAGGAAATCGCGTTCTTTTGAAAGTTTATTAATTTCACGAAAGCTTTAGTAAGAAACGCACATGCGTTTCTTTCTAGAGGAAAGCAGTTGTTTGCTACGTGTGAAAGCACTGTTAGAACTGAGATCAGTGTTGCTTTTCTCAGTACAAGCTTTACTTTGAAAGATAATCGCGTTCTTTTGAAAGTTTAATTTCTCGAAAGCACTAGTAAGAAACGCACATGCGTTTCTTTCTAGAGACAAGCAGTTGTTTGCTACGTGTGAAAGCACTGTTAGAACTGAGATCAGTGTTGCTTTTCTCAGTACAAGCTTTACTTTGAAAGATAATCTCGTTCTTTTGAAAGTTTATTAATTTCACGAAAGCTTTAGTAAGAAACGCACATGCGTTTCTTTCTAGAGGAAAGCAGTTGTTTGCTACGTGTGAAAGCACTGTTAGAACTGAGATCAGTGTTGCTTTTCTCAGTACAAGCTTTACTTTGAAATATAATCCCGTTCTTTTGAAAGTTTATTAATTTCACGAAAGCTTTAGTAAGAAACGCACATGCGTTTCTTTGTCAAGACAGGCAGTAGTTTGCTACGTGTGAAAGCACTGTTAGAACTGAGATCAGTGTTGCTTTTCTCCGTACAAGCTTTACTTTGAAAGATAATCACGTTCTTTTGAAAGTTTATTAATTTCTCGAAAGCTTTAGTAAGAAACGCACATGCGTTTCTTTCTAGAGACAAGCAGTTGTTTGCTACATGTGAAAGCACTGTTAGAACTGAGATCAGTGTTACTTTTCTCAGTACAGGCTTTACTTTGAAAGATAATCTCGTTCTTTTGAAAGTTTATTAATTTCACGAAAGCTTTAGTAAGAAACGCACATGCGTTTCTTTTAGAGGAAAGCAGTTGTTTGCTACGTGTGAAAGCACTGTTAGAACTGAGATCAGTGTTGCTTTTCTCAGTACAAGCTTTACTTTGAAAGATAATCGCGTTCTTTTGAAAGTTTATTAATTTCACGAAAGCTTTAGTAAGAAACGCACATGCGTTTCTTTGTCAAGACAGGAAGTTGTTTGCTACGTGTGAAAGCACTGTTAGAACTGTGATCAGTGTTGCTTTTCTCAGTACAAGCTTTACTTTGAAAGAAAATCTCGTTCTTTTGAAAGTTTATTAATTTCTCGAAAGCTTTAGTAAGAAACGCACATGCGTTTCTTTCTAGAGACAGCAGTTGTTTGCTACGTGTGAAAGCACTGTTAGCACTGAGATCAGTGTTGCTTTTCTCAGTACAAGCTTTACTTTGAAAAAAAATCGCGTTCTTTTGAAAGTTTATTGATTTCACGAAAGCTTTATTAAGAAACGCACATGCGTTTCTTTGTAAAGACAAGCAGTTGTTTGCTACGTGTGAAAGCACTGTTAGAACTGAGATCAGTGTTGCTTTTCTCAGTACAAGCTTTACTTTGAAAGAAAATCGCGTTCTTTTGAAAGTTTATTAATTTCACGAAAGCTTTAGTAAGAAACGCACATGCGTTTCTTTCTAGAAAAAAGCAGTTGTTTGCTACGTGTGAAAGCACTGTTAGAACTGAGATCAGTGTTGCTTTTCTCAGTACAAGCTCTACTTTGAAAGAAAATCTCGTTCTTTGGAAAGTTTATTAATTTCACGAAAGCTTTAGTAAGAAACGCAAAAGCGTTTCTTTGTCAAAACAGGCAGTTGTTTGCTACCTGGGAAAGCACTGTTAGAACTGAGATCAGTGTTGCTTTCTCAGTACAAGCTTTACTTTGAAAGATAATCGCGTTCTTTTGAAAGTTTATTAATTTCAGGAAAGCTTTAGTAAGAAACCCACATGCGTTTCTTTCTAGAGGAAAGCAGTTGATTGCTACGTGTGAAAGCACTGTTAGAACTGAGATCAGTGTTGCTTTTCTCAGTACAAGCTTTACTTTGAAATATTATCGCGTTCTTTTGAAAGTTTATTAATTTCTCGAAAGCTTTAGTAAGAAACGCACATGCGTTTCTTTCTAGAGACAAGCAGTTGTTTGCTACGTGTGAAAGCACTGTTAGAACTGAGATCAGTGTTGCTTTTCTCAGTACAAGCTCTACTTTGAAAGATAATCGCGTTCTTTTGAAAGTTTATTAATTTCACGAAAGCTTCAGTAAGAAACGCACATGCGTTTCTTTCTAGAGGAAAGCAGTTGTTTGCTACGTGTGAAAGCACTGTTAGAACTGAGGTCAGTGTTGCTTTTCTCAGTACAAGCTTTACTTTGAAATATAATCGCGTTCTTTTGATGTTTATTAATTTCACGAAAGCTTTAGTAAGAAACGCACATGCGTTTCTTTGTCAAGACAGGCAGTTGTTTGCTACGTGTGAAAGCACTGTTAGAACTGAGATCCGTGTTTCTTTTCTCAGTACAAGCTTTACTTTGAAATATTATCGCGTTCTTTTGAAAGTTTATTAATTTCACGAAAGCTTTAGTAAGAAACGCACATGCGTTTCTTTGTAAAGACAAGCAGTTGTTTGCTACGTGTGAAAGCACTTTAGAACTGAGATCAGTGTGGCTTTTCTCAGTACAAGCTTTACTTTGAAAGAAAATCGCGTTCTTTTGAAAGTTTATTAATTTCACGAAAGCTTTAGTAAGAAACGCACATGCGTTTCTTTGTCAAGACAGGCAGTTGTTTGCTACGTGTGAAAGCACTGTTAGAACTTAGATCAGTGTTGCTTTTCTCAGTAAAAGCTTTACTTTGAAAGATAATCTTGTTCTTTTGAAAGTTTATTAATTTCACGAAAGCTTTAGTAAGAAACGCACATGCGTTTCTTTCTAGAAGAAAGCAGTTGTTTGCTACGTGTGAAAGCACTGTTAGAACTGAGATCAGTGTTGCTTTTCTCAGTACAAGCTTTACTTTGAAAGATAATCGCGTTCTTTTGAAAGTTTATTAATTTCTCGAAAGCACTAGTAAGAAACGCACATGCGTTTCTTTCTAGAGACAAGCAGTTGTTTGCTACGTGTGGAAGCACTGTTAGAACTGAGATCAGTGTTGATTTTCTCAGTACAAGCTTTACTTTGAAAGAAAATCGCGTTCTTTTGAAAGTTTATTAATTTCTCGAAAGCGTTAGTAAGAAACGCACATGCGTTTCTTTCTAGAGACAAGCAGTTGTTTGCTACGTGTGAAAGCACTGTTAGAACTGAGATCAGTGTTGCTTTTCTCAGTACAAGCTTTACTTTGAAAGATAATCGCGTTCTTTTGAAAGTTTATTAATTTGACGAAAGCTCTAGTAAGAAACGCACATGCGTTTCTTTCTAGAGGAAAGCAGTTGTTTGCTACGTGTGAAAGCACTGTTAGAACTGAGATCAGTGTTGCTTTTCTCAGTACAAGCTTTACTTTGAAATATAATCCCGTTCTTTTGAAAGTTTATTAATTTCACGAAAGCTTTAGTAAGAAACGCACATGCGTTTCTTTGTCAAGACAGGCAGTTGTTTGCTACGTGTGAAAGCACTGTTAGAACTGAGATCAGTGTTGCTTTTCTCCGTACAAGCTTTACTTTGAAAGATAATCGCGTTCTTTTGAAAGTTTATTAATTTCACGAAAGCTTTAGTAAGAAACGCACATGCGTTTCTTTGTAAAGACAGGCAGTTGTTTGCTACGTGTGAAAGCACTGTTAGAACTTAGATCAGTGTTGCTTTTCTCAGTAAAAGCTTTACTTTGAAAGATAATCTCGTTCTTTTGAAAGTTTATTAATTTCACGAAAGCTTTAGTAAGAAACGCACATGCGTTTCTTTTAGAGGAAAGCAGTTGTTTGCTACGTGTGAAAGCGCTGTTAGAACTGAGATCAGTGTTGCTTTTCTGAGTACAAGCTTTACTTTGAAAGAAAATCGCGTTCTTTTGAAAGTTTATTAATTTCACGAAAACTTTAGTAAGAAACGCACATGCGTTTCTTTCTAGAGACAAGCAGTTATTTGCTACGTGTGAAAGCACTGTTAGAACTGAGATCAGTGTTGCTTTTCTCAGTACAAGCTTTACTTTGAAAGATAATCTCGTTCTTTTGAAAGTTTATTAAGTTCACGAAAGCTTTAGTAAGTAACCCACATGCGTTTCTTTCTAGTGGAAAGCAGTTGTTTGCTACGTGTGAAAGCACTGTTAGAACTGAGATCAGTATTGCTTTTCTCAGTATAAGCTTTACTTTGAAATATAATCGCGTTCTTTTGAAAGTTTATTAATTTCACGAAAGCTTTAGTAAGAAACGCACATGCGTTTCTTTGTAAAGACAAGCAGTTGTTTGCTACGTGTGAAAGCACTGTTAGAACTGAGATCAGTGTTGCTTTTCTCAGTACAAGCTTTACTTTGAAAGAAAATCGCGTTCTTTTGAAAGTTTATTAATTTCACGAAGGTTTTAGTAAGAAACGCACATGCGTTTCTTTGTCAAGACAGGCAGTTGTTTGCTACGTGTGAAAGCACTGTTAGAACTTAGATCAGTGTTGCTTTTCTCAGTAAAAGCTTTACTTTGAAAGATAATCTCGTTCTTTTGAAAGTTTATTAATTTCACGAAAGCTTTAGTAAGAAACGCACATGCGTTTCTTTTAGAGGAAAGCAGTTGTTTGCTACGTGTGAAAGCGCTGTTAGAACTGAGATCAGTGTTGCTTTTCTGAGTACAAGCTTTACTTTGAAAGAAAATCGCGTTCTTTTGAAAGTTTATTAATTTCACGAAAGCTTCAGTAAGAAACCCTCATGCGTTTTTTTGTAAAGAAACGCAGTTGTTTGCTACGTGTGAAAGCACTGTTAGAACTGAGATCAGTGTTGCTTTTCTCAGTATAAGCTTTACTTTGAAAGGAAATCGCGTTCTTTTGAAAGTTTATTAATTTCACGAAAGCTTTAGTAAGAAACGCACATGCGTTTCTTTCTAGAGGAAAGCAGTTGTTTGCTACGTGTGAAAGCACTGTTAGAACTGAGATCAGTGTTGCTTTTCTCAGTACAAGCTTTACTTTGAAAGATAATCGCGTTCTTTTGAAAGTTTATTAATTTCTCGAAAGCACTAGTAAGAAACGCACATGCGTTTCTTTCTAGAGACAAGCAGTTGTTTGCTACGTGTGAAAGCACTGTTAGAACTGAGATCAGTGTTGCTTTTCTCAGTACAAGCTTTACTTTGAAAGATAATCTCGTTCTTTTGAAAGTTTATTAATTTCACGAAAGCTTTAGTAAGAAACGCACATGCGTTTCTTTCTAGAGGAAAGCAGTTGTTTGCTACGTGTGAAAGCACTGTTAGAACTGAGATCAGTGTTGCTTTTCTCAGTACAAGCTTTACTTTGAAATATAATCCCGTTCTTTTGAAAGTTTATTAATTTCACGAAAGCTTTAGTAAGAAACGCACATGCGTTTCTTTGTCAAGACAGGCAGTAGTTTGCTACGTGTGAAAGCACTGTTAGAACTGAGATCAGTGTTGCTTTTCTCCGTACAAGCTTTACTTTGAAAGATAATCACGTTCTTTTGAAAGTTTATTAATTTCTCGAAAGCTTTAGTAAGAAACGCACATGCGTTTCTTTCTAGAGACAAGCAGTTGTTTGCTACATGTGAAAGCACTGTTAGAACTGAGATCAGTGTTGCTTTTCTCAGTACAGGCTTTACTTTGAAAGATAATCTCGTTCTTTTGAAAGTTTATTAATTTCACGAAAGCTTTAGTAAGAAACGCACATGCGTTTCTTTTAGAGGAAAGCAGTTGTTTGCTACGTGTGAAAGCACTGTTAGAACTGAGATCAGTGTTGCTTTTCTGAGTACAAGCTTTACTTTGAAAGAAATCGCGTTCTTTTGAAAGTTTATTAATTTCACGAAAGGTTTAGTATGAAACGCTCATGAGTTTTTTTGTAAAGACAAGCAGTTGTTTGCTACGTGTGAAAGCACTGTTAGAACTGAGATCAGTGTTGCTTTTCACAGTACAAGCTTTACTTTGAAAGATAATCTCGTTCTTTTGAAAGTTTATTAATTTCACGAAAGCTTTAGTAAGAAACGCACATGCGTTTCCTTCTAGAGAAAAGCAGTTGTTTGCTACGTGTCAAAGCACTGTTAGAACTGAGATCAGTGTTGCTTTTCTCAGTACAAGCTTTACTTTGAAAGAAAATCTCATACTTTTGAAAGTTTATTAATTTCACGAAAGCTTTAGTAAGAAACGCACATGCGTTTCTTTCTCGAGACAGGCAGTTGTTTGCTACGTGTGAAAGCACTGCTAGAACTGAGATCAGTGTTGCTTTTCACAGTACAAGCTTTACTTTGAAAGAAAATCGCGTTCTTTTGAAAGTTTATTAATTTCACGAAAGCTTTAGTAAGAAACGCACATGCGTTTCTTTGTCAAGACAGGCAGTTGTTTGCTACGTGTGAAAGCACTGTTAGAACTGAGATCAGTGTTGCTTTTCTCAGTACAAGCTTTACTTTGAAAGAAAATCGCATTCTTTTGAAAGTTTATTAATTTCACGAAAGCTTTAGTAAGAAACGCACATGCGTTTCTTTGTCAAGAAAGGCAGTTTTTTTCTACTTCTGAAAGCACTGTTAGAACTGAGATCAGTGTTGCTTTTCTCAGTACAAGCTTTACATTGAAAGAAAATCGCGTTCTTTTGAAAGTTTATTAATTTCACGAAAGCTTTAGTAAGAAACGCACATGCGTTTCTTTGTCAAGACAGGCAGTTGTTTGCTACGTGTGAAAGCACTGTTAGAACTGAGATCAGTGTTGCTTTTCTCCGTACAAGCTTTACTTTGAAATATAATCGCGTTCTTTTGAAAGTTTATTAATTTCACGAAAGCTTTAGTAAGAAACGCACATGCGTTTCTTTGTAAAGACAGGCAGTTGTTTGCTACGTTTGAAAGCACTGTTAGAACTGAGATCAGTGTTGCTTTTCTGAGTACAAGCTTTTCTTTGAAAGAAAATCGCGTTCTTTTGAAAGTTTATTAATTTCACGAAAGCTTTAGTAAGAAACGCACATGCGTTTCTTTGTCAAGACAGGCAGTTGTTTGCTACGTGTGAAAGCACTGTTAGAACTTAGATCAGTGTTGCTTTTCTCAGAAAAGCTTTACTTTGAAAGATAATCTTGTTCTTTTGAAAGTTTATTAATTTCATGAAAGCTTTAGTAAGAAACCCACATGCGTTTCTTTCTAGAGGAAAGCAGTTGATTGCTACGTGTGAAAGCACTGTTAGAACTGAGATCAGTGTTGCTTTTCTCAGTACAAGCTTTACTTTGAAATATTATCGCGTTCTTTTGAAAGTTTATTAATTTCAGGAAAGCTTTAGTAAGAAACGCTCATGCGTTTTTTTGTAAAGACAATCAGTTATTTGCTACGTGTGAAAGCACTGTTAGAACTGAGATCAGTGTTGCTTTTCTCAGTACAAGCTCTACTTTGAAAGATAATCGCGTTCTTTTGAAAGTTTATTAATTTCACGAAAGCTTCAGTAAGAAACGCACATGCGTTTCTTTCTAGAGGAAAGCAGTTGTTTGCTACGTGTGAAAGCACTGTTAGAACTGAGGTCAGTGTTGCTTTTCTCAGTACAAGCTTTACTTTGAAATATAATCGCGTTCTTTTGAAAGTTTATTAATTTCACGAAAGCTTTAGTAAGAAACGCACATGCGTTTCTTTGTCAAGACAGGCAGTTGTTTGCTACGTGTGAAAGCACTGTTAGAACTGAGATCCGTGTTTCTTTTCTCAGTACAAGCTTTACTTTGAAATATTATCGCGTTCTTTTGAAAGTTTATTAATTTCACGAAAGCTTTAGTAAGAAACGCACATGCGTTTCTTTGTAAAGACAAGCAGTTGTTTGCTACGTGTGAAAGCACTTTAGAACTGAGATCAGTGTTGCTTTTCTCAGTACAAGCTTTACTTTGAAAGAAAATCGCGTTCTTTTGAAAGTTTATTAATTTCACGAAAGCTTTAGTAAGAAACGCACATGCGTTTCTTTGTCAAGACAGGCAGTTGTTTGCTACGTGTGAAAGCACTGTTAGAACTTAGATCAGTGTTGCTTTTCTCAGTAAAAGCTTTACTTTGAAAGATAATCTTGTTCTTTTGAAAGTTTATTAATTTCACGAAAGCTTTAGTAAGAAACGCACATGCGTTTCTTTCTAGAAGAAAGCAGTTGTTTGCTACGTGTGAAAGCACTGTTAGAACTGAGATCAGTGTTGCTTTTCTCAGTACAAGCTTTACTTTGAAAGATAATCGCGTTCTTTTGAAAGTTTATTAATTTCTCGAAAGCACTAGTAAGAAACGCACATGCGTTTCTTTCTAGAGACAAGCAGTTGTTTGCTACGTGTGGAAGCACTGTTAGAACTGAGATCAGTGTTGATTTTCTCAGTACAAGCTTTACTTTGAAAGAAAATCGCGTTCTTTTGAAAGTTTATTAATTTCTCGAAAGCGTTAGTAAGAAACGCACATGCGTTTCTTTCTAGAGACAAGCAGTTGTTTGCTACGTGTGAAAGCACTGTTAGAACTGAGATCAGTGTTGCTTTTCTCCGTACAAGCTTTACTTTGAAAGATAATCGCGTTCTTTTGAAAGTTTATTAATTTCACGAAAGCTTTAGTAAGAAACGCACATGCGTTTCTTTGTAAAGACAGGCAGTTTTTTGCTACGTGTGAAAGCACTGTTAGAACTTAGATCAGTGTTGCTTTTCTCAGTAAAAGCTTTACTTTGAAAGATAATCTCGTTCTTTTGAAAGTTTATTAATTTCACGAAAGCTTTAGTAAGAAACGCACATGCGTTTCTTTTAGAGGAAAGCAGTTGTTTGCTACGTGTGAAAGCGCTGTTAGAACTGAGATCAGTGTTGCTTTTCTGAGTACAAGCTTTACTTTGAAAGAAAATCACGTTCTTTTGAAAGTTTATTAATTTCACGAAAACTTTAGTAAGAAACGCACATGCGTTTCTTTCTAGAGACAAGCAGTTATTTGCTACGTGTGAAAGCACTGTTAGAACTGAGATCAGTGTTGCTTTTCTCAGTACAAGCTTTACTTTGAAAGATAATCTCGTTCTTTTGAAAGTTTATTAAGTTCACGAAAGCTTTAGTAAGTAACGCACATGCGTTTCTTTCTAGTGGAAAGCAGTTGTTTGCTACGTGTGAAAGCACTGTTAGAACTGAGATCAGTATTGCTTTTCTCAGTATAAGCTTTACTTTGAAATATAATCGCGTTCTTTTGAAAGTTTATTAATTTCACGAAAGCTTTAGTAAGAAACGCACATGCGTTTCTTTGTAAAGACAAGCAGTTGTTTGCTACGTGTGAAAGCACTGTTAGAACTGAGATCAGTGTTGCTTTTCTCAGTACAAGCTTTACTTTGAAAGAAAATCGCGTTCTTTTGAAAGTTTATTAATTTCACGAAGGTTTTAGTAAGAAACGCACATGCGTTTCTTTGTCAAGACAGGCAGTTGTTTGCTACGTGTGAAAGCACTGTTAGAACTTAGATCAGTGTTGCTTTTCTCAGTAAAAGCTTTACTTTGAAAGATAATCTCGTTCTTTTGAAAGTTTATTAATTTCACGAAAGCTTTAGTAAGAAACGCACATGCGTTTCTTTTAGAGGAAAGCAGTTGTTTGCTACGTGTGAAAGCGCTGTTAGAACTGAGATCAGTGTTGCTTTTCTGAGTACAAGCTTTACTTTGAAAGAAAATCGCGTTCTTTTGAAAGTTTATTAATTTCACGAAAGCTTCAGTAAGAAACGCTCATGCGTTTTTTTGTAAAGAAACGCAGTTGTTTGCTACGTGTGAAAGCACTGTTAGAACTGAGATCAGTGTTGCTTTTCTCAGTATAAGCTTTACTTTGAAAGGAAATCGCGTTCTTTTGAAAGTTTATTAATTTCACGAAAGCTTTAGTAAGAAACGCACATGCGTTTCTTTGTCAAGAAAAGTATTTGTTTGATACGTGTGAAAGCACTGTTAGAACTGAGATCAGTGTTGCTTTTCTCAGTACAAGCTTTACTTTGAAAGATAACCGCGTTCTTTCGGAAGTTTATTAATTTCACGAAAGCTTTAGTAAGAAACGCACATGCGTTTCTTTGTCAAGACAAGCAGTTGTGTGCTACGTGTGAAAGCACTGTTAGAACTGAGAAAGCTTGTACTGAGAAAAGGAACACTTTTTAGAAATTAATAAACAATCAATTGAACGCGATGATAATTCAAAGTAAAGCTTCTACTGATAAAAGGAACACTGATCTCAGTACTAACAATGCTTTCACATGTAGCAAACAACTGCTAGGCTTTACATAGAAACACATGTTCGATTCTTACTAAAGCTTTCGTGAAATTAGTAAACTTTCAAAAAACGCGAGTATCTTTCAAATAAAGCTTGTACTGAGAAAAGGAACACTGATATCAGTTCTGACAATGCTTTCTCACGTAGCAAACAACTGCTTGTCTCTACAAAGAAACTCATGTGCGTTTGGTATTAAAGCTTTGTGAAAATAATAAACTTTCAAAACAACGCGATTATCTTTCAAAGTAAAGCTTACTGAGAAACGGAACACAGATCTCAGTTGTGACAATGCTTTCACACGTAGCAAACAACTCCTTCTCTTTAGCAAGAAACACATGTTCATTTCTTACTAAAGCTTTCGTGAAATTTATAACTTTCAAAGAACGCGATTATCTTTCAAAGTAAAAATTGTACTTAGAAAAGGAACACTGATCTCAGTTCAAACAATGCTTTCAAACGTAGCAAACTACTGCTTGTCTATACCAAGAAACACATGTGCGTTTGGTACTAAAGCTTTCGTGAAATTAATAACCTTTCAAAAGAACGTGATTATCTATCAAAGTAATGCTTGTACTAGAGAAGGAACACTGATTTCAGTTCTAACAATGCTTTCACACGTGGCAAACAATTGCTTGTCTTTACAAAGAAACACATGTGCGTTTCTTACTAAAGCTTTCGTAAAATTAATAAACTTTCAAAAGAATGCGATGATCTTTCAAAGTAAAGCTTGTACTGAGAAAAGGAACACTGATCTCAGTTCTAACAATGCTTTCACACGTAGCAAACAACTGCTTGGCATTACTAAGAAACTCATGTGCGTTTTGTACTAAAGCATTGTGAAATTAATAAACTTTCAAAAGAACACGATGATCTTTCAAAGTAAAGCTTGTACTGAGAAAAGGAACACTGATCTCAGTTCCAACAATGCTTTCACACATAGCAAACAACTGCTTGTCTTAACAAAGAAACACATGTGTGTTTGGTACTAAAGCTTTCGTGAAATTAATAACTTTCAAAGGAACATGTTTATCTTTCAAAGTAAAGCTTGTACTGAGAAATAGAACACTGATCTCAGTTCTAACAGTGCTTTCACGCGTAGCAAACAACTGCTTGTCTCTAAAAAGAAAAGCCTGTGCGTTTCTTACAAAAGCTTTTTAGAAATTAATAAACAATCAATAGAACGCGGTGATAATTCAAAGTAAAGCTTCTACTGAGAAAAGGAACACTGATGTCAGTACTAACAATGCTTTCACATGTAGCAAACAACTGCTAGGCTTTACAAGGAAACACATGTTCGTTTCTTACTAAAGCTTTTGTGAAATTAATAAACTTTCAAAAGAACGCGAGTATCTTTCAAATAAAGCTTGTACTGAGAAAAGGAACACTGATATCAGTTCTGACAATGGTTTCTCACGTAGCAAACAACTGCTTGTCTTTACAAAGAAACTCATGTGCCTTTGGTACTAAAGCTTTGTGAAAGTAATAAACTTTCAAAAGAACGCGATTATCTTTCAAAGTAAAGCTGTACTGAGAAACGGAACACAGATCTCAGTTCTGACAATGCTTTCACACATAGCAAACAAGTCCTTCTCTTTAGAAAGAAACACATGTTCATTTCTTACTAAAGCTTTCGTGAAATTAATAAACTTTCAAAAGAACGGATTTATCTTTCAAAGATAAGCTTGTACTGAGAAAAGGAACACTGATCTCAGTTCTAACAATGCTATCACACGTAGCAAACAACTGCTTGTCTTTACAAAGATCACATGTGCGTTTTGAACTAAAGCTTTCTTGAAATTAATAAACTTTCAAGAGAACACGATTATCTATCAAATTAAGGCTTGTACTGAGAGAAGGAACTCTGATTTCAGTTCTAACAACGCTTTCACACGTGCCAAACAACTGCTTGTCTTTACAAAGAAACAAATGTGCGTTTCTTACTAAAGCTTTGGTAAAATTAATAAACTTTCAAAAGAACGTGATGATCTTTCAAAGTAAAGCTTGTACTGAGAAAAGGAACACTGATCTCAGTTCTAACAATGCTTTCACACGTAGCAAACAACTGTTGGCTTTACAAAAAACACATGTGCGTTTCTTACTAAAGCTTTCGTATAATTAATAGCTTTCAAAAGAATACGATGATCTTTCAAAGTAAAGCTTGTACTGAGAAAAGGAACACTTATCTCAGTTCTGACAATGCTTTCACACGTAGCAAACAACTGCTTGTTTTTACCAAGAAACACATGTGCGTTTGGTACTAAAGCTTTCGTGAAATTAATAAACTATCAAAAGAACGCGATTATCTATCAAAGTAAAGCTTGTACTTAGAAAAGGAACACTGATCTCAGTTCTAACAATGCTTTTACACATAGCAAACAACTGCTTGTCTTTACCAAGAAACACCTGTACGTTTGGTACTAATGCTTTCGTGAAATTGATAATCTTTCAAAGAACATGATTATCTTTCAAAGTAAAGCTTGTACTGAGAAAAGGAATACAGATCTCAGTTCTAACAATGCTTTCACACGGAGCAAACCACTGCTTGTGTTTAAAAAGAAACACATGTTCGTTTCTTGCTAAAGCTTTCGTGAAATTAATAACTTTCAAAGAACGCATTAATCTTTCAAAGTAAAGCTTGTACTTAGAACAGGAACACTGATCTCAGTTCTAACAATGCTTTCACACGTAGCAAATAACTGCTTTCTTTACAAAGAAACAGATGTGCATTTGGTACAAAGCTTTCGTGAAATAAATAATTTCCAAAAGAACACGATTATCTTTCTAAGTAAAGCTTGTACTGAGAAACGGAACACTGACCTTAGTTCTAACAATACTTTGACACATAGCAAAAAACTGCTTGTCTTTACAAAGAAATACATGTGCGTTTCTTACTAAAGCATTCGTGAAATTAATAAACTTTCAAAACAACGCGATTATCTTTCAATGTAAAGCTTGTACTGAGAAAAGGAACACTGATCTCAGTTCTAATAATGCTTCTACTCGTAGCAAACAACTGCTTCACTTTACAAAGAAACACATTTGCGTTTGGTACTAAAGCTATTGTAAAATTAATAACTTTCAATAGAATACGATTATCTTTCAAAGTAAAGCTTGTACTGAGAAAAGAAACACTGATCTCAGTTCTGACAATGCTTTCACGCGTAGCAAACAACTGCTTGTCTTTACAAAGAAACACACGTGCGTTTGGTACTAAAGCTTTCGTGAAATTAATAAACTATCAAAAGAACGCGATTATCTATCAAAGTAAAGCTTTTACTGAGAAAAGGAACACTGATCTCAGTTCTAACAATGCTTTTACACATAGCAAACTACTGCTTGTCTTTACTAAGAAACACATGTACGTTTGGTACTAAAGCTTTCGTGAAATAAATAATTTTCAAAAGAACACGATTATCTTTCAAAGTAAAGCTTGTACTGAGAAACGGAACACTGACCTTAGTTCTAACAATACTTTGACACATAGCAAAAAACTGCTTGTCTTTACAAAGAAACACATATGCGTTTCTTACTAAAGCATTCGTGAAATTAATAAACGTTCAAAACAACGTGATTTTCTTTCAAAATAAAGCTTGTACTGAGAAAAGGAACACTGATCTCAGTTCTAATAATGCTTCTACACGTAGCAAACAACTGCTTCACTTTACAAAGAAACAAATGTGCGTTTGGTACAAGAGCTATTGTGAAATTAATAACCTTCAATAGAATACGATTATCTTTCAAAGTAAAGCTTGTACTGAGAAAAGGAACACTGCTCTCAATTCAAACAATGCTTTGACACCTAGCAAACAACTGCTTGTCTTTACAAAGAAACACATGTGCGTTTCTTACAAAAGCTTTTCAGAAATTAATAAACTTTCAAAAGAACGTGATGATCTTTCAAAGTAAAGCTTGTACTGAGAAAAGGAACACTGATCTCAGTTGTAACAATGCTTTCACAGGTAGCAAACAACTGCTTGTCTATACAAAGAAACACATGTGCGTTTCTTACTAAAGCTTTCATGAAATTAATAAACTTTCAAAAGAATGCAATGATCTTTCAAAGTAAAGCTTGTACTGAGAAAAGGAACACTGTTCTCAGTTCTAACAATGCTTTGACATGTTGCAAACAACTGCTTGGCTTTACAAAGAAACACAGGTGCGTTTCTTATTAAAGCTTTCTTAAAATTAATAAACTTTCAAAAGAAAGTGTTGACCTTTCAAAGTAAAGCTTGTACTGAGAAAAGGAACACTGATCTCAGTTCTATCAATGCTTTCCCACGTATCAAAAAACTGGTTGTCTCTACCAAGAAACACATGTCCGTTTGGTACTAAAGCATTGTGAAATTATAACTTTCAAAAGAACACGATTATCTTTCAAAGTAAAGCTTGTCCAGAGAAAAGGAAGACTGATCTGAGTTCTGACAATGCTTTCACACGTAGCAAACAACTCTTTGTCTTTACAATGAAACACATGTTCTTTTCTTACTTAAGCTTTCGTGAAATTAATAAACTTTCAAAAGAATGCGATTATCTTTCAAAGTAAAACTTGTACTGAGAAACGGAACACTGATCTCAGTTCTTAGAATGCTTTGACACATAGCAAACAACTGCTTGTCTTTACAAAGAAACACATGTGCGTTTCTTACTAAAGATTTCGTGAAATTAATAAACTTTCAAAAGAACGCGATTTTCTTTCAAAGTTAATCATGTACTGAAAAAAGTAACACTGATCTCAGTTCTAACAATGCTTTCACACGTAGCAAACAACTGCTTGGCTTTACAAAGAAACTCATGTGCGTTTCTTACTAAAGCTTTCGTAAAATTAATAAACTTTTAAAAGAATGCGATGATCTTTCAAAGTAAAGCTTGTACTGAGAAAAGGAACACTGATCTCAGTTCTATCAATGCTTTGACACGTAGCAAACAACTGCTTGGCTTACAAAGTAACTCATGTGCGTTTGGTACTAAAGCATTGTGAAATTAATAAACTTTCAAAAGAACGCGATGATCTTTCAAAGTAAAGCTTGTACTGAGAAAAGGAATACTGATCTCAGTTCCAACAATGCTTTCACACATAGCAAACAACTGCTTGTCTTTAAAAAGAAACACATGTGCGTTTGGTACTAAAGCTTTCGTGAAATTAATAACTTTCAAAGGAACATGATTATCTTTCAAAGTAAAGCTTGCATTGAGAAATAGAACACTGATCTCAGTTCTAACAATGCTTTGACACATAGCAAACAACTGCTTGTCTTTACAAAGAAACACTTGTGCGTTTCTTACTGAAGCTTTCGTGAAATTAATAAACTTTCAAATGTACATGATTATCTTTGAAAGTAAAGCTTGTACTGAGAAAAGGAACACTGATCTCAGTTCTAACAATGCTATCACACGTAGCAAACAACTGCTTGTCTTTACAAAGATCACATGTGCGTTTTGAACTAAAGCTTTCGTGAAATTAATAAACTTTCAAGAGAACACGATTATCTATCAAATTAATGCTTGTACTGAGAGAAGGAACTCTGATTTCAGTTCTAACAATGCTTTCACACGTGCCAAACAACTGCTTGTCTTTACAAAGAAACACATGTGTGTTTCTTACTAAAGCTATCGTGAAATTATAAACTTTCAAAAGAACGCGATTTCCTTTCAAAGTAAACTTGTACTGAAAAAAGGAACACTGATCTCAGTTCTAACAATGTTTCACACAGAGCAAACAACTGCTTTTCTTTACAAAGAAACACATGTGCGTTTCTTACTAAAGCTTTCCTGAAATTAATAAACTTTCAAAAGAACACGATTATCTTTCAAAGTAAACCTTGTACTGAGAAAAGGAACACTGATCTCAATTCTAACAATGCTTTCAAACGTAGCAAACTACTGCTTGTCTTTACAAATAAACACATGTGCATTTCTTACTAAAGCTTTCGTGAAATTAATAAAGTATCAAAAGAACGCGATTATCTTTCTAAGTACAGCTTGTACTGAGAAAAGGAAGACTGATCTCAGTTCTAACAATGCTTTCACATATAGCAAACAACTGCTTGTCTTTACAAAGAAACACATGAGCGTTTCTTACTACAGCTTTCATGTAATTAATAAACTTTCCAAAGAACGCCATTTTTTTCAAAGTAAACTTGTACTGAAAAAAGGAACACTGATCTCAGTTCGAACAGTGTTTCACACATAGCAAACAACTGCTTGTCTTTACAAAGAAACACATGTGCGTTTTTTACTAAAGCTTTTATGAAATTAATAAACTTTCAAAAGAATGCGATTATCTTTCAAATAAAGCTTGTACTGAGAAAAGGAACACTGATCTCAGTTCTAACAATTCTTTCTCACATAGCAAACAACTGCTTGTCTTTACTCAGAAACAAATGTGCGTTTCTTACTAAAGCTTTCATGAAATTAATAAACTTTCAAAAGAACGCAATTATCTTTCAAACTAAAGCTTGTACTGATAAAAGGAACACTGATCTCAGTTCTAACAGTGCTTTCACATGTAGCAAACTTCTTGTCTTTACAAAGAAACACATATGTGTTTGGTACTGGAGCTTTCTTGAAATTAATAAACTTTCAAAAGAACGCAATTATCTTTCAAAGTAAAGCTTGTACTGAGAAAATGAACACTGATCTCAGTTCTAACAATGCTTTCATATTTAGCAAACAACTGCTTGTCTTCACATAGAAACACATGTGAGTTTCTTACTAAAGCTTTCGAGAAATAAATAAACTTTCAAAAGAACGTGATTATCTTTCAAAGTAAGGCTTGTGCTGAGAAAAGGAACACTGATCTCAGTTCTAACAATGCTTTCACACGTAGCAAACAACTGCTTGTCTTTACAAAGAAAGACATGTGCGTTTATTACTAAAGCTTTCGTGAAATTAATAAACTTTCAAAGGAACGCAATTATCTTTCAAAGTAAAGCTTGTGCTGAGAAAAGCACCACTGATCTCAATTCTAACAATAACTTGACATGTCGCAAAAAAGTACTTCTCTTCACAGAGAAAAAATTTTGCGTTTCTTAATAAAGCTTTTCATAAATGAATGCACTTTCAAAAGAATGTGATTATCTTTCAAAGTAAAGCTTTTACAGAGAAATGGTACACTGATCTCACTTCTAACAATACTTTGACACGTCGCAACAAACTTCTTCTCTTTACTAAGAAACACATGTTTGTTTCTAACTAAAGCTATTCAGAAATGAATTCACTTTTCAAAGAACATGATTATCTTTCAAAGTAAAGCTTCTCCAGAGAAAATGAATATTGATCTCACTTCAAAAACACTTTGACAAGTCGCAAACAAGTGCTTCTCCTTTTTTTTTCTTTTCTTTTTTTTTTTGGTTTTTCGAGACAAGGTTTCTCTGTGGTTTTGGAGCCTGTCCTGGAACTAGCTCTTGTAGACCAGGCTGGTCTCGAACTCACAGACATCCGCCTGCCTCTGCCTCCCGAGTGCTGGGATTAAAGGCGTGCGCCACCACCGCCCGGCTAGTGCTTCTCCTTTTCAAGAAACACATGTGTCTTTCTTACTAAAACATTTTAAGAAATGAATATACTTTCAAATGAACGTGATTATCTTTCAAAATAAAGCTTGTACAGAGAAAAGGAACACTGATTTCACTTCTAACAGTAATTTTACATGGCGCAAACAACTGCTTCTCTTTAGAGAGAAACACGTGCGTTGCTTACTAAAGCTTTTAAAGAAATGGAAACCCTTTCAAAAGAATGTGCTTATCTTTCAAAGTAAAGCTTGTACAGTGACAAGTAACACTGATCTCCATTCTAACAATACTTTGATATGGAGCAAACATCGGCTTCTCTTTACCAAGAAACACATATACATTTCTTACTAAAGCTTTTCTTGAAATACGCTTTCAAAAGAACATGATTATCTTTCAATCTAAAGGTTGTACAGAAAAAAGGAATACTGATCTCACGTCTAACAATATTTTGAAATGTTGCAAACAACTGCTTCACATTACCAAGAAACACATGTGCATTTCCATCCAAGGCTTTTCAAGAAATGATTACATTTTCAAAGGAACATGATTATCTTTCAAAGTAAAGCTTCTACAGAGAAAAGGAACACTGATCTTACTTCTAACAATACTTTGACATGTTGCAAACAACTGCTTCTCCTTACCAAGAAACACATGTCTGTTTTTAACTAAAGCTTTTCAAGAAATGAATATACTTTAAAAAGAATGTGATCATCTTTCAAAGTAAAGTTTGTACAGAGAAAAGGAACAATGATCTCACATCTAACAGTAATTTGACGTGTTGCAAACAACTGCTTCTCTTACAGATAAACACTTGTGAGATTCTTACTAAAGCTATTTATGAAATGAATACACTTTCAAAACAATGTGATTATCTTTCAAATTAAAGCTTCTACAGAGAAAAGGAATACTGATCTCAGTTCTAAGAATACTTTGACATGTCGCAAACTACTGCTTCACTTTACCAAGGAACACATGTGCGTTTCCAACAAAAGCTTTTCAAGAAATGAATACATTTTCAAAAGAACTTGATTATCTTTCAAAGAAAAGATTCTACAGAGTAAAGGAACACTGATCTAACTTCTAACAATACTTTGACATGTCACAAACAACGGCTTCTCTTTACAGAGAAACACTTGTGTGTTTCTTACTTAAGCTATTTATGAAATGAATATACTTTCAAAGAATGTGATTATCTTTCAAAGTAAAGCTTCTACAGAGAAATGAATACTGATCACACTTCTAACAAGACTTTGACATGTCAGAAACAACTGCTTCTCTTTATCAAGACACACATGAGCATTATTACTAAAGCATTTCTAGAAATGAATACACTTTCAAAAGAACGTGACTATATTTCAAAATAAAGCTTCCACAGAGAAAATGAACACTGATCTCACTTCTAACAGTAATTTGACATGTCGAAAAGAAGTGCTTTTCTTTACAGAGAAACACATGTACATTTCTTACTAAAGCTTATCATGAAATGAATACACTTTCAAAAGAATATGATTATACTTCAAAGCAAAGCTTCTACAGAGAAAAGGAACACTGATCTCACTTCTAAAAATACTTGACATGTCGGAAAAAACTGCTTCTCTTTACAGAGAAACACATATGCGTTTCTTCCTAATGCTTTTCATGAAATGAATACACTTTGAAAAGAATGTGATTATCTTTCAAAGTAAAGCTTTTACAGAGAAAGGAACACTGATCTCTCTTCTAAAAATACTTTGACATGATGCATAATACGGCCTTTCTTTACAGAGAAACAACTGTGCGTTTCTTACTAAAGTTATATATGAAACTAATACACTTTCAAAAAACGTGATTATCTTTCAAAATAAAGCTTTGACAGAGAAAAGGAAAACTGATCTCACTTCTAATAGATATTTGACAGTTGCAAACATCTGCTTCTTTACAGAGAAACTCATGTGTGTTTCATACTAAAACTTTTTAAGAAATGAATACACATTCAAAAGAACGTGATTATCATTCAAAGCAAAGCTTCTACAGAGGATGGAACACTGATCTCACTTCTAACAAGACTTTGACATTTAGGAAACAATTGAATCTCTTTACCAAGTAACACGTGTGTTTCTTACTAAAGCTAATCCTGAAATGAATACACTTTCAAAGGAATGTGATTATCTTTCAAAGTAAAGCTTCTACACAGAAAGGAACACTGATCTCTCTTCTAACAATACTTTGACATGTCGCAAAAAATGACCTCTCTTTAGAGAAACACATGTGCGTTTCTTACTAAAGCTATTTATGAACTGAACACCCTTTCAAAAGAATGTGATTTTCTTTCAAAGTAAACCTGCTACAGAGAAAAGGAATACTGATTTCACTTCAAACAATACTTTGAATGTCGTAAACAACTGCTTCTCCTTACCAAGATACACATGTGTGTTTCATGCTAAAGCTTTTCAAGAAATGAATACACTTTCAAAAGAATGTGAATATCTTTCAAAGTAAAGCTTGTACAGAGAAAAGGAATACGGATCTCACTTCTACCAATACTTTAACATGTTCCAAAGAACTGCTTCTCTTTACAGAAAAACACATGTGCTTTTCTTACAAAAGCATTTCATGAAATAAATACACATTCAAAAGAACGTTATTATCTTTCAAAGTAAAACTTCTGCAGAGAAAAGGAAAACTAATCTCACTTCTAACAGTAATTTGACATGTCGCAAACATCTGCTTCTCTTTACAGAGAAACACATGTGCGTTTCTTACTAAAGCTTTTCAAGATATGAATACACTTTCAAAAGAACATGTTTATATTTCAAAACAAAGATTCTACAGAGAAAAGGAACACTGATCTCACTTCTAACAATACTTTGACATGTCGTAAACAATGGCTTCTCTTTACAAGGAACAGTTGTGCGTTTCTTACTTAAGTTACTTATGAAATGAATACACTTTCAAAGAATGTGATTATCTTTCAAAGTAAAGTTTCTAAAGAGAAATGAATACTGATCTCACTTCTAACAAGGCTTTGACATGTCAGAAACAACTGCCTTTCCTTACCAAGAAACACATGTGTGTTATTACTAAAGCATTTAAAGAAATAAATACACTTTCAAAAGAACGTGATTATATTTCAAATTAAAACTTGCACACAGAAAATGACTACTGATCTCACTTCTAACATGTCGAAAACAACTGCTTCTCCTTACAGAGAAACACATGTGTGTTTCTTACAAAAGTATTTCATGAAATAAATGCACTTTCAAAAAAACGTGATTATCTTCCAAAGTAAAGCTTCTATAGAGAAAAGGAACACTGATCTCACTTCTAAAAAGACTTTGACATGTAGCAAAAACTGCTTCTCTTTACCAAGAAACACATGTGTTTCTTAATAAAGCTTTTCAAGAGATGAATACACTTTCAAAAGAACATGATTATATTTCAAAGCAAAGCTTCTACAGAGAAAAGTAACACTGATCTCACTTCTAACAGTAATTTGCCATGTTGCAAACAACTGCTTTTCTTTACAAAGAAACACTTTTGCGTTTCTTACTAAAGCTATTTTTGAAATGAACTCTTTCAAAACAATGTGATTATCTTCCAAAGTAAAGCTTCTACAGAGAAAAGGAAAACTGATCTCACTTCAAACAGTAATAGATATGTCGAAAAAATCTGCTTCTCTATAAGGAGAAGCACATGTGCATTTCTTAATAAAGCTTTTCCTAAAATGAATACACTTTAAAAAGAACGTGATTATATTTAAAAGCAAAGATTCTAGGAGAAAAGGAACACGGATCTCACTTCTAACAAGCCTTTGACATGTCACAAAGAACTGCTTTGCTTTACAGAAAAAGACATGTGCGTTTCTTACTAAAGCATTTCAAGAAATGAATACACTTTCAAAAGAATGTGATTATCTTTCAAATAAAGCTTCTACAGAGAAAAGGAATACTGATCTCACTTCAAACAATACTTTGACATGTCGCAAACAATTGCCTCTCTTTAACAAGATACACGTGGGTTTCTTAGTAAAGCTTTTCAAGAAATGAATACACTTTCAAAAGAACGTGATTATATTTCAAAGCATAGCTTCTACAGAGAAAAGGAACACTGATCTCACTTCTAACAGTAATTTGACATGTCGCAAACAACTTTTCTTTACACAGAAAGACGTGTGTTTCTTACTAAAGCTATTTATAAAATGAATACACTTTCCAAAGAATGTGACTTTCTTTCAAAGTAAAGCTTCTACGGAGAAAAGGAACATTGATATCACTTCTAACAATAATTTGACACGTCGCAAACAACTGCTTCTCTTTACAGGGAAACACATGTGTGTTTCTTCCTAAAGCTTTTCATGAAATGAATACACTTTGAAATAAATGTGATTATCTTTCAAAGTAAAGCTTCTACAGAGAAAGGAACACTTATCTCTCTTCCAAAAATACTTTGACATGTCACAAAAAATGGCTTTTCTTTACAGAGAAACAGTTGTGCGTTTCTTACTAAAGCTATTTTTGAAATGAATACACTTTCAAAACAATGAGATTATCTTTCAAAGTAAAGCTTGTAGAGAGAAAAGAAAACTGTTCTCATTTTTAACAGTAATTTGACAGGTCACAAACAACTGCTTTTCTTTAGAGAGAAATACATGTATGTTTCTTACTAAAGATTTTCAAGAAATGTATACACGTTCAAAAAAGAACGTGATTATCTTTCAAATTAAAGCTTGTACAGAGAAAAGGAATATTGATCTCACTTCAAACAATATTTTGACATGTCCCAAACAACTGCTTCTCCTAACCAAGTAACACATGTGCTTTGCTTACTAAAGTTTTAAAGAAATGAATACACTTTTAAAAGAACATGATTATATTTCAAAGCAGAGTTTCTACAGAGAATGGAACACTGATCTCACTTCTAACAATACTTTGACATGTCGCAAACAACTGTTTCTCTTTACAGAGAAACACTTGTGCGTTTCTTACTAAAGCTATTAATGAAATGAATACACTTTCAGAAGAATATGATTATCTTTCAAAGTAAAGTTGTACAGAGAAAGGTAAACTGATCTCACTTCTAACAATACTTTGACATGTCGCAAACAACTGCTTCTCTTTACCAAGAAACACATGTGTTTCTAACTAAAGCTGTTCAAGAAATGTATACACTTTCAAAAGAATGTGATTATCCTTCAAAGTAAAGCTTGTACAAAGAAAAGGAACACTGATATCACTTCTAACAAGACGTTGACATGTCGCAAAAAACTGCTTCTCTATCAAGAAACACATGTGTGTTAGTTACTAAAGCTTTTCAGGAAATGAATACACTTTCAAAAGAATGTGATTATCTTTCAAAGTAAATCTTGTACCTAGAAAAGGAATATTGACCTCACTTCAAACAACACTTTGACATGTCGCAAACAACTGCTTCTCCTTACCAAGTAACACAAGTGCGTTTTAACTAAAGCTTTTCAGGAAAGAATACAGTTTCAAAATAGCGTGATTATCTTTCAATGTAAAGCTTGTACAGAGAAAAGGAACACTGATCTCACTAATAACAATACTTTGACATGTCGCAAAAAATGGCCTCTCTTTACAGAGAAACACATGTGCGTTTCTTACTAAAGCTATTTATGAAATGAATACACTTTCAAAGAATGTGATTATCTTTCAAAGTAAAGTTTCTAAAGAGAAATGAATACTGATCTCACTTCTAACAAGGCTTTGACATGTCAGAAACAACTCCCTTTCCTTACCAAGAAACACATGTGTGTTATTACTAAAGCATTTAAAGAAATAAATACACTTTCAAAAGAACGTGATTATATTTCAAATTAAAGCTTGCACACAGAAAATGACTACTGATCTCACTTCTAACAATACTTTGACATGTCGAAAACAACTGCTTCTCCTTACAGAGAAACACATGTGTGTTTCTTACAAAAGTATTTCATGAAATAAATGCACTTTCAAAAAAACGTGATTATCTTCCAAAGTAAAGCTTCTATAGAGAAAAGGAACACTGATCTCACTTCTAAAAAGACTTTGACATGTAGCAAAAACTGCTTCTCTTTACCAAGAAACACATGTGTTTCTTAATAAAGCTTTTCAAGAGATGAATACACTTTCAAAAGAACATGATTATATTTCAAAGCAAAGCTTCTACAGAGAAAAGTAACACTGATCTCACTTCTAACAGTAATTTGCCATGTTGCAAACAACTGCTTTTCTTTACAAAGAAACACTTTTGCGTTTCTTACTAAAGCTATTTTTGAAATGAACTCTTTCAAAACAATGTGATTATCTTCCAAAGTAAAGCTTCTACAGAGAAAAGGAAAACTGATCTCACTTCAAACAGTAATAGATATGTCGAAAAAATCTGCTTCTCTATAAGGAGAAGCACATGTGCATTTCTTAATAAAGCTTTTCCTAAAATGAATACACTTTAAAAAGAACGTGATTATATTTAAAAGCAAAGATTCTAGGAGAAAAGGAACACGGATCTCACTTCTAACAAGCCTTTGACATGTCACAAAGAACTGCTTTGCTTTACAGAAAAAGACATGTGCGTTTCTTACTAAAGCATTTCAAGAAATGAATACACTTTCAAAAGAATGTGATTATCTTTCAAATAAAGCTTCTACAGAGAAAAGGAATACTGATCTCACTTCAAACAATACTTTGACATGTCGCAAACAATTGCTTCTCTTTAACAAGATACACGTGGGTTTCTTAGTAAAGCTTTTCAAGAAATGAATACACTTTCAAAAGAACGTGATTATATTTCAAAGCATAGCTTCTACAGAGAAAAGGAACACTGATCTCACTTCTAACAGTAATTTGACATGTCGCAAACAACTTTTCTTTACACAGAAAGACGTGTGTTTCTTACTAAAGCTATTTATAAAATGAATACACTTTCCAAAGAATGTGACTTTCTTTCAAAGTAAAGCTTCTACGGAGAAAAGGAACATTGATATCACTTCTAACAATAATTTGACACGTCGCAAACAACTGCTTCTCTTTACAGGGAAACACATGTGTGTTTCTTCCTAAAGCTTTTCATGAAATGAATACACTTTGAAATAAATGTGATTATCTTTCAAAGTAAAGCTTCTACAGAGAAAGGAACACTTATCTCTCTTCCAAAAATACTTTGACATGTCGCAAAAAATGGCTTTTCTTTACAGAGAAACAGTTGTGCGTTTCTTACTAAAGCTATTTTTGAAATGAATACACTTTCAAAACAATGAGATTATCTTTCAAAGTAAAGCTTGTAGAGAGAAAAGAAAACTGTTCTCATTTTTAACAGTAATTTGACAGGTCACAAACAACTGCTTTTCTTTAGAGAGAAATACATGTATGTTTCTTACTAAAGATTTTCAAGAAATGTATACACTTTCAAAAGAACGTGATTATCTTTCAAATTAAAGCTTGTACAGAGAAAAGGAATATTGATCTCACTTCAAACAATATTTTGACATGTCCCAAACAACTGCTTCTCCTAACCAAGTAACACATGTGCTTTGCTTACTAAAGTTTTAAAGAAATGAATACACTTTTAAAAGAACATGATTATATTTCAAAGCAGAGTTTCTACAGAGAATGGAACACTGATCTCACTTCTAACAATACTTTGACATGTCGCAAACAACTGCTTCTCTTTACAGAGAAACACTTGTGCGTTTCTTACTAAAGCTATTAATGAAATGAATACACTTTCAGAAGAATATGATTATCTTTCAAAGTAAAGTTGTACAGAGAAAGGTAAACTGATCTCACTTCTAACAATACTTTGACATGTCGCAAACAACTGCTTCTCTTTACCAAGAAACACATGTGTTTCTAACTAAAGCTGTTCAAGAAATGTATACACTTTCAAAAGAATGTGATTATCCTTCAAAGTAAAGCTTGTACAAAGAAAAGGAACACTGATATCACTTCTAACAAGACGTTGACATGTCGCAAAAAACTGCTTCTCTTTATCAAGAAACACATGTGTGTTAGTTACTAAAGCTTTTCAGGAAATGAATACACTTTCAAAAGAATGTGATTATCTTTCAAAGTAAATCTTGTACCTAGAAAAGGAATATTGACCTCACTTCAAACAACACTTTGACATGTCGCAAACAACTGCTTCTCCTTACCAAGTAACACAAGTGCGTTTTAACTAAAGCTTTTCAGGAAAGAATACAGTTTCAAAATAGCGTGATTATCTTTCAATGTAAAGCTTGTACAGAGAAAAGGAACACTGATCTCACTTCTAACAATACTTTGACATGTCGTAAACAATGGCTTCTCTTTACAAGGAACAGTTGTGCATTTCTTACTTAAGTTATTTATGAAATGAATACACTTTCAAAGAATGTGATTATCTTTCAAAGTAAAGTTTCTAAAGAGAAATGAATACTGATCTCACTTCTAACAAGGCTTTGACATGTCAGAAACAACTGCCTTTCCTTACCAAGAAACACATGTGTGTTATTACTAAAGCATTTAAAGAAATAAATACACTTTCAAAAGAACGTGATTATATTTCAAATTAAAGCTTGCACACAGAAAATGACTACTGATCTCACTTCTAACAATACTTTGACATGTCGAAAACAACTGCTTCTCCTTACAGAGAAACACATGTGTGTTTCTTACAAAAGTATTTCATGAAATAAATGCACTTTCAAAAAAACGTGATTATCTTCCAAAGTAAAGCTTCTATAGAGAAAAGGAACACTGATCTCACTTCTAAAAAGACTTTGACATGTAGCAAAAACTGCTTCTCTTTACCAAGAAACACATGTGTTTCTTAATAAAGCTTTTCAAGAGATGAATACACTTTCAAAAGAACATGATTATATTTCAAAGCAAAGCTTCTACAGAGAAAAGTAACACTGATCTCACTTCTAACAGTAATTTGCCATGTTGCAAACAACTGCTTTTCTTTACAAAGAAACACTTTTGCGTTTCTTACTAAAGCTATTTTTGAAATGAACTCTTTCAAAACAATGTGATTATCTTCCAAAGTAAAGCTTCTACAGAGAAAAGGAAAACTGATCTCACTTCAAACAGTAATAGATATGTCGGAAAAATCTGCTTCTCTATAAGGAGAAGCACATGTGCATTTCTTAATAAAGCTTTTCCTAAAATGAATACACTTTAAAAAGAACGTGATTATATCTAAAAGCAAAGATTCTACAGAGAAAAGGAACACGGATCTCACTTCTAACAAGCCTTTGACATGTCACAAAGAACTGCTTTGCTTTACAGAAAAAGACATGTGCGTTTCTTACTAAAGCATTTCAAGAAATGAATACACTTTCAAAAGAATGTGATTATCTTTCAAATAAAGCTTCTACAGAGAAAAGGAATACTGATCTCACTTCAAACAATACTTTGACATGTCGCAAACAATTGCTTCTCTTTAACAAGATACACGTGGGTTTCTTAGTAAAGCTTTTCAAGAAATGAATACACTTTCAAAAGAACGTGATTATATTTCAAAGCATAGCTTCTACAGAGAAAAGGAACACTGATCTCACTTCTAACAGTAATTTGACATGTCGCAAACAACTTTTCTTTACACAGAAAGACGTGTGTTTCTTACTAAAGCTATTTATAAAATGAATACACTTTCCAAAGAATGTGACTTTCTTTCAAAGTAAAGCTTCTACGGAGAAAAGGAACATTGATATCACTTCTAACAATAATTTGACACGTCGCAAACAACTGCTTCTCTTTACAGGGAAACACATGTGTGTTTCTTCCTAAAGCTTTTCATGAAATGAATACACTTTGAAATAAATGTGATTATCTTTCAAAGTAAAGCTTCTACAGAGAAAGGAACACTTATCTCTCTTCCAAAAATACTTTGACATGTCGCAAAAAATGGCTTTTCTTTACAGAGAAACAGTTGTGCGTTTCTTACTAAAGCTATTTTTGAAATGAATACACTTTCAAAACAATGAGATTATCTTTCAAAGTAAAGCTTGTAGAGAGAAAAGAAAACTGTTCTCATTTTTAACAGTAATTTGACAGGTCACAAACAACTGCTTTTCTTTAGAGAGAAATACATGTATGTTTCTTACTAAAGATTTTCAAGAAATGTATACACTTTCAAAAGAACGTGATTATCTTTCAAATTAAAGCTTGTACAGAGAAAAGGAATATTGATCTCACTTCAAACAATATTTTGACATGTCCCAAACAACTGCTTCTCCTAACCAAGTAACACATGTGCTTTGCTTACTAAAGTTTTAAAGAAATGAATACACTTTTAAAAGAACATGATTATATTTCAAAGCAGAGTTTCTACAGAGAATGGAACACTGATCTCACTTCTAACAATACTTTGACATGTCGCAAACAACTGCTTCTCTTTACAGAGAAACACTTGTGCGTTTCTTACTAAAGCTATTAATGAAATGAATACACTTTCAGAAGAATATGATTATCTTTCAAAGTAAAGTTGTACAGAGAAAGGTAAACTGATCTCACTTCTAACAATACTTTGACATGTCGCAAACAACTGCTTCTCTTTACCAAGAAACACATGTGTTTCTAACTAAAGCTGTTCAAGAAATGTATACACTTTCAAAAGAATGTGATTATCCTTCAAAGTAAAGCTTGTACAAAGAAAAGGAACACTGATATCACTTCTAACAAGACGTTGACATGTCGCAAAAAACTGCTTCTCTTTATCAAGAAACACATGTGTGTTAGTTACTAAAGCTTTTCAGGAAATGAATACACTTTCAAAAGAATGTGATTATCTTTCAAAGTAAATCTTGTACCTAGAAAAGGAATATTGACCTCACTTCAAACAACACTTTGACATGTCGCAAACAACTGCTTCTCCTTACCAAGTAACACAAGTGCGTTTTAACTAAAGCTTTTCAGGAAAGAATACAGTTTCAAAATAGCGTGATTATCTTTCAATGTAAAGCTTGTACAGAGAAAAGGAACACTGATCTCACTTCTAACAATACTTTGACATGTCGTAAACAATGGCTTCTCTTTACAAGGAACAGTTGTGCATTTCTTACTTAAGTTATTTATGAAATGAATACACTTTCAAAGAATGTGATTATCTTTCAAAGTAAAGTTTCTAAAGAGAAATGAATACTGATCTCACTTCTAACAAGGCTTTGACATGTCAGAAACAACTGCCTTTCCTTACCAAGAAACACATGTGTGTTATTACTAAAGCATTTAAAGAAATAAATACACTTTCAAAAGAACGTGATTATATTTCAAATTAAAGCTTGCACACAGAAAATGACTACTGATCTCACTTCTAACAATACTTTGACATGTCGAAAACAACTGCTTCTCCTTACAGAGAAACACATGTGTGTTTCTTACAAAAGTATTTCATGAAATAAATGCACTTTCAAAAAAACGTGATTATCTTCCAAAGTAAAGCTTCTATAGAGAAAAGGAACACTGATCTCACTTCTAAAAAGACTTTGACATGTAGCAAAAACTGCTTCTCTTTACCAAGAAACACATGTGTTTCTTAATAAAGCTTTTCAAGAGATGAATACACTTTCAAAAGAACATGATTATATTTCAAAGCAAAGCTTCTACAGAGAAAAGTAACACTGATCTCACTTCTAACAGTAATTTGCCATGTTGCAAACAACTGCTTTTCTTTACAAAGAAACACTTTTGCGTTTCTTACTAAAGCTATTTTTGAAATGAACTCTTTCAAAACAATGTGATTATCTTCCAAAGTAAAGCTTCTACAGAGAAAAGGAAAACTGATCTCACTTCAAACAGTAATAGATATGTCGGAAAAATCTGCTTCTCTATAAGGAGAAGCACATGTGCATTTCTTAATAAAGCTTTTCCTAAAATGAATACACTTTAAAAAGAACGTGATTATATCTAAAAGCAAAGATTCTACAGAGAAAAGGAACACGGATCTCACTTCTAACAAGCCTTTGACATGTCACAAAGAACTGCTTTGCTTTACAGAAAAAGACATGTGCGTTTCTTACTAAAGCATTTCAAGAAATGAATACACTTTCAAAAGAATGTGATTATCTTTCAAATAAAGCTTCTACAGAGAAAAGGAATACTGATCTCACTTCAAACAATACTTTGACATGTCGCAAACAATTGCTTCTCTTTAACAAGATACACGTGGGTTTCTTAGTAAAGCTTTTCAAGAAATGAATACACTTTCAAAAGAACGTGATTATATTTCAAAGCATAGCTTCTACAGAGAAAAGGAACACTGATCTCACTTCTAACAGTAATTTGACATGTCGCAAACAACTTTTCTTTACACAGAAAGACGTGTGTTTCTTACTAAAGCTATTTATAAAATGAATACACTTTCCAAAGAATGTGACTTTCTTTCAAAGTAAAGCTTCTACGGAGAAAAGGAACATTGATATCACTTCTAACAATAATTTGACACGTCGCAAACAACTGCTTCTCTTTACAGGGAAACACATGTGTGTTTCTTCCTAAAGCTTTTCATGAAATGAATACACTTTGAAATAAATGTGATTATCTTTCAAAGTAAAGCTTCTACAGAGAAAGGAACACTTATCTCTCTTCCAAAAATACTTTGACATGTCGCAAAAAATGGCTTTTCTTTACAGAGAAACAGTTGTGCGTTTCTTACTAAAGCTATTTTTGAAATGAATACACTTTCAAAACAATGAGATTATCTTTCAAAGTAAAGCTTGTAGAGAGAAAAGAAAACTGTTCTCATTTTTAACAGTAATTTGACAGGTCACAAACAACTGCTTTTCTTTAGAGAGAAATACATGTATGTTTCTTACTAAAGATTTTCAAGAAATGTATACACTTTCAAAAGAACGTGATTATCTTTCAAATTAAAGCTTGTACAGAGAAAAGGAATATTGATCTCACTTCAAACAATATTTTGACATGTCCCAAACAACTGCTTCTCCTAACCAAGTAACACATGTGCTTTGCTTACTAAAGTTTTAAAGAAATGAATACACTTTTAAAAGAACATGATTATATTTCAAAGCAGAGTTTCTACAGAGAATGGAACACTGATCTCACTTCTAACAATACTTTGACATGTCGCAAACAACTGCTTCTCTTTACAGAGAAACACTTGTGCGTTTCTTACTAAAGCTATTAATGAAATGAATACACTTTCAGAAGAATATGATTATCTTTCAAAGTAAAGTTGTACAGAGAAAGGTAAACTGATCTCACTTCTAACAATACTTTGACATGTCGCAAACAACTGCTTCTCTTTACCAAGAAACACATGTGTTTCTAACTAAAGCTGTTCAAGAAATGTATACACTTTCAAAAGAATGTGATTATCCTTCAAAGTAAAGCTTGTACAAAGAAAAGGAACACTGATATCACTTCTAACAAGACGTTGACATGTCGCAAAAAACTGCTTCTCTTTATCAAGAAACACATGTGTGTTAGTTACTAAAGCTTTTCAGGAAATGAATACACTTTCAAAAGAATGTGATTATCTTTCAAAGTAAATCTTGTACCTAGAAAAGGAATATTGACCTCACTTCAAACAACACTTTGACATGTCGCAAACAACTGCTTCTCCTTACCAAGTAACACAAGTGCGTTTTAACTAAAGCTTTTCAGGAAAGAATACAGTTTCAAAATAGCGTGATTATCTTTCAATGTAAAGCTTGTACAGAGAAAAGGAACACTGATCTCACTTCTAACAATACTTTGACATGTCGTAAACAATGGCTTCTCTTTACAAGGAACAGTTGTGCATTTCTTACTTAAGTTATTTGTGAAATGAATACACTTTCAAAGAATGTGATTATCTTTCAAAGTAAAGTTTCTAAAGAGAAATGAATACTGATCTCACTTCTAACAAGGCTTTGACATGTCAGAAACAACTGCCTTTCCTTACCAAGAAACACATGTGTGTTATTACTAAAGCATTTAAAGAAATAAATACACTTTCAAAAGAACGTGATTATATTTCAAATTAAAGCTTGCACACAGAAAATGACTACTGATCTCACTTCTAACAATACTTTGACATGTCGAAAACAACTGCTTCTCCTTACAGAGAAACACATGTGTGTTTCTTACAAAAGTATTTCATGAAATAAATGCACTTTCAAAAAAACGTGATTATCTTCCAAAGTAAAGCTTCTATAGAGAAAAGGAACACTGATCTCACTTCTAAAAAGACTTTGACATGTAGCAAAAACTGCTTCTCTTTACCAAGAAACACATGTGTTTCTTAATAAAGCTTTTCAAGAGATGAATACACTTTCAAAAGAACATGATTATATTTCAAAGCAAAGCTTCTACAGAGAAAAGTAACACTGATCTCACTTCTAACAGTAATTTGCCATGTTGCAAACAACTGCTTTTCTTTACAAAGAAACACTTTTGCGTTTCTTACTAAAGCTATTTTTGAAATGAACTCTTTCAAAACAATGTGATTATCTTCCAAAGTAAAGCTTCTACAGAGAAAAGGAAAACTGATCTCACTTCAAACAGTAATAGATATGTCGGAAAAATCTGCTTCTCTATAAGGAGAAGCACATGTGCATTTCTTAATAAAGCTTTTCCTAAAATGAATACACTTTAAAAAGAACGTGATTATATCTAAAAGCAAAGATTCTACAGAGAAAAGGAACACGGATCTCACTTCTAACAAGCCTTTGACATGTCACAAAGAACTGCTTTGCTTTACAGAAAAAGACATGTGCGTTTCTTACTAAAGCATTTCAAGAAATGAATACACTTTCAAAAGAATGTGATTATCTTTCAAATAAAGCTTCTACAGAGAAAAGGAATACTGATCTCACTTCAAACAATACTTTGACATGTCGCAAACAATTGCTTCTCTTTAACAAGATACACGTGGGTTTCTTAGTAAAGCTTTTCAAGAAATGAATACACTTTCAAAAGAACGTGATTATATTTCAAAGCATAGCTTCTACAGAGAAAAGGAACACTGATCTCACTTCTAACAGTAATTTGACATGTCGCAAACAACTTTTCTTTACACAGAAAGACGTGTGTTTCTTACTAAAGCTATTTATAAAATGAATACACTTTCCAAAGAATGTGACTTTCTTTCAAAGTAAAGCTTCTACGGAGAAAAGGAACATTGATATCACTTCTAACAATAATTTGACACGTCGCAAACAACTGCTTCTCTTTACAGGGAAACACATGTGTGTTTCTTCCTAAAGCTTTTCATGAAATGAATACACTTTGAAATAAATGTGATTATCTTTCAAAGTAAAGCTTCTACAGAGAAAGGAACACTTATCTCTCTTCCAAAAATACTTTGACATGTCGCAAAAAATGGCTTTTCTTTACAGAGAAACAGTTGTGCGTTTCTTACTAAAGCTATTTTTGAAATGAATACACTTTCAAAACAATGAGATTATCTTTCAAAGTAAAGCTTGTAGAGAGAAAAGAAAACTGTTCTCATTTTTAACAGTAATTTGACAGGTCACAAACAACTGCTTTTCTTTAGAGAGAAATACATGTATGTTTCTTACTAAAGATTTTCAAGAAATGTATACACTTTCAAAAGAACGTGATTATCTTTCAAATTAAAGCTTGTACAGAGAAAAGGAATATTGATCTCACTTCAAACAATATTTTGACATGTCCCAAACAACTGCTTCTCCTAACCAAGTAACACATGTGCTTTGCTTACTAAAGTTTTAAAGAAATGAATACACTTTTAAAAGAACATGATTATATTTCAAAGCAGAGTTTCTACAGAGAATGGAACACTGATCTCACTTCTAACAATACTTTGACATGTCGCAAACAACTGCTTCTCTTTACAGAGAAACACTTGTGCGTTTCTTACTAAAGCTATTAATGAAATGAATACACTTTCAGAAGAATATGATTATCTTTCAAAGTAAAGTTGTACAGAGAAAGGTAAACTGATCTCACTTCTAACAATACTTTGACATGTCGCAAACAACTGCTTCTCTTTACCAAGAAACACATGTGTTTCTAACTAAAGCTGTTCAAGAAATGTATACACTTTCAAAAGAATGTGATTATCCTTCAAAGTAAAGCTTGTACAAAGAAAAGGAACACTGATATCACTTCTAACAAGACGTTGACATGTCGCAAAAAACTGCTTCTCTTTATCAAGAAACACATGTGTGTTAGTTACTAAAGCTTTTCAGGAAATGAATACACTTTCAAAAGAATGTGATTATCTTTCAAAGTAAATCTTGTACCTAGAAAAGGAATATTGACCTCACTTCAA
This sequence comes from Chionomys nivalis, assembly GCF_950005125.1. Classification (NCBI taxonomy): domain Eukaryota; kingdom Metazoa; phylum Chordata; class Mammalia; order Rodentia; family Cricetidae; genus Chionomys; species Chionomys nivalis. Next base: position 3,043,955 of record NC_080098.1, on the reverse strand, counting down.
ACAACACTTTGACATGTCGCAAACAACTGCTTCTCCTTACCAAGTAACACAAGTGCGTTTTAACTAAAGCTTTTCAGGAAAGAATACAGTTTCAAAATAGCGTGATTATCTTTCAATGTAAAGCTTGTACAGAGAAAAGGAACACTGATCTCACTTCTAACAATACTTTGACATGTCGTAAACAATGGCTTCTCTTTACAAGGAACAGTTGTGCATTTCTTACTTAAGTTATTTGTGAAATGAATACACTTTCAAAGAATGTGATTATCTTTCAAAGTAAAGTTTCTAAAGAGAAATGAATACTGATCTCACTTCTAACAAGGCTTTGACATGTCAGAAACAACTGCCTTTCCTTACCAAGAAACACATGTGTGTTATTACTAAAGCATTTAAAGAAATAAATACACTTTCAAAAGAACGTGATTATATTTCAAATTAAAGCTTGCACACAGAAAATGACTACTGATCTCACTTCTAACAATACTTTGACATGTCGAAAACAACTGCTTCTCCTTACAGAGAAACACATGTGTGTTTCTTACAAAAGTATTTCATGAAATAAATGCACTTTCAAAAAAACGTGATTATCTTCCAAAGTAAAGCTTCTATAGAGAAAAGGAACACTGATCTCACTTCTAAAAAGACTTTGACATGTAGCAAAAACTGCTTCTCTTTACCAAGAAACACAGGTGTTTCTTAATAAAGCTTTTCAAGAGATGAATACACTTTCAAAAGAACATGATTATATTTCAAAGCAAAGCTTCTACAGAGAAAAGTAACACTGATCTCACTTCTAACAGTAATTTGCCATGTTGCAAACAACTGCTTTTCTTTACAAAGAAACACTTTTGCGTTTCTTACTAAAGCTATTTTTGAAATGAACTCTTTCAAAACAATGTGATTATCTTCCAAAGTAAAGCTTCTACAGAGAAAAGGAAAACTGATCTCACTTCAAACAGTAATAGATATGTCGGAAAAATCTGCTTCTCTATAAGGAGAAGCACATGTGCATTTCTTAATAAAGCTTTTCCTAAAATGAATACACTTTAAAAAGAACGTGATTATATCTAAAAGCAAAGATTCTACAGAGAAAAGGAACACGGATCTCACTTCTAACAAGCCTTTGACATGTCACAAAGAACTGCTTTGCTTTACAGAAAAAGACATGTGCGTTTCTTACTAAAGCATTTCAAGAAATGAATACACTTTCAAAAGAATGTGATTATCTTTCAAATAAAGCTTCTACAGAGAAAAGGAATACTGATCTCACTTCAAACAATACTTTGACATGTCGCAAACAATTGCTTCTCTTTAACAAGATACACGTGGGTTTCTTAGTAAAGCTTTTCAAGAAATGAATACACTTTCAAAAGAACGTGATTATATTTCAAAGCATAGCTTCTACAGAGAAAAGGAACACTGATCTCACTTCTAACAGTAATTTGACATGTCGCAAACAACTTTTCTTTACACAGAAAGACGTGTGTTTCTTACTAAAGCTATTTATAAAATGAATACACTTTCCAAAGAATGTGACTTTCTTTCAAAGTAAAGCTTCTACGGAGAAAAGGAACATTGATATCACTTCTAACAATAATTTGACACGTCGCAAACAACTGCTTCTCTTTACAGGGAAACACATGTGTGTTTCTTCCTAAAGCTTTTCATGAAATGAATACACTTTGAAATAAATGTGATTATCTTTCAAAGTAAAGCTTCTACAGAGAAAGGAACACTTATCTCTCTTCCAAAAATACTTTGACATGTCGCAAAAAATGGCTTTTCTTTACAGAGAAACAGTTGTGCGTTTCTTACTAAAGCTATTTTTGAAATGAATACACTTTCAAAACAATGAGATTATCTTTCAAAGTAAAGCTTGTAGAGAGAAAAGAAAACTGTTCTCATTTTTAACAGTAATTTGACAGGTCACAAACAACTGCTTTTCTTTAGAGAGAAATACATGTATGTTTCTTACTAAAGATTTTCAAGAAATGTATACACTTTCAAAAGAACGTGATTATCTTTCAAATTAAAGCTTGTACAGAGAAAAGGAATATTGATCTCACTTCAAACAATATTTTGACATGTCCCAAACAACTGCTTCTCCTAACCAAGTAACACATGTGCTTTGCTTACTAAAGTTTTAAAGAAATGAATACACTTTTAAAAGAACATGATTATATTTCAAAGCAGAGTTTCTACAGAGAATGGAACACTGATCTCACTTCTAACAATACTTTGACATGTCGCAAACAACTGCTTCTCTTTACAGAGAAACACTTGTGCGTTTCTTACTAAAGCTATTAATGAAATGAATACACTTTCAGAAGAATATGATTATCTTTCAAAGTAAAGTTGTACAGAGAAAGGTAAACTGATCTCACTTCTAACAATACTTTGACATGTCGCAAACAACTGCTTCTCTTTACCAAGAAACACATGTGTTTCTAACTAAAGCTGTTCAAGAAATGTATACACTTTCAAAAGAATGTGATTATCCTTCAAAGTAAAGCTTGTACAAAGAAAAGGAACACTGATATCACTTCTAACAAGACGTTGACATGTCGCAAAAAACTGCTTCTCTTTATCAAGAAACACATGTGTGTTAGTTACTAAAGCTTTTCAGGAAATGAATACACTTTCAAAAGAATGTGATTATCTTTCAAAGTAAATCTTGTACCTAGAAAAGGAATATTGACCTCACTTCAAACAACACTTTGACATGTCGCAAACAACTGCTTCTCCTTACCAAGTAACACAAGTGCGTTTTAACTAAAGCTTTTCAGGAAAGAATACAGTTTCAAAATAGCGTGATTATCTTTCAATGTAAAGCTTGTACAGAGAAAAGGAACACTGATCTCACTTCTAACAATACTTTGACATGTCGTAAACAATGGCTTCTCTTTACAAGGAACAGTTGTGCATTTCTTACTTAAGTTATTTATGAAATGAATACACTTTCAAAGAATGTGATTATCTTTCAAAGTAAAGTTTCTAAAGAGAAATGAATACTGATCTCACTTCTAACAAGGCTTTGACATGTCAGAAACAACTGCCTTTCCTTACCAAGAAACACATGTGTGTTATTACTAAAGCATTTAAAGAAATAAATACACTTTCAAAAGAACGTGATTATATTTCAAATTAAAGCTTGCACACAGAAAATGACTACTGATCTCACTTCTAACAATACTTTGACATGTCGAAAACAACTGCTTCTCCTTACAGAGAAACACATGTGTGTTTCTTACAAAAGTATTTCATGAAATAAATGCACTTTCAAAAAAACGTGATTATCTTCCAAAGTAAAGCTTCTATAGAGAAAAGGAACACTGATCTCACTTCTAAAAAGACTTTGACATGTAGCAAAAACTGCTTCTCTTTACCAAGAAACACATGTGTTTCTTAATAAAGCTTTTCAAGAGATGAATACACTTTCAAAAGAACATGATTATATTTCAAAGCAAAGCTTCTACAGAGAAAAGTAACACTGATCTCACTTCTAACAGTAATTTGCCATGTTGCAAACAACTGCTTTTCTTTACAAAGAAACACTTTTGCGTTTCTTACTAAAGCTATTTTTGAAATGAACTCTTTCAAAACAATGTGATTATCTTCCAAAGTAAAGCTTCTACAGAGAAAAGGAAAACTGATCTCACTTCAAACAGTAATAGATATGTCGGAAAAATCTGCTTCTCTATAAGGAGAAGCACATGTGCATTTCTTAATAAAGCTTTTCCTAAAATGAATACACTTTAAAAAGAACGTGATTATATCTAAAAGCAAAGATTCTACAGAGAAAAGGAACACGGATCTCACTTCTAACAAGCCTTTGACATGTCACAAAGAACTGCTTTGCTTTACAGAAAAAGACATGTGCGTTTCTTACTAAAGCATTTCAAGAAATGAATACACTTTCAAAAGAATGTGATTATCTTTCAAATAAAGCTTCTACAGAGAAAAGGAATACTGATCTCACTTCAAACAATACTTTGACATGTCGCAAACAATTGCTTCTCTTTAACAAGATACACGTGGGTTTCTTAGTAAAGCTTTTCAAGAAATGAATACACTTTCAAAAGAACGTGATTATATTTCAAAGCATAGCTTCTACAGAGAAAAGGAACACTGATCTCACTTCTAACAGTAATTTGACATGTCGCAAACAACTTTTCTTTACACAGAAAGACGTGTGTTTCTTACTAAAGCTATTTATAAAATGAATACACTTTCCAAAGAATGTGACTTTCTTTCAAAGTAAAGCTTCTACGGAGAAAAGGAACATTGATATCACTTCTAACAATAATTTGACACGTCGCAAACAACTGCTTCTCTTTACAGGGAAACACATGTGTGTTTCTTCCTAAAGCTTTTCATGAAATGAATACACTTTGAAATAAATGTGATTATCTTTCAAAGTAAAGCTTCTACAGAGAAAGGAACACTTATCTCTCTTCCAAAAATACTTTGACATGTCGCAAAAAATGGCTTTTCTTTACAGAGAAACAGTTGTGCGTTTCTTACTAAAGCTATTTTTGAAATGAATACACTTTCAAAACAATGAGATTATCTTTCAAAGTAAAGCTTGTAGAGAGAAAAGAAAACTGTTCTCATTTTTAACAGTAATTTGACAGGTCACAAACAACTGCTTTTCTTTAGAGAGAAATACATGTATGTTTCTTACTAAAGATTTTCAAGAAATGTATACACTTTCAAAAGAACGTGATTATCTTTCAAATTAAAGCTTGTACAGAGAAAAGGAATATTGATCTCACTTCAAACAATATTTTGACATGTCCCAAACAACTGCTTCTCCTAACCAAGTAACACATGTGCTTTGCTTACTAAAGTTTTAAAGAAATGAATACACTTTTAAAAGAACATGATTATATTTCAAAGCAGAGTTTCTACAGAGAATGGAACACTGATCTCACTTCTAACAATACTTTGACATGTCGCAAACAACTGCTTCTCTTTACAGAGAAACACTTGTGCGTTTCTTACTAAAGCTATTAATGAAATGAATACACTTTCAGAAGAATATGATTATCTTTCAAAGTAAAGTTGTACAGAGAAAGGTAAACTGATCTCACTTCTAACAATACTTTGACATGTCGCAAACAACTGCTTCTCTTTACCAAGAAACACATGTGTTTCTAACTAAAGCTGTTCAAGAAATGTATACACTTTCAAAAGAATGTGATTATCCTTCAAAGTAAAGCTTGTACAAAGAAAAGGAACACTGATATCACTTCTAACAAGACGTTGACATGTCGCAAAAAACTGCTTCTCTTTATCAAGAAACACATGTGTGTTAGTTACTAAAGCTTTTCAGGAAATGAATACACTTTCAAAAGAATGTGATTATCTTTCAAAGTAAATCTTGTACCTAGAAAAGGAATATTGACCTCACTTCAAACAACACTTTGACATGTCGCAAACAACTGCTTCTCCTTACCAAGTAACACAAGTGCGTTTTAACTAAAGCTTTTCAGGAAAGAATACAGTTTCAAAATAGCGTGATTATCTTTCAATGTAAAGCTTGTACAGAGAAAAGGAACACTGATCTCACTTCTAACAATACTTTGACATGTCGTAAACAATGGCTTCTCTTTACAAGGAACAGTTGTGCATTTCTTACTTAAGTTATTTATGAAATGAATACACTTTCAAAGAATGTGATTATCTTTCAAAGTAAAGTTTCTAAAGAGAAATGAATACTGATCTCACTTCTAACAAGGCTTTGACATGTCAGAAACAACTGCCTTTCCTTACCAAGAAACACATGTGTGTTATTACTAAAGCATTTAAAGAAATAAATACACTTTCAAAAGAACGTGATTATATTTCAAATTAAAGCTTGCACACAGAAAATGACTACTGATCTCACTTCTAACAATACTTTGACATGTCGAAAACAACTGCTTCTCCTTACAGAGAAACACATGTGTGTTTCTTACAAAAGTATTTCATGAAATAAATGCACTTTCAAAAAAACGTGATTATCTTCCAAAGTAAAGCTTCTATAGAGAAAAGGAACACTGATCTCACTTCTAAAAAGACTTTGACATGTAGCAAAAACTGCTTCTCTTTACCAAGAAACACATGTGTTTCTTAATAAAGCTTTTCAAGAGATGAATACACTTTCAAAAGAACATGATTATATTTCAAAGCAAAGCTTCTACAGAGAAAAGTAACACTGATCTCACTTCTAACAGTAATTTGCCATGTTGCAAACAACTGCTTTTCTTTACAAAGAAACACTTTTGCGTTTCTTACTAAAGCTATTTTTGAAATGAACTCTTTCAAAACAATGTGATTATCTTCCAAAGTAAAGCTTCTACAGAGAAAAGGAAAACTGATCTCACTTCAAACAGTAATAGATATGTCGGAAAAATCTGCTTCTCTATAAGGAGAAGCACATGTGCATTTCTTAATAAAGCTTTTCCTAAAATGAATACACTTTAAAAAGAACGTGATTATATCTAAAAGCAAAGATTCTACAGAGAAAAGGAACACGGATCTCACTTCTAACAAGCCTTTGACATGTCACAAAGAACTGCTTTGCTTTACAGAAAAAGACATGTGCGTTTCTTACTAAAGCATTTCAAGAAATGAATACACTTTCAAAAGAATGTGATTATCTTTCAAATAAAGCTTCTACAGAGAAAAGGAATACTGATCTCACTTCAAACAATACTTTGACATGTCGCAAACAATTGCTTCTCTTTAACAAGATACACGTGGGTTTCTTAGTAAAGCTTTTCAAGAAATGAATACACTTTCAAAAGAACGTGATTATATTTCAAAGCATAGCTTCTACAGAGAAAAGGAACACTGATCTCACTTCTAACAGTAATTTGACATGTCGCAAACAACTTTTCTTTACACAGAAAGACGTGTGTTTCTTACTAAAGCTATTTATAAAATGAATACACTTTCCAAAGAATGTGACTTTCTTTCAAAGTAAAGCTTCTACGGAGAAAAGGAACATTGATATCACTTCTAACAATAATTTGACACGTCGCAAACAACTGCTTCTCTTTACAGGGAAACACATGTGTGTTTCTTCCTAAAGCTTTTCATGAAATGAATACACTTTGAAATAAATGTGATTATCTTTCAAAGTAAAGCTTCTACAGAGAAAGGAACACTTATCTCTCTTCCAAAAATACTTTGACATGTCGCAAAAAATGGCTTTTCTTTACAGAGAAACAGTTGTGCGTTTCTTACTAAAGCTATTTTTGAAATGAATACACTTTCAAAACAATGAGATTATCTTTCAAAGTAAAGCTTGTAGAGAGAAAAGAAAACTGTTCTCATTTTTAACAGTAATTTGACAGGTCACAAACAACTGCTTTTCTTTAGAGAGAAATACATGTATGTTTCTTACTAAAGATTTTCAAGAAATGTATACACTTTCAAAAGAACGTGATTATCTTTCAAATTAAAGCTTGTACAGAGAAAAGGAATATTGATCTCACTTCAAACAATATTTTGACATGTCCCAAACAACTGCTTCTCCTAACCAAGTAACACATGTGCTTTGCTTACTAAAGTTTTAAAGAAATGAATACACTTTTAAAAGAACATGATTATATTTCAAAGCAGAGTTTCTACAGAGAATGGAACACTGATCTCACTTCTAACAATACTTTGACATGTCGCAAACAACTGCTTCTCTTTACAGAGAAACACTTGTGCGTTTCTTACTAAAGCTATTAATGAAATGAATACACTTTCAGAAGAATATGATTATCTTTCAAAGTAAAGTTGTACAGAGAAAGGTAAACTGATCTCACTTCTAACAATACTTTGACATGTCGCAAACAACTGCTTCTCTTTACCAAGAAACACATGTGTTTCTAACTAAAGCTGTTCAAGAAATGTATACACTTTCAAAAGAATGTGATTATCCTTCAAAGTAAAGCTTGTACAAAGAAAAGGAACACTGATATCACTTCTAACAAGACGTTGACATGTCGCAAAAAACTGCTTCTCTTTATCAAGAAACACATGTGTGTTAGTTACTAAAGCTTTTCAGGAAATGAATACACTTTCAAAAGAATGTGATTATCTTTCAAAGTAAATCTTGTACCTAGAAAAGGAATATTGACCTCACTTCAAACAACACTTTGACATGTCGCAAACAACTGCTTCTCCTTACCAAGTAACACAAGTGCGTTTTAACTAAAGCTTTTCAGGAAAGAATACAGTTTCAAAATAGCGTGATTATCTTTCAATGTAAAGCTTGTACAGAGAAAAGGAACACTGATCTCACTTCTAACAATACTTTGACATGTCGTAAACAATGGCTTCTCTTTACAAGGAACAGTTGTGCATTTCTTACTTAAGTTATTTGTGAAATGAATACACTTTCAAAGAATGTGATTATCTTTCAAAGTAAAGTTTCTAAAGAGAAATGAATACTGATCTCACTTCTAACAAGGCTTTGACATGTCAGAAACAACTGCCTTTCCTTACCAAGAAACACATGTGTGTTATTACTAAAGCATTTAAAGAAATAAATACACTTTCAAAAGAACGTGATTATATTTCAAATTAAAGCTTGCACACAGAAAATGACTACTGATCTCACTTCTAACAATACTTTGACATGTCGAAAACAACTGCTTCTCCTTACAGAGAAACACATGTGTGTTTCTTACAAAAGTATTTCATGAAATAAATGCACTTTCAAAAAAACGTGATTATCTTCCAAAGTAAAGCTTCTATAGAGAAAAGGAACACTGATCTCACTTCTAAAAAGACTTTGACATGTAGCAAAAACTGCTTCTCTTTACCAAGAAACACATGTGTTTCTTAATAAAGCTTTTCAAGAGATGAATACACTTTCAAAAGAACATGATTATATTTCAAAGCAAAGCTTCTACAGAGAAAAGTAACACTGATCTCACTTCTAACAGTAATTTGCCATGTTGCAAACAACTGCTTTTCTTTACAAAGAAACACTTTTGCGTTTCTTACTAAAGCTATTTTTGAAATGAACTCTTTCAAAACAATGTGATTATCTTCCAAAGTAAAGCTTCTACAGAGAAAAGGAAAACTGATCTCACTTCAAACAGTAATAGATATGTCGGAAAAATCTGCTTCTCTATAAGGAGAAGCACATGTGCATTTCTTAATAAAGCTTTTCCTAAAATGAATACACTTTAAAAAGAACGTGATTATATCTAAAAGCAAAGATTCTACAGAGAAAAGGAACACGGATCTCACTTCTAACAAGCCTTTGACATGTCACAAAGAACTGCTTTGCTTTACAGAAAAAGACATGTGCGTTTCTTACTAAAGCATTTCAAGAAATGAATACACTTTCAAAAGAATGTGATTATCTTTCAAATAAAGCTTCTACAGAGAAAAGGAATACTGATCTCACTTCAAACAATACTTTGACATGTCGCAAACAATTGCTTCTCTTTAACAAGATACACGTGGGTTTCTTAGTAAAGCTTTTCAAGAAATGAATACACTTTCAAAAGAACGTGATTATATTTCAAAGCATAGCTTCTACAGAGAAAAGGAACACTGATCTCACTTCTAACAGTAATTTGACATGTCGCAAACAACTTTTCTTTACACAGAAAGACGTGTGTTTCTTACTAAAGCTATTTATAAAATGAATACACTTTCCAAAGAATGTGACTTTCTTTCAAAGTAAAGCTTCTACGGAGAAAAGGAACATTGATATCACTTCTAACAATAATTTGACACGTCGCAAACAACTGCTTCTCTTTACAGGGAAACACATGTGTGTTTCTTCCTAAAGCTTTTCATGAAATGAATACACTTTGAAATAAATGTGATTATCTTTCAAAGTAAAGCTTCTACAGAGAAAGGAACACTTATCTCTCTTCCAAAAATACTTTGACATGTCGCAAAAAATGGCTTTTCTTTACAGAGAAACAGTTGTGCGTTTCTTACTAAAGCTATTTTTGAAATGAATACACTTTCAAAACAATGAGATTATCTTTCAAAGTAAAGCTTGTAGAGAGAAAAGAAAACTGTTCTCATTTTTAACAGTAATTTGACAGGTCACAAACAACTGCTTTTCTTTAGAGAGAAATACATGTATGTTTCTTACTAAAGATTTTCAAGAAATGTATACACTTTCAAAAGAACGTGATTATCTTTCAAATTAAAGCTTGTACAGAGAAAAGGAATATTGATCTCACTTCAAACAATATTTTGACATGTCCCAAACAACTGCTTCTCCTAACCAAGTAACACATGTGCTTTGCTTACTAAAGTTTTAAAGAAATGAATACACTTTTAAAAGAACATGATTATATTTCAAAGCAGAGTTTCTACAGAGAATGGAACACTGATCTCACTTCTAACAATACTTTGACATGTCGCAAACAACTGCTTCTCTTTACAGAGAAACACTTGTGCGTTTCTTACTAAAGCTATTAATGAAATGAATACACTTTCAGAAGAATATGATTATCTTTCAAAGTAAAGTTGTACAGAGAAAGGTAAACTGATCTCACTTCTAACAATACTTTGACATGTCGCAAACAACTGCTTCTCTTTACCAAGAAACACATGTGTTTCTAACTAAAGCTGTTCAAGAAATGTATACACTTTCAAAAGAATGTGATTATCCTTCAAAGTAAAGCTTGTACAAAGAAAAGGAACACTGATATCACTTCTAACAAGACGTTGACATGTCGCAAAAAACTGCTTCTCTTTATCAAGAAACACATGTGTGTTAGTTACTAAAGCTTTTCAGGAAATGAATACACTTTCAAAAGAATGTGATTATCTTTCAAAGTAAATCTTGTACCTAGAAAAGGAATATTGACCTCACTTCAAACAACACTTTGACATGTCGCAAACAACTGCTTCTCCTTACCAAGTAACACAAGTGCGTTTTAACTAAAGCTTTTCAGGAAAGAATACAGTTTCAAAATAGCGTGATTATCTTTCAATGTAAAGCTTGTACAGAGAAAAGGAACACTGATCTCACTTCTAACAATACTTTGACATGTCGTAAACAATGGCTTCTCTTTACAAGGAACAGTTGTGCATTTCTTACTTAAGTTATTTATGAAATGAATACACTTTCAAAGAATGTGATTATCTTTCAAAGTAAAGTTTCTAAAGAGAAATGAATACTGATCTCACTTCTAACAAGGCTTTGACATGTCAGAAACAACTGCCTTTCCTTACCAAGAAACACATGTGTGTTATTACTAAAGCATTTAAAGAAATAAATACACTTTCAAAAGAACGTGATTATATTTCAAATTAAAGCTTGCACACAGAAAATGACTACTGATCTCACTTCTAACAATACTTTGACATGTCGAAAACAACTGCTTCTCCTTACAGAGAAACACATGTGTGTTTCTTACAAAAGTATTTCATGAAATAAATGCACTTTCAAAAAAACGTGATTATCTTCCAAAGTAAAGCTTCTATAGAGAAAAGGAACACTGATCTCACTTCTAAAAAGACTTTGACATGTAGCAAAAACTGCTTCTCTTTACCAAGAAACACATGTGTTTCTTAATAAAGCTTTTCAAGAGATGAATACACTTTCAAAAGAACATGATTATATTTCAAAGCAAAGCTTCTACAGAGAAAAGTAACACTGATCTCACTTCTAACAGTAATTTGCCATGTTGCAAACAACTGCTTTTCTTTACAAAGAAACACTTTTGCGTTTCTTACTAAAGCTATTTTTGAAATGAACTCTTTCAAAACAATGTGATTATCTTCCAAAGTAAAGCTTCTACAGAGAAAAGGAAAACTGATCTCACTTCAAACAGTAATAGATATGTCGGAAAAATCTGCTTCTCTATAAGGAGAAGCACATGTGCATTTCTTAATAAAGCTTTTCCTAAAATGAATACACTTTAAAAAGAACGTGATTATATCTAAAAGCAAAGATTCTACAGAGAAAAGGAACACGGATCTCACTTCTAACAAGCCTTTGACATGTCACAAAGAACTGCTTTGCTTTACAGAAAAAGACATGTGCGTTTCTTACTAAAGCATTTCAAGAAATGAATACACTTTCAAAAGAATGTGATTATCTTTCAAATAAAGCTTCTACAGAGAAAAGGAATACTGATCTCACTTCAAACAATACTTTGACATGTCGCAAACAATTGCTTCTCTTTAACAAGATACACGTGGGTTTCTTAGTAAAGCTTTTCAAGAAATGAATACACTTTCAAAAGAACGTGATTATATTTCAAAGCATAGCTTCTACAGAGAAAAGGAACACTGATCTCACTTCTAACAGTAATTTGACATGTCGCAAACAACTTTTCTTTACACAGAAAGACGTGTGTTTCTTACTAAAGCTATTTATAAAATGAATACACTTTCCAAAGAATGTGACTTTCTTTCAAAGTAAAGCTTCTACGGAGAAAAGGAACATTGATATCACTTCTAACAATAATTTGACACGTCGCAAACAACTGCTTCTCTTTACAGGGAAACACATGTGTGTTTCTTCCTAAAGCTTTTCATGAAATGAATACACTTTGAAATAAATGTGATTATCTTTCAAAGTAAAGCTTCTACAGAGAAAGGAACACTTATCTCTCTTCCAAAAATACTTTGACATGTCGCAAAAAATGGCTTTTCTTTACAGAGAAACAGTTGTGCGTTTCTTACTAAAGCTATTTTTGAAATGAATACACTTTCAAAACAATGAGATTATCTTTCAAAGTAAAGCTTGTAGAGAGAAAAGAAAACTGTTCTCATTTTTAACAGTAATTTGACAGGTCACAAACAACTGCTTTTCTTTAGAGAGAAATACATGTATGTTTCTTACTAAAGATTTTCAAGAAATGTATACACTTTCAAAAGAACGTGATTATCTTTCAAATTAAAGCTTGTACAGAGAAAAGGAATATTGATCTCACTTCAAACAATATTTTGACATGTCCCAAACAACTGCTTCTCCTAACCAAGTAACACATGTGCTTTGCTTACTAAAGTTTTAAAGAAATGAATACACTTTTAAAAGAACATGATTATATTTCAAAGCAGAGTTTCTACAGAGAATGGAACACTGATCTCACTTCTAACAATACTTTGACATGTCGCAAACAACTGCTTCTCTTTACAGAGAAACACTTGTGCGTTTCTTACTAAAGCTATTAATGAAATGAATACACTTTCAGAAGAATATGATTATCTTTCAAAGTAAAGTTGTACAGAGAAAGGTAAACTGATCTCACTTCTAACAATACTTTGACATGTCGCAAACAACTGCTTCTCTTTACCAAGAAACACATGTGTTTCTAACTAAAGCTGTTCAAGAAATGTATACACTTTCAAAAGAATGTGATTATCCTTCAAAGTAAAGCTTGTACAAAGAAAAGGAACACTGATATCACTTCTAACAAGACGTTGACATGTCGCAAAAAACTGCTTCTCTTTATCAAGAAACACGTGTGTTAGTTACTAAAGCTTTTCAGGAAATGAATACACTTTCAAAAGAATGTGATTATCTTTCAAAGTAAATCTTGTACCTAGAAAAGGAATATTGACCTCACTTCAAATAACACTTTGACATGTCGCAAACAACTGCTTCTCCTTACCAAGTAACACAAGTGCGTTTTAACTAAAGCTTTTCAGGAAAGAATACAGTTTCAAAATAGCGTGATTATCTTTCAATGTAAAGCTTGTACAGAGAAAAGGAACACTGATCTCACTAATAACAATACTTTGACATGTCGCAAAAAATGGCCTCTCTTTACAGAGAAACACATGTGCGTTTCTTACTAAAGCTATTTATGAAATAAATACACTTTCAAAGAATGTGGTTATCTTTCAAATTAAAGCTTCTACAGAGAAAAGCAACACTGATCTCAGGTCTAATAGGACGTTGACATGTCGCAAACAACTGCTTCTCATTACCAAGAAACACATGTGCGTTTCTTACTAAAGTTTTTAAAGAAATGAATACACTTTTTAAAGAACCAATTGTATTTCAAAGCAAAGCTTCTACAGAGAATGGAACACTGATCTCACTTCTAACAATACTTTGACATGTCGCAAACAACAGCTTCTCTTTACAGAGAAACACTTGTGCGTTTCTTACTAAAGCTATTAATGAAATGAATACACTTTCAAAGAATGTGATTATCTTTCAAAGTAAAGCTTCTACAGAGAAATGAATACTGATCACACTTCTAACAAGACTTTGACATGTCAGAAACAACTGCTTCTCTTTACCAAGACACACATGAGCATTATTACTAAAGCATTTCTAGAAATGAATACACTTTCAAAAGAACGTGACTATATTTCAAAATAAAGCTTCCACAGAGAAAATGAACACTGATCTCACTTCTAACAGTAATTTGACATGTCGAAAAGAAGTGCTTTTCTTTACAGAGAAACACATGTACATTTCTTACTAAAGCTTATCATGAAATGAATACACTTTCAAAAGAATATGATTATACTTCAAAGCAAAGCTTCTACAGAGAAAAGGAACACTGATCTCACTTCTAAAAATACTTGACATGTCGGAAAAAACTGCTTCTCTTTACAGAGAAACACACATGCGTTTCTTCCTAATGCTTTTCATGAAATGAATACACTTTGAAAAGAATGTGATTATCTTTCAAAGTAAAGCTTTTACAGAGAAAGGAACACTGATCTCTCTTCTAAAAATACTTTGACATGATGCATAATACGGCCTTTCTTTACAGAGAAACAACTGTGCGTTTCTTACTAAAGTTATATATGAAACTAATACACTTTCAAAAAACGTGATTATCTTTCAAAATAAAGCTTTGACAGAGAAAAGGAAAACTGATCTCACTTCTAATAGATATTTGACAGTTGCAAACGTCTGCTTCTTTACAGAGAAACTCATGTGTGTTTCATACTAAAACTTTTTAAGAAATGAATACACATTCAAAAGAACGTGATTATCATTCAAAGCAAAGCTTCTACAGAGGATGGAACACTGATCTCACTTCTAACAAGACTTTGACATTTAGGAAACAATTGAATCTCTTTACCAAGTAACACGTGTGTTTCTTACTAAAGCTAATCCTGAAATGAATACACTTTCAAAGGAATGTGATTATCTTTCAAAGTAAAGCTTCTACACAGAAAGGAACACTGATCTCTCTTCTAACAATACTTTGACATGTCGCAAAAAATGGCCTCTCTTTAGAGAAACACATGTGCGTTTCTTACTAAAGCTATTTATGAACTGAACACCCTTTCAAAAGAATGTGATTTTCTTTCAAAGTAAACCTGCTACAGAGAAAAGGAATACTGATTTCACTTCAAACAATACTTTGAATGTCGTAAACAACTGCTTCTCCTTACCAAGATACACATGTGTGTTTCATGCTAAAGCTTTTCAAGAAATGAATACACTTTCAAAAGAATGTGAATATCTTTCAAAGTAAAGCTTGTACAGAGAAAAGGAATACGGATCTCACTTCTACCAATACTTTAACATGTTCCAAAGAACTGCTTCTCTTTACAGAAAAACACATGTGCTTTTCTTACAAAAGCATTTCATCAAATAAATACACATTCAAAAGAACGTTATTATCTTTCAAAGTAAAACTTCTGCAGAGAAAAGGAAAACTAATCTCACTTCTAACAGTAATTTGACATGTCGCAAACAACTGCTTCTCCTTACCAAGTAACACAAGTGCGTTTTAACTAAAGCTTTTCAGGAAAGAATACAGTTTCAAAATAGCGTGATTATCTTTCAATGTAAAGCTTGTACAGAGAAAAGGAACACTGATCTCACTTCTAACAATACTTTGACATGTCGTAAACAATGGCTTCTCTTTACAAGGAACAGTTGTGCATTTCTTACTTAAGTTATTTGTGAAATGAATACACTTTCAAAGAATGTGATTATCTTTCAAAGTAAAGTTTCTAAAGAGAAATGAATACTGATCTCACTTCTAACAAGGCTTTGACATGTCAGAAACAACTGCCTTTCCTTACCAAGAAACACATGTGTGTTATTACTAAAGCATTTAAAGAAATAAATACACTTTCAAAAGAACGTGATTATATTTCAAATTAAAGCTTGCACACAGAAAATGACTACTGATCTCACTTCTAACAATACTTTGACATGTCGAAAACAACTGCTTCTCCTTACAGAGAAACACATGTGTGTTTCTTACAAAAGTATTTCATGAAATAAATGCACTTTCAAAAAAACGTGATTATCTTCCAAAGTAAAGCTTCTATAGAGAAAAGGAACACTGATCTCACTTCTAAAAAGACTTTGACATGTAGCAAAAACTGCTTCTCTTTACCAAGAAACACATGTGTTTCTTAATAAAGCTTTTCAAGAGATGAATACACTTTCAAAAGAACATGATTATATTTCAAAGCAAAGCTTCTACAGAGAAAAGTAACACTGATCTCACTTCTAACAGTAATTTGCCATGTTGCAAACAACTGCTTTTCTTTACAAAGAAACACTTTTGCGTTTCTTACTAAAGCTATTTTTGAAATGAACTCTTTCAAAACAATGTGATTATCTTCCAAAGTAAAGCTTCTACAGAGAAAAGGAAAACTGATCTCACTTCAAACAGTAATAGATATGTCGGAAAAATCTGCTTCTCTATAAGGAGAAGCACATGTGCATTTCTTAATAAAGCTTTTCCTAAAATGAATACACTTTAAAAAGAACGTGATTATATCTAAAAGCAAAGATTCTACAGAGAAAAGGAACACGGATCTCACTTCTAACAAGCCTTTGACATGTCACAAAGAACTGCTTTGCTTTACAGAAAAAGACATGTGCGTTTCTTACTAAAGCATTTCAAGAAATGAATACACTTTCAAAAGAATGTGATTATCTTTCAAATAAAGCTTCTACAGAGAAAAGGAATACTGATCTCACTTCAAACAATACTTTGACATGTCGCAAACAATTGCTTCTCTTTAACAAGATACACGTGGGTTTCTTAGTAAAGCTTTTCAAGAAATGAATACACTTTCAAAAGAACGTGATTATATTTCAAAGCATAGCTTCTACAGAGAAAAGGAACACTGATCTCACTTCTAACAGTAATTTGACATGTCGCAAACAACTTTTCTTTACACAGAAAGACGTGTGTTTCTTACTAAAGCTATTTATAAAATGAATACACTTTCCAAAGAATGTGACTTTCTTTCAAAGTAAAGCTTCTACGGAGAAAAGGAACATTGATATCACTTCTAACAATAATTTGACACGTCGCAAACAACTGCTTCTCTTTACAGGGAAACACATGTGTGTTTCTTCCTAAAGCTTTTCATGAAATGAATACACTTTGAAATAAATGTGATTATCTTTCAAAGTAAAGCTTCTACAGAGAAAGGAACACTTATCTCTCTTCCAAAAATACTTTGACATGTCGCAAAAAATGGCTTTTCTTTACAGAGAAACAGTTGTGCGTTTCTTACTAAAGCTATTTTTGAAATGAATACACTTTCAAAACAATGAGATTATCTTTCAAAGTAAAGCTTGTAGAGAGAAAAGAAAACTGTTCTCATTTTTAACAGTAATTTGACAGGTCACAAACAACTGCTTTTCTTTAGAGAGAAATACATGTATGTTTCTTACTAAAGATTTTCAAGAAATGTATACACTTTCAAAAGAACGTGATTATCTTTCAAATTAAAGCTTGTACAGAGAAAAGGAATATTGATCTCACTTCAAACAATATTTTGACATGTCCCAAACAACTGCTTCTCCTAACCAAGTAACACATGTGCTTTGCTTACTAAAGTTTTAAAGAAATGAATACACTTTTAAAAGAACATGATTATATTTCAAAGCAGAGTTTCTACAGAGAATGGAACACTGATCTCACTTCTAACAATACTTTGACATGTCGCAAACAACTGCTTCTCTTTACAGAGAAACACTTGTGCGTTTCTTACTAAAGCTATTAATGAAATGAATACACTTTCAGAAGAATATGATTATCTTTCAAAGTAAAGTTGTACAGAGAAAGGTAAACTGATCTCACTTCTAACAATACTTTGACATGTCGCAAACAACTGCTTCTCTTTACCAAGAAACACATGTGTTTCTAACTAAAGCTGTTCAAGAAATGTATACACTTTCAAAAGAATGTGATTATCCTTCAAAGTAAAGCTTGTACAAAGAAAAGGAACACTGATATCACTTCTAACAAGACGTTGACATGTCGCAAAAAACTGCTTCTCTTTATCAAGAAACACATGTGTGTTAGTTACTAAAGCTTTTCAGGAAATGAATACACTTTCAAAAGAATGTGATTATCTTTCAAAGTAAATCTTGTACCTAGAAAAGGAATATTGACCTCACTTCAAATAACACTTTGACATGTCGCAAACAACTGCTTCTCCTTACCAAGTAACACAAGTGCGTTTTAACTAAAGCTTTTCAGGAAAGAATACAGTTTCAAAATAGCGTGATTATCTTTCAATGTAAAGCTTGTACAGAGAAAAGGAACACTGATCTCACTTCTAACAATACTTTGACATGTCGTAAACAATGGCTTCTCTTTACAAGGAACAGTTGTGCATTTCTTACTTAAGTTATTTGTGAAATGAATACACTTTCAAAGAATGTGATTATCTTTCAAAGTAAAGTTTCTAAAGAGAAATGAATACTGATCTCACTTCTAACAAGGCTTTGACATGTCAGAAACAACTGCCTTTCCTTACCAAGAAACACATGTGTGTTATTACTAAAGCATTTAAAGAAATAAATACACTTTCAAAAGAACGTGATTATATTTCAAATTAAAGCTTGCACACAGAAAATGACTACTGATCTCACTTCTAACAATACTTTGACATGTCGAAAACAACTGCTTCTCCTTACAGAGAAACACATGTGTGTTTCTTACAAAAGTATTTCATGAAATAAATGCACTTTCAAAAATCGTGATTATCTTCCAAAGTAAAGCTTCTATAGAGAAAAGGAACACTGATCTCACTTCTAAAAAGACTTTGACATGTAGCAAAAACTGCTTCTCTTTACCAAGAAACACATGTGTTTCTTAATAAAGCTTTTCAAGAGATGAATACACTTTCAAAAGAACATGATTATATTTCAAAGCAAAGCTTCTACAGAGAAAAGTAACACTGATCTCACTTCTAACAGTAATTTGCCATGTTGCAAACAACTGCTTTTCTTTACAAAGAAACACTTTTGCGTTTCTTACTAAAGCTATTTTTGAAATGAACTCTTTCAAAACAATGTGATTATCTTCCAAAGTAAAGCTTCTACAGAGAAAAGGAAAACTGATCTCACTTCAAACAGTAATAGATATGTCGAAAAAATCTGCTTCTCTATAAGGAGAAGCCATGTGCATTTCTTAATAAAGCTTTTCCTAAAATGAATACACTTTAAAAAGAACGTGATTATATCTAAAAGCAAAGATTCTACAGAGAAAAGGAACACGGATCTCACTTCTAACAAGCCTTTGACATGTCACAAAGAACTGCTTTGCTTTACAGAAAAAGACATGTGCGTTTCTTACTAAAGCATTTCAAGAAATGAATACACTTTCAAAAGAATGTGATTATCTTTCAAATAAAGCTTCTACAGAGAAAAGGAATACTGATCTCACTTCAAACAATACTTTGACATGTCGCAAACAATTGCTTCTCTTTAACAAGATACACGTGGGTTTCTTAGTAAAGCTTTTCAAGAAATGAATGAATACACTTTCAAAAGAACGTGATTATATTTCAAAGCATAGCTTCTACAGAGAAAAGGAACACTGATCTCACTTCTAACAGTAATTTGACATGTCGCAAACAACTTTTCTTTACACAGAAAGACGTGTGTTTCTTACTAAAGCTATTTATAAAATGAATACACTTTCCAAAGAATGTGACTTTCTTTCAAAGTAAAGCTTCTACGGAGAAAAGGAACATTGATATCACTTCTAACAATAATTTGACACGTCGCAAACAACTGCTTCTCTTTACAGGGAAACACATGTGTGTTTCTTCCTAAAGCTTTTCATGAAA
This sequence comes from Chionomys nivalis, assembly GCF_950005125.1. Taxonomy (NCBI): domain Eukaryota; kingdom Metazoa; phylum Chordata; class Mammalia; order Rodentia; family Cricetidae; genus Chionomys; species Chionomys nivalis. The sequence continues at coordinate 3,023,957 of NC_080098.1, read as the reverse complement.
TGAATACACTTTGAAATAAATGTGATTATCTTTCAAAGTAAAGCTTCTACAGAGAAAGGAACACTTATCTCTCTTCCAAAAATACTTTGACATGTCGCAAAAAATGGCTTTTCTTTACAGAGAAACAGTTGTGCGTTTCTTACTAAAGCTATTTTTGAAATGAATACACTTTCAAAACAATGAGATTATCTTTCAAAGTAAAGCTTGTAGAGAGAAAAGAAAACTGTTCTCATTTTTAACAGTAATTTGACATGTCACAAACAACTGCTTTTCTTTAGAGAGAAATACATGTATGTTTCTTACTAAAGATTTTCAAGAAATGTATACACTTTCAAAAGAACGTGATTATCTTTCAAATTAAAGCTTGTACAGAGAAAAGGAATATTGATCTCACTTCAAACAATATTTTGACATGTCCCAAACAACTGCTTCTCCTAACCAAGTAACACATGTGCTTTGCTTACTAAAGTTTTAAAGAAATGAATACACTTTTAAAAGAACATGATTATATTTCAAAGCAGAGTTTCTACAGAGAATGGAACACTGATCTCACTTCTAACAATACTTTGACATGTCGCAAACAACTGCTTCTCTTTACAGAGAAACACTTGTGCGTTTCTTACTAAAGCTATTAATGAAATGAATACACTTTCAGAAGAATATGATTATCTTTCAAAGTAAAGTTGTACAGAGAAAGGTAAACTGATCTCACTTCTAACAATACTTTGACATGTCGCAAACAACTGCTTCTCTTTACCAAGAAACACATGTGTTTCTAACTAAAGCTGTTCAAGAAATGTATACACTTTCAAAAGAATGTGATTATCCTTCAAAGTAAAGCTTGTACAAAGAAAAGGAACACTGATATCACTTCTAACAAGACGTTGACATGTCGCAAAAAACTGCTTCTCTTTATCAAGAAACACATGTGTGTTAGTTACTAAAGCTTTTCAGGAAATGAATACACTTTCAAAAGAATGTGATTATCTTTCAAAGTAAATCTTGTACCTAGAAAAGGAATATTGACCTCACTTCAAATAACACTTTGACATGTCGCAAACAACTGCTTCTCCTTACCAAGTAACACAAGTGCGTTTTAACTAAAGCTTTTCAGGAAAGAATACAGTTTCAAAATAGCGTGATTATCTTTCAATGTAAAGCTTGTACAGAGAAAAGGAACACTGATCTCACTTCTAACAATACTTTGACATGTCGTAAACAATGGCTTCTCTTTACAAGGAACAGTTGTGCATTTCTTACTTAAGTTATTTGTGAAATGAATACACTTTCAAAGAATGTGATTATCTTTCAAAGTAAAGTTTCTAAAGAGAAATGAATACTGATCTCACTTCTAACAAGGCTTTGACATGTCAGAAACAACTGCCTTTCCTTACCAAGAAACACATGTGTGTTATTACTAAAGCATTTAAAGAAATAAATACACTTTCAAAAGAACGTGATTATATTTCAAATTAAAGCTTGCACACAGAAAATGACTACTGATCTCACTTCTAACAATACTTTGACATGTCGAAAACAACTGCTTCTCCTTACAGAGAAACACATGTGTGTTTCTTACAAAAGTATTTCATGAAATAAATGCACTTTCAAAAAAACGTGATTATCTTCCAAAGTAAAGCTTCTATAGAGAAAAGGAACACTGATCTCACTTCTAAAAAGACTTTGACATGTAGCAAAAACTGCTTCTCTTTACCAAGAAACACATGTGTTTCTTAATAAAGCTTTTCAAGAGATGAATACACTTTCAAAAGAACATGATTATATTTCAAAGCAAAGCTTCTACAGAGAAAAGTAACACTGATCTCACTTCTAACAGTAATTTGCCATGTTGCAAACAACTGCTTTTCTTTACAAAGAAACACTTTTGCGTTTCTTACTAAAGCTATTTTTGAAATGAACTCTTTCAAAACAATGTGATTATCTTCCAAAGTAAAGCTTCTACAGAGAAAAGGAAAACTGATCTCACTTCAAACAGTAATAGATATGTCGGAAAAATCTGCTTCTCTATAAGGAGAAGCACATGTGCATTTCTTAATAAAGCTTTTCCTAAAATGAATACACTTTAAAAAGAACGTGATTATATCTAAAAGCAAAGATTCTACAGAGAAAAGGAACACGGATCTCACTTCTAACAAGCCTTTGACATGTCACAAAGAACTGCTTTGCTTTACAGAAAAAGACATGTGCGTTTCTTACTAAAGCATTTCAAGAAATGAATACACTTTCAAAAGAATGTGATTATCTTTCAAATAAAGCTTCTACAGAGAAAAGGAATACTGATCTCACTTCAAACAATACTTTGACATGTCGCAAACAATTGCTTCTCTTTAACAAGATACACGTGGGTTTCTTAGTAAAGCTTTTCAAGAAATGAATACACTTTCAAAAGAACGTGATTATATTTCAAAGCATAGCTTCTACAGAGAAAAGGAACACTGATCTCACTTCTAACAGTAATTTGACATGTCGCAAACAACTTTTCTTTACACAGAAAGACGTGTGTTTCTTACTAAAGCTATTTATAAAATGAATACACTTTCCAAAGAATGTGACTTTCTTTCAAAGTAAAGCTTCTACGGAGAAAAGGAACATTGATATCACTTCTAACAATAATTTGACACGTCGCAAACAACTGCTTCTCTTTACAGGGAAACACATGTGTGTTTCTTCCTAAAGCTTTTCATGAAATGAATACACTTTGAAATAAATGTGATTATCTTTCAAAGTAAAGCTTCTACAGAGAAAGGAACACTTATCTCTCTTCCAAAAATACTTTGACATGTCGCAAAAAATGGCTTTTCTTTACAGAGAAACAGTTGTGCGTTTCTTACTAAAGCTATTTTTGAAATGAATACACTTTCAAAACAATGAGATTATCTTTCAAAGTAAAGCTTGTAGAGAGAAAAGAAAACTGTTCTCATTTTTAACAGTAATTTGACATGTCACAAACAACTGCTTTTCTTTAGAGAGAAATACATGTATGTTTCTTACTAAAGATTTTCAAGAAATGTATACACTTTCAAAAGAACGTGATTATCTTTCAAATTAAAGCTTGTACAGAGAAAAGGAATATTGATCTCACTTCAAACAATATTTTGACATGTCCCAAACAACTGCTTCTCCTAACCAAGTAACACATGTGCTTTGCTTACTAAAGTTTTAAAGAAATGAATACACTTTTAAAAGAACATGATTATATTTCAAAGCAGAGTTTCTACAGAGAATGGAACACTGATCTCACTTCTAACAATACTTTGACATGTCGCAAACAACTGCTTCTCTTTACAGAGAAACACTTGTGCGTTTCTTACTAAAGCTATTAATGAAATGAATACACTTTCAGAAGAATATGATTATCTTTCAAAGTAAAGTTGTACAGAGAAAGGTAAACTGATCTCACTTCTAACAATACTTTGACATGTCGCAAACAACTGCTTCTCTTTACCAAGAAACACATGTGTTTCTAACTAAAGCTGTTCAAGAAATGTATACACTTTCAAAAGAATGTGATTATCCTTCAAAGTAAAGCTTGTACAAAGAAAAGGAACACTGATATCACTTCTAACAAGACGTTGACATGTCGCAAAAAACTGCTTCTCTTTATCAAGAAACACATGTGTGTTAGTCACTAAAGCTTTTCAGGAAATGAATACACTTTCAAAAGAATGTGATTATCTTTCAAAGTAAATCTTGTACCTAGAAAAGGAATATTGACCTCACTTCAAACAACACTTTGACATGTCGCAAACAACTGCTTCTCCTTACCAAGTAACACAAGTGCGTTTTAACTAAAGCTTTTCAGGAAAGAATACAGTTTCAAAATAGCGTGATTATCTTTCAATGTAAAGCTTGTACAGAGAAAAGGAACACTGATCTCACTAATAACAATACTTTGACATGTCGCAAAAAATGGCCTCTCTTTACAGAGAAACACATGTGCGTTTCTTACTAAAGCTATTTATGAAATAAATACACTTTCAAAGAATGTGGTTATCTTTCAAATTAAAGCTTCTACAGAGAAAAGCAACACTGATCTCAGGTCTAATAGGACGTTGACATGTCGCAAACAACTGCTTCTCATTACCAAGAAACACATGTGCGTCTCTTACTAAAGTTTTTAAAGAAATGAATACACTTTTTAAAGAACCAATTGTATTTCAAAGCAAAGCTTCTACAGAGAATGGAACACTGATCTCACTTCTAACAATACTTTGACATGTCGCAAACAACAGCTTCTCTTTACAGAGAAACACTTGTGCGTTTCTTACTAAAGCTATTAATGAAATGAATACACTTTCAAAGAATGTGATTATCTTTCAAAGTAAAGCTTCTACAGAGAAATGAATACTGATCACACTTCTAACAAGACTTTGACATGTCAGAAACAACTGCTTCTCTTTACCAAGACACACATGAGCATTATTACTAAAGCATTTCTAGAAATGAATACACTTTCAAAAGAACGTGACTATATTTCAAAATAAAGCTTCCACAGAGAAAATGAACACTGATCTCACTTCTAACAGTAATTTGACATGTCGAAAAGAAGTGCTTTTCTTTACAGAGAAACACATGTACATTTCTTACTAAAGCTTATCATGAAATGAATACACTTTCAAAAGAATATGATTATACTTCAAAGCAAAGCTTCTACAGAGAAAAGGAACACTGATCTCACTTCTAAAAATACTTGACATGTCGGAAAAAACTGCTTCTCTTCACAGAGAAACACACATGCGTTTCTTCCTAATGCTTTTCATGAAATGAATACACTTTGAAAAGAATGTGATTATCTTTCAAAGTAAAGCTTTTACAGAGAAAGGAACACTGATCTCTCTTCTAAAAATACTTTGACATGATGCATAATACGGCCTTTCTTTACAGAGAAACAACTGTGCGTTTCTTACTAAAGTTATATATGAAACTAATACACTTTCAAAAAACGTGATTATCTTTCAAAATAAAGCTTTGACAGAGAAAAGGAAAACTGATCTCACTTCTAATAGATATTTGACAGTTGCAAACGTCTGCTTCTTTACAGAGAAACTCATGTGTGTTTCATACTAAAACTTTTTAAGAAATGAATACACATTCAAAAGAACGTGATTATCATTCAAAGCAAAGCTTCTACAGAGGATGGAACACTGATCTCACTTCTAACAAGACTTTGACATTTAGGAAACAATTGAATCTCTTTACCAAGTAACACGTGTGTTTCTTACTAAAGCTAATCCTGAAATGAATACACTTTCAAAGGAATGTGATTATCTTTCAAAGTAAAGCTTCTACACAGAAAGGAACACTGATCTCTCTTCTAACAATACTTTGACATGTCGCAAAAAATGGCCTCTCTTTAGAGAAACACATGTGCGTTTCTTACTAAAGCTATTTATGAAATGAACACCCTTTCAAAAGAATGTGATTTTCTTTCAAAGTAAACCTGCTACAGAGAAAAGGAATACTGATTTCACTTCAAACAATACTTTGAATGTCGTAAACAACTGCTTCTCCTTACCAAGATACACATGTGTGTTTCATGCTAAAGCTTTTCAAGAAATGAATACACTTTCAAAAGAATGTGAATATCTTTCAAAGTAAAGCTTGTACAGAGAAAAGGAATACGGATCTCACTTCTACCAATACTTTAACATGTTCCAAAGAACTGCTTCTCTTTACAGAAAAACACATGTGCTTTTCTTACAAAAGCATTTCATGAAATAAATACACATTCAAAAGAACGTTATTATCTTTCAAAGTAAAACTTCTGCAGAGAAAAGGAAAACTAATCTCACTTCTAACAGTAATTTGACATGTCGCAAACATCTGCTTCTCTTTACAGAGAAACACATGTGCGTTTCTTACTAAAGCTTTTCAAGATATGAATACACTTTCAAAAGAACATGTTTATATTTCAAAACAAAGATTCTACAGAGAAAAGGAACACTGATCTCACTTCTAACAATACTTTGACATGTCGTAAACAATGGCTTCTCTTTACAAGGAACAGTTGTGCGTTTCTTACTTAAGTTATTTATGAAATGAATACACTTTCAAAGAATGTGATTATCTTTCAAAGTAAAGTTTCTAAAGAGAAATGAATACTGATCTCACTTCTAACAAGGCTTTGACATGTCAGAAACAACTGCCTTTCCTTACCAAGAAACACATGTGTGTTATTACTAAAGCATTTAAAGAAATAAATACACTTTCAAAAGAACGTGATTATATTTCAAATTAAAGCTTGCACACAGAAAATGACTACTGATCTCACTTCTAACAATACTTTGACATGTCGAAAACAACTGCTTCTCCTTATAGAGAAACACATGTGTGTTTCTTACAAAAGTATTTCATGAAATAAATGCACTTTCAAAAAAAACGTGATTATCTTCCAAAGTAAAGCTTCTATAGAGAAAAGGAACACTGATCTCACTTCTAAAAAGACTTTGACATGTAGCAAAAACTGCTTCTCTTTACCAAGAAACACATGTGTTTCTTAATAAAGCTTTTCAAGAGATGAATACACTTTCAAAAGAACATGATTATATTTCAAAGCAAAGCTTCTACAGAGAAAAGTAACACTGATCTCACTTCTAACAGTAATTTGCCATGTTGCAAACAACTGCTTTTCTTTACAAAGAAACACTTTTGCGTTTCTTACTAAAGCTATTTTTGAAATGAACTCTTTCAAAACAATGTGATTATCTTCCAAAGTAAAGCTTCTACAGAGAAAAGGAAAACTGATCTCACTTCAAACAGTAATAGATATGTCGAAAAAATCTGCTTCTCTATAAGGAGAAGCACATGTGCATTTCTTAATAAAGCTTTTCCTAAAATGAATACACTTTAAAAAGAACGTGATTATATCTAAAAGCAAAGATTCTACAGAGAAAAGGAACACGGATCTCACTTCTAACAAGCCTTTGACATGTCACAAAGAACTGCTTTGCTTTACAGAAAAAGACATGTGCGTTTCTTACTAAAGCATTTCAAGAAATGAATACACTTTCAAAAGAATGTGATTATCTTTCAAATAAAGCTTCTACAGAGAAAAGGAATACTGATCTCACTTCAAACAATACTTTGACATGTCGCAAACAATTGCTTCTCTTTAACAAGATACACGTGGGTTTCTTAGTAAAGCTTTTCAAGAAATGAATACACTTTCAAAAGAACGTGATTATATTTCAAAGCATAGCTTCTACAGAGAAAAGGAACACTGATCTCACTTCTAACAGTAATTTGACATGTCGCAAACAACTTTTCTTTACACAGAAAGACGTGTGTTTCTTACTAAAGCTATTTATAAAATGAATACACTTTCCAAAGAATGTGACTTTCTTTCAAAGTAAAGCTTCTACGGAGAAAAGGAACATTGATATCACTTCTAACAATAATTTGACACGTCGCAAACAACTGCTTCTCTTTACAGGGAAACACATGTGTGTTTCTTCCTAAAGCTTTTCATGAAATGAATACACTTTGAAATAAATGTGATTATCTTTCAAAGTAAAGCTTCTACAGAGAAAGGAACACTTATCTCTCTTCCAAAAATACTTTGACATGTCGCAAAAAATGGCTTTTCTTTACAGAGAAACAGTTGTGCGTTTCTTACTAAAGCTATTTTTGAAATGAATACACTTTCAAAACAATGAGATTATCTTTCAAAGTAAAGCTTGTAGAGAGAAAAGAAAACTGTTCTCATTTTTAACAGTAATTTGACAGGTCACAAACAACTGCTTTTCTTTAGAGAGAAATACATGTATGTTTCTTACTAAAGATTTTCAAGAAATGTATACACTTTCAAAAGAACGTGATTATCTTTCAAATTAAAGCTTGTACAGAGAAAAGGAATATTGATCTCACTTCAAACAATATTTTGACATGTCCCAAACAACTGCTTCTCCTAACCAAGTAACACATGTGCTTTGCTTACTAAAGTTTTAAAGAAATGAATACACTTTTAAAAGAACATGATTATATTTCAAAGCAGAGTTTCTACAGAGAATGGAACACTGATCTCACTTCTAACAATACTTTGACATGTCGCAAACAACTGCTTCTCTTTACAGAGAAACACTTGTGCGTTTCTTACTAAAGCTATTAATGAAATGAATACACTTTCAGAAGAATATGATTATCTTTCAAAGTAAAGTTGTACAGAGAAAGGTAAACTGATCTCACTTCTAACAATACTTTGACATGTCGCAAACAACTGCTTCTCTTTACCAAGAAACACATGTGTTTCTAACTAAAGCTGTTCAAGAAATGTATACACTTTCAAAAGAATGTGATTATCCTTCAAAGTAAAGCTTGTACAAAGAAAAGGAACACTGATATCACTTCTAACAAGACGTTGACATGTCGCAAAAAACTGCTTCTCTTTATCAAGAAACACGTGTGTTAGTTACTAAAGCTTTTCAGGAAATGAATACACTTTCAAAAGAATGTGATTATCTTTCAAAGTAAATCTTGTACCTAGAAAAGGAATATTGACCTCACTTCAAACAACACTTTGACATGTCGCAAACAACTGCTTCTCCTTACCAAGTAACACAAGTGCGTTTTAACTAAAGCTTTTCAGGAAAGAATACAGTTTCAAAATAGCGTGATTATCTTTCAATGTAAAGCTTGTACAGAGAAAAGGAACACTGATCTCACTAATAACAATACTTTGACATGTCGCAAAAAATGGCCTCTCTTTACAGAGAAACACATGTGCGTTTCTTACTAAAGCTATTTATGAAATAAATACACTTTCAAAGAATGTGGTTATCTTTCAAATTAAAGCTTCTACAGAGAAAAGCAACACTGATCTCAGGTCTAATAGGACGTTGACATGTCGCAAACAACTGCTTCTCATTACCAAGAAACACATGTGCGTCTCTTACTAAAGTTTTTAAAGAAATGAATACACTTTTTAAAGAACCAATTGTATTTCAAAGCAAAGCTTCTACAGAGAATGGAACACTGATCTCACTTCTAACAATACTTTGACATGTCGCAAACAACAGCTTCTCTTTACAGAGAAACACTTGTGCGTTTCTTACTAAAGCTATTAATGAAATGAATACACTTTCAAAGAATGTGATTATCTTTCAAAGTAAAGCTTCTACAGAGAAATGAATACTGATCACACTTCTAACAAGACTTTGACATGTCAGAAACAACTGCTTCTCTTTACCAAGACACACATGAGCATTATTACTAAAGCATTTCTAGAAATGAATACACTTTCAAAAGAACGTGACTATATTTCAAAATAAAGCTTCCACAGAGAAAATGAACACTGATCTCACTTCTAACAGTAATTTGACATGTCGAAAAGAAGTGCTTTTCTTTACAGAGAAACACATGTACATTTCTTACTAAAGCTTATCATGAAATGAATACACTTTCAAAAGAATATGATTATACTTCAAAGCAAAGCTTCTACAGAGAAAAGGAACACTGATCTCACTTCTAAAAATACTTGACATGTCGGAAAAAACTGCTTCTCTTTACAGAGAAACACATATGCGTTTCTTCCTAATGCTTTTCATGAAATGAATACACTTTGAAAAGAATGTGATTATCTTTCAAAGTAAAGCTTTTACAGAGAAAGGAACACTGATCTCTCTTCTAAAAATACTTTGACATGATGCATAATACGGCCTTTCTTTACAGAGAAACAACTGTGCGTTTCTTACTAAAGTTATATATGAAACTAATACACTTTCAAAAAACGTGATTATCTTTCAAAATAAAGCTTTGACAGAGAAAAGGAAAACTGATCTCACTTCTAATAGATATTTGACAGTTGCAAACGTCTGCTTCTTTACAGAGAAACTCATGTGTGTTTCATACTAAAACTTTTTAAGAAATGAATACACATTCAAAAGAACGTGATTATCATTCAAAGCAAAGCTTCTACAGAGGATGGAACACTGATCTCACTTCTAACAAGACTTTGACATTTAGGAAACAATTGAATCTCTTTACCAAGTAACACGTGTGTTTCTTACTAAAGCTAATCCTGAAATGAATACACTTTCAAAGGAATGTGATTATCTTTCAAAGTAAAGCTTCTACACAGAAAGGAACACTGATCTCTCTTCTAACAATACTTTGACATGTCGCAAAAAATGGCCTCTCTTTAGAGAAACACATGTGCGTTTCTTACTAAAGCTATTTATGAAATGAACACCCTTTCAAAAGAATGTGATTTTCTTTCAAAGTAAACCTGCTACAGAGAAAAGGAATACTGATTTCACTTCAAACAATACTTTGAATGTCGTAAACAACTGCTTCTCCTTACCAAGATACACATGTGTGTTTCATGCTAAAGCTTTTCAAGAAATGAATACACTTTCAAAAGAATGTGAATATCTTTCAAAGTAAAGCTTGTACAGAGAAAAGGAATACGGATCTCACTTCTACCAATACTTTAACATGTTCCAAAGAACTGCTTCTCTTTACAGAAAAACACATGTGCTTTTCTTACAAAAGCATTTCATGAAATAAATACACATTCAAAAGAACGTTATTATCTTTCAAAGTAAAACTTCTGCAGAGAAAAGGAAAACTAATCTCACTTCTAACAGTAATTTGACATGTCGCAAACATCTGCTTCTCTTTACAGAGAAACACATGTGCGTTTCTTACTAAAGCTTTTCAAGATATGAATACACTTTCAAAAGAACATGTTTATATTTCAAAACAAAGATTCTACAGAGAAAAGGAACACTGATCTCACTTCTAACAATACTTTGACATGTCGTAAACAATGGCTTCTCTTTACAAGGAACAGTTGTGCGTTTCTTACTTAAGTTATTTATGAAATGAATACACTTTCAAAGAATGTGATTATCTTTCAAAGTAAAGTTTCTAAAGAGAAATGAATACTGATCTCACTTCTAACAAGGCTTTGACATGTCAGAAACAACTGCCTTTCCTTACCAAGAAACACATGTGTGTTATTACTAAAGCATTTAAAGAAATAAATACACTTTCAAAAGAACGTGATTATATTTCAAATTAAAGCTTGCACACAGAAAATGACTACTGATCTCACTTCTAACAATACTTTGACATGTCGAAAACAACTGCTTCTCCTTACAGAGAAACACATGTGTGTTTCTTACAAAAGTATTTCATGAAATAAATGCACTTTCAAAAAAACGTGATTATCTTCCAAAGTAAAGCTTCTATAGAGAAAAGGAACACTGATCTCACTTCTAAAAAGACTTTGACATGTAGCAAAAACTGCTTCTCTTTACCAAGAAACACATGTGTTTCTTAATAAAGCTTTTCAAGAGATGAATACACTTTCAAAAGAACATGATTATATTTCAAAGCAAAGCTTCTACAGAGAAAAGTAACACTGATCTCACTTCTAACAGTAATTTGCCATGTTGCAAACAACTGCTTTTCTTTACAAAGAAACACTTTTGCGTTTCTTACTAAAGCTATTTTTGAAATGAACTCTTTCAAAACAATGTGATTATCTTCCAAAGTAAAGCTTCTACAGAGAAAAGGAAAACTGATCTCACTTCAAACAGTAATAGATATGTCGGAAAAATCTGCTTCTCTATAAGGAGAAGCACATGTGCATTTCTTAATAAAGCTTTTCCTAAAATGAATACACTTTAAAAAGAACGTGATTATATCTAAAAGCAAAGATTCTACAGAGAAAAGGAACACGGATCTCACTTCTAACAAGCCTTTGACATGTCACAAAGAACTGCTTTGCTTTACAGAAAAAGACATGTGCGTTTCTTACTAAAGCATTTCAAGAAATGAATACACTTTCAAAAGAATGTGATTATCTTTCAAATAAAGCTTCTACAGAGAAAAGGAATACTGATCTCACTTCAAACAATACTTTGACATGTCGCAAACAATTGCTTCTCTTTAACAAGATACACGTGGGTTTCTTAGTAAAGCTTTTCAAGAAATGAATACACTTTCAAAAGAACGTGATTATATTTCAAAGCATAGCTTCTACAGAGAAAAGGAACACTGATCTCACTTCTAACAGTAATTTGACATGTCGCAAACAACTTTTCTTTACACAGAAAGACGTGTGTTTCTTACTAAAGCTATTTATAAAATGAATACACTTTCCAAAGAATGTGACTTTCTTTCAAAGTAAAGCTTCTACGGAGAAAAGGAACATTGATATCACTTCTAACAATAATTTGACACGTCGCAAACAACTGCTTCTCTTTACAGGGAAACACATGTGTGTTTCTTCCTAAAGCTTTTCATGAAATGAATACACTTTGAAATAAATGTGATTATCTTTCAAAGTAAAGCTTCTACAGAGAAAGGAACACTTATCTCTCTTCCAAAAATACTTTGACATGTCGCAAAAAATGGCTTTTCTTTACAGAGAAACAGTTGTGCGTTTCTTACTAAAGCTATTTTTGAAATGAATACACTTTCAAAACAATGAGATTATCTTTCAAAGTAAAGCTTGTAGAGAGAAAAGAAAACTGTTCTCATTTTTAACAGTAATTTGACATGTCACAAACAACTGCTTTTCTTTAGAGAGAAATACATGTATGTTTCTTACTAAAGATTTTCAAGAAATGTATACACTTTCAAAAGAACGTGATTATCTTTCAAATTAAAGCTTGTACAGAGAAAAGGAATATTGATCTCACTTCAAACAATATTTTGACATGTCCCAAACAACTGCTTCTCCTAACCAAGTAACACATGTGCTTTGCTTACTAAAGTTTTAAAGAAATGAATACACTTTTAAAAGAACATGATTATATTTCAAAGCAGAGTTTCTACAGAGAATGGAACACTGATCTCACTTCTAACAATACTTTGACATGTCGCAAACAACTGCTTCTCTTTACAGAGAAACACTTGTGCGTTTCTTACTAAAGCTATTAATGAAATGAATACACTTTCAGAAGAATATGATTATCTTTCAAAGTAAAGTTGTACAGAGAAAGGTAAACTGATCTCACTTCTAACAATACTTTGACATGTCGCAAACAACTGCTTCTCTTTACCAAGAAACACATGTGTTTCTAACTAAAGCTGTTCAAGAAATGTATACACTTTCAAAAGAATGTGATTATCCTTCAAAGTAAAGCTTGTACAAAGAAAAGGAACACTGATATCACTTCTAACAAGACGTTGACATGTCGCAAAAAACTGCTTCTCTTTATCAAGAAACACGTGTGTTAGTTACTAAAGCTTTTCAGGAAATGAATACACTTTCAAAAGAATGTGATTATCTTTCAAAGTAAATCTTGTACCTAGAAAAGGAATATTGACCTCACTTCAAACAACACTTTGACATGTCGCAAACAACTGCTTCTCCTTACCAAGTAACACAAGTGCGTTTTAACTAAAGCTTTTCAGGAAAGAATACAGTTTCAAAATAGCGTGATTATCTTTCAATGTAAAGCTTGTACAGAGAAAAGGAACACTGATCTCACTAATAACAATACTTTGACATGTCGCAAAAAATGGCCTCTCTTTACAGAGAAACACATGTGCGTTTCTTACTAAAGCTATTTATGAAATAAATACACTTTCAAAGAATGTGGTTATCTTTCAAATTAAAGCTTCTACAGAGAAAAGCAACACTGATCTCAGGTCTAATAGGACGTTGACATGTCGCAAACAACTGCTTCTCATTACCAAGAAACACATGTGCGTTTCTTACTAAAGTTTTTAAAGAAATGAATACACTTTTTAAAGAACCAATTGTATTTCAAAGCAAAGCTTCTACAGAGAATGGAACACTGATCTCACTTCTAACAATACTTTGACATGTCGCAAACAACAGCTTCTCTTTACAGAGAAACACTTGTGCGTTTCTTACTAAAGCTATTAATGAAATGAATACACTTTCAAAGAATGTGATTATCTTTCAAAGTAAAGCTTCTACAGAGAAATGAATACTGATCACACTTCTAACAAGACTTTGACATGTCAGAAACAACTGCTTCTCTTTACCAAGACACACATGAGCATTATTACTAAAGCATTTCTAGAAATGAATACACTTTCAAAAGAACGTGACTATATTTCAAAATAAAGCTTCCACAGAGAAAATGAACACTGATCTCACTTCTAACAGTAATTTGACATGTCGAAAAGAAGTGCTTTTCTTTACAGAGAAACACATGTACATTTCTTACTAAAGCTTATCATGAAATGAATACACTTTCAAAAGAATATGATTATACTTCAAAGCAAAGCTTCTACAGAGAAAAGGAACACTGATCTCACTTCTAAAAATACTTGACATGTCGGAAAAAACTGCTTCTCTTCACAGAGAAACACACATGCGTTTCTTCCTAATGCTTTTCATGAAATGAATACACTTTGAAAAGAATGTGATTATCTTTCAAAGTAAAGCTTTTACAGAGAAAGGAACACTGATCTCTCTTCTAAAAATACTTTGACATGATGCATAATACGGCCTTTCTTTACAGAGAAACAACTGTGCGTTTCTTACTAAAGTTATATATGAAACTAATACACTTTCAAAAAACGTGATTATCTTTCAAAATAAAGCTTTGACAGAGAAAAGGAAAACTGATCTCACTTCTAATAGATATTTGACAGTTGCAAACGTCTGCTTCTTTACAGAGAAACTCATGTGTGTTTCATACTAAAACTTTTTAAGAAATGAATACACATTCAAAAGAACGTGATTATCATTCAAAGCAAAGCTTCTACAGAGGATGGAACACTGATCTCACTTCTAACAAGACTTTGACATTTAGGAAACAATTGAATCTCTTTACCAAGTAACACGTGTGTTTCTTACTAAAGCTAATCCTGAAATGAATACACTTTCAAAGGAATGTGATTATCTTTCAAAGTAAAGCTTCTACACAGAAAGGAACACTGATCTCTCTTCTAACAATACTTTGACATGTCGCAAAAAATGGCCTCTCTTTAGAGAAACACATGTGCGTTTCTTACTAAAGCTATTTATGAACTGAACACCCTTTCAAAAGAATGTGATTTTCTTTCAAAGTAAACCTGCTACAGAGAAAAGGAATACTGATTTCACTTCAAACAATACTTTGAATGTCGTAAACAACTGCTTCTCCTTACCAAGATACACATGTGTGTTTCATGCTAAAGCTTTTCAAGAAATGAATACACTTTCACAAGAATGTGAATATCTTTCAAAGTAAAGCTTGTACAGAGAAAAGGAATACGGATCTCACTTCTACCAATACTTTAACATGTTCCAAAGAACTGCTTCTCTTTACAGAAAAACACATGTGCTTTTCTTACAAAAGCATTTCATGAAATAAATACACATTCAAAAGAACGTTATTATCTTTCAAAGTAAAACTTCTGCAGAGAAAAGGAAAACTAATCTCACTTCTAACAGTAATTTGACATGTCGCAAACATCTGCTTCTCTTTACAGAGAAACACATGTGCGTTTCTTACTAAAGCTTTTCAAGATATGAATACACTTTCAAAAGAACATGTTTATATTTCAAAACAAAGATTCTACAGAGAAAAGGAACACTGATCTCACTTCTAACAATACTTTGACATGTCGTAAACAATGGCTTCTCTTTACAAGGAACAGTTGTTCATTTCTTAAGTTATTTGTGAAATGAATACACTTTCAAAGAATGTGATTATCTTTCAAAGTAAAGTTTCTAAAGAGAAATGAATACTGATCTCACTTCTAACAAGGCTTTGACATGTCAGAAACAACTGCCTTTCCTTACCAAGAAACACATGTGTGTTATTACTAAAGCATTTAAAGAAATAAATACACTTTCAAAAGAACGTGATTATATTTCAAATTAAAGCTTGCACACAGAAAATGACTACTGATCTCACTTCTAACAATACTTTGACATGTCGAAAACAACTGCTTCTCCTTACAGAGAAACACATGTGTGTTTCTTACAAAAGTATTTCATGAAATAAATGCACTTTCAAAAAAACGTGATTATCTTCCAAAGTAAAGCTTCTATAGAGAAAAGGAACACTGATCTCACTTCTAAAAAGACTTTGACATGTAGCAAAAACTGCTTCTCTTTACCAAGAAACACATGTGTTTCTTAATAAAGCTTTTCAAGAGATGAATACACTTTCAAAAGAACATGATTATATTTCAAAGCAAAGCTTCTACAGAGAAAAGTAACACTGATCTCACTTCTAACAGTAATTTGCCATGTTGCAAACAACTGCTTTTCTTTACAAAGAAACACTTTTGCGTTTCTTACTAAAGCTATTTTTGAAATGAACTCTTTCAAAACAATGTGATTATCTTCCAAAGTAAAGCTTCTACAGAGAAAAGGAAAACTGATCTCACTTCAAACAGTAATAGATATGTCGGAAAAATCTGCTTCTCTATAAGGAGAAGCACATGTGCATTTCTTAATAAAGCTTTTCCTAAAATGAATACACTTTAAAAAGAACGTGATTATATCTAAAAGCAAAGATTCTACAGAGAAAAGGAACACGGATCTCACTTCTAACAAGCCTTTGACATGTCACAAAGAACTGCTTTGCTTTACAGAAAAAGACATGTGCGTTTCTTACTAAAGCATTTCAAGAAATGAATACACTTTCAAAAGAATGTGATTATCTTTCAAATAAAGCTTCTACAGAGAAAAGGAATACTGATCTCACTTCAAACAATACTTTGACATGTCGCAAACAATTGCTTCTCTTTAACAAGATACACGTGGGTTTCTTAGTAAAGCTTTTCAAGAAATGAATACACTTTCAAAAGAACGTGATTATATTTCAAAGCATAGCTTCTACAGAGAAAAGGAACACTGATCTCACTTCTAACAGTAATTTGACATGTCGCAAACAACTTTTCTTTACACAGAAAGACGTGTGTTTCTTACTAAAGCTATTTATAAAATGAATACACTTTCCAAAGAATGTGACTTTCTTTCAAAGTAAAGCTTCTACGGAGAAAAGGAACATTGATATCACTTCTAACAATAATTTGACACGTCGCAAACAACTGCTTCTCTTTACAGGGAAACACATGTGTGTTTCTTCCTAAAGCTTTTCATGAAATGAATACACTTTGAAATAAATGTGATTATCTTTCAAAGTAAAGCTTCTACAGAGAAAGGAACACTTATCTCTCTTCCAAAAATACTTTGACATGTCGCAAAAAATGGCTTTTCTTTACAGAGAAACAGTTGTGCGTTTCTTACTAAAGCTATTTTTGAAATGAATACACTTTCAAAACAATGAGATTATCTTTCAAAGTAAAGCTTGTAGAGAGAAAAGAAAACTGTTCTCATTTTTAACAGTAATTTGACAGGTCACAAACAACTGCTTTTCTTTAGAGAGAAATACATGTATGTTTCTTACTAAAGATTTTCAAGAAATGTATACACTTTCAAAAGAACGTGATTATCTTTCAAATTAAAGCTTGTACAGAGAAAAGGAATATTGATCTCACTTCAAACAATATTTTGACATGTCCCAAACAACTGCTTCTCCTAACCAAGTAACACATGTGCTTTGCTTACTAAAGTTTTAAAGAAATGAATACACTTTTAAAAGAACATGATTATATTTCAAAGCAGAGTTTCTACAGAGAATGGAACACTGATCTCACTTCTAACAATACTTTGACATGTCGCAAACAACTGCTTCTCTTTACAGAGAAACACTTGTGCGTTTCTTACTAAAGCTATTAATGAAATGAATACACTTTCAGAAGAATATGATTATCTTTCAAAGTAAAGTTGTACAGAGAAAGGTAAACTGATCTCACTTCTAACAATACTTTGACATGTCGCAAACAACTGCTTCTCTTTACCAAGAAACACATGTGTTTCTAACTAAAGCTGTTCAAGAAATGTATACACTTTCAAAAGAATGTGATTATCCTTCAAAGTAAAGCTTGTACAAAGAAAAGGAACACTGATATCACTTCTAACAAGACGTTGACATGTCGCAAAAAACTGCTTCTCTTTATCAAGAAACACGTGTGTTAGTTACTAAAGCTTTTCAGGAAATGAATACACTTTCAAAAGAATGTGATTATCTTTCAAAGTAAATCTTGTACCTAGAAAAGGAATATTGACCTCACTTCAAACAACACTTTGACATGTCGCAAACAACTGCTTCTCCTTACCAAGTAACACAAGTGCGTTTTAACTAAAGCTTTTCAGGAAAGAATACAGTTTCAAAATAGCGTGATTATCTTTCAATGTAAAGCTTGTACAGAGAAAAGGAACACTGATCTCACTAATAACAATACTTTGACATGTCGCAAAAAATGGCCTCTCTTTACAGAGAAACACATGTGCGTTTCTTACTAAAGCTATTTATGAAATAAATACACTTTCAAAGAATGTGGTTATCTTTCAAATTAAAGCTTCTACAGAGAAAAGCAACACTGATCTCAGGTCTAATAGGACGTTGACATGTCGCAAACAACTGCTTCTCATTACCAAGAAACACATGTGCGTCTCTTACTAAAGTTTTTAAAGAAATGAATACACTTTTTAAAGAACCAATTGTATTTCAAAGCAAAGCTTCTACAGAGAATGGAACACTGATCTCACTTCTAACAATACTTTGACATGTCGCAAACAACAGCTTCTCTTTACAGAGAAACACTTGTGCGTTTCTTACTAAAGCTATTAATGAAATGAATACACTTTCAAAGAATGTGATTATCTTTCAAAGTAAAGCTTCTACAGAGAAATGAATACTGATCACACTTCTAACAAGACTTTGACATGTCAGAAACAACTGCTTCTCTTTACCAAGACACACATGAGCATTATTACTAAAGCATTTCTAGAAATGAATACACTTTCAAAAGAACGTGACTATATTTCAAAATAAAGCTTCCACAGAGAAAATGAACACTGATCTCACTTCTAACAGTAATTTGACATGTCGAAAAGAAGTGCTTTTCTTTACAGAGAAACACATGTACATTTCTTACTAAAGCTTATCATGAAATGAATACACTTTCAAAAGAATATGATTATACTTCAAA